>NC_136616.1:19150985-19257947 GCF_933228915.1 Telmatherina bonti | reverse complement strand
CGTCTCCTCTGATAAATCTCTCACCCACCGCTTTTCGGCTCCCCCCCCCCTCCCCCCCCCCCCCCCCCCCCCCCCACCCCCCCCCCCCCGTCTCCCCATCTCTCTTCTTTCCCTCCTGGCCGCTCCCGTCATGACTGTATCTATTGCTTCACCGCCCCACCCCAACTCTTTTCCCCTCTCCTTTCCGTTTCATCTTTCCCTCTCCCTCGCTTTCCTTCTCTTCCCACATGACATCCTCGCTCCTTCACTCACTTCCCCTTTTCCTCTCTCTTTCTCACTCAGTCTCTGCCTGCAGGACAATTCAGTAGATTAAGTTCAGCGGTGGCAGGAGTGTTGCTGATTCAGCCATATTCTTTAAAATGACCCAAATCCTCAGTCAGGAGAAAGCTCACGCGCACACTGATTGCATTTTTTTTCTCCCTCCGTCTCCTTTTCATGCATACCGACATGCACAAATACACTTATCGATTGCCGAGTGTTAGCCTCTTCCTTTAACAAAATAAAGAAATAATTGAAATTTCTCTGTTTCCACGCCACAAGTGTTGTTATGTCAATATCAGCAGCAAACCTTGAGGCTTATTTCATGACTGTTTTCTTTCACTGTCGACCAGCTTCTTTGTTTCTCCTGATCACAGTTGAGCTGGGTTGGCATGTTCCTGAAGATAAGGCCCTATTTTTTCCCCCTCGTCAGCAGCCGCGTCAAAGCTGCTTGATGGAGAATTTCTTCAAAACCGGTGTCAACAAATGAGTTTTGAAAACCACATATTGTGTGTCACCTTGCAAATTGACACCCTGACTACATACATTTTCGCTTTCCTTTGATACACCCCATATTTGCTTTTGTTCTGTCAGGAACATGGCACTTTTATTGGCAACACTTGAAAGGGAACAGCAAAGTAAATCTAAATTTGCATACATTATTCACTTGATGTTAGACATTTCTGTTTGGTATTGAAGAAACAAGTAAGTTTTACTGAAAGTTAGCAAACTAAAGACAGCTCGGTGTCGACTACTTCCAACTTTTCTCAAATGATGACTGAAGAAGACAATCTTGGTCACGAAGTCTGTTTCACATTGAAACAGACTGCGAGATGAACTTTTTTTTTTTTTTTTTTTAAAAAGAGATGTCCGATATTATTGACATACCAATATTATCGGCTGATATCAGCATTAAAATGCAATATTGGAAATAATCTGTATTGGTTTGACCCTTTTTCATGACGTTTACACACCATGCACATTTATATCAAACTCTTTCGCCAAGTCTCCTCTAACTTAAAATGACAAAATTATAAGAGCTGTCATGTATGGTTGCCCAGATGTTTTAGTTTTTTTTTTTAGCACAACTCGCTCCAAAAATATCAGTATTGATTAATATTGGCATCGGAAATTAACAATTGGACCAAATCAGGATATCAAATATTGGTAAAAAAAACAAACAAACAAACAAACAAAAAAGAAAATATCAACCATCACATTTTTTAAAAATTAATTCATCCAACAATTTTATATCATGTATCCAAGGTTGGGTCACAAGGTCAGCAACTTATGCAGAGAATTCTATGACTTTCCTTTGCCTTGCCACTTCCTCCAGCCTGATGGAAATGGTGGATCCCAAGTCATTTCCAAGCTAGCCAAGAGATGGTCCCCCAGTGTGTCCTGGATATTCTCCATGGCTTCATCCTGGTGAGTCATGCCCAGAATACTTCACCAGAGTGGTGCCCAGAAGGCATCCTAACTCAATACCCAAGTCACCTCATCTGGCTCCTTTTGATGTAGAGGAGCAGCGACTCTACTCTGAGCCCCATGAATCTCGCTTCATCTCTAAGGAAAATACCAGAAATCCTGTGAAGGGAATTCATCTGTATCACTTGTATCCACAACCTTGTTCTTTTGGTAACTACCTACAGTTCATTGACAAAGGTGGGAAAGTAGTTTAACTGGTCATTTCAGAGATTTACCTTTAGGCACAGCTCCCTCTTCACCACTATAGACAGATGCAGAGTCCACATATCTGTGCATGCCACATCGATCTCACTGCCATTCTTCTGTTATTTACCTCCCACTGGTGTGAACAGTTACTGGAGATACTTAAACTTTTCCATTTGGGCCAGGATCTTATTCAGAAGAGGAGACTTCTCCCTGGTTGAGGACCATGGTTTAGGACTTATGGAGATACTGATCATCATCTCCAACTGCTTCACTTAACTGTAAACCATTGCAGTGACAGTTGAAGCCCATGGCCCGAGGAAGCAAAAAGGACTTTATTATCTGCAAAAATTAGACACCATGTCATGAGTAGAGCAAACTCTTAATGCCCAGACTGCACCACCAATTATAGCATTTATTGAATGATTTACAGTCCTTTATTATCCATCCAATCATCAAATCAATACATTCACTGCAAATTGCTTGCATTATACTGCAACTTACGCAGTTTGAAAAACTTTGGGAATTATTAGGGTACTTTATAGGGAGACTGGGAACATCCGTGACAAGTCTCCTTTGTATCAGTCACAGATGTGCAAACATGTCGCTGAAATAGCTGGAAGAACAGACTAGCAGGTAAAGCAGGTGACCCTCAATGTAAACAAAAAAGAAACGGTCCAGTCAATGTCAGAAATAAGTCTGTGCACTCTTAACACTTGCCAAAGAGTACTTCCTTACCATTATTATCAATTCAAACAATGTACTTAAGCCCGAGCTGCTTAAGTGATTTCCAGCTGTGATAAACTAATATCGCTGATTAGCAGCACTTACGGATGTTTTCACACTGTAGCCCCATACATGAGCATGTCCTGAATGCAGTGTATGTAAAATTGTGTATATAAATATCTGTGAGTGTGTAAATTGCTTCTGACTTACTCATTCATGCGCATAATTTCAGTGAAATGGACCATTTTTGATCATCAGGTGGGCAAGAGCATTAAAAACAAATTTATTGAGGCAATCTGTGTTCTCTGAAATGAAAGATGCTTTGAGGGCAGGCCAAAAGCACAAGGGCAGGATGAGGTGGTTTAGGTTGGTGTCTTGGAGAAACAGAAAAGCAGACCGTGAACAATAAACCTACCACTGATCATCCCATTACAGATATTTGAAAACAGTCACCACAGACCAGTGTTACTCACTGCGTGGCTCACGAGCCGCATGCGGCTCACTGACTCTTGACTTTTGGCTCGTGAAGCAGCCACTGGATTTCTGAAAAGGCTATGAAGTCATAATGATCCTCAACGGAGCAGTACCCCCCCACAAACAAGAGCTGCAGGTTACTTCCAAAAACTTTGCTGTCATAATGGTCCTAACTGACCCTGTCAGAGTTGCCAGTTTTCGCTGATTTCAGCTGCACCGAATTCCGTCAAAGAGCTGCTCCATCAGTAGCTCTGTATATATATTGAAAAAGAAACACCCACGTTCCAGAGGCATTATTGTATTTGCCATTACTCCGTGCAATACTTAGGATAACAATTCCTTGCTAAAAAGCTGAATGTTACTGATTTGGCAACGTAGCAGGATATGTAGCATGCGTAGCTTTGCCCACTTGGTGGTATGGGGTCCAAAGGCTTGGTTTGTGAAAAAAAATTGCACCTCAGGGACAACAATAAAGTGTTACGTATAGGACTTTGTGGACTCAAGAAGTAAGCCTTTTCACCTACTGTATCAAGTTACTGTATCTGTGTTATATGCTTTATGCTTTTGGGCACTCCTTGACCAACAACCAATTAATGCGAATGACTGTTTGCAGAGCAGGATGTTTGGCTGGACACCAGCAAAATGTTTTCTCACTTAATGAAACACAAAACTTTCTCTCTGAACCAAATTCTCAGGACTCTAAACTCATTTTTCAAATCAAACATATTTCTGGCGAAAACTTAACACACTGTTCAGGTACTGGAACAATTTACAAAACACATTTTAATTAAAATCTTAACCACATTGTCAGTCACTAAAACACTTTACACACTTGACAAACAATGACCATAAAATGTAAAGACAATTCCAACACAGCTGTTACCTTCTACAGTCTCCACATGTACACAAGTTAAAGGAAGGAAAGCAAGCAGGTAGGCAGGCGACAGAGGTCGAAAGTAACAAATTACACTCACGTTACTGTAATTGAGTGGTTTTGGTGTGTAATTTGTAGTTTTTTAAGGGGTTTTTGAAATGGGTAATTCTACTTTTACTCGAGTATATTTTGATCCAAGTATTTTTATCAAATACATTGGAAACCTCCCCTGTTACTGAATAAAAATTAAATACAGGGAAAAAGCAACTAGAGCTTTTTTCATACAAACTTACATTAAACCAAAGCAGCAACAAATGTTCTAAACTTTTATGTGATGATAGTGTGGTCTTCATACAAAAAAAGACTTAAAATAAAATAAAGCCAACTTTGTTATAACTACGGGTAACATGACAAACCACACAATTAGGGTAATGGCATCCGCAAATATGTAATATATGAAAGGCATATAAAGCAAATCTCAGAACCACGATGCTCACTATCACTCATTACTCAATGTGCCTCTGTTTAATGTTAGTAACTGCACCACAGAAACAAGCATTACAATTTCACTTTGGACATCTAGAAATAACACTTCCTGTCAGAACCATTTTATCAGAGAAGGATGCTCCTCTGTCACTTTTACTAGAGCTTCTGAGCAGGCCCTTCCAGGCAACATGGATATATGCCCAACCTTGCCGCTTTTCTCCCCTTCAGCCACAACAGGCCTTTGCCTTTGATCAGACACAGTGAAATGGTTACCATTATAAGACATGTTCTTCACTGCCAAACCATTCTCCAAGGGCTTACAACCCACTGATCAAGTCTGCCAAGTGCTTTAAGGGATTGGAAGACTTGATATGCTGGATGACCTGGTGAACGGTCTCCATTTCTTGAATTACAGTCCAACTCCACCCCTCAGAACCTAAACCTCAGGACAGTGCCAGGGTTTCTCCCTGGGAATTTCACACCCATGGGAACCCAATACAACTCCTTTCTCCTCTAGCTTTCAGAGGAAGAAAGTATTCTGTGTGTTCATAAACCTTCTTAAAGAGAGCTTCTAAATTGGGGCTCATCAACATTAGGCATCGGAAACAGGAAGAAAAGCAATCGTACCGACTAAAAACACATAGCGGTGTCCCAATTCAGTGTCTGCGCACTATGGAGTGTGCAGGCTACGTAGGCTGTGGAGGGTTTCATGAAGACCGTAAGTGAAATGAGAAAGCGTGAGGATTACCCATAGTACTCTAGTCTGCCATACCCTTGTAAGTGCAGATGCTACGTTTCATGCTCCCATTCTTCCACAAAACACACAAAAATGTATATAAAAAAAAGAAAATGGAAGCTAAAATTTTTTTATTTTACTTTATTCACCTGTGGGTCTGAATTCAAAACATGTGGAGGACGCAACCCAAACGGGCTCTCCTAAGGCTAAGAATGCAATGTGCACACTCGAAAGCTAACATTAAAGGAAGCTACCAACGTCGCAGCATTGATGATGGATTAGCCTGCCCGTTCCCCAGACCTGAATCCAAATGAGCACATCTGGGACATCATGTCTCGCTCCATTCACCAACGCCAAGTTGCACCACAGACTGTCCAGGAGTTGGTGGATGCTTTAGTCCAGATCTGGGAGGAGATCCCTCATGAGTCATCCACAGCCTCATCAGGAGCATATCCAGACGTTGTAGGGAGGTCATACACACTACTGAGCCTCATTTTGACTTGTTTAAAGGACATTACATCAAAACTGGATCAGCCTGTCGTGTGTTTTTCCACTTTAATTTTGAGTATAACTCCAAATCCAGACCTCCATGGGTTGATACATTTGTTTTTCATTGGTAACTTTTGTGTGATTTTGTTGTCAGCACATTCAACTATGGGAAGAACAAAGTATTTAATAAAAATATTTCATTAATTCAGATCTAAAACGTGTTACTTTAGTGTTGGAGCTGTGTATACAGGGATGCACTGTATCCATCCCATCCCAGTAGCTACAAGGTGAGAGAACACTAGACAGGTTACCTGTCCATCAAGGAGAGACAACCATTTACACTCACTCCTCAGGAAAAGTTATATATAGATTAACCTGACGATAAGGTTTTGCAGTGTAGGAAGAAGCCAAATAGAAACCCATGCATGGGGAGAACACACACTGCACACAGAATTGCCCTGCTAAGGTTCAAACCAGAAACCTTATTGCTGAAATGATGTGCAAACCACTGCCACACCGCCATGCAGCCCATTTTCTCCAAGGTGTTAATCAAAATTAAACTCATTGTTCCTTCTGTCGAAGAGCAGGGAACTGCCAGTTATGACCAGAAATACTGACTCATAACCTTACAAGTGTCATAATCACTTTCCGCTGAGCACTCTGGATGCTGTAATGTAAATTATCTATACCCGTCTCGCTGTGTTGTCAGGCTCCCTCTGACACACACCGAGCCCAGCATGGAGCTCATACTCAGATCCAACTGATCGTGGAGCCTTGTGCTACATGGATGATCGCAGCAGGGTTGTTTGGCTGCAAAAAACAATAGTTTAACAAAGTCTGACCATTATACACACGCACACACACAAAGTCTTTGCAATGTTGCATTGTAACAACAAAAAAAGCTAAAGAAAACTGTATGCTCAAATGCACATGCCGATACACGCTGGGTGTCCCAGCACTTTGCCCGATTCGTGGTCTTTTGTTTGGATTTTGATTGACCACTTGGACTCCCTGTGTCTTTGTTGCTCGATCAGGAAAAACAAGAGTGTAATGCTTAGGAGACACTAGCTTTAAAAAGGAAAATAAAAAGTGTTGAATCTCGGAAGACTCAAGCTAAAGATGTTCAACTATTCCTACACTCGCATGCACCTTGAATTTTATTCCCTTTTTTTTTTCTCCTTTTTGTCCCCCCAAGCTTAGCACATAAATGTCGTTTTTCCTCTTGTGTGATATACTATCTCGGTTATTACCAAGTATGTAGGTGTTGAAATGGTGAGGAATATAAAAAGCAGCGACAATGAAAAAGGCAGAGCCGAAAGCGGAAGGAGAGACAGACGAGAAGTGTGTTAAAGTGGCAGAGGGGCGCGGGAAGCCGGGTTGAAAAATATGAAGGCTCCGGCTGTCCCAAATTCAATCAAGCAAACGTCGAGGAACATTCTGAGGCTTTTTGATCAATTAATCTAGCAGATGGCATGAACACAGGAGAACTCGGGAGAGATAATGCTGAATGAGTGAGCAGAAGAGGAAAGAAGCAGGTGGAAAGTGTGAAAGTTCTTCCTTTCATGTGAAAGCAGAGATTCTGTACTTTGAAACGAAGCCACTGATAAAACAGAAGGAAACGTTAAAGACAGTAGGAGGTATGTGTGGTTTTTTTTTCATGCTTGCACATTCCTCTACACGTTTTATGATACATAGGTGCTAATTGTGAACGTATGTGTGTGTGTGTGTGTGTGTGTGGCATGACGCAGAGCAGCAGATTGCTGAAGAAAAAGCAGCTGAGGAGTGTAGCTGGCGTCCGCAGATAGCAAGCTAACATCCAGCGATAATCAAAAGGAAGACAAAGCTATATTCTGTTCCACTTGCAGAAGCAACCTGCTGAGCAGAGCCTGCCCTCGCCTCCCGTCGTTTCCGTCGCCTCTCTGAGCTACGTTTCCGATGTAGATTTTAGACGGTTGTGGTTTGAGTACAGCTACTTTATACAATCATTAGCGTGGCCTTAAGAGGCACTTTTAAACAAAAGCTGATGTTACAGAATGATGCAAGGCAGAACACATGAGATGTGTTACCTAACATCCATCTTATTTGTCTTTTAGCCATTTTTAAGCATCTCAGCTCAGAAGTAGAACCAATCAGGGTCAGGCTGACTGCCGGTTTAACTTAATTTGCACCCTGGGCTGCAATACAGACAAAAATCAAAACAAAAAAACAAAGGCAAAAAAGTGCTGCCGGGCTCTGGATTTAACCACAGGCTGTTTTATCTCTGAAATAAATTGCCTTGTAGACAAAAGAACTGATTCGTGGGGTTAGAAAAACAAGAGGAGCGTTCGCCCTGCACGTCAGCTCTCTCTCCCGCCGACGCATCGCCTCTAATCGATGAATATTGAGTGGCTCCCGCCACCAGCGTTTTAAAAGGGAGGGAGCACCCACATCGTTCATTTCTCATATTGATATTTTCTTGCCCTATTTTTTTTTTCTTCCCTCTCTGCTCTTCCTTCCTTCATGCTCCTGAAGACTCAGCAGAGTGAAAAGTTTCTCTGCTCTAATAACCGTGTTCTAACTTTGCAACTGTGATGACTGCAGGTGTTTGTCTCTGTTGAGGGTTTTTTTTTGTTTGTTTGTTTGTTTTTTTCGACTCTGCGTTTTCTTACTTAATGAAAATGTTGCTCACTGGTGTTTTTCATTTCTGTTTCCTGGTGTTAAACATTCTCATCTAGGCGGTGTGGCACGATGCCCCCAGGTCCGCTTCTGAAGGGGAAAATATCAAGTTTAGATTATCAGTTGCGTGATGAACACACTAGGTGGTTAAAGCAGGTTTTCCACATCATACTGCAGGATAAACTGTTTGATCCCAAGCCCCTCCACATGTGGTCGTGCCCAAGGCGAGGACTCTGATCCTGAGGTCAGCACACAGCACATCTGTCAGCGTGCACAAAGGCTTATAAATGTGTGTGGGTCAAAACCCACAAAGGTTAAACCTTTTTTTTATATGACTAAAAACAGTTAAACTCCCATCCTGAACTCCACATAACGGAATTAATGTGCCTCAATAATTTTCATGCAATTTAACATTTCATATGCCTGCTTTTTGGTAAGTTGTACTACCTAAAATGTTAACAAAGTGCTCATAAATAGTCCATTGATCTTCAGCCATTGAATGGTGGAAAGTCCTCGCCGAGTCATGAATGAGATCCTGCCAGATTGGATGAGTTCGAGTGTCTTAGGGAAGAAAGATGGAAGAATGGAGCAGGAGATCATCTGGATCGGTGAAGCGTCTGCAGGGATGTAGGCTCTGCATTGGTCTGTCATGGTTAACAAGGAGCTGAGACTGAATGAAAAGGTCTCCGTCAGCCAATCTACGCTCCAAACCCTCACCTATGGGTGACGAGCTGTGGGTAGAGGCTGAAAGAATGGCGTCGCAAATGAAAGCAGCCGAAACGAGTTCCAACTGGTTAGGAAGCCTCCTGGGTGCCTCTCTTGGGAGGGCTTCCAGACTCTTCCCATCCAGAGGAGGCCTCAGGAAAGATGAAGGACACAGTAAAAGGGACTACATCTCTCAGCTAGTTCAGCAAGTTGCTGCCCCAAAGAGCTGCAGTGAGGTAAGAGGTAAAAGATGGACGTCCAGATCCACCAATCTGGTCAGCCAGATGGACAACCTGAATGCTCAAGTGAAGGCAGAAGAGAGCAGTAAAAGAAATTATTGATAAATGTCTTAATAAACTCCCTTATCTTAAAATCCACTTCTCACCCCACAAACAAAGGAATATAAAAGAATTTAAAAGAGGATTTTTATAACAAAGTCACTGAATTTTGTGATGTTTTATTTAATAACCTGCCAAATGAGGAAAAAGCAAAGCGCCTCAAGTGCAGCAAAAGTAAAAACAGTGGTATCTAAGCGCAGCGTATTATCATGCAGACCACACACAACCCAGCACCAATGAGCTGCACCAGATAGAACATGTACCACTGGTTAATAGCCCCAATTTATTCCAAGAATATTACTTATTAATTTGCATAATGATTCAGACTATTCAGACATTTGTTAGAGGCGGAGTACCCTGATTGATGGAAATTTAATTATGACACCTTCTAGTTATTAAACGGTAATCAGGCTAAGCCACTTATCTTTAATACTTACCTTTAGCACACGAGGACTGGGAGAAATTAATGGCAGGCGGCGAACTCGAAACTCAAATCATTTCTTCCTTCAGACGCCTCCGACCGAATGCTGGTTTCAATTCAACCACAACACGAGAATTCCCACTAGTGAAAGATGGTCTGCATTGATTTTTTTTTTCAGATTTTAGTCATTAGAAATGTGCATTTTGTTCATTTTTTTTACGTTTCCCTCTCAAGAGCACAAAGTTAGAGAAGCATGTTAATAGAAGCTCGCGGTTCAGGTTCCTAAGCACCAACTTCTTACTTTTAACTACTGCATTGTATATAACTACTGTATTGAAGATAGTTTCCACCAAGAATCTGTTTTTTTTAAAAAATGGAGATTATGTACTCTAGTAACCTGTGAAAATACTATGAGTCAGCTTTGATTAAAAAAAAAGGCCTTTAGCTGCCTTTTGGCAGGTAAATTCCTGCTGGTGGTCACAGTAAAACACGTTAGCTGTGATATGTTCGTCACATCAGGCTTACAAAGTGTGAGCAACCAAAGTGACACTCAAAGATGCAGCATTGCTGAAAATAATGCAGTAATACCAGTAAAAATGTTGCACATCTCCCTGTTTACCCATTAAAGGAGCTATTGGGAGAAAAAAACAAAAACAAAAAGGTTGTTGTTCGTAACCACGCTAAAGCACGACGGCAAACTCTCTGCGGCAGAGATGAGCCGAGTGGAGAGATCTCTGCTTCAGAGACGTCGAGACGCTCCTGTGCATAGACTCAGCTGAACTGCTCTCCTCACATCCACCGCCTAGGTCATTATTTTACCATCTATGCCGTCATTTCACAGGACATGGTGTGGACACCGCATGAGCAGATACTTCACAATATCAACTCTTCTGTCGGTGGAAGCAGACGTCTGTCGCTCTTCTGTTAAAAAAAATCTTCAATCATTAACTGAAAATTACCGCCGCTTGTTATTCCCAGGACATGCTCTTGCTTACAGCTGGTCAAACGACAAGTTTCCTCAACCTTTTATCCTCACTTCTAAATCAGTGTGTGCAAGGTTTATGAAGTTATAGGTAACTATAGCAACAGCACCTCTGCTTAATGTGTTTGCAGTGAACTGTCGCCAGATAAAACCAAGAGCTTTACAGCCTTTGTCGGTTTATTGGGTCCGACTGTATGAAATGCTCAGAAAAAAATTGCAAAACCCATTTCCAAAAAGGATGTGACATCTTTTAAAATGCAACCAATATATTTATAATTGTTTAAGTATTTATATCTTTGACATGAGTATAAATTAAATAATTGAGAAGAAGCTTTTCCTCTTTTTCTTGTCCTCTGGAATGGGAAATGACTGACAATTCAGTCTGATCCGGGGGGGTTTCTAAAGTTTTTTAGTTTTACCTTTTCACAAATTGTCAGTGTGTAAATACAGTTAAATACTTAGATAAGTACTAAATTAATGAATTTTAGCTCTAAAAAGGAACCCTGACAATTAGTATTTATTTGTTATTGGCAATTTTCTAAAAACCCTCATGATAAATAAATTTAGTTGAAAATCTCATGTCTTTACTGCCTTGTTGACCCACAATAATTGACACTATTTTACTTATCCAATGCGTTCTGGAACAATAATGATGGTAAAGGTTGGATTTAAGACTAGAAGATGAATATTTGAAGGCAAATGTGACTTTATGTGACAATATTTCCTTTCCCTTTTGAACAGTGGAAGACAGGAAGTTTAAAGGTACAGGCTAAGCACATCAAGGAAGAGAGGGTATCAGGAATGGGTATAAAACAAGGGATAAATATTTAATCTTTTAAGGCTCACCACTTGGTGCCAAACTCCAGAGTATCAGTCAGTTTAACAGAGAAAAAGCAAAAAATAAAAAATAAAAAATCCTAATAAAGAATAGCAAATATTTTTTTCCCACCATTTGATGTGCTTCTTTCTTTTTTTTTCCCTTAAAGATTTGGAGAATAAAAAATGTCAATGTGTAAAAGCTATAACAGGAAGCTATTGTTGGATGTGTTTGATGTCTGAGTCCTCCCACAGCACTGCATGAAAAACCGTCATGTCACTGTGATCAATATAGTCATATATACTCCGGAGTACCTTGTTAAATCATTTTCATTCACAGGCCACTGCTGCATACAGAAATGTAACCTCAAACTGTAGAACGCAAGGAGAAAGCCATATATCATCTCTGCACGTAGACATGTGTCCACTGTCTTTCTCAGACAAGCTCACATTTCAGCCTCTTTGGGGGAAAAACTGATGCTTTGTTCTACATTATAAACATGAGAAAAACAATCCAGCCTGTCGCCATCGAAAGGCAAAACGACAGCATCTGTCATGGTATGGAGGTGTCTATGGAACGCACTGCCAGAATATGTACCATTGAGGTAGAAGACAGATGCCACCATGATGGTCTGTGGTTATTCCTGCAGGCCAATGCCGGACCTCATTCTGTGTGTGTTACAGCATGGCTTCATAGACAAGGTGTGTGTGTGGTGGCCTCATGAAAAACAGTAGCAGACAACTAGGAAACATCACAAGATGTCCTTAAACATGCACAAGGAGCAACATATACCCTGCTGAATACATTCCTGCTTTTCCCTTGTCCAATTCCTGTAAATGAAGACTGTTCGTAGATCAGTCTCGTTTTATCTTTTTTTTTTTTTTTTTCAAATAAAATTCTGTCAAAGCCATAAAAAGTGCATCACTTCTGATTCACCACCAAAATGTCACCAAACTTCTCCAAAAACATGACAAAGACAAAGGAAATAAAGACTAAAAAAAAAATAAAAAAAAAATAAAAAAAAGGCAGGATCACAAAAAAATACCAAAAAGTTTTAATCTGTTTGGATGCAGGTGTTGATTCTGAGGGGTGGCAGTTACTTGGAGGTAGCACCTGAGGGTCAGGGGTTTGAGTCCCTCACGATGCAGTACCAATGGGAGCACAAGCTGGTATTCTCTGAGCCCAGATAAATGCAGGGGTTGCCTCAGGAAGGGCATCCGGGGTAAAACATGCCAACAAAAACATACAATCACGGCTTTTGTACTGGATCGGTAGGTGGAAGCAGGTGATTCGCTGTGGTGACCCCTTGAGATTAGAAGAAAGCTGAAAGAGGAGGAGGTGGAGGATGCAAATTTTGACTCTGCAACTGGGATATTTATATTTTATATGCTGTCTGTATAATTATGTAAGGCCTGAAAAAAACAAGTGAGCCAACATGCGCCCACAAAAACCCACTCTGAGCAAATACATTAAGTTGCACGGACAGGAGGAAGTGCAGAGCGTGGAGCTGCAGCATCCAGGAGGCAGCCCTTCCTGGGCTCCCAGCAGAGGCGTCTACATTTCTGCTGTCTTAGCTGAGGTAGAAGAAACTGCAGTGAAAATAGATAAATTATTAGTTTGAATTTTAAGGCATCCACAGATTTTGGACTCCAGAGGTGAAGGAAGTTTTCTTTCTCTAAGGCAGGAAACAAGCAGACTGCAGCCTGAGCACATGATGACAGACACACAGAGGTCAGTGCTAATGTAGTAAAAACATGTAAAAATCCTATCTTGAAGCATCATTTAAAGCAGGTAAGGACTATGTTAGAGTAACAAGGGCTTTAGTTACTGAACACTGCATCAAACTAGACCTGAGCTTTATTTTGAAAGACAAAAACATCCTTTTAATGCACAAAACTATTTTTTTGTGCGGCTGAATTTTCTGGATCTGTATGCATTTGGTCTCATCCTTCACCATGAGGATTGTGTATGCTTGCTCTTCTGCAACAAATGCTTTTTAAGTGCAAACATTTCTTTCTGGCCCCTGCAGCTCATGGCTTTCATTAAATTTCTCTCGTGCTTTTCTTTTTATTTTTTTCTTCTTCTTCTCCGGTGAGAATCTGTTTACTGTCCTCAGACACCCACAAAGTGCATCCCAGCAACTAATTTTCACTGTGTGTACTTACACCACGCCTTGTTTCCCTGCTCTCTGACAGCATCTGCTCACAGTAAGCATGGAGATGTCAGCTAACCCACCATTTCCCCCCGTGTTTCTCCACAGTAATTATACGTATCGTTTTCTGGGCAGAGAAATAACTACACAGCCCTCGCCGCTCCTTAAAGAAAGTGTGACAGCACCTCGTCCTCGGAGTGGAGAGCCAGAGTTTGGGGGAAGTTAATGCACGGTGTACAGCGGATTTAATTGAGAAGCATATCTGCTGTGTAAGCAACAGACAACAAATGTAATCTGTTTTTTGGTATTGTTGTGTTTTTGGTTTTTTTTTTTTTTGCCATATGTCAACACTTTTGCATCATTAAACTGGGTACTTTCTTGCAACCATTTTTTAAAACCAAAAATGGAAAAATAAGGTTCAGGAGAACAAACTCTGTAATGCAAACAATTATGAAAATAAATAGGAAAAAAAAAAAAGAATCCAGGATATCAAGGGGCTCATTATATCTAGAAGGGTCGCAGCATCTAGCAGCATGCAGACCAACATTCTGCTTGCTTAAATGCTGGACAAGACAAAAAACTCAAGGAAAAGGTCAAATAAAACATAAAATGAAGATTAGGGCTATAACGAACGAGCACTGTGTTTTTTCGTGATAACTTTATATAAATGAGCTTCAAACTGTATTAACTGTTTTAAATTAGCATGTTGTTATTTAACTTATTATAAAGACAATATTTAACATGTTATTGTAGAATATTGTAATCCTCTGTAATTTTAGGTTGAGGGACAATTTATTGTAATTATTCCACCATTTTTTTAGACACTTTCAGGAACATCTGCTTATCTTTACATCAGAGATATTCTGCCCCTCTGAGGTGCTCCTTCATACCCATGCTGCTGATTTGTGCACTTCATTGTCAAATGCTACTCTAGTTTTTTGTACTTGTGCCAGTTATTTATGCAGCCAATCGTTGTCCATGTTACAACTTTCTTAGGATGCTTTGCTGCTGTCAAATTCAAAATGAGTTCAGATTCATGAAAATGTCAAATATTCCGGTTTCAGCATCTAATTTGTTCTATTGGGAATGAAAAAATCTGTTTATTGCATTTTGTTTTATTTCAATTTTACACAGCCACAAATTTAAATAATTAAATCTCAAAATGGTCTGTTTTTACCAAAACATTTGTAATAGTAATGTTGTTGGGGGTGTTTGACCAGTGGCATTGGGAAGGGCACTGATCACATGGTGAGTGGTTGTCTGGGGTGGAATGAGGCCCTAGGTCCAGCACAAGACTGTTACTCAGAAGGCTGAGTCCTGGTGGGGTCAGCAGGCCATCATCTGTGGTCCCCCGTAGCTTATACCCCATGACCATGAGGACTCCAACTGGACCCTTATCTGTCCCCTTCCTAGGTGCATGGTCATCCCTGCAGTAGGCAGCCTTGGCTCTGTGCTGCTTGCCTGGTGCATGGAACTATCTCTGTGTGCATCTGATCACTGGAATTGAAGGGGCTAAGCCAATGCTTTAAGCCACTGGAATGTTACGATTCAGAAAGTTTTGCTGACTCGCTTTACATGGTGTGGATGATGTTGATAAATTGTCCGGACACTGCCAGTTGCAGTTAAAAAGCAGATTTCCCATTTCTTTATCCATCATGTCCATTTTACATAAACAAACAGCATTCTGCATCTACAGCATGTTCCCAGCAAAGCGGTCAAAAATGCATTTCATTTCCGGCCTAACATACACCCTACACACACACACACAATTTCCTGTCTTATATAGACGTTTTTTTACAATTTGCCCCTACAGGAATTGTTACATTTGTATGATCATACTCTCTTAAAAACAACCCATTTTTTATATTTTACAGGTCACACACAAGCGGCAACCTTCGGCGGTTAAATGTAAAACCTATGCGGAAGTGCATAAAACTGCAGTTCCCCCTTCATCCACTAGGGGCTGGCTCCAAAACAGAGCAAATCTCCATAGACTCCCATGTTAAAAAGGCCAACTTCACAGCAGAAATAAACATGTTTACAGCCTGGTTCAAAAATCCATTTTCGGTTTATAGGTCAGGTTTACCTTCATGACAGCTGTGGGGGGAGTGAATTTTTTTTCTAACTCGCCCATTTAAAAGTAATTTAATCTCGAAGTTCGGCATATTTAGGGGCGTGTCCTTTTGATTGACGGGTACCAATCTCCAGCTTCAAGTCAGAAGAACGTAGAACAACCACGGTTTTTAGCCGGTTAACAACGTGACTTTGCTTTAGCCCGCTTACCTCCATAAGCTGGTTAGCTCCCATTATCTTGGAGTTAGCTCGGTTAGCTTTTAGCTACAGAAAGCTTGGAGTTTGCTCGATGTCAATCATCCGCCATGACACTTACGGCTCCCCTCTCAGCTGCACCTATATTTGTATTATCAGGGCGAGACGACGCGCATGCCGCTGCCAAGATGGCGATGGTAGGAACCGCCCACCAAGCTTCAATTCAGCTCTTCAGAAACCTATGGGTGATGTCACAGAGGTTCCGTCCATCTCTTTATACACAGGTTATGGTCACACACCGCCATTAACTAACATGCATGCTTAAACAGCCAGTTTTATTCACTAGTAATTAGTTACAACTTAATTTCCCTACAGGGATCAAATAAAGTACAGTCTTAATCTTAGTTACGTTGTATACATGCTTGCCTTGAAGCCCCTCCTTTTGCACCTCTAGACAGGTCCAGCGTTAAATTTCAAATACCACAATAAGTGAATTAGAAAAAAATGCTCAAGCATCAAGGGAAGCCTTATATCCACAAATTCTCATGTCTTTTATCTTCATAAACCGCAAAAGTCTGTTTCTTATCGAGCCACAAGTCAAGTTTGAACAAGTTCACAATGACAGATTATGCTCCTTGGCAAGCTGTGGTAGCAACTGTAGGAAATGGCTTCAAGCAGCTTCTGCTGGGGGGGCGGGAGGAAACAAGTTCTGATTTCTCCAGCTATGCTGTCTGCATGAGGACAAACAGGAAGCCAAGACAATATATGAAAAGCATCCGCATTATCTCGAAAAGCATCTGTATTTTCCCTTGTTATGCTCGTCAGTGTGAGTGACGGACACGGGTGGACAGTGACCTTCCGCTTGACAAACACGATGCTTAAACCACAGCGGTTTTTTTCCCCCGTTGACTCATAGCCTGCCCACTAGAATATGTCTCAAACTTTTCGCCATCACCTGCCACTGCTGTGTGTCTGAGACACACAGATGCACAGTATGTAGAGCACACACCCACTTGCACAAACTGAGCTTATTTCATGGCAGAGCAGAGGCCCATCTGTGTGGCGCAGCCGGCTGCTGCTGCTGTGGCGAACAGCGGCAGGATGGATGGGGGTGTGAGGGGCTGTAACGGTAGAATTGTGCTCCATCGAAGGAGGAATTGATTAAGTTCACTTGGATAGCTGCGTGGCTTCTCTCCAGAGCGGTGGGAGATGTCTGATGGAGCCATGATAGGGATGAGCTGGCACTGAAGAGATGTCTAAGAATTGGGTGGTGCTAGAGGGACAGATGGGTGCAGATTGAATGATACAATTCTATGTCTGTGCTTTGGGGGTGTTTGCTTTTAACTAACAGATCACAAGCCATAATATTTTATAGAGCAGAGAGAAACATATTAGACACTTAAGCTCCTCACACTCTGGTGTGCAGACTCATCCCAACCTCTTGTAGGACCGTCGGGACTTTTGTTGTCCTTTCAGGTCATTTTTCCTTCAATGCTTTGCCACAGTTTTGGTGGTGTTGCCCCATATGGGATGATTTTTTTTTTGTTATTACTATTTTATAGATGTTTAAAATTCCAGTTTTCTTAACCCTATGATGCCATATTATTCGTATTTGATCTTTTGCATCATTTTCTGGTAAAAACTTTGCTTTCTTTTAGTTTTACTCAGTTAGCTAAATCAACTTCAGTACTATATAAAAACAACTAAATGTGTAAAAATGAATATTTTTATAAGCATATGTAATTTGAATAAAATGATTTCATTTTCAGAAGTGCATCAGTTGAAGCAAAGATTGAAAATAAGTGATTTTTCTTTTCACAAACAGTGAAAACATATGATTTATTTAATATTCAAAATATTAAGATCATTTTAAAAATTATGTATCTGGTCGTTTCTTGAAGGAGGACTTTGATCTGAAAGTGTAATATAAAGGTTAATATTGATTCCGCAATTGATTTACCTCATTTACACACCAGCCTCAGCAATGACAGTATTCCAAAGTGTTTTGTTGTATTATTAAATCAAATGATTACAGAAAGTGCTGATTGCAATTTCTTGCAGTTCAAGAAACCAAATCCAAACCAAATTTACTTTGCTTTGGATGCTGCAGAGAAGCTTTCAAGGTGGCAGTTCAAGATAAGAGAATTCACCAAAAATGGCCTTCCCTAAATATCAGTAAATGTTTGGTTCTGCACAAGCTTCTGTTAATGAAGTAATAGTTTGGGCCAAGGGTTTAAGAGCAGGGTAACATTTCTAATTCTAAAATGGACTAAGCGGTTAGGAAAATAAATGGATGGATGCTACATGTCATGAATAAATGCCACGTTCACATCTCCATGTTCCAGTTTACCACAAAAAAAGCTGATTCTCTAATCTGGGTTTTGTCCCATGTTCGTTGTGTACGAAGCAATTAACTGGTTTGATGTTGTTAGTGGTTAAAGTCTGATCTATAGTTTGTTCAGAGTGTCTCATGACATAATCTAGATTCCTGGTGTCAATCACATTTATGTGATACAAGAGAAAAACAGAGATATTGCACATTTAATCAGTATTCCAAGATGAGGAATATTCCTACTGTGTATTCTAGTTGGATACCATCGTTTCTTCCCTCCCTCAGATGTGAGCCAACTTCCTTTACCAATTTTACTGCTGTGGGAACTTAAAACACCTGTTTAACAGAATCCTGCAATTCATTTCTGCAGACCAGTGCGTCAGTGGGAAAACATGGATGTTTTGCAAATGGAACGGATTTACACCATGTTTCTCTTGAAGGTGGTGCCTGGGCCTCAGAGGAGGGCAGGGGAAAGCTTGAATTGGAATACATATTGTCCTGACACTGGCAACAAACCCAGACCAGTCATCGAGCCATTTCATATTTACAGTGCAGTGGCCCCCAAAGTTTCCAAAGCCTGTTGCAGGTTAGAGTCGCCCTTAAATTGGTATGTAGAAAAATAGTGTATTACCAAGCGGCAACCTCTGACGGTAAAAAGTGAAGTCTATGCAGAAGAAGAAAGATTGCATTTCTCCCTTCCTTCACGAGGGTCTGCCTGCAAAACAGAGCAAATCCCCATAGACTCCCATGTTAAAAAGACCAACTTCACGGCAGAAATAAACATTTACAGCCTGGTTCAAAAATTCATTATCGGTTAATAGATCAGGTTTACCTTCATGACAACTGTGGGGGGAGTAAATTTTTTTCTAACTCACCCATTTAAAAGTAATCTAACCTCGAAATTTGGCATATTTAGGGGCGTGGCCTTTTGAATGACAGTTACCCGATCTCCCGCTTCAAGTAAGAACAATGCAGAACAGCAGCGTTTTTTTTAGCCAGTTAACAACGTGACTTAGCCTTAGCCCGCTTACCTTCGTTAGCTGGTTTGCTCCTATTAGCTCCGGGTGAGCTCGGTTAGCTCTTAGCTACAGAAAGCTCGGAGTTCACTCGATGTCAATCATTCAAACCCACGCTCACAGCCCCCTCTCAGCTCTCCCTCTTTGCCCATATTTGTATTTTCCGGGAGAGACAACACACGTGACCTTGCCAAGATGGCGATGGTAGCAAACTGCCCACCGAGCTTCAATTCAGCTCTTCAGAACCCTATGGTTGATGTCACAGACGCTCTGTCCATTTTTTTTTTATATACAGTCTATGTGTATTACCTATTACCACCCTTAAAAGTAATGAATACATGCCATCTACAGGCAAGATTTTGTTACTGCACTTTTTGCAATTCGGTGCTTTTAAAAAGGCAGGGGTGCTGCTTTCAGCACAACACCTACTCCCCCTTCCTACATCACTTCTTGTCCTGCGTTTTGTTTTTTGTTTTTTTAAATAATCACAGAAACAACTCCAAATACTCAAATAGTGTGTTTATAAGTGTGTTTTTATTCAACATGAGTTCCAATAATATTTTTCTAAATACTGATTTCAGGGGGGTTCTAACCTGCAAATGCTCTTTAAGAATCCTGCAGTAAAGCATCACTGGTCAGGGCCACGCATGGCTATGATTCAGCACCTATTTGTCTAACCTGGAAATAAACTTCCAAAGGAAAGTTTTGTCTGGCTGGTGGGATCATTAACAACATGATTATAAGCACAAACCTTAAAAAACAAACAGGTTTGGATGTTTTATGTAAATAAATCTTTTGATGTGATTATCCTGTTTTATTAAATAAATGGCCCGGCAAATGCTCGAGTCTGAAACAACATAGAGATAAAAACTTCACAGAGAACAGAAAAAATTAAACCAACAAATTCAATATCGACCAATAGAAAGACGTCTTGACAGCTGTGACCTTTGATGGGATGGAAAGCCAATCTGTCCAGCACAGATGAAGCCATCATAGACTATTAGTTGTAAACAACACACACAGATGTCATTTTTGTACTTTTCTGAAGTTCTTCCGGAGATATTCCCCGATTTAAGACTTTGCTGCAAAACTAATTAATGTATTTAAGTTGTTTTGATGTTGAGTTTCCCAAAAACTGTTTTTGATTATGATACCCCTTTATGTGCAGGAATCTAAACTTGTGTCCAAAAGTAAATCTCAGAAAATTCCTTACATCTAAATTTATAAATCAGTGAGGTGTTTTGCTGTTTATATTATCATGTAATATGTCCATGATGTACATTATGGACATTTTTGTCTAAAAAAGGTACACTAGACAGTGTTAATATCACTAATGTTTGTAGACTTGTGTTATCGGGAACATCTGATAGCAACAGTATCAGTCTGATAACATCAGTTGGCCTAACCCTCCGGGTGACGCTCCAGTGTAGGAGAATAAAATGAAGATGTCCCTGTAAAATTCATAATTATGTAACATTAAAACAAATGTAAACGTCAGTCACCTTAATTCTGTGATTTTTGAGACATTCTGGCCCATGCCAAATGACATCACCTGGGTCAAGTGATGCTACTGCAAATCAGAGTGAAGACCCAAAGAAGGCAAAAAGTAAAGCCAGTAAACTTTTGCCAGTGTTTTGGTGAATGTGTTTTGATGGGTTTTATGTCTACAAACTGTGACCTACCCAAGATATTGTGTTTCTGATGCAGAGACAAAAAGCTAACAGCAGCTTGAAGCCAATGAATTCCCCCAAAGTACTCACAGGTCCTTGCACCCTCCCAGCTGCAGTCAGAGCAGAAGATGTTCACCTCTGCACCTAGACTGAAGATGAACTGTGCAAAAGTGATGCTGCTGCCGGCTGATCTTCCCCCAGTTTCCAGTCATGTTATTTTTCTATCAAAGTAAATTCGAGACAAAAACGAAGTTCATGTTTTTCTTACACATGCTGCAAACAGATCTGACCTCGTGATCCTGCTTTTTGTCTGCTCCAGGAAAAAGATGTGCTACCATCATACTTTTCATTAGAGATGTCCAAAATTATACAGATATTATCCGCGAATATTGACATTTAAATGCAATATTAGAAGATAACAGTATCAGTTTTTACTTTATTTCTTAAAATGGCACTTTAAGTTTAACTGTGTTGAATATTGACCAGGGATATCTCCCATTTTATAGTTGATTTTCTGCTGTTTTGAATTCAAATTTAGTTTTTTTTTTTCTTCAAACACTTATAGAGCTTGAGTTCACAATATTATTGTCTGTTTTATAATTTGATTCATTAATTCACTACAACAAATAAAAGCACCTTTTATAAGGTAACTAAAGTATATTTTGAGGCCTGTTATTTGCCACTTCTGAGCATCCCTGGAAGCTTTTTCTTTATTTATTTTTACATTTTAACTCTAAAACATCCTGAATTTCAACAATGTTAACCATTTATAAATCATATCAATGCCATTTTTAATTTTAAAAAAATCTATTATTGTTCAACATTGTGGATAATCACTGTTTGGAAATAATTCAATTCAATTCAGCTTCATTTGTATAGCGCCCCTTCACAACAATATTGTCACAGGGAACTTTACATACACATGATTTCAAGCCAATTCATACATAGCATACAATAGAAACCCTCCCTAAGAATGCAAACTCCTTTTGAGGCATTTGTTCCAGCAGAAAATAAGATGTGTCCAACCCAGAGTTGTCTTCATTTTAAAGACTCTTCTTTAGAAAGATGTCTCTTGTATCATATGCCACAAGCAAGAGACTTTAAATGAAAAAGAGCTTCAAACCTTTTTACTGGATTTTGAATACCATTTCCACTCCGAGATATGACTTTAGTTTTATTTGTGGCCATTAAAGGTAATTAGAAAAAAAAAACAAAATATATGCAGTTTTTTTCTTCCCTTTGAGAAAGATAGTGTGTATGCACTATAAATAGGGAAGGAAACAAACCAACAAAGAGCCACATGACATAACAAATAACACACATAAAAAATAATCCGCACCATGCAGATGAGACATAATTAACAACAAAACTCACCTCAATTTCCAAAACTCCAAAACATCCTCAATTTCAACAATATCCACTCTATAGAAATGATATCAATGCCATTTTTCATTCAAAAATATGCTTGTAGCCCTCTGAAATCCTGCGATTTTCACTTTAAACAGTTCTATGGATAAAATACTTGTGGACCAGCAATTTGACTGGAAGTTTTCTGGAACCCGGCTGACGCTAAGAAGATTTTTTTATTGTTGCTGTGTGATCTGTTACTGACATACAGTTACAAAGATAAATTGTATTTCCAGCTGGTCTGAAATAATCGTTTACTGAATAGACTGATGTGATTATAGCATGTAGTGGTATATGTCATTCAAATTCTGAACCTAATGCTGTGTAACATCCAGGTACTTGGAAGGTAAACCAAGTAAATATGTATTTGTCATGTCCCGCCCACAGGACGCCTGGTATCAACAGGTTAAGTATCACATATTAACCTAGTAACAACCTTAACAACATGAAACACTGTCTACTTTTTCAAATTAATATTCTAAATGCTCTCTGCTCATTTGAAAGCTTGAGCAACAACTTATTTTCCATAAAAGGATCATTAAAACCACATCTAATCTTTAGAATATGGTTGAACTCCTGATAGACAGATGAAGATGAGGACTATGGAAGAAAAAGAGGAGAAAATATGCGCAAGCCACCTGCACCGTATCCTTGAAAAGACATCAAGCACCACCCCCCTCCTGTCTACAAGCTTCGTGGAGTGACTAGAGAATGGATTTCCATCTCTGACTTCACCCTGTTTACTGTCTGCTTTATCAAACTTGTGTTTGAAGGATGAAAAATTCTGTGCGCTTAAAAGGAGACGGCATTTGCACACTAAAAGAAGAGTTGTTGCGGACATAATGGGCACGATAAAGGGGTTTCACCTCGGCATGAATGTGTTTTTACATCATTTTAATAAGCTAAAGAGTAAAAAAAAAAAAAAAAAACACATTTCTAAGAGCTAAATCATACCTAAAGCTCAGAACGTTTGCATCAGAATACCACCTGTTGATCAAACACATGCGGTTTCATCAGGGGAAAGAGTGTGTGTCAAGTGTGCTGTTTCCTCTCAGTGTGTACAGAAAAGCCAGGCAGAGTGTGTGTGTGTGTGTGGGGGGGGGGGGGGGGGGGGGGGGGGGCTCAGGGGAAGACAAAGAGGAAGCAATGGACCAGCGCCCGTCTGCTGACAACCGAGAAGATGCCACACAAACACCTGTGGGATCATCATCCCTATTGGTATCAACTGTGTGTGTACGCGTGTGTGCACATGCAGTAAGGTGTGATCGTAAAGTGATATTCAGGTCATTGCAGACGTAGAATGCAAAAAGTCCCAGTAGTCCTGCAGAATGCTGTAATTGCTTGGAAAACGGGGAAAGAGTTTGAAAGTCCCACATTAACTTGTGCAATTTGTCAGCTGGAAATTAAACTAGTTTGTTGTGGAGGCTGAATTAGGTGGATAAAAATGGAGGCTATATAAGCAAACGCTTGTGTGTTCGCCGCTTTAAACTTTACTTACAGGCGAGATATTTGTTATATTTGACAGAATACACACCCTAATTTAAATAAAACAGCCCTAGAAAGAAAATATGTGGTGCGTTTCCAGACGCGTTTGAATGTTTTTACATCATTTGCAACAGAGCATAAAATAGGATGTCATTTTTTAACTTTAGTTTCCTAAAAGTTTTTCATCTTTTAACTTAATTATCAGTTAAAATCGGTGCATGAATGTAATAAATGTAAGTTTTTCAGACATGTTTAATTTGCACTCCAGGTAGGGTTGAGCAATCACATTCAAATGGATTTTGGTTGCTTTCAAGTTAACATTCCTCACTGAACAGTGTCTAATTTAAAGGTAGAGTATGTAAGATTTTCAATATTTTCAAAATAAATTAAACAAAAAAAATAACTACAATCATAATTAGATAGTTTTTTTTTAAAGATGTAGGTTTCAGTCTGTCCATATTTGATGTGTTATTAAATTACAAGTTTAATTAATGACAAAGACCCTTCTTAAATGTTTGCCTACCAGTAAAAAAAAAAAAAGTGCTTTTTGTCATTTGTCATTAATTAAACTTGTAATTTAATAACTCAAATCTAATTATGATTGTAGTTATTTTATTAGTTAATTCATTTTGAAAATATTGAAAATCTTACATACTCTACCTTTAAGTAAAACTGCTTTTAAACAAAATACACAACAGGAGGTTTTAGTTAGGAAATCTGTATCTTCTTATGCACTGAAAAACTGATCATTACCCCCAGAGCTCAAACTTTCCCCAGATAAGAGGAAGCTGGTTGGGTTTTTTTCTTTTTCTTTTATAAATTCACTGACAAAGCTGCTGCTACACACCCAGAAGCAAACGGCATTCAAAGTCAGCAACTAACTGCTTCAGCATTTATGAACATGTCAGCCTTCCGGCTGATGGAAAAGGACAAGGAATACATTTCACTGCACCTGTTTGCTCATTGTTCTTTTCTCCACAGACAACATGAAACAGTCTGCGTCAATCTGAAGGCGCCTGAAATGAAGTCTTTTGTCAAATGCAGTAACTGGTGTCCACAGCAACAAGCTCCACACACCCAAGCAAACTAAAGCAGGAGCAATGTTATAACCCACAGGGAGTGACAAAGTTTAAATGCATCTCTTTTTGACGTGCTGACCCGCCATGTTTTCATCATCTCCACCTACATTCCGCGTTCGGCGCTTTGCAGGACAACAGACAAATGATCCCCTGCGCCGACCATCTGCACAATACAACATTTTACACAAAGAGCATAGAGAGGCCATGCATTATCCAGATGCTGTATTAAATTACAATTTTTTACATAAATGACTACAAACAATCAGATTTTCTCACACTCAGTCAATGAAAATAATACAGAAATGTTATGTTTGAATATTTACTGAGGAAGGCATATTAGATAGAATATAATCAAGCGTGAGAGACACAGTTTTATTCAAAGTAGGACTGAAATCTGATTTAGATTTTCCCCTTTTGTGGAGGTTCTGCGCGAGCAGAATGAAGCATATGATGACCTCAGATTAAGGCATGTTATTGTTCATCATGCTGGAAGAAAGTTACAAAGCCATCTAACGATTCTCCACTCCATCAATCATTCAGTCAGATTGTGAGTGTCGCTCCTCAGCAGTGCTCCTTCAAAAGACAACGGCAAGAACAAGGTGTGTGGTTGCTTGTGAGGTCAGACGATGCTTATTATCTACACACCTCTGTCATATATTGGGGAATATTCATTTTTATGAGTCTGTTCTTCGATGGCAGATCTGGAAGGAGGGAGCTATTCTGAAAGATGATGTCATTAACAAACATTTTGTAGTATGACAGAACTTTCCAACATCTGTAAAAAATATCAAAAACTAGAAACAGTTATTGAAATAATAGCAACTGTGAATGCCCATTTATTGAACTATGCTGAGTGATTTTAAATGAAATTGCATAGGTATGAGAAATGGGGGGAAAAAAGCACAATTAATTTTTTTTCTAACTGCCCCACATTGGGATTGAACACATGAACATCTGTGTTAAAGCACACTGACTTTATTTACTATGCCACTAGTACTCTTAGTTGCACCTTGGAAAAAGTGTTGAACTAAATTCCAGTAAAGATGTCTGTGTGTGAAAAAACTTTTTTTTTTAAATGTGTTTAAGATTTATCAAAGTGTTAAAATGTTGCAGGGAGCATTGTTGGAATAAATCCTTCATATTTAACTGTGACATTTGCAAATAAATTCCTTTGCTCCTTGAAGTGCGCAGCTGAGACCAATAGTTCCCAATGAGCAGCCTGCAGAAGTGCATGCCATCACACAAGCAACAGCAAAGGACAACAAAGCTATATGTTAAATGCTGCATTGGAACCAGTATGTGTACCTGTGTACTGGTGCACAAAATGGACCGATCGCTGGGCTGAATTCCGTTTTTGTCCAATCACTGGAGAGGATTTTAACATTTTGCAATAATGTGAATAACTTGAAAGGTTTACATGTTAAAAAGACCAAAAGTCAAAGAAAATATCTCCAGAATGAGCTGAACAGTTTGATATTTGAATGGTTGAAGTGAGACAAAAGGTGTTGGAGGAGTAGCATGCCAAAAATTTTGCAGGAAAGACAATGGGGACGGGAACTTCATGAACCAGACACTGCAAACTGGTGCAGAGCTCCGAAAACCCCGAAACCAATAGCAGAGCTGAATTTTTGCAACGTCCAATGCACAGTGGGTTTGAAAGACTTTCATCCAATCACAAGGATGAATTTTTTTTTTTTTTTTTTTACAAAATGCTAAATATCTCAAAAACTACAAAGATTTAAAACAAAAAAAGTCGTAGCACACATCTCCCGAAGGAGCTGCAGGGTTTGAGACGTAAACAACTGAAGTGACCTGAACGGCGCAGGAGGAGTAGCCCAGCAAAATTTGGCGGAATAATAATAAAAATGGCCAAACAGGATGGGGGCATTCACATTATTACTCTAACAAGACTTTCTAGTATTTAATTTCATCAAAAACTAACTGGACAAAATAATAAGTAAAATTGTTTTGTTTTTGTTTTTTTAATTGATCTGCTTTTAATACTGTTTAAAAGTTCAAACTCTCCACTGTATCATGATCATCTTGTGTGTCTACTGCAAGTCTTTCTCTATCAGTCAAAGAGAAGAACTGAACCCTCCAAGTAAATTCTTACTGTCAGGTGTTGGCTGGGTGTAATAAATTCAAGCGGCCAGTATGTGTGGGAGGAGGTGGGAGCCAAGAGGTAATTTGTGACAAAAAAAAAAAAAAAAAAAAAAAAAAAAAAGAGCATTCTTCCCAGACGCTCATAAACTAAGACGCCTGGCTTGGCACACTAATCCATGGACCACCAGACCCTCGCCTCTCCAGCCGAAGGGTTGACATCACCTTCGATCATGTGTAAACTATTGTGAAGGGAAGGGCCGTCATTTATTTCCCATGATCCCGTGGGAGGCAGGAGGAAGGAAGAGCAGAGATATGTGGGCAGGATCATACAGAATATTATGACCTCCTTCTCTCACCTTTCCCATCCTCGTCTTTCTTCTGCATTCGAAAGGTGGGCAGGATCAAACGTGTGTGTGTGTGTGTGTGTGTGTGTGTGTGTGTGTGTAAAAGAAAAAGAGCTTTGGTTATGGGCAGTATGTAACTGTAGCATTACGTGGGAGGGGATGTCAGTCACAAACCGACAGAGAAAGCCAGTGCAGATCATTGTTTTCAATGAATTGTCAACATAGACACACACGAACCACACGTACACCCTACGACGCATGGCGCTATAAGTTACAAAGCCAGACACACTCACAGAAACTCTTCCAGCAGCACAAACGAGAAGCCAGCAAGCATCAAAACAGAAGCACGCCTTGTGCATGTTTTCACCTGTGCTCCAAGCTGATAATGAAAACATTCCTTCCTGTGCAGAGCTTCTTTGTATGTATACATATGCACCCCTTTGGTCAGTGTTATTACTTCTTAAAAGCTGCTAGCTGTGCATTTATAGTCATGTGTGACTGTCTGTGTATATTGTCCCTTCACGGATCAATGCATTAAAGCGTGCTGCTTTGAATACCAAACAAGGCTTTGGCTCACCGCTGCAGACTACATATGGTCACTCCAATTGCCTCCCACAGAAATGCCTCCCCCCTCTGCATACCCGGAGAGTCACAGCAGTGCTGTTTAATAGCAGCCCCAGCCGCCTCTCTTGCTGCTGCTCATCGAGTCTCGCTCAGTAAGCAGGGCTCCCCGTGCTCTCACATGCAAAATTTATGACTGCACCACAACACAAAAGAAGACCGGGGATCTAGTTCTGTCTCGCAGAGCAGATATAGGTTTTCAAATCCCACAGTCCTCTATCCCAAGATATTGTTCTGCTCTGTGACAGTGGCAGAATAAGAGAGCGAAAAGGGAGAGAGGGAAAGATTAAAGTGTTCCTGTCTAACACGTGTCTATTTTCATCCTGCTCTACAGAGTATAAGAGACTCTGTCTTATTACAGTTAAAAGAAGGAGCAGACTCCCGAGCACAACTGGGCTGCTGCCCGTCTTTTTTTTTTTTTTTCTCTCTTGTGCATCAGAGAGAAGGCTATGGCATCGTACTTACACTCCATACAAGAGGCTGCTTTTATTTTTCTGGACCCGTAAGAGTCAGAGTATCACACTCCTCCAGAGCTAAAACAATGACACACAAAGTGATTCACAATCAAGCTTGACGAAGAAGAGCTCCAAAGTTAACCACAAAAAAAAAAAAAAATTCTAAAAGCATTGGAAATGGATCCCTGTGCACAGATGATGCACATCTGAACAGACTTCTTATGTAGTTGTACATTTTATCCTGCATATTTTATTCTGTGCATTTTTTTCTGTGTATCCTGCTTATTTGTTATGATTTTATTTCACATAAAAAAGGAAAAGTTGCAATAAAAAAAAAAAACTGAATCATGAATCTTATTTTACTGAAGAAAAGAAAAAAGGAGTTTCATTTTATACTTCTGGTATTTAGGATCGCGCTATATGAAGTATTTTCTATTTGTTTTTCAATCAAGAAGATCCATTTGCTAAAACAACTGAGCACCATTTATTTTTAACTTTATGATCTACAGAATAACTTTCAGTTGCTGCCCACATACATTCTACAAAGTGCTGCATGTATTGTTTTTTTTTTTTAAATTATTAAATGGAAATTTTTTTATTTTTTTTTAAAGTTACATATGAATTTTATTTTTTAAAAACAGAAAAATGTACACTTTTTTTTTTAAAATCTACATGCAATATATATTTTTTACAATTAAAGTACATGTGCATCTAGGGATTTATGGTTATAATATTATGGATATAATTTTTTTTCTTATTTGAAACATTTCTATTTTAAAGTTTGCAACATTTTTCTTGACTTTGCAATGTATGTGAATACATGGAAAATCTCCTTCATGTTTATATTAATCTTTTTAGAAATCAGATTGAAAAAGAAAAGGTTTTAACAGTTGTATCCATGGAGTGTCATCTACTTAAATCAATAAATAAATAAAAACTAGAAATTATTTTATCTGCTCATTTAAGAAAAAAAAAAACTATTCGTGTGTTGAAACGGGGATACGTCAAAAATCCACAGGACAGCGGCCCTGGAGGACCAACTTTGGGCATCCCTTCAACCAAATTAGACATATTGGTCTTAACATAATTATTTTGTGATTTCCAGTTTAGAGTATGGTCTACAATATAAACAACCAATAAAATCATCAGTTTAGCCAAAAGAGACTATAGGTAGCTACTTTGTTCTTGCTGAGCTGATGCATGAAAACATCCCTTCACCTGCATCATTGCTCAGGTGCCTGATGCATGTTCAGAAGTGTTGATCAGCCTTAGACACAACATGTCAAGCAAGTAGATATGAATAAAAAAATAAATTAATTAAATTAAATTAAATTAAATTAAATTAAATTTTAAAAAAAAAAAAACTGTCCATGAGGTTTGAGTACCCTAAACTCATTCCACACACCTGAAAACAAAAACTGGGCTCATCTGCTGCCAGTTTCTGGACGATCCTCCAAAGCAGGGGTTCTAAAGACAGATCCACATCTTCATGCAGGACAATGCTTTATCACACATCTGAATAATCCACTGCCTGAGTTATTAGAAAAGCCCCCAAACCCCAGTTAAATATTTTACCATTGAATCTGTTGGTATTTCTGTGATTGCTGCACTTTAACAAATATGGCCAAAACTGGCAAGAACAAAAGTTTTCTTGTGTTTTTAATGCAGAACCAGATATGGATCAATAATATTTTATTTTAATCAAATGAAAAACTTTATGTACAAAATTAATCAGGGAAAAAAAATACTAAGATGACACCAAAATTCAGCCAAAACCTACTGCTTAAGAACAATGACAGGGAACAACCAACACACTGATAGACTCAGACATGCACACGCACACGCACACACACACACACACACACACTTCGACTTTTCGAATAGCGCAGAATTCAGGTCAGTCATTACATGCATGACCTCTGTCGCGTGTCTTCTCTTCTCAACACTCCCGTGCTCATTTATCTGTATTCCAAAATGTCATTTGCTCTTCCCCTTTCATTGCCGTCCGGTGGAAGAAGCGATAACGTGGGCGGGTGAGCAGGTAATGGCATGCTCCAGCTTGTCATGCGGTGTTGCATGTTTCACTGTGAGCTGCACAGCTGATTAGCCTTAATGATATTTTCAAAGTCAAGATGCTGAAAGGAAACCAAAAGGTTTGTGAAGGTAAAAACTGGTACCAGCTGCAACATTTCTCTGGTATAAAATGTGATACTTGGTTGCTGCTGGAGGTCTAAAACAAAAAGATTAAACCACTTTCCACCTTATAAGCCCCAGTTATAGTTGTGTTAGCCTGAGATTCTGATTTGGACAACATAATGTTCCCACTTGTCCCTTGGTGTTGCATTCACAGTAGCTATAGAGAAACACCAGAAGCAGATCTTCCATTGCTGAAGAGGCATTCCTGTGCACATCACAGCACAACAGATACTGACCAGAGAGTGACTATTTTCTTTACAGTTCTTGTGACTTGTTCTCGGCTTTGTCCAGATTTCCGCTGTCTGACACTGAGGGGGCAGTGGTTGATGTGGTTTGTCTGCTGGCATCAGACAGAGAGAAAAAGCATGATGCATGGACATGTAAACACTGGATTCTGTTGACAACCAGTAGTGTAGACCAGGGTATATGGAGCATACCCACTTATTTTTCAGTCAGCATTGAGTATACTCACTTCTAAACCCCTTGTGGCACAGCTTTTACAGTTAAGACGTCACGTATGTCAACCATCAGCTCAGCTAGGGTTACCAATTTTACACTGGTGTAGTTTTCCATCAGCTGCTTTAACTTTAGCCTGACCATAAACATTAATTCAATTCAACTTTTCAATTCATCTTTATTTGTGTAGCGCCTCTTCACAACAATGCTGTCACAGCGCACTTCACATACATGAATCAACATACAAATCATTTTGAGCCAATTCATACATATCCTACAATAGAAACCAACTGATTGCATCGAGTCATGACTTCAATCCAATCCCCCATTCTGAGCATGCACACGGCGACAGTGGGAAGGAAAAAACTCCTCTTTAACAGGAAGAAAACCTCCGGCAGAACCCGGCTCAGGGAGGGCAGCCATCTGCCTCGACTGGTTGGGGTCGAGAGGATAGGAAAGACAGAACAACATGTAAAATTGCACTTATTCAGGAAGACCTGGGGAAAAAAGGATAAATAAGTTAGAGACGGTTATATTGACATACATTAATATATTAGAGAAATAGAGCGAGGTACTTCTCAGTGCATCAGGTGACGTCCCCATTGCTACGTAAGTAATGGTTGGCTAAACTACCCATAACTATAAGAGCAATGAGCATAACTTGGACTATTAAAGATATATGTATATATTGTCCATGAGCCTGATGCCCTAAAGTTCTTTGTTTGTTCGTGTACTTTTCTCCTGTGTGGACGGGATGGAGCTGCAGCAGAGCTGGAGGGGGGAAGGAATCTTAGCCAGGAAATTGGCCTTGATACAACGATGGTGCAATTTTGGATGAAAGCGCCAAAAACAACGATTGTGCCTTTATGTATCGCTGGGGTCCACATTAATGTGACATGCTTCCATCTGGGGATTGAAGAGGGAATAGTTTATTGAAATGCATAGTTGTCTTTCAGACTGTGGGACAGTATTGGTTTAGTCATTTCATGACTTCCTCATTGACACATTTGAACAGAAATAATGTGACAATAAAAAAAAAAAATACTGATGGATTTTTTGTGGTAAACTAAACAGAGAAGTCTCACATATCACTTTCTGAAACAGTATTTTTCTGGCCTACTTTTTTTTTTTGGCTTTTTAAATAAGTCTAAAACCCACAAGTATACCCACTACATCACTGTTACCAACAACTTAAATACTGTTCATTTTGGTGACACTTGCTATGCTAACAGACTAGGAGAAAGTTCCTGAGAGTAAATGTCAAATTTGGGAGATATTGTAAAATGTAACATTGTTTGTTCTTAAAAGAACACTGATGTGACCATAAATAAAAAAAAAATTTTTTAAAATGCAATAAGTTACACAAAAAAAACCGGTGATGTGATCACAAAACAATATCAAATATCTCACAAAACAAAAAACTTTACATCGTTTAGTTTGAAGCTTTTTTTTTTTTTTTTTTTTTTCTTAAAACAAATTTTGATAACTTCCTATATAACAAGATTTGCATTGTATATTCCAATGTGGATTGTCACTTATTGAGAACAGTTTCTGTCAGATGAGTCATTGTTTCATATTATTGAATGTTATGTCTAACTAATATGAAAAACAGGATCATTGAGATCTTCAGATAAGTTGTCCTTCTAAATAAATGTAGACCACTGTTTAAGCACGGTCAAGTCCAGACATCCCTGATGGCTAATGAGTACTTAGGACTCGCTACCTCAGTAATGGTGGCGTTGCAAGATGGTACAGCAACAAAAATCCTGCCTGATTAGGCAATAGCAAAGATTGGACAAAGTCATTTTCAAGACTTCCTGCTAAAGTCCTAAAATCCAATCCAAGTCTTAAACTGGTGTTACTATCACCAGATTTTATATTACATAACAAATATAAACATTAATTTCTTAAGTGTTTTAAAGTACTGGTTACAACTGATCAATTTCTTTACATACATGTCTTTAGCAATAGACGACAAACTGACATGGAAATCTCACATAACTTAAAAGAAAGATGTAAAGAACATCGCTTTTCTAAACAAAGCCAAGTTTGTGTTAGATTATAGTATGTTACGAATTTCGTATGGTTCACTTATCCTGCCATATTTCAGTTTTGTTTAAATATGTCGGGGGCAACACATCTGAGAGTAATGAAGTTTTCATTTATTTTACGAAAAAAAAAAAACAAGAATTATTCACACAGCAGATCCAAGAGAACACATCAAGACGCTGTTCATTCAGTCAAAACTTGTGAAACTCAGACTTAGTTGAGCTTCAGACATTATTAGTTATGTTCAATGCAAAAAGTAAAGTATTACTAGAAGTTGTTTGTTTTTAGTACCGAATATAGGGAAGTAAAAGAAAAGTTCCCTTTAAACACCAGTTTACAAGGACTTCTTTAAAACAGATGCGCCCTTCAATAAGTGGCATCAAATTATGGAATCAGGTACAGGAACAGTTGAATACCATAGACTGTATATAAAGAGATGGACGGAGCCTCTGTGACGTCACCTGTAGGTTTCTGAAGAGCTGAATCGAAGCTCAGTTGGCGGTTCCTACCGTCGCCATCTTGACAGCGTCATGTTTGTTGTCTCGCCCGGAAAATACAAATATGGGCAAAGAGGTGGAGCTGTGAGGGGAGCCGTGAGCGTCATGGCGGATGATTGACATTCAGCGAACTCCAAACTTTCTGTAGCTAAGAGCTAACCGAGCTAACCCCGAGATAACGGGAGCTAACCAGCTAATGGAGTTTAGAGGGCTAAAGCTAAGTCATGTTGTTTACTGGCTAAAAACCGCGGTTGTTCTACGTTCTTCTGACTTGAAGCCGGAGATTGGTACCTGTCAATCAAAAGGACACGCCCCTAAATATGCCGAACTTCGAGATTAAATTACTTTTAAACGGGCGAGTTAGAAAAAATTTCACTCCCCCCACAGTTGTCATGAAGGTAAACCTGACCTATAAACCGAAGATGGATTTTTGAACCAGGCTGTAAACATGTTTATTTCTGCCATGAAGTTGGTCTTTTTAACATGGGAGTCTATGGGGATTTGCTCTGTTTTGCAGCCAGCCCTAGTGGATGAAGGGGGAACTGCAGTTTTATGCACTTCCTCATAGGCTTCACTTTTAACCACCGGAGGTTGCCGCTTGTTGAATACGTGTGCAGATTCATTCATTATCCTAACCATTTAGTCCGATGAAGGGTCTCGATGAAGCTGGAGCCAATCCCAGCAGTCTTTGGGCAAAAGGCGGGGTACACCCTGGACAGCTTGCCTGTCACTTTGCCACCGTGCAGCCCCACGTGTGCAGATATGCCAGTTATATTGAGGGTGTATAGATCAAGGCAATGATGGACATTATCTCAGTTGTAAATGAGTGGGATTATATGTTATCTATTGATTTGTTATTTTAGACATTTTTTCCAAAGTATTAGTGTTGATTGTCAAGTAATTGGCTGACAGATCATTAATGTGTGTGTTTCTGATGAAGATAGGGGTGGGTATTATACATTTTTCTTTTTACTGCTCCTTTTTGATCATGGCGGTGCAATGAGAGGTTTTTGAAATCTTTTGTTTTATCATGATGCGAGGTTGTGAAATTAATAAAATAAAAAGTTAATAAACCTGATTTGTTTAGCAAAGTAATTACTAATTCTGTAGCACGGTTTTTATTTTTTTCATTATTTAGTATTGATTAATTTCATGTCTGTGGTTATGTTTCGTTTAAGTTTGACTGTACATGTGACGATGTAATCAATGCAACTGCTGCATTTATTTTAGGGTTTTAGTTTATTTTTAAATTTTTCCTCTAAACTTCATCCAAGGTTTCCTTCTGCGCTGGTCTCTATTTTTTTTTTTTGTTTGTTTTTATTCTGTGTGCTTGTTTGTCATCATTATAAATAATTGACTTTTTTTGCTTATTTGACAGAAATTATGTAAATTTTTGGAAAGTTCCAGCTTTAATTAGAATATGTATAAATCTCAGCACAAATCTGGATATTATTCCTCAGGACTATCATTTCATGTGCCGTTACCCCTTTCTCTCAATTATATGCCTCACATGTTTGAAAATACAAAAGCCTTGCCCTTTCGCCCAAGTTTTAGCCAAAATCCATTAATTATTGCCGCCTGTGACATTCTCTTTTCCATTTTAAATGTATCCAAGAACTATCTTCATAGTTTCCGGCAGGCTTTGTAAAATGCCCATTAATCTTAATTTCAGACTTACCCAAGTCTCGCTTTCCTTTCCCAGTAATAGTGAGTATTCCCACTGGCGGAGAAAATAGCTTTTTAAGATTGCCATGATGTGGCAACAAATCACATTCTGACATCACTGAAAAGGGGTCAAAATCAATCAGCCGCCCAATGGCCTTTGACATTCAATATACGTCAGCGGGTATTTATATGCAGCCCTTACAGCTGGCTAAAATAACAGTCTGCATATGTCACAATATGAAAACAATTAGATAGATGTGGTGGGGGTGGGGGGTGAGGACGGACACATCTGCATGGATCACTGGCTGAATCACAGCGATGGTGGGAAATGGAAACAAGACGGTAGATGGCAAGGAGGAGGAGGAGGATGTGGAGGGCGAGAGAGAGAGAGAGGGAGAGGAATCATGTTGATGTGGTCATTTACCAGAAAACATTGTTCAGCCCACACAAACCCAAATGCCACCATCTAAATCCAGCCTTAATTAGGCCCGCGCTGAGTAGAGAGGACAGGAAGCCGAGAGAACTAACAATATCAGTTGTGTACAATAACATCAGGCGGCTTGTTGCGGCGCAAGTGTGACAGGGTGATAAAGGTCACACATGGGACTCCATTATAGCAAAGTAGATGCAGCTTTATCTGGTGGAATTGATCCCACCACCCCTCAGCATGTCTGTGTTCTATCGTTTCACCAGAAAACACTCTTAATCTTCAGCTATAAGAGTTGCTTATCCGAATATTTAGTATAAAAAGTTACTCCGAGTTGAGGTAGGGATCAATGAAAAGTCAATTTAGCACTTGTAGTAAAACTTTACAGTACAAGTATGGCTCATGAGTGTCTCATGTTACTTAAATAATGTCTCATGCTGCACATCTCACTGCATTTCTATACAAAATTGCCAACAACTCCGCACTACGCCCATCTTCATGTGCAGAAATAACCCCATCACTGTCCTAATTGTTTCAGCACACTGCCTGCTTTCTTTCCTTGCCCTCCTTTTGATTGATTGTTTTCATTTAAAAATAGCCCACATTATCTATTTATTTCTGGTTTATTTATTTCCTGAAAAGGCTCCTATCGGTTGCTGGCAGGTCACACAATTCCAATTTCCAGAACCACTCTCCAGCAAAAATGCAGAATGAGTTTAATAATGGCCTTTCACTCTATCAGCCCGATTCCTTCCTGTCCTGACACTGACTTTGGCTTTTGCAGTCATTGTATTCTTCAGAGCAGGAAGATGCTTTTTATAATTGGCATTTTTTGGTAACAAACCTGCTGGAGTATATTAAGTATTTAAATATCTGCCAATTGATGAAAATAAGCCTTAGAAATGCCGGGAAACAACTGAAACGCTCATTTAGCCAATAAATCGATTTTGGTTTATGCTAATATGGTGTCCTTTACTTGGATCAAATGATTGTTTTTACTGCATATGATATGACAAAACTACACAGTTATTATCAAATTCTGCAGTTTTCCACATCGGTTTAGTGTGTTTAAGCTAGCCATTTTAGCTAGCTGTTAATAGATCATTTTACCAATAGAACCAGCAGCAAAATTAAAACTTAATTTAAATGTTTACAGTGATTGTATTTAGTAAAGGTCAAAGTTAAATTTAAAAAAAAAAAAAGAGAAATAGCTAAAAAAAAAAAAAAAAAAAAAAAAAAACACACTAAATCGATAGCTATATTGAACATGGAAGATTAAAGAGTTAGCCAAAAACCAATTCAGCTTTACAGTATTTGTTTCTGACAGTTATTTGTCTTAAAGTGTCTTTTCTGTCCACAGTTCAGAGGAGTTTTGGTTTTAAAAGATTTGTTTTTAATCAGTTTTTACCTCCTACCTTAGGCTAAATGTTCTCATACAGGAGGAAGTAAGCAGTATTTAATTATAGAGTGATTGATCCCGACATAAGTGTTGACTGAACACAAGCAGCTGTAATTTTAATGAAATGCAGTTGCTCATCCTGCATTCATCAGTACCTGCATTTGTCTGCTCACAATAGATGAAGGTTGGAAAAAATCTGCTAGACATTCAACATAAACAGTGGTCGTTTGCTAAATTTCTGAGCCAATATAAGTTTCCCCTATTTCACCCTCCCACCGCCCAATCTATCAATGCTGTTTTATTTTACGACACATCCAGATTGCCTTAATATATATTTTTTAGTTTTTTATAGAAGCAAAATTGATACTTGTCATTCTTTGCATAAAAAAGGAAAAAATATTGTTCTGTAAAATTCATCAAATTCTGACTGTGGCTTCAAGATTTACGTGAAAATTTTCCATCATCCCTTTATAAACCAGTTTCACAGCATTTCCATTCTTCTGCTTTGCATGCAGTGTACATGGAGAGTTGCATTTCTGATTTTCCCGCCCTGAATTTACAAGCCTACCACTCGCCATCCAAACAGTCTCGGGAACCTTATGGAATGTAATTTCCAAGAGAAGCCCCAAGAGTCTTGGCTAGGTTGGGGGAATTGGTAAACACACAAAACGAGCAGAGTCCCCGAGGCCCAGCAGTGCCTAAGAGAAAGGGTAAGTGAGTGCGGATAACACTGCTATCAAACAATGAGACAGCACAGTTGGCCAGAAAGGGACTTAAACTCATTACAGCTGGAGAATGCTGGGCCCGCATGTTGGGTTATAGTCGTCTACTTATCGCCGGGAAAATTGGGCCTCTCTAAAGGAGAGTTTGGAAATGTCACTCAGAATGAACTCCCATTTAGTGTTTGGTGTTAAATGTTATCCTCTGGTAGATGAGCCACATTGTTTTAAACCGTGTAAAGCTGGTAGTAGAATGTGATGTTCTGTGCAGATCGTCAGAGGTGTGAATTTCCCAGTGATGTTATGAAAACCATCCTTCTTTAAACACATGAAGAAGGAGGGGTGAAAATGAAGAGACAAATATTGTGAATATGACTGTTTGAACTGGGGCTGAGCTTGTCACTGTGTTGTGTAACCTGCTTATTTCAATGCCAATACTTCCATTTACTCAACAACAGACGATTGCAACTGGTAAGCTGAAAATAGATCACTTTGAACCCCCGCAAACACAATACAAGTCCTTTAGAGTTGAAGAGAATAATTTGACATGTTCTAAACAAATTAACATAAGGAATACTAATTTGATATTAACTGATGATAAAAGACCATGATAAAAATACAAGATTTTTTTTTTTTTTTTTTACATATTAAAAATGAGCTGAAAATCTGTTGGACTCACTGAAAAGAAAAAAAAAAAACTTAAACCATGAAACCATTTCTTGTTAACTTTATAACTGAGATTTTAATTAAATCCTGATAAAGTTAGTAAGTTGGTCCGCAGAGGAAGGTCAGTAGAGAGAAATATTTCTGTAATTTGTCAGTGTTTGAGGAATTACAGATATTGAGAAGATGTCTCAGCCAAGTTATGGTTTCCAACACCTCCAGACAACATCTGAGAAGATAGCTCCTTGTCCCCATATTGTAGTTACATAGCTGTCTGGTTTTAAACAAAGACCAGCAAGAGATGAGTTGGAAAAAGATCCATAACAATTATAGGATGTATTTTTGCTACTTCTCCATGAAATGTGCATTAACCTTAGACAATACCTTTCAAATCTCAATTTTCCAGTACTTTCAGCCATAAGAACCATGTGTGACATATGAGATATACAGTTTGATATATTTTGCATTAAATCCGATTTTTGTCTTTTACCCTGGACATGCACCAGGAGGCAGAAGATTACACTTTAAAAATTCTGACATCACGTGGTATTAAATTGTAGATATTCCTTAAAAAAAAAAAAAAAAAAAAAAAAAAAAAAAAAAAAAAAAGGTACTTTATTTGACATTTTGTTAAAAGGACCACATATTCAAATACCTAGTATTATCTGATCATTTTTTCATGGGTTCACAAACCAGGTGTACCACCTCTTTAACACTGAAGGAACCACATAAATTGAATTTACTGTACATGCCACAGTTGCAGAAAGACTGACAAAAGGTTGATTAACAGCCTTGTTGTGGACACAGGCTTTGTCTTATAACGGAGGTAGAAGATAGATCACAAATTTGTTTTATGCATATATCACAAAATGACCCACAACAGCGTCTAACAAAACACTTTAACAAAATAAAAAAAACTTCTGGTACACCGTAAAAAAAATCCTTAATGTATGAAAAGCAGGGGAAAGAAAAAGACGAAGCATTCCACCCCAGATCCCATCACCATCATCATTTAATATGAAGTTTTCAAGTAAAAGCTCAAACCTCAAATTTAAAACACTATCAGCATCACATATGTGATAATATATAAAATATTATAACTCCTGACTTATAAATCGAAACTTTATTAACCATAAGAATAAGTTAATTAAAAATACATTTTAAAAAAAACAACATAAATTTTAAACTATTCTAATTTGTACATTAACCTGCACTACCTGTGTGTGAACTTTAAAAAAAAACAAAAACTACTTGTTTCCACAGGCCAGGCAGTATTTAATATAGCTACACAATTCTGGAATATGTTATTTAATTAATTATTTTGGTCAGTGTAGGATGTGCACCATCTCTCACCTAATGTAAAGCTGGAAGAGCTCAAACTGGAATGATGCCCTGAAGTCTGAACAGGCTTAAGGATGGAGAAAGGATGGTTAGATAACTGAATATGATTTCAGTTTTATCCAAAACCTGTTTAGTTGAGGAAAGATTAGATTTTCAACTTCAAAATATGAAGCTTCCTATTTGTTAAGCTAAATACAGTTTATATCCAGAGCAATGAAAGTCTGTACTGCAAACACCAGCGTGTTTACATTATGATTGTCTCTATTATTTTAATAACTGAAGGACTAAGATGAGTAGATGAACAAATATAGTAAAATAATGAACAATAGGATGAATATGGAGAGAAGCCTTGGAATAGCTGAAAGTCACTGGATATGTAAAGCTCAGTATTTATTCCATCTGTGAAAATTAACTACAAAGTTGCTGATTTAACTTGACGGAAACAGTGGCGCTGCCTTAATTAGATCCCTGCGGCCATGTGTTCAGAACAAAAGATAACGAAAGCAACAAAGTCAAAACAGACTGCAACACATCTCGCTGACACTTGTTTCACTGTTAAATAAAAGCTTGACCCGGACCATGTCAAGCCTTCTCCGAGGTCATGTACTTGACCCTTCTTCTTTTCCCTGACATGCAATCCTAATTACAGCGTGGAAAGCTCCAATTCAACTGTTTGGATGAGAAAAAAACAAACAAAAAAAAAAAAAAAAAAGAGTGGGGCAATCCTTCCTCCCACATTGTTTGCTCCAAATAAACTGAAAATGAGGCCACCTAAGATGGTCCCAACAAGATGCTCAAAGTCAAACTGTTCTTCAGAAATTTAAAAATAGGGAAAGAAAAGAGAAAGGAAACAACACATTTTGTTCTTTTCTGACTTTCATAATTTTCTTTCTAAATGCTTTTAACCAAGATTTTCCACAAATGTATACAGAGCTTCTTTTTTCCTGCACCAGTATGAAACTTTTTATAATAAGATTTATGACATTCGTATGCCTGTTCGGTCTACATGTATCAGGGATGAGAAGTCCGAAAGGAGCGGGACGAAGGCCATCATGACATCTGCCTTCCTGCACATGGAAAGCCCACCAATCACTGTGTTAAATGTTGTGTGTATAACAACAAAAGTGTGAAAATAACCTTTGCTTTTTTTTTTTTTTTTTTTTTTTTTACCAGGAAGAGATGGCAGTTTATAACTTCATGTTTCTTACTGGTTGCTTAGCAACTAGCCCAATGCCAGAAATGCAAAAATACTATGTAAACTAAAGTATAATTTTTATTTCCTCTACATGGCACATAGGTGACGCTGACATCTGCTTGCTCTGACAGCTGTGCTAGCAGTGAAAAGAAATGGCAATTTCTCAGACTCTAGAATCATGATAAACTTTAAAACATTAGTACAACTTACTCCAAACGCATTTTTAAACCTGTACATTAAAATCTGCCATGAATGCAGCAACCTTTCTACCAGGAGCACAAGCTGCAGTTACAGCAAAATATCACCCGCAGCCGGCATTAGGCATACCTAACTATACGCAAGAAGTAAGAAAATGTGTTTGTTCCATTACTTTTTTTCCCTTAAATATTGCCATTTAGTGTTGTATAATACGTTGTTGGAAAGACATTGTTGTCCCCCGAAGATCATCACAGAGTACCTTCAGAGTTTGAAAGCAGAGCAGATGGGAAGGCCTGCAGCAGACTGAAACCCAACACTTGTGTAACCACCTTGGTCATGTGATTTGTGCTCCAGCAGGGGCGTCAAACTCCAGTCCTTTAGGGCCGGTGTCTGGCAGGTTTTTGTTGTTTCCCCTCTACCAACACAGCTGATTCAAATCAAATGGATCCAGCAGCTCCTTGTCAAACCATTAATGAATTTTGGTCAGGTGTCTTGGAGCATAGAGACAAAGAAAAACCTGCAGTGATACCGGCCCTTGAGGACTGGAGTTTGACACCTGTGTGCTACAGTGATCAACGCAACCACTCTTGATCGGCAACAAGTCCTTATTGACTTTTTTTTTTGTCTTTTCTTTGTATGTTGCCATATTGACAAGTCCTACTTCATTTGTCCAAATGAGGTGGTTCCAATTAACAACAAAGCCATCTCAAAGAATTTTTTTTAAAATAACAATCCAAATGCCATTTAACTCAGTCCAAATCAAATTCATCCATTTGGCCCAACAGTTGCCAAAAAAACTTCATCTCTCCACTACATGGTCAGCAAAATCCCATGAACCTAAAAACTGACCAACTCAGTGGTGATGGTCTGCTTAAGTATCCTGCATCTGCATTTCCATGTGTTTTTCAGTGCTACTCAAATTAAAATGACTGACAAGGGAATATGTTGAAAGTCTTCTAAAAACATCAGATAAAACATCAAGTGCGGTCAGTTGCCAGCGCTCTCAGGTTCCACTGAGTATTACGCCTGATAAATGTCATCCCATGTATAGAAAGCAGCAGAATACTGGGTGAAATAGGTTTCTCTACATCTGTTTCTTCTATCAGAATGATATATGCATTTATTGTGCTTGTGCATTCACATTCCCATTGTCATCTCTCCTGCATGGCCGAACTTTGTTCTTCCACTAGTGGTGCAATCCCTCTTTGTCAACAGACTCCTGCTCTGTATCTCTGTTTTGGGTTTTTTTCCCTCATTGCTTCTCTTCTTATTGCTCTTTGTCTGCCACAGAGTCCATCCTTTTCTCGTGCTTCTTGGTTTTTCCACTTAGCTTTGTTCATTTTTTTTTATCCCCCATTTATTTTTCCTGTGCATTTCTCCTCCTCTGGTTTAACTTTATATTAATGTTTTCCGACACAGCGGCTGGTATTTAAAGTCATTACATTTGAGCTCATAGTACCTGAGACAGCTCAGGTGCAAAGACGCTTGCTTTTTAACTTGATTTACAAACGAACACCAGTCACACTGTGGCATTTTACTGTCACGCTGTATATTGTGCATACAATAGTGGCTTATCGCAGCTAATTGTGGAGCAGTTTATTGGAAATGGTCCTCAGTTAAAGCAGGCAGAATGCGAATAATCTGATTTTTAAAAAAAAAAAAAAAATGTTTATAAATGCATTTTTATTCCTCTCACGGAAAATAACTGTCTTTTGTGGACAGATTAAATTAAAGGACACCGCCGTCATCCACTGTTATATTTATAGTGCAGCAGTCTCCGTTTGGGTTGTCATGCTCAAATCTATTTTTAACATTCCTCAAAACAACTAGTTTAGTGGATTTAGAATTGTTTTTATGAGAAAGGACGCCTGCCGCCACTGAAACCACCTGATTCCATCATGTTGGCCCAGTTTTGCCTGCATCATTAGTCTTTGCCGCCGGTCACGCTGAAATTAGTGACACTGATGATCTGCAATCGAATACATAAGACACTTTTTGTCACACAGTTCAGTGACTAATCTCTGTGCTTTAGAATAGATGATGCAAGTTTTTCAAGGCCATACCTCTCAACTGGAGCTTTGTAAAAAAAAAAAAAAAAAACTATGAGAGGGCGATAGATCACTTAGTGTCTCCTTCTTTGTCATTTGCTTTAACCCGTCCTGTGCCAGTCGGTGGTTTACTGTACCTCACTGCAACCTGTGTTTTTACTGTCTGAAGGTTTGCCAAGTGGCTGTGATGTATAAAATACCCCCAAAATAACCATTACAGTAATGTTTAACTTTAGTAAACTGAGGGGCAGGTAATAATAAAAATGACTGAGGAAAACTATTAGCAGCTGCATCAAGACCATTAAAAACTGGAAATGTGGATTTATAATGGACCATTTCAGTAAACAGTCATTTATTTGTCAGGTGAAACGACAGCAAAGGTCAGGTAACGGTGTATGATGTCCTGTTTAGTTACAGACAGCGACAGGAGAAGAAAAAACGAGGATATGAGGTCAGGACATATGGAGGAGTCCATGTTGTGGTGCTGCAAAGACTTTTTCCTGTTAATGAAGTCAGAATGAGGAGATGATACACATGGTAACGCCAATAGACATTGTCTTTGTTTTTTCTCCATTTGCATAAAATGATTGTTCCCATCAAAATTTCAATTAAAAAAAATGTCCTGTAAAACTTAAGATTTGCATTAGTAGTATTTTTGGTTTTATGCTCATGCTGAACTTGAGGAATTCGGAGGGAGGGGAAAAATAAAATGGTTGATCTGCTCCACAAATTCCTAAACAGACTTAACCTTTTCTGCTATACTCCTCTTTGGTTCGGTGTAAAGAAACATGTTTTGGGGTTGATTGTGACAAGACTGTGCTTTTAAGATGAGGACCAATGTAGCCACCATGTGTGTTGTGGTGAAGCATCACATTTAATCCCAATATTACTTCAAATAGTTGGTTTTTGACATCTTGGATACGTCTTTCCAACCCGATGCACATCATCTCGTGGTTAATCTGCACATTAAGCTACAAAGCAAGCTTGTAAGAACAGCATCGCCAATAAGATCATTTATAAACAATTATAAGCACCTTATTGGTGTCATTTCCATTGGTGCATTCAAGAGGTTATCATATAAATATAGTTATAATATAAAAATATTCACAATATTCTGTGCAGCTGTACAACTCTGCGTAAATATTAAAACTATGCTAAAAAGAATATTAATGTGGCATGATACATGGGGAACACTCCGCAAAGTTTAGAGCACCGGATTATTTAGTCAATACTATATAAAACCCATGAAAAGTGCTGTTGAAAAGATTCCATGTCCTCTCTAAAGCTATTGGAAGAAAATGTGGCCAGGTAAAGGTTTGAAGGTGAACATCCTGCAAAAGGCATGTCCGCACCAAACTGTAGTGCTCCACATCGAAGTGATAATAGTTTAATGCGATTTGTTAAATGCACTGTGTTGTAGCTGTAGGGCATGGTGTAGAAAAAAATAGCTTTACTATTGGTTTACAGATTTTAAAAGCGCTAACACACCACGGGTCAAAGTTATAAAGGTGTCACCACCCTCCTGTGACATCATATTACTGGTCTACCATCAAACCAGTGTGAGATGAGAAGAATCACCGTTTACTGACAGTTAAAGTCAAGCAAGCCTCACTGACTGATTGGCTTTCTCTCCATCTATGCACGACTTCATAGCCTGAGGCTGAAATGAAACTGTCCGCTTGACTGCAAGGTTAAAAAATGCTTTGTTTATCATCTACTGGGGTAGCTCAGTTCAGCCATCTTTCCAAGCTATTCCAAGCTAATGCTCCTGCCTTGTGGCTATCACAACGGTGATGCCTCCATGTCAGGTCAAAGCATAAAGACCAAGGCCAGCTCTTCATGCACAAACTCTCAACGTACGCTTTACTATAAATGTAATGTCAAAACTTGCAAAGCCCACGTCATGCCACAATAACGCACAACCTTTCAAGGTAACCGCTTTCATCCGCTATTTCTTTTCATCCACTTTTATTCCACTGTTTCTATAGGACTTAATGTTCTTTTCTTCACCTTGAAGGTTAAACGTGGTGTCTGCTGCTGATCCGACCGGAGATGTGAAGCACAAGAAGTGGGATGTAGAAAATTCTCAGTGGGTCGATGCACAGGCCCCTAAATTACCTCAATGGGGCTCACTTTTGAAATTGAATAAGCTTCGTAAATGATTTAAGAGCTGGCTTTATGGGAATAATGGAGGGCTGGTGCGGTAACACGGCACGCACGGGGTAACAAGCAGCAAACAATAAACAGGTGTAGGAAAACATAATATGCCAACTTAGAAATGATAACCACATGTAAGCCTTGCAGAATGATAAGCTGCACTGCGTGCTGTGAAGAAAAAATGCACTAAATTTCATGAATAAACGTCCATCCATGTCTGAACAGACTTTTAAAGCTCATGCTGGTGTCGCAGCATACTCGCTTGCCGTCATTCATCTGGCGTGAAGTGCATATTATGCTGTACAGTTTTGTTCCTTTTACTTTATGATGCCAGCTATTTTTAAAGATAGAGGTAGGTATTTCATGAGGGATACACAAAACAACATCTCAGGTTATGACTCATTTAATGAGCAACATGGATCAAACTGACCAGCTTATAGGTCATATGCCAGCTCAATTTTTTATATCTTTTTGCCAAAAAGAAAATCTTGCTAAGAGACAGAGTGATTGCTTTGGGTGTTCCAACACGTATGACTCATGCTGCCATTGCTTTTGAACCCAGTATGACATGATCAGTATAGCTAAACCTGGAGCACATCAAAATGTAAAGGAATCTGATTAATGTGGGAGCCACAAGGCAATGTTAGCAACGGCACCATGAAATTTCATTTAAAATTTCTGACAACTGTGTCCCATATTTTCTTGTGTCATTCTATAAACCACAAAAATGACAACTTGTCACCGTGGCGCTGTCTATTTTTAACCAAACAAGATCCTTTAACCAAGAGACAAATGCAACACAATGATAAAAACAGATAGGGTATGACCCCAGGTCTGTCAGGCAAAGACTCCTCACTGGTCTGCCTCCTTATACGGACTTTTTTTTTTTAATTTTGCTGGTTCATAAGCAAATAGTAGTACTGGAATATTTATTTTAACTGTCAAATATTGCCAATGTCTAGTGCAGGAATAGATATGTTCAATCCTTGAGAGCTGCATCCTGTAAGTTTTGGTGTTTCAACAGGCCTGACTGAAATGAGATGTGAAGCACAAAAACAGATGGGATGTACAGTCACTGAGCAAAACTTGATAATCTGATGGATCTATTCAATATCAGGTGTGTTAGAGCAGAAAAACATAAACCTTGATGAAACAGATGGAGCTGGTAAACTTCTTAAAATGACACTTTTCAGGTCTTTCCATATATATATATATATATATATATATATATATATATATATATATATATATATATATATATATATATATATATATGACTAAACATGAAGACCATTTCTTATTGAAGTTTGCAAAAAGGTGTGCAGTTGTGTCTATTTTTAATATGTGCAATTAGATAAGAAGAATAGGAATTAAAGCTGCAAGCAGCATCCATCGGGTCAAATCCTCTTGGCCCCTGCCACCCGTCTCATGTACCTATTAGCCTAACTCCGCACAGTGTAATGTATTGAGGACCAAACAAATATGAATGCTGTCAGTTTTGGTGCAGATCGCATGTATTTCTATGACAATATGAGTAAACCGTGATTTATGATGCTTTTTTCCGTGCCTAGCCATGGTAACATGGGTTGTCCCATTAGAAAGATTTCAATAGCGTTTCGTCCACAACTTGTCACGCTTCCCGTCGATTTTGGAATCAATCGCATGATTGCGATTTGGAATCAATCTTTCTTTTGTTTTTTATGTTCTCTTTTCTGTTCTCTTTCTGCCCCTCCGGTCAGGTCCAGCAGCATAAACTCTGTAATACAAGCTATTATCCAAAGCAAATAGAGAAAATAAAATAAGAATCAAGAAATACAAGGGGATCATTACATCTATAAAAGTTCCACATCAGTCTGCTTGCTTAAATGCTGCACAAGACAAAAAAAAAAAAAAAAGGAATCAATCGCATGAATCTTCTCAAGACTAGTTTGTTCAAATACAAAAAAGTAGTGACAAAATTGGGTCAAAAATGGGCTGAAACTCCAAGATGGCGGACACATCATTGCCGTGGAACAGGTGTTTCATTGATTTTTTTGCATGTCTTGGGGTGTCACACAAATTTACTTGTCCTACATCAAAGTAGACATTTGGGACTAAACTCTTTTTTGGATTTTTTTCTTCCGGTAGGTGGCGCTGTAGATCCATTTTTGCATTGGAGTCTATGTGGACCATAGATTGTCCACATTTTCACCAGTCGTGTTGTGTGCACCAAATTTTACAACTTTTCATGGCTGTTTCGGCTGTCGTATTTGCGCTCATTCTGCTGACAATAATAAATGTGGAAAACAATAGGGTCTGTTTTATATTTGGTATGACTCGGACCCTAATTAGTTTAATAGCACACAAATGAAGGAAAACCTAATCCTTTAATAATGTCAGATTAGAGATATTTTGTTTTGCATTTCCATTTACAAAACTCTTGTTTGCAAAATTGTTACATATCCTTAAAACTCAGGGTTTCTAATTGTATGGATCCTTCAAGGCAGATCCCAGCAGTATCTTGTGAGGAGGGGCTACTTAACTTCTTTGTACCTTTTACAATTCCTTGCCATTAACCTGAAGCCATTCCGATCTTAGACCCATTCTTCCCTGCCATTCACCTTCTACAGTTCATGCTCTTTCAGCTTAAATCTCAAAAATGACTTCTTAACTCCAAAAAGGTAATTTGAGAATTACAATGGTCTCCATTAATGTCTGACTTTCTCAAAAGACCATTCTTCATCTTACGTCTCATCATTCTTTTACACTTTTACACCATAAAACTAAGTCGAGTTTTTCTTTTCTTCCTTTAACACAGTAATTTTCAGAAACACAGCCATTCAACCTCATCATTGCTTTAATTTTTCCAACTCTTGCACTTTTCCTTTATGTCTTAAAGACCACTCTCCTCCTCTTTTGTCCTCTTGTCATTCTCAGGCTTCACTGAAGGGTACATGAATGAATGGACCATGCAGTGGGATTTTTGAGAGGGCTAATAAGGCTCGTGTTTTACCTTGAGGGAGGCCAGGGAGTGCATCATCCCTATGCTGATCTACAGCTGCTTTGCAGATCAAGAAACATGGACAAAGTCTGACACGCATTACTGCCATTTCAGTGAAAATTAGCATTCACTCCACATAAGATGCTGTGGCTGTTTTTTTTTTTATCACCTCTAGCTGCCATTCGCATGTTCAGTTTTGTCACACTCGGCCACAGTGGGAATCAAACCACTAACCCTGCTAGCATTGCTGTCATGCTTTACCAACTGAGCCATACAGAGAGCGTTCCACTTGCATGGGATTATTCAAAAATATGCTGCTGCACAGGGCCATGCGCCAGCACCAATTCCTCAACTGGCTCACCCGCTCATGAGTTTATGAAAAGTAGAGCTCTTCCCCAATTTTACACACAGGCTTCAAGTGTGTTGGAGTCCTTTGGTGCAACCAGCATCCAATCACAGCGTAGTCAAAGGAAATGATAAACATGGTGATGGGTCAGGAGTGGTGTGTTTTCAGCAGAACATTTTTCGCTTCACAGCCTTTGGTAAAGAGTTTTGATTTTTGTTAGCAGGGATCATTTTCAGGTGTGCAGTGTGAAAAATAAAGTGTGTGTGTGTGGAAGCACTGCACACACACACACACACACACACACACACTAGAAAATACCAAACACACAGCTATTAAAGAGTAAACATTTTTTAAGAGCTTGAGAAAGAGTCAGCGTTCAAACAAGGATTCATTCACTCTGCCTAGTCCAGTTAAGGGTTGCGAGGAAGCTGGAGCCAATCCCACCAATCATCAGGCCAGAGGCAGAGTACACCCTGGACATTACGACGGTCATAGGGGCAAAACAAACATTATTGTAGATAAATCCTTGTTCAAGTACCCCAAAAAAAAAAAAATCTTTCAGCAGTTTTTTACATGGACTAGGTTATTTGTTGCAACACTTAATCTTCTAAAATTACCTTTAAAAGTCTCACATTTAGATTCTAAAATCAAATACCATACATTATCACAGGGAATGGGGACTACAGGGAAATTTCTTTTCCCAACCACCTCCTTTGAATGCACATTTTAAAGTTGCAGATTTGAAATTCATTTTTTTAACTGCATGGTGTGTGGTGTGGTGTTTAACACTTTTAGTTGCAGGGATGCAATTGTAAGGACCCCAAACCAGACTCCCTCTTCTCCGTGATGGCAACTTGAAAACCTTTCCATGAATTCCATTAATATTAATGGGATTGGAGGATTGGTGATAACAAGAAGCCTAAGTGGAGTCCAACACACACTGTAAACACTCAACTTTGTGCCAAGAATGTGGCGACAACTCTGGCATTGGGCTTACAGGGACCTAATAACTTGCAACAGCAATTCAGGCACATCGTACTCCCACAGCATCTCCCCACAGACTCTTGAACATTTGGACATACTACAACCCCCAGACCAAATCTGAGGGGAAAGATTTGGTCCATTGTTCCAAAGCCTGAGCAAAACCTACACTGCTCCTGAATTTGAGCTTCCACAATTGTCTAGAGCCTCCTTTCCAACACCCTAGAGAAGACTTTCCCAGAGAGGCTTAAAAGTGTGATATCCAAGACTGTTGGAGCACACACTGTTTTTCTGAAAATGGGGACTCTTATCTTCATCCCCATCCTCATTGTTAACCATGCTGGCTCATTTAAATACACATTGCTATTCATGAGGTGCTTTGCATTGACCATTTATGGTTGAATATGGACATGTAGAGGATGAAACATAAGGAGGAACCATGTCTGTAAACGTTTGGGTGCAGGTAAGATTTAGGGCTTGGCGATAAAACGATATACTGTATGTCCTTTGGACGATAGAAAATGTATAGTTTCATATGAAGCTCTATCGTTTATGCCACGATAAGGTGCTTTACAGCAGTATTTAATGTCAAGATGCACTTTACAGCATGCACGCTGCAATACATAAACAAACATGGAGGAAAACAGTAGCAAACGCATTAAAAGATACTTGCCAACCAAAACCGATGAGCTTGTTCCTAAAAGAGGAGAAATGTCACACGGATGGGGTTTGGATATAAAAAGACCGATGTGGAACCAACAACAGACTAGCTCACAGTCCCAACAACGGACTCAGAAACAACAAACTAATTTTATCAACTGTGCTAGAATCAAGACAAAGAATACAGAATAAAGAGCTCAGATATAGAGCTCAGAGAAAGCGCTTATAATAAACTCCAGATGCAAACGCTGCAACAAGCCTTTACCTGTGAAACACCATAGTTCCCGTAGATGGAAGGAGATCACTGCTGACGTTGCCAAGCACATCTGACAAATAACTGATGACTGACACAAAATTACACAAACAATTTTATTGTTTGTACATATTTGTATATTTTTATGGGGATATAAAATGAGCTATATAAGGAAATGAGATTTTGGTTGTATTGCCCAGCCCTCGTGTAATTTATACAGGTGAAATTGTTTGTAGGAGTAAGTACGTATGGTTTTATAAATCTGGATTTTTTTTTTTTTTGGCATACCACTCAGCCAGCTCTTGGACATACATACAATTTTAGCATAGATCCTACACAATGTTTTAGAAATAAGACCCCAGAACGTCAGACATCTCAGGAAGGAGCAGTTTCGACAACAGGGAACCTTAAAACTCCAGCACTGCCTCTGTTAAGGGGTTTTGGCTCCCTGGCCTAATAGATTTTTGCTTCTTAAAATTAGTGAAGTTTGATAAGAAGGATCATGTGGGTTAGCCTCCTTTTCCTTTGTGCTGGGTTTTGCCGCTGTCAGTGGCCTCATTGACCTCAAGGCAAAAATGCATGCTTCTTGAACCTGGGATTCAAAAGTTTAACATCTTTAAACAGGCTAACTTGTTCAGACCTTTTCCAATATAAGAATGTGGACCATGTCAAGTATTGAGAGGTGAACGTAAGGGTTTCTCTGCTGGTGTACAATAACGCTCTGTAGTCCTCTTGCCATCAGAATGACCTTTGAACCATTTACCTTGAAAAAGGAAACAAAATACCATGGTATTGTGCTTTTTTAATCCAATGGTGGCCCTTTTTTCACAAAGTTCTTTTTTGAAAGTGGAAATGCTAAATATAATAATGAATTAGAATTCAGAAAAATAAGCATGGTGCAACAGAAATACAATGTCCTAAATTAAACTCCTTTCTGTTATGTCTTAAAAAAGCTCACACATGCACTGAAACGTTTAAGAAATACTATTTTAATGCTAAAAACTTGGAAAGGTTTCAAGAAATGGGTCAAGGCAAATCTTTGTAATGGCACAAAAAAAAAATATATATACAAATATTACAATACTATTTTGACATATTGCTCGATTCACTTCCAAAGGGCTTCAGGACATAATTCCTGCTCTTCCAAGGACAGCGCTTGTAACTGAGAATTTACCAAAGGTCAGGATGGAGAGGATCACTTCTGTGAAGTGCTTCAACCTGTACTAAGTGGAATTTCACCTGGTTGGCATATCTGGTTTTAGTCATAGTTGGGGGCTGGTTCATCTGCATCTGCTAAAGCTCAGCAGAGAACATTGTGCTCTGGCGGGTATATTTGCTTTGCTATAACCTTTCTGATGACATACGATTATCCTGTCAGTGATAGCCTATTTGATTGTTAATTCTGTCCAGCTCCAGACAGATTTTTAGCAACATGGTGGTCTGTTCGCTCAAAACAGTCCATGAAGTTTGACTACAGTTTGAACACACCTAAATAGTGGCATGTAACTGACATGTTGTGTTGGAGGTCCAGAAGTCAGGATGTCTCAATTTTTTTCCAGATCAGCTCCAAAATTCTTAAACAGATCATCAACTGACTGGTAGTGGTTACTGCTGGGAGCATGCATGAAGGATCAAGTGCCTTGGTGTATTCTCTAAATCCCCTCTCATCTACAACTGAAAAAAGCTGAACATCTTTGACAACCATTTTAACCGGAGCCTGGTCTTCCTTGCTTTGCCGCAGTGGTATCAGGGGCTGAAGGGGCCAAGTCTAAATCAAAGCCACTGAGACATCTTGGCCCGAGAATGTTTTGACGCGCCGCGTTACCGTGATTGATTTCACTCTGATTCCTTAGTTTCTGGTTCATCCATCTTTTATTCCATCTCCAAAATTCTTGTGCCAGTTACACGTCGTGCCCTGCGGTCAAAAACCATTTGCCTTCTGGACCAAACATCTACCCAACTAGTGACGTGTTCCTCCTATATGCGTCACTCGCCCAGGTAAGAAATACAGCGCCCCCTAACAGCACCAATTAGAACACAGTTAAAGAAATTGGCTCCTACAGGGGCCTTGACACGAACACTGCCATGTAAGATCATTTCTGCCACCTTTTTATTTTACATCTGATGTTTGTGCACTTGTACTTTCTTGCTAAGTATAAGCAGATGTGCTGCTTCAAGAACCAAGTGATGTTGTTACTCCTCATGAAAGTTGTCCAACAGTATGAGTTGGGGTTTTTTTCTGTGCTGTAGCATCATGGTGGGGTGCTTGCTGCTTAGAGCCATTTGGCATTGCTTGGACTTGTCATTTCAAAATGCATCTAAAAATAATTATATCAGTGACTATCCTTCTTTCCCCCCTTTTACTGAGAAGATGAGTGGGTCGGAAATGGGGTTTTAAAACATTTTAGTCTCACCCTTTACATATAAAAGTTTTCAAAATGATTCCATTTTTTTTCTCCAATATGGCAAACATTTTCTACTCAATGTAATGAAAGGGCAGAGCGCAAAAGCTAGTTTCAATTTCATTACATTATTAACTGCAGTAGCAAAAAGCAGCGAGTTGAACATAGACATTATAGTTCATCTTTTGTATCGGCAGAGGAGGAACTGACTACGTTATTTTTTTAATTAGCTTTATGAGATAAACATAGCATGTAGCCTGAATTTCTTTCTATGGCGTCATTTAGACTTTCAAAGCAAAGCAACAGACCTTCATTTCAGGTGAACTTGAATGTTCTAATTCCTTGTAAAATGAAATACTCTTAGTGAGTTGCATGGGCTGTGAGTTTAGCAATGCTACATATTGTAAGCTAGTGAGGGATTCTATTGTGTTGTGAGTGGGGCTGCGCAGCTGTGAGCTTTGTTGTCAGTATTTTTGCTTGTTCACAGCACATGGCAAGGAGGGCATTAGTGGTGATCTGCTGTGGAAATGAGAGATTAGTTAACACAAGCTGTTGGTTATGGCCCAATCACAGTGATTTCCATTATATATTTCAATTCAGTTAGATTAGCAGTTGCTCATCAGTGATAAATGGTTTGGACAAAGGAGTTATCTAGCTGGAGTAGGATATGAGTCAGTGGAGAGGAGGAATCATGAATCACGAGTCAGTAAAGTGATTCTTAAGTATTGAATGATTTGTTAATGACTTGTACAAAACTAGTGCATGCCAAGATGTATTATCGACTTCTTTTATATAACCAGTTTGATAGTCATACTGCATAACTGCATTTAACACATTTAACGCATGTTTTAGAGGGAAATTATCCTTCAGTAGTGCAAGTACAGTCAAATAACACAGACTCAGAAAAATAAAGCAGAGGAAAGACGAAAAGTACAAGGGATGCTTTCTTACCCCCCACTCTTAGTTGAACATGGTGTTATATTAAGAACTGTAACACCAGGTTGGAAGAAAAGAACCTAAGTAGGTCATATCAATATAATTTTCTTGTTCACACATATGAATGTTCTTCTCTAAAATCACAACACAGTTATGTTCTTTCTTCCTGGTTCCACTTGCCCTCACTCAGTTTATCTTCCATCTTCAACCCGATGTACACACACCTGCCCACATTCACCATCATCTCCTTTAAGACCAGCTCACTCCTCCACAGCAGTCACCAGTCTGTGGTTGTATCCTGTTTCTGCTACCTTCCTGGAGACTTTTCTTAATCAATGATTTTTTTTAATCGTTTGAACCTTTGCAGCAAGGATCCTTCCTTAAACCATGAAACACAGAGGCTCATGCAAGGTTTGAGCCAGGTCATGGCCTTGTGATGGTCCCTCTTACATGCCACCTATGTACCACTCAAATTTAAGAAAATCAGATTTCCACAAGCATCTGGTGTAAACCGGCATTTTACCCAGATGGACATCTGATGCTCAAATACAATGAGCTATGCATTATGTATTAACCGTTTGGCATCAAAATATTTGAACAAGCAGAAACTAGTGTTGCCAGTATCAGGTTTTGGGATGACCTTAGTTTTAAAAAAATATATACTCATTCCTATAAAAAATTTAGAGGCATACTGTGCAGAATACTTTTAAATATTAAAGAAATTAAAGTTGATCAAAGAAAAATTCTGTTGACCATTGTGGTACTTTGTCACATCACACACCATGAGCAGTTTATTTCCAAAAATCTGTGGTCAATGTCTACATTTTTTATGGCTCACTTAAAAAATACACAAACTTTTACCCCAACATGGCTTCCTACAACAGATTCTACACAAGCCACTGGGATCATGGACATTGTAGACTTTTTAAAATGTATGCATTGTACCAAAGCCGGGTTACTTATCCCAGTCCTACAAAATCTGCAAGCTAGCAGGTTTTTAATGTGTTCCTATGCCATCACACATGAATCAAATCAAATGTCCCAGACCCTGCTCGACTGTGGCTTTCATGGGACCGGAATGAGTAACACTGTACCAAAGCATGAAACAAAATTTGTTTTCTTTTGTATGTTTCATGCTTTGTTTTTGGGTTTAGCAGCCTTAAACAGTGGAAGAGACACAAAATACAGGCAAAGAGATGAGGAGGATGTGCGGTTGAGGGTCATGGGTTATCTGGTGAAGGTAAGTCAGCCTCAGTACGCTTCAGCATAACCACTTTAGCTATTTGATGATCTCAAAACTAAATTTTTACCTAACTAGAAACCAAATAAAAACTCAGAAATGTGGTTTGTTTGGCTATTTTTGTTTTTTTTTTGCAACTGATTAGGACCCGTATAATGGGTTTTTCCACTTTGGTCTATCAGTCTTCCAAGGCTCATGAATTTCAGTGGGATTCTGTAGTTTTAAATGTAGATTTGCTGACAGACAAATGGCAGTACTTTCATACTTGTGCCTTGGCTCTCAAGAAATAATTAAAACGGGTGGCAATAACATAAAAGTATATGAACCATTAAATTATCCAGAAGAACACAAGCATAACACTAGACCATGTGTTATCTACACCCCAGACTGCCTTTTTAGATACCTTTGGGGAACCATTACAATAAAATTGTGCCTCAGAGTATCAGCTGAGGTCTCTTTTGTTTGCTTCTCAATACACCTCTGGCACTTTGTTCGATCAGCTAATCACTGGAATGATTCGATTTGCACCAAGCATCTACCTTCACTTGATTTAAAGATGTCTTAATCACAATGACTGAGGACCAAAGTCATTAGAAGCAGCTCATTTGGAGGTTATTACATGTCACAAATCCATATTACTTCAACAACATAAAACAGTCTGGAATAGCAGGACAACCAGACATCAGCATTCCCATTTTGTGACTGACACAGTTATTAGTGATGTGTGATGACATGATTCAAATGAAGATTTAAAAATCTCCCTTCAAGGAAAGACATGGGACGAGAACCATTTGTAAGCTGCATGCATGTTTTATGGATTCATCACAATTTTCTGGTTTGTCTGACCACAAACGATTTTACAGTCAACTGAGATCGGTTCTCTCTCTGGATCTTTATCATTTATATGCTCTTTTTGAGAGACACACACACACACACACACACACACACACACGTGATATGGACACTGTTGTCAATGTATGTCAGTTGTGTTAATGATGCAAGGGTGGAGCTGCTTATCTGTGCCAGGCAGCCTGCACAGAGCTAGTCTGCCATCTACTGAGGAAGAGACATGTTTAACATCTCATCTTCTGCACTGATGTGAATGATGCAGATATTCATCTTTGCAGCAATTATCTGCTGTACTTCGAAGTTGGGTCAAGGAAGCTATAAGACTTAGGTTCAACAGCAGACCTTCAACTTTTCTCTTCTCACAACCAACATCTACCACGTAAAGACCCATAATCTATAGAACTTGTAAAGAGTCTTCATTGGATTGTTCTATGTTCATAAGTCATGGCACTATTGCACATCTTCATGCTTTGGCATATTTCTATAGTAAATGCAACTGTGTTAGCAGCCCTGTAGCATATATAACAGCCCATTATTTCCTTCCTTGTAAATAGTTGTGGTTTTGAATGTTTTTTCTTTGCATCTTTTCAAGTCTACCATTAGCAAAGCTTACTGGAAACAGTGAAATTGGAAGCTACATGGGTTTTGCAACAAGAGGTTTTGTGCTCAGTTGAGTTGTTTTTTGCCTTCTTTGGAAAAACATTGACGTACATCAGGGCAGATTGTTGTGCACTCAGGTCTGATTAAGTCTCCATGTTGCACAAAATGTGAACAATCACCTGAGTATGATGAAATATTTGGAAAAAATAAGTGACCACTTTCCATTTTTTCCTCATGCATGTGGCCAAGACCACCAGCTATGCATGAGTAGGTGTTTAGCAACAATGCCCGCCAACTACAGCATGTGTTCGGCTGTGACCACATGTAACTTAGCCAAACTTGCCACCTGCTGACAACACTGTGAAACCTTACTTATTCCAACCAAAACCAAGCATTGTTAAATATGCCGAAATCCAACAGCGTTCAATTGGCATATCCTGAGTTCCACACAAGTTCTTCACAACTGGCTAAAAACGCAACAAGTGACATAAATTAAACTTTCCACATCAATCAGGATTGAAATCATCCATCAGCTAAACAAAGATTCCACCATTACTGGAGTGCTTACATGGCAAGTATTAAACACCCTAAACAATAGCATAAGACACACTACAAAGTTTAAATGGGCTAATTCAGTGAACCTGAATTCCAGTTTTAGAAGGCGACTGTCCTGTAGACTTTCAGATGCTTCCCTGCTCCAACACACCTGACTTAAATGAAATGGATCCAACAGCTTGTTGTCAATTCCTACACAATGATCACTTAGTTTCCATCTGGTGTGTTGAGGTAGGGAAACTTCTTAAACTTGCAAGACAGTAGCTCTTGAGGACCACAGTTTGACAGCCCATTGTTAATAAGCAATGTACGGAAAACTCATTCACAAAGCAGAATTTCATCCATCGTATTCTGTGACACACCAAGTACGTTTATAAACTGTTTTTATATGGCACCATTTGAGAGCAAAAGGCATAAAAACTTACAATACTAAGATATAGTTCTTTAATTGTTCAAGTTCTTACCTGTACACGACACATATTAACCAATTCCACTAGATGGCACACTAATGTACCCAGAATGTACAGAACTTCCAAATTTCCTTGATGCAAACAACAAAGGAAATTAGCATTTGGTTGTATTAAGATCACACCAAGAAAAAAGGTTGCTTTGTGACTAGTCATCTCCACAGTGAATCTTGATTAAAAGAAGCATAGCTTCTAAGGCAGAGATGCCCAAGTCCAGTCTTCAAGATTTATATTGTGCGAATTTCAGATTAGCAATGGCCCAAGTCCGGTCCTTGAGGGCAGCAGTTCTCTATGTGTTAGGAGTTTTCCTGCTACAACATACCTGACTCAGATCAATGGGTGATTAGCAAACATGTTCCAAGTTTGATGTCAAGCTTTGCACAAGTCTGCTAATTAAGTCTCATTTGTTTGTTGTTGTTTTGTTTTTTTTCCTTGGTTTGACACACTTGACGGAAATAAATGGGTCATTGTAAATAAGTTGACAAGAAGCTGTTTGATCAATTTGATTTGATTCAGGTGTGTTGAACCAGAGCCTCAAGGACCAGAGTTTGACACTCCTGCCTTAGGAGGGTTTACATCCTTCTCAAAAATCCCAAATATTTTTAAACCAAGATGGCCAATTACAACATACCAGATTAAAAAAGAAAAAAAAACAGTTTAACATACAAACAGGTAATTAAATACTCCCAAACTTAGACAACAAAACATCACTCCGGTCCTGTCGTGACTACAGAGTGACGACATACGATAAGTTCTCATCTCTCTCCACATTCATTAGCTTCTACAGTTTGTAAAGCAAATCACCATGCACAGCTGTCCAAATACATTCAGCCTCCCTTTAAAATTGGGTGCACCAATGAGGCGAGTGGGGCATCTGATTAAATTAACCTGATAGGGGTGATATTAACCCCAAGATCAGGGCATAAACCCTATCCCCTAATAAAGCTCACTGTGATAAAAAGCCACTGTTGTAGTACATTTTAAATATTAAAGATGACATTCAGGAGGTGGACCCGAGTCGTGGGTGACTTGGACATTTATGGAGCGATATTCTTGGTTGAGGGAATGAGTCTGGTATGTGTGCAGTTTATTCCACCAACTGTAGAAAGACCAGCAAAAGAAAATCATATCTTGAGTGTAACGTGTTCAAATAACTCAAGGCAGCAACACATATTTCAGTTTGTGTCTCACTGCAGTGTGTATGTGCCAGAGTTAATATCATGTCACTGGATAAGTGTGTGTGGTTGAGTTCAGATCTGTTCAGATAAGCGAGATGTGTGTCATTGACCCTAACTGCCAAGAAAAGCAGAGGTAGATAAAAGGAGAGGCGCATCAACCTGTGGTGTAAGAAAAGAAGAAGCCGAGAGTTGTCCACAAAAAAAAAGGGGAAAAAAAATAGACTTATCTGAACATGTGTATCCAAGCAGGTCAAAGAGTTAGTTGAGTCAGCTTTGTCCAGATTTCCTCCAGGGATCAGCTCATTTCCAGCAGCGTGTGCTGAGCAAGAAAAGTTTATCAAATCCAGAGAAGTCTTGGAACAAATATTTTCTATATTTATCTGCCTCCTTCGCACAAACATGTTCAGAAATTGGACATTTCCCACAGTACAAGTTTGGACTTCACCAGTTATTAAAGAAACTGCCTTATTTTGCTGCTCCAAGATGTCTTTGCTCATGATTTTCCCGCTCTTGCAGCTCACAGGTGTGCCTGATTAATCATCCCCCCTCCCTTCCTGTTCACGCCAGGTGTTAAAGGTTCATTCTGTGAATTTCTTTTTCTTTTGCCCAGTTGAGTCTGGGATGAAAGTCAAATTTTTACAAAGTTTAAATAGTTGTGTTTAAATGTCTTTTCTTTTTAAATGTTTGTATCCAAATCTGTAAACCTTAAATCAGATTCCAGCTACTAATAAAAACCCCACAGCCCACTTAAATGTCACACACAGAGTCACTTATCAGGGTGAACCGCCGAGCGAAGCCGTGTCTTAAGGAGTAAAATATACCTTCCATAACTCCCACATAGGCCCCTTAATCCCCTCATATCCCATTTTGGCACAATTGAAGGGATTTGCACAAGTTGTACACTGCAGATGACATCAAAGATCAGCTTTCCTTTTCTTTGTGCTTTTTCTCTCTCTCCTGTGTGAAATGCATCATTCATCAAAAGAACTGGTCCAAAGTCAATCTCCTTCATCGCGCCCATGTGTTGCATCTACCTGTATATCTTAGCGTTTGTGCAGTTATCTCGCCTCGTAGCCAGAGCCGAAGATATACAGCAGAAACTTCATCTTTTCTGTTTCATCCTGCACAGGGGCTCCTATACTGTGTCACCGCTGAGCTCAAAGGAGGAATCTGTGACTTGATAAGTCCGGGTAACATCAAGGAGAAGAAATGTTTTATTCATTGACGCAAAGCTCCTGAATTCACTCAAATCAAATTCGCCCGCCTTTGTTTGAGAGATCAAGCTTGAGGTGACACGTATAGAAATTATTGGATTTCTTAGAGGTAGGAGAAGTAAAATCAAATCAAAAAAGAGAGAAGGAGAAAAGTTGTGAGCGTGGGAGAGAGGAGGAGGAGAGGAGAGGAGGGTGATGTTTGAGGGGGGTTAATAAAAATAGATGTGCTTTTTAGAAATGTTAGAATTTGCCTAAAACTGAGATGTTTTAATAGATTAATCATTACAATTTTTTAAGGAGGGAAAAAAAAAAAAAAAAGGATTATTACACAAATTCTGGCGTGTCGTTTCATTTTTTTTCTCCAGTTCACTTTTTCACTCTGTCGCTGTCTCTTGATAAGTCAGCCACTCTCACATTGTGGTGACCTTGGCGCCCTGCTGATTCACTTGTTTTCTTTCAGTTCTTTCATCCTGAGTTTCGCTCCCATCAACGCTCTCCTTTCAGATCCCATTCTTCCATTCCTGCGCCCTCCTGCTCTGATCTCTTGCTGTCAAAGAAATTCAAATTCCTCTTGAGCGACGCACACCCAGGTCAGATTAGATTTGCAAAAAAATTTAGAATTTGCTTTACTTCAAGTTTGAAGCAGTTTTGGACCAAGCAAAAGAAAAAAAAGAAAAAAAAAAACAGAAAAAAGGTCTTCACTGCAAAACGGAAAAAACTTAGATACAATTAAGATCTTGTTTTAATCCGCACACCTTCACAGTCACAGTGTAGAAAATGGAAAATCTCGTCCCTTTCTACATGTTTTAGTTATTTATAAGAATCATTTATGTTTAACTCTTAATAAAAGCTGTTTAAGGCTTTCCGGGATACTGTTGTATCCCGGAAAGGTTATTTTAAGTTTTGACTATTCAACTATTATTGCCATCTTCAAAACTCTGGAGTTTTAAAATCAGAAATTGTTTTCTGACCATGTAAATGTGCCGCAGAAAAAAGTGAACAGAAAAATGTCATGAACCATAATTTTCTTTTCTTTTCTTTCTTTCTTTTTATTTCAGCACAGCTTTTAATTCAGTAAATTTTACCAGAATTGTCATTTGCAGTGATTATGAATTATGAATAAAAAGACCTTGAAAAAGAACTTTAAGGCTTTTCTAAACACTGATTTGCATTCTAATGATTACCATTATATTAAAGGGGTGTATAGATTTGGATTATAAACCAATAGCTAAATTGTGTTTAAACATAATTATAGTAGTAAAATGTGAGTGTATTAAAAAAAACAAAAAAACAACCCACTTATATCAAGAGTACATCATAGTTTATTCTACAAGAAAAAAATCTACAAATGTTTTTTTTTTTTTTTGGAGTGAAATGCATTTTCCTTTCCATGAACGGACTCATAAAAAGGATGATATTCTGTTCAAGCATAAAAATTTGTAGTTTTGTAATCCTTTCTAAATTAAACATCATTATTGAGCAATTTATCTGTGATGGACTGGTTGCATGTGGTGGATACAGTTTATTAATACTCAGACATTCAGACAGTCTTTATTTAAAAGAACCTTCTAAAACATAAATCTTTTTCTTTAAAGGCAAAACAATATAAATGTCACTCCGAGTTAAAAAGGGCAAGCAGAGGTTTAACTGTTCACAAGGCAAAGTTGCAGACAAAGAGCAGAATTCAAACCCCTAAATGAGTTTAAAATAAATTAAATAAAATAGGAGGAAAAAACAGGAACAAGCTGAGGTCATATACTCATTAGAAAAGATAAGATTAGCAGGGACCAGGGAGTATTTATACACATAGTACACCAACACCAGGTGTGAATGGAAGGAACAAAGCAGATTTAATTCACTAAACACAAAAAGCTGGTGTGGGCAGAACGCAAGTGGTAAAAACACATGAAAAAACTAAATTTGACTTAAATCAAAGAAGAGTAAACTTAAAAACGTAACCTTTAAAACAGAGAAAATGGTGACCGTTGATGTGCAGTTTCCTGTTTGTACAGGATTAAGCTAATATCCGTCATCTTCCCCATGAGAAGCCCTAAAAATAACATTTTACACATTTTACACTTATTGCTGACTTTACAGTGTAAAGTCAGCAATAAGTTACATAAGCTGGTTTTCCAGCCAAATGTATGACAAGTTTTAACTTAATCTGCTAAATAAAATTTGCGTGATGACCCTCCTTTGCTATCATGTGATTTCTTTATTTAGGTCTGGTGCATCAGCGCTTTCAGATCTTTATCCTCGAGCCAGAAAAGGAAACTTCACCCTTAATTCGATGGGTAAACTACATCTCAACTTATTTTGCTTTTAAGAAGCTGCACTTTAAAAAAAAAAAAAATTCAGCGAAAAGCCCACAATGACAATGAAGCAGAGAGAAGAATGAAAGCCACTCGAGGTGGCTGACTGGTTTCTAAAGGCAACGTCTACTGGCATTTTATCAAACCCCCACTAAGCTGGAACTGCCTATGTTAATCTAATAGGTGCTGTCACATCTCTTAGACCTCAGCATGGCTCAGCACTAACCCTGTTTAGACTTCATCATGTCTTCTGACACCCTGTTGACAGTAACAACAGGGTAATTGCACAGGAAAATTTCTCGACACCTATTAGAGTGGCCAATACCTCCTTGCTAGAGGCCATTTTTTCAATACATGATTGAGGGTTACTCTGTGACTTGTGTCTCATAACGAGCTTGACTGCTCTTATCAAATGTAATTTTAGCTGACAGGCAAAAAGACCACAATCAGGACTCGGCTTTATGTGAGTCATGCGATGAAGTGTTACAGTTGTCTCTGCTTTATGCTCATTCAGAAAGGCTTCAAAGCACCGTTTTTTTGTTGTTGTTTTTTTTTATGTCACTGGCTTTCTTAATCAGTCACGCTTTTAATATGTTAAAACAAAAAGCTAATTACAGACAAAATGTGGGCAGGATTTCAGCAAAAATCATCATAAGAAAGCAGATTAAAGAAGGCATTTCAGGTTAATCTCAGTCCCCACACATTTTGCTGTGTGTCAAATAATTGATTCTTAAATGTGGTTTTTTTTTTTTTTTTTTTTTTTTTTCATTAAAACAGTAGTATGTTTAAACAGGTTTGCAGCCAAGATTAAAAACCATTCATAACCACTACTCAGAGTGAGACGTGACAACACATATGCTTAATTCCTCCTTGGCAGACATTAAAACAAACTTTAGCGCCGTCTTTACAGATTTTAGCGACATTATGACGTGACTGGCTTGAAATGAAATACGACACCCTTCTAAGGGGAAAGAAGAAGGATATTTGATACGGGCGTCAAATCTGTCAACGTCTAAAGTATAGTCGAGACGTAGGGAATACTTTTTTTAAGAACTGACACTGAAAGCATACTTTGTGTAAAAATTGCTACCTACTGTGCAATAAATCTATGCACTACTCAACAGCAGCTTTTCCAGCTGAGAAATGCACCTGACATGGACCATACTCCTCTCTTTGCTACAACAGGCTAAGGATACTGTGAGAAACCAACTTCAAAAAACATATAAAAGCAATGCTGCTTTGTTACCAACGGCATTTATTTGAGATTAACAACTAAATTCACTCCCAGATTACAGAATACAATTACAGACAAACAATACATCTCCCTTTCCAAACACCCAAAAGATGAAACATCACTAAAACATTCTACATCAAATCAATTACACCAATAAATACATAAATATAAATGATAAAACCAACAGAATTAAACTGTATAAGATAAAAGTGTCGCCACACTAAAGAACAGAAGTTAAACTAGGGGGAAGACAAAAGGAAAGGTTCAATTTGTTCCTGTCTGGTTGTGTGTTTGCTAGAAGAAGTCAACATAGTTATGTTAAATCCTCACCAAGTACTTATTGTTTTTAACTAAACATAATAAAACCAGGAGTGGCAATGGAAAGAGCAAAACAAAAGCAAAACAAGAATTGTTTAATTATCAGCTCTCTCCTAGGAGAAGTCGAGAAAGGTCTTTCTGCTCCCTGAAACTAATGACAGTTGGGGAGTTGGGCGGGGGGGGGGGGGGGGGGGGGGGGGGGGGGGGGAGTTACATGCAGGGCTAAACCTTTCTTTCTTTCTTTCTTCCATCTTTCGATGGAAAATTGTTTGTTTACTGATGCACTTGAAGCACTAGTCTTTAACATGAAGCGCGCTGTACTAATAAACCTGTCTTGCTTATGCCACCACCCACCCACCTCTGTCTCACAATGTTGCTTTCCAACACCTACAGATGATTGCAGCCAACACGGAGATTTCTCCTTCATAAATAAAGTGGTTTTTCCTGATAACGTTGGTTTAATAAGCTGCTAACATTTTAATCGAGTAGATCAAAGATGTGAGGGTTCCAAGTTTGCTTCTTCCTGTCATTAAACAAACATGGCAACCAAATGTGACTCATTTCTAACTTTACCCTCTTTTCCCCCTTTTTTTTTTTTTTTTTTTTTTTTATAGTTTTATCGTTTAGCTCTATTTTATGTCACTCTTTACAAGTATTCTTTTATAGGTTGATTTCATATCTACTTTTAATGCCCTTTCAGAAGCACTTTAAACTGCTTCGCCATGTCTTACCTCCATATAGATGGTAGATTCACAAGACTTTCATAAAGTGAGATACTGCTGGGCTTTAACTTTTGGCCTAATCCTACAGTGTTTAATCCTTTTTCTGGACACACCTGGGTATTCAGCACTTTCAGTTTATAAGCATCCAGTTCCCAAGTGTCCAAAAAGTATATTTTGTGGTCAGCTGGACAGCCAGACCATAGGGTTAGGAAACTAATTTACAGTGAGACACATTCACAATCCTTTCTCACCTTTGTCCCTTAAAGTATCTCATGAACTTCAATATTGTGTAAATTGGACTACTTCACAGCTGATATATAATCACTGTCTGCATGTGTGTTAAATCAGACATAAAACAAGAAAAAAAGAGAGAGAGAGAGAGAGAGAGAGAGCTATGCTGGGCCTTGCAGGGATGTAATGGTGTCTTTTTCTATCAGCTTGTATATGAGGATGACTAATGTTAAGCTGATGTGATTCCTGTAATCACCTCTGCAAATCTGATTAAACTCGGTCTAATCACAACAAATCAATCAGACGAGTGTCATTCATGCCCAATGACATCCTGAAAATTCCAGTCTGGATAAGCTCTTTTACTATTTATTTATTTTTCTCTCAATGGGGACGTTGATTTAGTTCAGCTGCTTAAGGCCCAGCAAATTAAACCCATCACTGCTTGATAAAAAAAATACACATGCAGCACTCACATGTTTAAAATATATTTATGTATTCAATATATATAAAATGTATATATATATTTTTAAAGGCAGTTTTAATCAGACTTACATTTGCTATAAATTGATGACAAAATTCAAGTTTTTGTTTTGTTTTGTTTTGTTTTTTGAGAACACTTTCTATGTTGTGTACAAATTGTGCTACTACAGTGGATGTTGTTGCCCTGATAGAAAGTCTCCTCGGATAAGTAAATTGCTTTTTGTCACAGAGCAAAAACGAGACTTCCAGGTCTTGTAAATAAAGTATATAGTAGCTTACAATATGTTTTGAACTTTTATAGAGGCCAGCAGTTTTGTGCTGGCTCTCCCATTTATCAGTCAAAGTCTAGACAATAAACTCATTGTACAAATATATGTAAAATATGTGTGTGTATATATATATATATATATATATATATATATATATGTATATATATATATATATATATATATATATATATATATATATATATATATATATATATATATATATATATATATATATACACACCGGTATATATATATATATACCGGTATGTAGAAATCCTAGATATCGCTGCATTGTCCTTTATGCTAAGTACTATTCACTTTTCCTTATAGCTACATTATTACACAGACACATATACATTTTACATTACTTTGTCCTAAATTAAATTATGTTACTACTAGCCTCTGCAGCAAGAAGACAACCCTGTAATCTGCCATTTATGTAGCTGATGGGGAGAGTTTGCATGAACATGTTACGTAGAGATGGATTTATCAAAAGATGCGTATGGGTTAGAAACATGTAAATAAAAAAAGAGGCAAATTCAGTCTTATTCTTATTTTGACCAATTTTAAAAGTGAACTTTTTCAGTCCAGTTTCATCAGGACTAAACATCCAAACAATAAAAAAAAAAAAAAAAAAAACCTGAGCATATGCGTCTAAACGCAATATGACCGGGACTCTAACATGATGCAAGTGTTTATTTTTCAGGGTTGATCAGACCTCTGTCTGTCCAAACTTCTTTCCTGTTTAAAGTTGGGTTTAGTTGGGTTTTTGTTGCTGTTGTTGGTTTAGTTTGTTTCTTTATTTTGCAGTTTATTTTGGGAGTCTGTCCTGTGTCCACAGCTAATAATCTGTTGAACTTTAAAGCATGTTGAACACTGTTAGCGACGTTAGCTAACAAGGAGCAGAAGAAAAATCTAAAGTTGAGCAAGGATGATTTCAGGAGTTTGTTCGAAGGTTTATAAAGTTATGCTTAAATGAGCTTACACACTAAATTACACACTAATGCTTTTATATATATGTTGTACTTAATTGTACTTACTGCTAACACTTCCATGTAGCCTAATTGAAGCGCTAAATTCAAGCTAATTTTTTCTAAATGTTGTAACATGATGTTTCTAGTACAACTGTGACACATTGGGTAAAACTGTCTGATGATGATGGTGTGGACTGAGTCCTGCAGGGCTTCAGCAAAACAAACAAAAGAAGCCAAAAAAGGGGATAGGGTTTTTGGGGTTTAAAAACAAGAGTAAGGGATGTTGGACTTATTGCTTCATGCCATGTCAAGTATTTGCCATTTTTTCTAAAAGCAAAAACATTTACGAGTGGAATTTAATCAAATTATGTTCAAATATTTATGTATTTATTTATTTATGAATCCAGGGGTTAATATATTTAACCTGGATAGAAGAGAAGTAAATCAACTAGTTTGATTAAACAACCTTTAAGACAGGAAAAGAGATAACTTTTTGTTAATATAAAATAATTTTAATAGAAAAATGTTTCAATCAATGATTTATTTCTCTCTACAGTTTTAGTATTTACTGTTTGTAACCAACACAGCACATGACACAGTCCAATCTAGTAGATGTGCTCCAATGGTTGTTCAAACCCCAGCTCCCCACCAGGTAAAGCCTCCACCCACTAAATCTCTGTTTTGGCTCAGCTCTTGCAGATAGAAGAACACCATGGTCCCATCTGGAATTGTTTCATTATACCACAAACTGGCTGCAGGTCTCACTGGTACAGTTTTGGAGCAAAAACATTCATTTGCTCTGAGCACGTCTAGTTCCAAAGATGACTTTGTCTGTCCCAGTCTGGGTAAACATGGCAGCTAGCAACTCTGACTATGCTAGGCTGTTTATTATAATAGTCGTGTGGATGTGCATTTGTACCCCAGCCTTCACAGATTACGTCTTCCTCTTTCCACATTTGGCAAGGTAAATTGAATAATTTCTTCATTTTTACTCTTCATTTACTTCACTCCTTAGTTCTAATTTGGTTTCTTTAATGACCTTTCCCTCTTTCTCTATTGCAGCTCCTTTGCACCTCACTCATGTTCTGCTTCCCTTCTAAAAACGTTCCATCTTTTCGTTTTCTGTGTGGTTCAAAAAGGTAGACGGCAAGCCCCAGTAGGTCACAGTGCATTAACCACACTAATAAACCCATTACACTGCAATGGAATGGGATCCAAACGAGAGAGGAGAGAAGGTTGAGTGATGGGGATAAAGAAAGGAGAGAGGCTGGTTTTGGCAGAGAGGAGTGGTAGACTTGGGAGGGAGAGATGAGGTACTGTGGCAGGTTGGGTAAAAGCTTCACTGTTACACATTCACCTTAATGTATGTATGCCTTTAAGACTTGCTCTATCTGTTCATTACTTTTTTCTACCAGCATTCATTAAGGGTACGATTTGCCATCTTATGCCATTGCATCACTTTCTACTCCCATACACAGCTTCTTTTTCTGAGCATTAGCATCATTGTAGGGCCAATTACCACACTGCAGTGTCGTTCAGGGGCCATAAATATCTGCAACGTGTCCCCAACCTGGAAAGCTCCTGTGAGGATACAGAGGAAGCAGAGAGGTGTAGGAGGAGAATATGGGACAAAGTTCCAGCTGAATGCAGTTTTAAATGTACTTTTCTAGAACCAGATTGCTGTGAAAGTATTTGTTGTAGTGTGAACAGCTGTGGGATTTGAGCGCTGCAATGTTGCAATTAATAATCCCAGAATCGTTCTGGAGCTCTAATTTATGGAAACAGAACAAACAACACAGTGATAGATAAAGGAAAGATCTAGCAACCATTTGCATAAAAACGTTGGATTTGGATCTTCGCCATGATAATCGAAAAGCCAAGGCTCTGTATTGTAAACAGCTGCCAAGTAATAACATGATAAGTAATGCACACAAACCAGGAGAATGCTCTGAGATAAAACATTTTCACATCATTGTTTCCTTTCTCTGTAATGTAATAAAAAAAAAAAAAAACAGCAGCTTCCAGCCATGTAAATATCCAGATGAGATCTCAAAGACTAATCAAATTTTCTGACAGAATTGCTTACAAAAACCTTTATTTGTCTGTAAAAGACCTCTAGAAGACTTTTGAGACAAACACGAGCTTCATAGGAGAGTCATAGCAGAAAACATGACTGTTTCCTCACCACAAAATGCATTACTGGATATTTTCAATGTAACATCTCAGCAAACTTAATTAATTTTAAGAACAAGACTAGTTCAAAAAGAACCTTCTGGCTGAAATGTAGAAAAGTATTTTTAAAATGAAGAGGATTATATAACTTAGATTGAATTGATCATGGTTTATGATTGTGTAACTGCCAGTGGCAAAGGGAATATTTCACCCCCCCCCCCCCCCCCCCCCCCCCCCCCCAATGTCTCTGCATTGAGTATAGACAATAGAGGTATGGATGAAAGAATGGATTCCATTGGCTTCCAGGTATTTCTGGATGTAAGCAGTCTGTAAACCCAATTAAGATAAGTAAGGCATCCTGAAAACACCTAGAAATGCACAACTGACTCAAAAGGTACAAGCTGAATTTTTTGCCAATCAAAAATTTGTTGAAAACACCCTTTTTAAAAAATCAGCACATGGAAGATGGATAAGAACCTGACAAAACCAAACAATTCTCCGCAAGAAGGAAAGAAAAATATCTCAGAATGAACATTGAAACACTTAAATGGCAGTAAAAATGAGTGGATCTGATGCAGTTTTTCTACACTCAACTGCTGAGACTACTTGAGTTTACATGCAACTTCCTGTTGGGGAGCAAAGATTGTTTGTATTTCATTGAGGATACAATTGCCACATCAGGAAAAATCCATGCCAACCACTATCAATCCAGCTAAACTTAAAACTAAGGCAGATCAACAGTTATGCATCCTACTTATCTGCCAGTCAGTATTATCTCAGGAAAAGTCTTTTAACAGAATATTCAGCTCTTTTGTATGTTTAAAACCAAAAAATGCTGCAAAATTTAAAAGTAGCTAAAAAGTTGGTCCTTATCCTGAATCTGGTTATTGGCATAGCTTTTCTTTTTCATGTAAAATGTTTCATAAAGCAACCATCACCAGGAGTCAGCATCTTAACGTCCCTGAATCAAAAGAAGTAACTTATTTACCAGCTACAATAACCAACAAAAGCTATAATCAAAAGAAATACTCTTTTTTAAGTGTATTTCAGTGAGCTAGTTGACAATGTTTTGTTTCTGATTTGGAATATCTTGTGTGCAATCTACAAAGAGCACATCTGCTTTGTAAGGATGCTTCTGAATATCTATTAGAGACAAATACTTCAACCTTTTTCAAAGCTCTTCTGAACTATATTTGCATGTGCCTTGCACAGGCTAATTTTACCCAAGATATATTAGCTATATTAGCTAGCATACCATAGGCAGCCCCTCGGTTTACGAACGAGCTCTGTTCCTATGCCGTGGCATAACCCGAAATTCCATGTAAGTCAGATTTTTACCCTTAAATTACCCCCTTAGTCACTCATTAACGATATAAATACATGCATGATACATCATAGTAATGGAAAAACAGTTCAAGCAATTAAAATAGACATTTTAATCAAACTAAAATAAATAAACATGCACTAAATCATTGTCTCAGCCTCTGCAGGAGCGTATACAGAAACTCATTACTTCGAAACTTGCTGTATTATTTTTTAAATTTACATTTATTTAATGAGTGTTGTAAAGTCGAAACAATGTAAGTCGAGAACCGTGTAACTTAAGGACCGCCTGTACATGAAATAAGGTGAGCAACAAGCATTGCACATTATTATGCTTTGGAGGCATGGCTTCAAGGGGTAGTCTAGAGAGAGGGGTTTGGTCTGTTCTACACAACTACTATTCAACATAATGACTACGGTGTTCTCATACTCATCAAAAACCAAACAGTGGCCATTTCTGCAATTATCTAGAACTGATGGCACTATCTCAAAGTCATGAAGCTTGTTTTTTTTTTTTTTTAAAACATAGCAAGTTTTGTTCATATGACTGCCTACTACTCACAAAATAAGCTTTGTTTTCTTGAGCTGGTAAGATAATTGAGGTAAGCTTGAAAACTGAGCCATTAATACCTCATTTTCTCAGTTTCGATATTATAGTTACTTGAAGATTATGTAAACGGTTTAGGCTGAGATTACGATTGCTTTTTAACCCAGTATTCCAACCCAATGGACACTAGAGGGCGTATTAAAGATCCCAGACCAGATATAAATGCTGAATTTGTCAGGTGTAAACAAAAGAATAAACATGACAACAATAAGGGGGGTTAGCATTTGGTTCATTTGGATTTTGAAGTAATAAACAAAGGGCAGCAGCCGTAAAACTTCCATGTTGTCATTTTTACCACTCTCTACCATCCGACCTAACGTGCAGTCAAACGGGCTTAACACTGCCCCCTAGTGGTTACTCACATATTGCAGCATGAAGACATAGCAATAGAAGCTTCATACAAATCCAATGTAGCCAGTGTCTGTGTGTGTGTGAGATTAAAGTCAGGTATACTTTCAGCTTTATTCAGATTAAATTTATATGGTTCAATATGAATAAAACCAGATTTTTAAAAAAAAAAAACCTTTTATCTTATAAACAGAAAATATATTTGTGTTACTTTTTCCCATGTGCCAATAAGGACGCTCTTTCTGCACATGCTTAATGAATTTCCGGTGATAGAAACATGATAAAAGCTAAACAAAACTTATCTGCAACAGACAACTCATTCATTTTGGAAATATTACTGTAGGTAATTTAGAAATTTCTTAAAGTTGTTGTGTTTTTTTGTTTTTTTTTTTACTTTAAGGACAGCTGTCTACCTGCAGTCCTTGCTCTTTTATCCACAGACTCCTGGTCTGCTGAAGGGTGATGGAGTGAACTGAGCTGTAAAAGTTCACTTTCACTCTCCTTTACTTTATGGACAACAAGAGAAGAGAGAGTCTGGGCCACCAAGCTTCCTGCTTCATTAAAAGAAACAGCGGAAAACACACACACAGAGAAATCATTTAGAAGAGGCTGATGTGTCTTCACACAGCTTGTCTTTTCTACTAAGTGAAAAAAACTTCTTATACTTCCCTCTTTGCACAAAGTCAGAAGATTTTCATTTTTGTTAAATATTTTGACGCCACTGAGCACACATCTTCCCAGATTTTAAAAAAACAATCATTTTTTTTTGCCCTCCACGTAACGACATTCTGCATGATTCCTATTAGACAGAAGAAATAGTTGTCCTTGTATAAATAGCTTTCCTTGCATTACAAAACCTTGTGTATTTAACTGCTGCTATGATGATGGACACACAGCACTATTGCCAACAAAGTAGGTGCATAATACTCTGCTAAATATGAGTCACATACACAATAGCTCTTTAAGTAAATATGCTGAACAATATCCTGTATATGAGTCGGTGTTTTTTTTTTTTTTTCTTCAATAAGTATTTAGTATTTGATTGGTTGCAGGTTTATTTCTTAGCATCCTCTCAAAGCTATTTAAATGGGACTATTTTTATAGAGTAAATGTGAGTTTGTTCTGTCTGCTGATAATCAGCACATCTTCAGAACACATGCTCTCAACATCTAACTGTAAACCAGAGCTGGCAAAAAAAATAAATTAATTAATTTAAAAAAATCAAGTAATCAAATATAAATAATTGGATTTAGCAGGTACAACACGCAGATCTTCAGCAGTGGACTTGCCTTTATTTGATTGCAGAGAAGGCAAGTCTGACTGGTTCATGAGAGCCCATACCAGCAGTCAGGGAGTGGCTGAAGCCGCTGCTTTCTTCCGGTGCTCTGCTGACACCATGTGGCCGCTGCGGGAACTGCACCCCCAGCTGGGGAAGTGCTGCTGTTTGGTTGTTGTTTACACTGGCACCCAAACAACATTCATCACCAGCAGACGTCCCCGCTCCTCTCCTGGTGTGCCAAATTGATGAACCATCAACACAAGTTTCATCACGTTCACTTTATACTGATAAAGCAATCATGCATGGTTTTCTTCTGTGTTTCACGGTTTCCCCCCCTACTCGCAAGACGAATGTGGGGTGTCAGAATGTGATTTTTCCCCACCCTTGTGCGCTCTGCTGGTAGGAGGGTCAGGGATGTTTTTCCTGTAGGGAAACAAAAGAAGCATCTCAAAACTTTGAGCTCAGCTGGAGGTCGACCAGCTTGAAAATGCAGAGGAAGAGTTTCTGCGCTGACAAGATCAATTTTTCTGTTGAGACCTAATCTTGTAATCTGTAAAACATTAATCAAACGCAACATAATACTGAATTTAAAATGATCCCTAATATTAGATGAACTTGTAAAGGCGTAGTCAGAAAAATGAGCATCAATGCAGCAGCAAACATGACTCTGAAACATCTTTGACGCTTCCTTTTTTTTTATTATTATTAATTCTTCTACAGTATACAAATATTCACACACAAAATGTTCTCAAAAAACCCCTAATGTCTCGTAAACATTCGCTTCCTCCTCGCCTTATTTCCTTCATCGAGTAGCATTTTCCACAAACTTTCAAACATACTTTTTTTTTTTTTCTTTTTTCTTTTTTTTTCCATTATTGTTTAAAAACAGGCCACTAGATCCTCAGGTCATCCTGGCACATCTCATCATCCCACCCGTACCCCCTCTCCTGATGCCTTTTAACTAAATGTTTTAAGCTGCAGCAGGGACAGCCAGGTCCAAAATGAGTGGAAGCAGCCAGAATTCACAGTGTGAAGCTCTTGACATCAGTGCGCTCGGCGCGGGCCCGAAGGTGAGGAGCAGGGCTGTATTGCGTGGGTCGGCTTCGAGCTTAGTGTTTGTTGCGGTTGGGGGTTGGACGCTGGTCTTGCTGCATTGATTTGCTTCTTATCTGAACAAATATATTCTAGTGTTTGACATCAGAATAAAAAAAAAAAAAAAAGAAAAGAAAAGCTTTCCAACAGTACTTTACTCCATTCTGCGTCGTTGCACATGAATGCAGAAAAGCAGCGTTTGCAAAGCCAGTTTGACCAAAACATAGCAGTGACACCAAGTTTAAAAAGGAAGGTGGAGGGCAGGAGACTCAAAACCAAGACTGTTATGGCATATTTACTTACTGTATGGCTACAGGATGCAGTTTATCAAGTTATAAAGGGCAACCCGAGAACAGATAAAGTGACTGGTGTGGGTTCAGTCTTTGATATCCTAATTTAAAAACATCTAGAAGAACATCGTGATCTAAAAACATAGACGTCCACGAATGGCGGCACCGAAAACACATCAAGTAACTTTGGCTCTGTGTTGCGTCTTCATTGCGGCTGCTCAGGCATTTTCTCACCTCGACATCTTTACTTGAATATGTTCTCCGCCAGCAGCGGCTCTTTCCCAAAATACCAGGAAAGCAGTAGTGCAACAAACATTTAGCAGGATTTTTCTCTCTCTCTCTCTCTCTCTGAAGGAAATGAATCAAGTACAGAGTTCAGAACTCTTCACAAGATGAACTTAGAGGTAAATATGTTTTACCTTCTCTGTGGGCGTTAATCGTGAGCTGCTGCCACAAACACAGCAAACATGGCTGTACTATACATCAGCAGTAAAACTACACATTGTGTTTAAAACTAAATGCACAAACTGCACTTTCAGACATTTTAAACAGTGTTTTGTTTTGTTTTTTTCCATTCAAACTCTAAACATGAAGAGAAGACAATGAGCTGCTGCAAGCTTTGAGCTTTCATTGACTCTTCCTTGACCTTTGCAGGTTTCCCTGTGAGTGAACTTAAAAAAAAAAAAAAAAAAAGAAGAAGAAGGCATTATTGTAAAATAAGGCTACCAGTCTGAGGAGCGTTTAAAGGCACCCAGACTGAGCTACATTCCATCTCTGATGATAAAAAGAAGAGAGAAAATGAAATGTTTTATCTTACAGCGATGTCCGTTTTTTTCATGTATGCCATAAAACAGCTCCTGTCATTTTAATTTTCTCTCTTCCTGTCACTTAAAACACACGTACTATTTCAAGCTGCAAGTTTTTTGTTTCTTTTTTATTTCTTCTTCTTAAATAAGCTTTTGATTTTAGATGAGGAGCGCTTGATTTTCTCTCCATTGTCGCTGGAGTCCTGGGAGGAGGTGCTTTGGAGCTTGTAATCCCTTCCCAGACTGCGGCCCTCTGAGTCCAGTGAGGTAAGAGACGGATAACGCCCCGCGTTGGGTAGCATGCTCGCCGGAAGCTGGCCGTAGCTGTAGGACTTCTCCAGGATGCCGTTGTACACGCCCTTTCCTGTCTGAGAGGCCACGCCTCCCTGCGAGAGAGGGGCGCTTTGCGATTCGGGTATAACACGGGTGAGATCGGGCGAGCCTCTTTGTACAAACTGGTGGTGCTCCAACGCCGGGGACGGTGAGGTGGAGGGCGGTCCGGATGGGGTGGTGGCCGGGGTGGGAGGCAGAGGTGGGGGCGTGGAGTCCCTGAGACTGCTGCTGCTGCTGCTGCTGGTGGTGGTGGTGTGGGTGGACGCTGGGAGCTCCGGGTTCTGGCTAAACAGAAGCAGCTCGTCACGGGAGATCTTGCGGTAAGGGGTTTCCGAGCCCGGCGCGCAGGGGGAGTGCAGCTGCTTGCGACCCATCGAAGAGCTGAGAGAGTCTGTGTCGGAGCCGCCCTCCTGAGCCGGTTCCCTGATGAAGAAGAGGAGATACACCAATTAGACAAACAGAGAGAATCGTCAGGAAAATTGGGTATATTATGCAAATGTAGCTTTGTTACAATTAAATGAAAAAAATGATACTTTTATAATAATTACACTGAAATGATGATAAACAATATCTAAATATTACAAATGTATATAAATACATTCATTTTACTGTTGTGTTCTTCTGCTTGATGTGCTTTGTGTTTTTCTGGCTAAACAGTTTTCACCAAAAGTATTAGTGTCTACTTATTGTTGTTTTGGGTTTTTTTCTTTAAAAAAAGTTGCAGACTTAATGAAATATTCCAAAAATAAAAATTGATAAGCGCTGCTGGAATTTTTGAAATAGTCAGAAAAAAGGCATCCTGTACTGTTTTGCTTTAGCAAAGAAGACTGGAGAATTCTCCCAGAAGGAAAGGAGACGATCCCTCACAGCTGAGTTTCAAGCTGACGCTGTGTTCACATAGTTGTGTGTGATTGTTTGTTGTGTGGGTAGATATATAAGGACACCACATCTCGCCAGTTAATTACTGGGAAAAGGCTCCAGCATTTCCAGTGACCCTGAATGGGACTAAGTGGTATAGACGATGAATGACTGACTGAAGTATGAGGACGGCTGGGTGAGAGTGATGAGACGACGTGTTTCCCTGTTCAGCCTTTTTCTCCCTCTTCTTTTCCTGGAAGCCAAAAAAACGTCTATCTACAATGGGATTGCCTTTTCTGTCCTCCACATGGGCCGCATGCATTTACACAGAAAGCATAAACTCCTCAACTTTTCACCCCTTTGCGGAACTTCTCACCAGAGACAAGCTGTCAAGCAGCTGTTCTGCTAGAAGCTTGTTTTTTTTTATCCACTTTCTGTTTGCATTCTTTGAATAACAACTCAGCTTGAAAGTGGATGAGGTTAACGTGGGTGTACTCAGTAATTCGAACTGCGGCGCTGTCGTTTTTTTTCGTCAAAGCACCAGTGAATTTCGAAGTGAGTCGCCCTCTGACAGATCTTGCGTCCTACCTGTTCTCTGAGCTCCCTCCAGTCTGTAAAAGTTAGTCTGATGTCTTATTTCTTAATCAATTCTTTTTCTTTCTTTCTTTTCCTCCAATAACATCTGCTTGGGGTGTTTTAAGTTAATCAGCCACAAAATATGTACAAAACGTTTGGTGTGTTGATATCCAGTTGCTAACGTGTGACGTGATGCATAAAGCAAAACTTAGCTGGAATGTGACGCAGCAGCCTGAACGCTAAAGTGTGGGTTCTCAGGGTCGTGATGCTGCCAGGCAGCAACGGCTTGAGGAATGTACGTACATGTAACGTCAGTCAAAGCCAGTGGGAAACAAATAAAGAAAGTCACTTAGTGTGGCTTTAGCCTTTTCATACTTTCCAATAAGACTTTCTTGACTATTGGATCATAACCCAGGTTTGAATCTTGGCTGGAGGTTTTCAGCGACATGTTACTGTGTTCTTGCTGTGCATTCAGTTCGTTCTCCAGTTTAGGCTAGATGAAGATTCTAGTCTTTTTGATGGCAGGATGACAACAAAAAACATTATTGCTAACAAATCTAATATTTAATCTGCTGATGAGGCAAATTGTCTCTGCTCTCATGCTCTTTGTTAAGTCCAGTAAAATATGTTGCCTCCTGTCATTTCTTTTAGGCCCAAAGCCCTAAAGCAAGCTGTTATAATATTGTTTCCAATATAATATTATTATAAATGTAGTATTTCAACTTAAAGCTAAACTGTTATCAGTCCAATACTAATTTATTAACATTTAGTAATTAAAAAGTCCTGTTAATGAATTAAAATCCCACAGAAAGCTCAAAGTTTAACCCAAGTTTAGCTCATCAGTGTGAATGTTTGAACAAAACACCTTTGAGTCCACTCTGTTAAACCATTCCACGGCGATCCGGCCACAGCTACATACCCCCTCCTATCCGAGCTGAACATGATATGTTCATCGTCTGCCTCAGGGTGATAGGAGAGGGACGAGCCGGCCATGGAGAGCAGGTCGGGGTCTGGAGACATGAGCGAGGACTGCGGGGAGCTCAGCAGGCTCCGGCGGGAACGACACAAGCTGCTGTTGCGCGTCAGAGGGGGCCGGATCAATGTAGCTGCTGGGGGGGGGGGGGATAAAAACACAAGGAGGAGTTAATGGGAATACTGGAGTTGTTATTTTTTTAAGACACACAGCATATCTTAACAAAAAGCTTCCCTTGCTGCTTTACTCACAGGTGAACTGTGGAATGATGGGGGGCGTGTCCTCGTCCAGGTCGTCCACTCCTCCTGCGATGGGATAGGGAGGGACTGACATTCGTGGCATGACCACCCAGCTGTGGTCCGAGTAGAGGCTGGCCGTAAGGCTCGGCAGACCTGAATTATTGACGACTGGGAAGCCGCAGAGCTTCTCAATCTGCTGCCAGCGGTGGAGCCGCTCCCTCAAGCATGCTGTTACTTCTGACAGAGCTTTCCTGGAAAGGAGAGGCAGCTGAGTGAGGATCTAAATGTACTGAACTTGGCAAACACAGAGGTGTCTCCATCTGATGCAGGCTTTTTTTTTTTTTTTTTATTTGAATGTGACACAGTAAGAAGTCGTCTTTTCTCTTATTAGCCAGGATTTGCAGGTTGTTGAGTTTTTTGGGGGGTTTTTTTTGGCACACAAGCCTTCTGGTTTGATACTAAACTTCTGCCAAAACATCCAAACTGAAGATTTTACTTTGTTTTATTTCTTAAATCTTTTTTTTCTCCCTTTTGAGTACAAAGAAAGCCTTTTTTTCAGAGCCAGAGCCCGGCTCTTATGCCAAAACTTAACACGATAGCGTTGTTTGGGATGTTTGATAAAGATTTTTCTGATATTTTCTCTGATTACTTAAGTAAAGTGTCTGATGTCTAAAAAGACAAGAGACGAAGGCTGAACATAATTTTGGGACCTAACCACCTGACAGTGTAATGAAGCTCTGACACACAGTACTTCTTCTAAAATGTGCAGATTGATCGTGATAACCAATGAAGCAGGATTAAAGGCTTTAATCTTAGCTAGATGTACCTGATAAAATGATCAGTTAGTCATTATGTGAAAAGAAATCACATGAACAAGTGTTTTTAGTTACAATAAACTCTGTTGTTTAAAATGTTTGGACACACAAACACACATTCACACACTAACTAACTAACTAACTTGTGTGGTTTGGGAAGTGCCCTTACTTTGCTTCTAGTATCTTGTGGTCCACCTCGTCCAGTGATGAACTGTGGGCGACATGAAGAGTTCCAAACACAGAACCTCGTTTCTTTTTTATTTTCTCAGCCTGAAATGACAACAAAAGGGGGAAAAGTCACTTTGGCTAAATAAAGAAATTGTACCGCAGCATCACCAACCTCTTTGTAGCAGCTCAGTGTGTTGTCATTCTTGTGCCGCCATAGTTATTTCTGTCAGAGTCTTTAAGTATAACTGCATAACACTGCAAAAACTAACAACTGCCCTCAGTGAACAGAGAATAGTTAATGGAATTTTGATGCTGAAGCCGATCCCAGCAGCTGATGGTGAGGAGGCAATGTAAACCCTGGACAAGCTGAAGTTTTTGTTTCTTTTTTAAAGCTACAAGAGACACATAAATACCAGGGGCCTCATTCATCAAAAGTGAATATGCACAGAAGTGTGCCTAAAGTGTGCGTGCAAGCATTCTCATGCATAGGATGGGATTTATCAGCTTGTATATGTGCTTGTATATGAAAACAAGCAGAACAGTGGTCTGGCTGCTGAGGTTGGGCTGAGAAAACTTGCTTTGCCAAGAGGAGTTTTATAGATATTAAGATCCCCTTAATCTTTAATAAATTCTTTATTTCTTTGTTTATTTATTTGTAATAAATGTTTGTTTTACAGAATTGATATTGTACTGCTGGACCTGACCGGAAGGGACAGAAAAAGGATGGAAAGAGAACAGAAAGGAAAAGGAAAATAGTTAAAACAAAAAAAAAAAGAAAGAAAGAGGAGACTAAGATACAAAGATGCACAGAAAACACTTTAATCCAACCACAGACTCTAGACAATCTGTTAAACCTGTACAGAAAGGATGACCCATTACTCTAAAAGTCTATTATTAGAAAATAAAATAAACAAATGTGTAGCTTAATTAGTTTCTAAACTTACAAAAGACTCCTGTGACAGACAGATCAGAAGCGATTACCACTGATCTGATGTTCCTAAATAATCTTTTAAACTCAATGCTCTTTCGAGCATCATTAGCTCATCTAATTGCAGACATTATTTTTGATCAGGCGTTTCCTTCCAAAAGAGATCCTGTTAAAAACTTTACCTTGATTTGGGATGTGTTGCAAAGTTGTATTAACTATTTTTCTGGCTTGATGTTACCTGACACTCATTGAGCTACTTTATACCATCTGTGCTGAAAACATCTTTTCTCTCAACAAAAACTTTAGGTTATTTACATCACCCCAGATTTACATCTGAGTAATATGAGTGAGATGTCTCACTACGGGATGCACGCCTCTGTGCAGCTCTCAGAAGCATTATCTCATCACACCAATACTGATTGGCTGGTGAACGTGTCCGTCCACATCAGGTAATGTCACCTAGCTTATATAGCTCATGCGGACGGCACTGCCTCATTCAAGATAGGCACCTCTTCTTACTCACCCTAGCAAGAAGGGTTGTCTGGTGACACATCTCACTCATATCACTCAGAGAACCGGGGTTATGTAAATGACCTAAAGTTCTCTTTGCTAATATTTCACTCGATGTCTCACTATGGGATGTGGTAGCTCCCGTATTGCCAGACAAGCTTATCCAGCGTCTACCAACCCACAGGAAAGAGTCCTCAGGACGTCAAAACCGCATGTGTTACGTATGGGGCGGAGAGATTCAACATACAGAAACAGATAAAAGTGAGCTACTCTCGCCTCCATTCCGAGTCGTGTGCACCCTGGCTTCCTGTTCTGTGGTTCTCTGTGTTCCCGTGTGGTACCCTTTCACTGATCCCTGTATCTGACCATGGTATACTATTGTTTGGGAGAGGGTATAGTAGTAATTGTGTAAGAGTATGAATTTCCCTATAAGAGAGTATAGAAGTATTTGTGAGAGAGTATACTGTTGTTTGAGTAAGAGTATAATAGTGTTTGTGTACGAATATGATGGTATGTGAAAACCCAAATTTAAATGAGGCTGTCTTTCCAGTCTGTCCTTGTGTGTGTGTGTATGAAATGTGTGCAAAAGAGAAGTGTTTTTAAATTGTGATGTTATGAATTTTGGAGTGTGACGGTTTGCTTTATTTTAATCTGTAAGACTTTGTTTGATCATATAAAGCACTTTGTGTTGCCTCTGACTTAAAACGCACTTTAGATATAAAGTTTGATTTGATTCGATTCAACTCTGCAGCAGGTCCTGAAAGAAAAGTAGATTTAGAGGATTTTGAGTTTTTCTGCAATACAGATAGGACATCATTCATGATACAAAGGAAGCTACTTTTCTAAGTAGGGATGCACCAATACCAATATCAGTATTGGCTCAATACCATGTGTGTGTACTCGTACTTGGTATTAATAATAGTGTTCGGATATCACACCCGATACCGGATACCACACTCATCAAGCCAAAGCACATGTGTTTGATGGCATGCTTCGTATGTGTTTTGAAAGAAATAAATGAATGTTAAAATGTGACAATAATGGTTACACTAAAAGCTAGATCTTTGTTTCAAAATCGCAAATGTAAAGTTGTGTTTGAGTAAAATGTGCCAAATAAAAGTAAAACTTGTTGAAACTGTTAGATCTGTAACGTTATTATATTTGTATTGGTCAGGTAACTTCAGGAAGGATAGGTAATTTATTACAACCTAATAAAATCTTACACAGCAGTAACAGCAATAATAACCATAGTCACAATAATGTTCACATAAACAGATTTGGTATCGGCAAATTTCGGGATATGCAGGTTCAAATTTCAGATATCAGTATTGGATCGGAACCCCATAAACAGTGGATCGGTGCCGAATGTTCGAATTATGTATGAAACATTCAGATACTAGACTCCTTTTCCAGATTTTAAAGGTCTACTTCACTTTCAGCAGCTTCAGCAGCAGAGTTGAAAGGTCAAACCATCTGCCGTTTATTGGAAAGTGAAACTTGTCATTGAGCTGATAGGATCCAGTCAGTTCCAGGTAAAAAGACTTGATTCATGCACAGTTTAGGAACTTTCAGAAGAGAGTTTTATGTGTAGCTTTCTTCTTTGTATCTTTGGAAAGAAACTCATGTTTCTTTTCTTTAACAAATAAACACACTGATTCAATTCTACACATAAACACACATTTTATTCTCAGGGGCATTTATTTAACAAGAGTCATATATACTTCATAAACAAATGACCAATAATTAGTATTATATTTAGATGCAAATGGTATATCAGCTGAAAAAAACAACATACTGTTACCATAGCGTCAGACCAAACATACTGCACATGCAGCTCTACTGTTGATGACACTGCTGGACCGAAGATGTCATTAGTAACTGATGTTGAAGTCTGGTTGTTGTTAGGCAACATGAGGTCAGACTGACTTCGGATCAGCAGGGATTAATAGATTTAGGATTAATGTGAATGTGTGTGTTTTGGAGAGGATCTGAAGCTTAACCCCTTCATCCTGTCTGAAATGACTTATGTGGATTTCCACATATACAAGTGCCGAATGTATAATCTTGGTCTCAAAAGAAAAAAACGACATTTTTATTTCTGCTTTCACACAGCACCTTATGTGTGTGTGTGTGTGGTTTGCTTTAATCATGTAGGTGGCCACAAAACTCTGTAAACCTCCTAATGCAAGTATGTTCCTGTGAAAGAAAGTTACCTCATCTTTGGCGACGCACAGCTGGAACTCAGCGCTCTGCTTCTTGATGTTGTAGTACTGAACTTCCACTTCGTGTGTGAGCTGCAGCCACATCTGTAGAGCTTCCGGCACCGAGCGCTCCGACTGAATTTCCTTCTCCGCTCGCTTCAGGGCCTTTCGCACCTACACAGCGATACATCACGATGACGCTTGGATCAGATTCGCCACCAAAATGTGAAGGGAAACGTCTCTGGCGCCGTCATTGATCAAACATGCTCCAGAGTTTGATCCAAATGAACTGAGCTGACTAAAAAATAAGTCCAATCGTGGCTCAAATAGGAGGAAAGAACTCATTACTGGGAGGCGAGGCTTCGATATATTGCTGCCGTATTTCTAAGTGAAGGCAAATAAAGCAATCTTGAGGATGTGAAAAGTAGGTATTTTGGGGATGAAATGAAAATTTAACATGCAAAATATCAAATTTAACTTTCATGTTGAAGTTAAACAGCAAGGGTAATGAATACTGGTATGGCTAGTGTCTCTACATCCTGCCTCTCCTCCTCTTTTCAGTCTTGAAATTCAATATTTCATTGTAATGTTTTCATTACAATTACATAGATCATAAATATGACTACAGTCTTATCAAGTCGCATGTCTTTGAGACTATAAGATATTAAATAGGACAAATAGTCTGAACGATGATTTGAAAGCCTGTTGAAATAGCAAACTAGGATAGTTCTACCTGTACAAGCTCCTCCTCTGCATATTTGAGCCTGCTGAGCTCACATTCAGCCCCCTCTCGCAGCTCTCGCAGTCTGTGAGCCTCCTTTTTAGCCCCACTGATCTCATCCCTCATCTTCTGCTCCAGGTTCTCCTTCTCTACGGCCACCGTCCGGTTCTCCTCCTGAGCCTTCTCCAGCCTGGGTTAAAGATGGAGAAAGACAACATGCAAATGAACTGGAGTGCTGAATAAATTTTAAACCAAAGCACGTACGAATAATTTCTGTGTTCAGGCACAGAAATCTACTTTTTTTTATTTGTCTCTTACCGGCTCTGCAGGTCGAAGAGGCTTTGCTCGGCATGTTGCAGGCTCTCCAAATCTTTCATCATCTGAGAAATGTGCACCTTGCTAGATTTGTTCTGCATGTAGGCAAACCAGCAGCCGCCGACACCAATCACTATGGAAACCATCAGCACAAAGTCTTTCATCCAGTTATGTTGTGGACCTGCAGGTGAAGGGAAGAACAGGGGAAGATTGGTGGTTTTATGATACTAAAAAGCAGCACTTGCATGAAGAATTTGTGGTTTTACTTACGGAGAGGAGGCCCAAAGAGCACCGCATCTAGTGCCTTTAGATTTAACTTTTGTTTGTGCCGTTGGTCTAATATCTTTAACTGCATCGACATAAACGACGGTTCATTCGCCGCTATTCTGTAATGGAGAAAAAAGAAGATGAAAATGGCGCGCACTGATAATATTCCACAAAGCAAAGGAAGGTCGAGCTTTTCGTTAAAATCTAACTGCGATGGGAGTCTTTTAAGAGAAATGTGTTGAGTTATTTCAACATTTGAAATGACATGCTCTATAGGAGGACCAGTCGCAAAGCAGATCACCAGTTTAACCGCTTAAAATGTCTCAGACAGCATAAAAGGTTGGGAAAACTATACCCGTTGGCTATGACATCACTTCATGAGTCAGCCCCGATCAGCTCTGAGGCGCAACATGAAACCCCTCAATAATCCGCCACCTCCCCTGTTACAGTCTGTTCATTCAGTACATGCAGTCTGAGGCAGCTCACATTCCACATGTCCCACCAGAGTCTTTTCAGTAACCTCAGCCCTTATATAACAACTTCATTTTCACTGGAGGGCTTTAAAGCGATCAGTTGATGATTTACAATATAGCAGCTCATCCTGAATGTAAAACACATTTGAAGATTTAGGACAAGCTGCCTGTTTAGAGAGCGTGATGAAAAGAAACCTCCAGAAAAACAAGATGAGACGTTCAAGTATGTCTAGACTTTTTTTCCCCCCTGTGTTACCTTGTGCAACCAGCAGAGGGCAGCAGTACACAAGAGTAATAAAAACTACAACTTTATTTGGAAAGTTCAGAACAACTACCGTTCACTCACTTCTCAGGTTGGCAAAACAAGACTAAAACATCTTAATTGGAAGCAATATGTATGAAACTGAAAATATGATGATCTGTTTCTGGATATGCAGAACAAGGATGCATCACACACCTACACACAGCTTGTGTTATTAAGACGTTTGCAGGAGTGCTCCTAGGACGAAACAGACAAGCAGCAGGGTTGTTAGAACTGCGGCGTACTAACCGAGGTAAAGTGTTCCCCGTGACCCGGAAGTCCCGGAAGTTCTTCTCATACTGCGGCAACTCCACTGAATCCTTCAGCCACTGCACCGTGTCTTCCATGGTCCAGTTGTGGACTGATGTAGAAGAAGAGAAGCACGGGAGAATGAAATGAAACTCAAACAAAACGACAGATTAAAGGCAAACGGAAGTGAAAATATGGAAAAGTTGCTCTAGTTTAAAGCAAAAGTATTACAAGAAACTAGATTTCTTTTAGTGTAGAAAAATGAGTCATTTTTTTTTATATTAGCAGCATTGCATTCTGGGAAATTTCAACAATGGTTTGAATTAGATGGGAAAAGCAGAAAGAAGAGAGGAACAGGATCAAAACTTAAGCAATCTCTAAATTCTTCAGTGAGACTAAAGTTATTTGTTCTAGCTGTTAATAAATATTGGTAATTATGTGCTTGAATGCTGTTTTTCTTTTTCTTTTTTTTTTTAAATTCAGGCTTTCTTGTATTTCATGAGATAGAAAAGATTTGTCAGGCACAAGCGGTGGAGAAACCTTGAATATAAAGTGGAAATTATGCAAGACCAGCCTTAGAACAAAGAGCTTGAAACTGATTCAGAGCCAGCCTACAGCTCAAGAGACAAACCAATGGGCACCTCACACCGAGAGTTCAAGTCCAATGCTGTTTGTTTTTAAGGCAAATTTATATTCTAATCAATGTCCTGGTTAAACGGCGACGACTGAAGCTTCCGGCATTAAAACTCTGCGCTTCTGACTTGTTTTGATTGTACGATGACATCTATCATGCACTTTGCTGGCACCATCGCAACCCTGCGAGAGGTCGAGACCAAGAACCTGCTTTTCAAAACTTTATTTTCCAGCTTGGAGAGGGACATGACAGCTGAGTTTTGCTCTCATGCACCACGTCCCACACCAGCAACACAGTGGTCATTTTAAACACATACAAGTCAGAAAAAAAACAGTAAACAAGCAAAAAAAAAAAGGGGGAATTTCGCTTGGAATAAATGGTGGATAAATAAAGTATCTTTGTTTTGATTTGATTTGAAGGGGGAAAAAGGGCAAGAAATAAGACAAGGGCCAACATTAGACTGATTTTTACTGAGTGGAAAGAGCTCAGAGAGGAGACAGGATGCAAGACGGATGTGGATTTAGCCTTTGTTAGGGGGCATCAAAGTGTGAATGTGCCAAATTTCAACAGTGCTGCTTTAAACCGAAGTTTAATTAGATTTAAGTATGAAATGACGTATCTCTACAATGACAATCATTATTTTTATCTTCAATTCAGTTCAATTAGAAATTAAACATATGAGATAATAATTTTTTATTTTTAATTAAAATGGTTTGACATTTGACTTGAACCAGGTGTTCCGGACCAGGGCTACATGGAAAACCTGCAGTATTACAGAGTAGCTGGTGTAAAATTTACATTTCCTTTAACTTTACAAATACAAAACTGAGCTAAGAGCGAACATGGTGTTCCTTTGAAGTATTTGACTAGTCTATCTAACCATCCACTTTCAATTCCCACCTATTCCAAGGCAGGGTCCCGGGGGGCCGGCGCATATGAAGAGCTTGTTATTAAAGTACTTATCTGAACCTGAGTGATCAACAAACTGTGGCACTTCCAGGACGAGAATGACAGATTCAGGTTATGTTTTTGAAGCTAAGAGGAAGTTTAAAGAGGAAGAGGAGGAGCAGTAAAGACAGCTTTGTGAGTATTTTATTGTAACAAACCTACAAACTTCAATTTGTCATTTATAGGGAGAATCTTTTTTTCCCCCACTGTCTCAGCTTCAATTTCCCCTCAAACAGTCTCAATAATAGGCAGGTTCACAGTAAATGACCAAAGTAAATTTTGATAAACGTGCAAATACATGAGCCCTGCGATGGACTGGCAAGCTGTCCAGGGTGTACCCAACCTGTCGCCCAAAGCCGGCTGGGATAGGCTCCAGCTTCCCCGCGACCCTGAATTGGAATAAGCGGTTCGGAAAATGAATGAATGAATGAATGCAAATACATGAGTCTTCACCTTCAGAGGTCTTCCAGCCCTTCCACAGCTCCTCCACTGTGATGTGCTGGTCTTCGCGATGCAGGTTGCTGTGCTTGTTGGTTTGCTGCTGCTTCATGTCTTCTATTATGAACTGAATAAAAGCAGAGGAACAGCTGAGGCGCAGGACGTTTTTGGTTAAGATCACAGTGTGGAAATGTAGAGGATGTACAGATTTCTGTGTTTCTGTGGTAACGACAGAGAGCTGCAGACAGCTGGCTTTGCATAAAGGTCTGGCTTTAGATCACACATGCACACACTTTCTTTTTCCTTTGCTTTCTTCCTTTTATGGGCTTTGAAAAGAAACCAGTAGCAGAGGCACCACTTCCACCTGTGTGTGCAAGTGTGTGTGTGTGTGTGTGTGTGCTATGAGCTTCCGGCTGTTCTCTTTTGGTTTCTTAAATGCCCCTGCAGAGAAAGCCATAGCAAACAAACCCACTAAAGCATTGCCAGAACACCAGCAGCATTAACAAGGATCGTGGCGGACTACCAAACACCTCAAAGCATCCATCTTGGAGCACTGTGTGTCTGCGTGTGGCCCGGGCATGAATTCAATCGGAACAACTTCCGTTTAATTCATACATCCTGACTGCTTTAGATTACTAATTAGCCTTTGACAGTACTGTAGAACATCGTTGAACTATGTTTTTTTTCCCCCAAACTTTTTTTTTCTTCTCTCTTCTTAATTTCCACTATAGATTGAGTCTCAGGCTGAGATGTGGACTGTTTGCCAACATTGCTATTGAGTAGATATACCTGTGCTGAATAGATGTTTGGACACTTTCTGCGCTGTTGAAAGATATATCACCACTAAAACTACCTTAAAATCTTATTTTGATTTTAAAAAAAAGTGCCCACAGTTTTATTCTAAAGCTGCTTATTTACTGAATTGGTACTGACTATCATCTGTTTTTTTTTTTAAATGAAACATCATCGGTGGTTGTGAGAAATTACTGCTTTACTGTCTTTTCTTTCTTCTATGCGTTAAACTGCATCTGCACCACATAGAGGCATCATCACTTTGTCCACCAGACTTGTGATGAATATCTGTTTCATCCGACATCCAGTCCATATTTGTTTCATTTAATCTTTTCTTCTGTTTAGGTGGAAATGTAATGATGATTTAAGTTTGGTTTGTTTGGATGGAAACCCCATTTTCTTCAGCCAGTTTCTTACAGTTTGGTCACAAACATGCAGCCCCTTTTCTGTCCATTTGTTTTTCATTGCTTCTTTTTTTCCCTACGGGGTATTGCTTTGAGTTTCTTTTCCAGATGTTTGACATCTTTCTTGATCTGGCTGGATGTTTGCCTTTGCAACTTTCTCATTTTGTTCATACATGTTGCAAAATTTTAGACACAGTTTACTGGTATAATCCAGCTTCTTTTGTTACGTTGAATTCCCACAGAATTGAACAATCTTTCCTATTGATTCCACACAGCTTTCATGTTTGGAGCCATGTCTTATAGCCCCAAACTGTTACAGAGGAGCCTATTACCCAGGTATGCTCTGCAAGCAACCATAACTGTATTTATTTATACATTTAGACTTGTGCAGGTAATTTTTTAGACAATTCTATTTATTTTTTCTTTTTTTGTTTTTGTTGTTTTCTTGAGATAAAATTGATTTATCTTAAAAAAAAACAAAAAAACAAAAAAACCTTAACGAAAGTTTCCCATGTTGTATTTCCTTAATTTTTTTGTGTATTTCGCTACTGTGTATCGTTGAAATTATCAATTGTGGGAAAACTGGATCTAAACTAAAACTGTAGGTTGTATTATATTTTTAGTTTTTTCCAACTTTTTCTGCTCTACACAACCATTATTATCATATTTTTCTTTATTTCTTTTAAACCCTTAGCCATTTCTCTGCACTTAAGATTAGGCTAGGCTACCGTTTAGCTTAAAGAAAGAAGCGCAATTTCTAAAATGTTTCATCACTCTTGAAAAAAATATCTCAAAATATCCATACTTTTCAAAGTAAATAGCAATATCTAAATAAAATAATAACAACTTTGAATGTCCAAAAATGGATTTTTGAAGTTTTTTTTTTTGGGGGGGGGGGGGTAATATTGAGAATGCTATCTTAGCTAAAGAAAACAGGCAAGTCTTCATTTAAATACTTTCAACTATGATTCAGGGATACCCACATAAAGTTTAACAAAGAATTGGTTGCAAAGTTGCTAAAGTGTTAGAAAACCTTACAATATAATGAGCAATTTGATTATCCCCTTTACTGCAGTTGTGATCAACGAGGAGATTAGCATTCTGCCTTTAATGCTAGCACACTGTCTGCTTCTTTCATGTTAGCAGCAGAGCCAATACAACTTATTAGCAATAATAACTGAATATAGCATTTTGAATCAGGTAAAGATCAATTCATCAGCTTCTGCTGAGGAAAATTTGGCATTTCATACAGATACGTATCTCAGTTACAGATCAATAAGCTTCACATTTGACTTGATAACAGCCCAGACTCTCACATGACTTCAAAATGTCACAAGACAGATTTTATCACAGATTTTTTTACGGCACTAAATTCGTTTGAAACACCCCTGAAAGCTTTTTAAGACATGTCTTGAACAACTGTATTAATCATGACACAGAAATGTAGATGTGGCAGTCAACATCAGAAGCTACCGGCAAATTCGCGTCTCTCTGGTGTACGCTCAGAAAGCCAGCGTTAACGGAGTCCTGTGAGTTTGACACTGAATACATAATGGCAGTCTGGTGTCAAGAGGCTGTCTGCTACAAATCTTTCCTGCTTTCCTGCTGTCACAGATTTTAAAAAAAATTCTTTAGCTGTCAAAGAAGTGTTCAGAAAATCCCCCCGAGATTCAAATCTGGTACATCTACTCGCTTACCCGTCCATGTATTTTAATCCGATGTTCAAAGAGATGCAGGGAGGGCTACTCAATCTGTCAAAGAGAGAGATTACACACTTTTCTCTGTGAATAAATATGCATGCATATCTTAAACAGAATGAATAAAAGTAAGGACAGCAACTGATGCTCTATCAATAGTCCAGTTGTCAACATCTAGGTTGTGTCATTTGATGCAAGCTGTGTTCATAGCAAGTGTAACTTCACCGGCACACAAAAACTAGAGTTAAACATGGTACGTGCTCGCACCCAATGGTGGACACTCGTAGCTACTGCATTTAAGAGAGAACACAGGTGGAAACTCAGGTGGAAAGTAACTCACCACAATGCAGTTCAACACATAAATTTCTGTCTGCAAAGCCTTCCTCTATGATTCCTCTACAGATTTCCCACACTACGTATGCTGCTGTCTTCTGGCTCCACAAGCCACCATTCCTGAATCTGGTCCTTCTGGATTAAAGAAGGAGGACTGAAGACTTAACGCTATCCATTGGCTTCCTTAACTAGGAAATTTATTTTCTTATAAATTCGCTTGATATGATCAAAATGATTATAAATTGGAACAAAGAGGTTTATAAATCAGTTTGATTTATAGCATTGTAAATGGATTAAAGTGAACTGGGCTGATTTAAATTAGAGCTGGACAGGACTGTAACTTTACAGGAAAGACTTGCGATGACTTCCTCATAAAATGGCTCTTAAATAAAACTGAATTGAACTTAATTCAATATACATATATATATATGCTACAGCTCTGCACTTTGAGACATTAATATTTAACGTCTTTTTGGCCTGGTCCCCTTAAATTAATTATCCTAATGGGCTTGCATTCATCAATTTAGGCCCATTCATGTTTGCAAAGATTTCATAACTCAGAAATACATTGATGATTGTTCAGAGTCTGATCTGTTTTTAATGATAACAGGATTTTGCACATCTGAGCAGATTATCCTTTAGAAGAGACATTTTTCCTCCAACTGCATGCCTGAAGAAATCGCTGATATGAATTGAAAACAATCCTAGTAGATGGGAATAGTCACACATGGTTTTTCAAGGGTTTTGGGGTGGGGGTGGTGGAGGGGGTATTTTTGTGATACTTACAAATGCAAATTTGTTTTTTGTTGCAGCACCAGGCAACAACTTAAATGAACTAACTGTGAAGTGAGTGGTGGGAACACAGTGTGTGCAGCACGACTCCAAACGCAATGGCACCAGTGCTTAAAGGACAAAAGAAAAATAAAGAGGCTATTTTTTTTTTTTTTTTAAAGACATGAAGGATATTGTCTTTACAATCTTCTGAGATGTTTGTACTTTAACTTGAGATTACAGTAAATAATAAAGTGTATTTAATAAAAAAAAAAAAGGAATGATAATTTCTTTAACATTGATTTTCTTGATACAACACCTATACATCCGAATGAAGACACAGAGGTAAAAGGTTTGCACAAATAAAGCAAAGATCACCCAAAACCTGCCAGAAGTACCTGCATGATTCTAATCATAAATTGTATGATCATGTATTTAAAAACAACTGAAGTGGTTGCAGAGCTTCACCCTGAAACTACTTGCAGGAAGACTGGCGCGGTCGCTTTGCAAATGGTGAAAGACAGCTTTGGAATTTTTTTATGGATCCACTAAATGTAAAGATAAGTCTCTGTGTAGGACTGCTGTGGTTTCAGGGGCTCAAAACTACGATAGCTTCATCAGCATGATGTTAAAAATCTCATGGAGCCTGTTGCAATTTGATACAACAACAGAGATAAAGAAACTTTGTGGCTGAACGATGATGTTCAACTCCGCCAGATTATCAGCCATTCGTCGTGAAAGGACAATGATACATCCACAAAGGCCTGGCACAGCAGAGTTTGACACACAGTCAACCACAGACTGGGACAGAGTCACACTACACAATAGCACACAGACAAAGACATATTTGTTCACACCAGATTCCTCTTTTGACTGCTCACCCCCCAATATCAACTTCATCAGTCAGCGTGGCCACATTTAATGTGCTGAATGTTAATACACCCATCGCTTATCTTCCATCTCGACTGTAAGTGATAACTTTACTCAGCAACATGCCTCAAAATTAATTAAAGCAGAAAGTCATATGAGATTGAGCACGGGGATTCTGATAAATTGTTATTAACATGTCATGGATTTGGGACAAAAAGGCAAAGGGCATTTAGTAGATTTATTAAGACGATTAGGATGATTTATTTTATCAGGCTCACCTTTAACACCAATCACTGTGTCTCCTAATCGCTGCAATGAACCTTGTTACTCTACACTATCATAAACTACATCGTGTGGATCGGTGGATGACCTGTGGTGTCTGTAAAGTTTCAACAGACTGGGCTTGTTCCAGTCTGATCAGGATGTGGTGAAAACAGGAGAGGCCTTTTTTAAAATTTCCCTTTGGGATACATAAAGTATTTTTTTTATTTAAGTTTCATTTGTTGGTGTTCTCAAGCTGTTCCTGACCAGTTTTTGGGTGATCACAAGGAGGATTGTGTTCCTACGGTAGGTTGCTGTTTCTGGACAACGTTATTCCCACTGGATTGGCTTCATTTGGTTACAAACATTGTTTATAACTTTTTTGTGTCATGGCAACATAGATATAAATCATATGTGTGTTTAATCTTGTCTTTGCAATAAAGTAATTGCCCGTGCATTTCCCCATGCACACACAGAAATTTCCCCTGTTATTTAGGAAAACCTCCAAATTTTTCAGGTAAACAACAAAAACTATATCCAACACGTCTTCCCATGGTTTTACTATTTGGCTCACGAAGCCAGAAATCAACGACAACCCAATGAAAATATTACTTTATTAGAAATTAAAGCAATAAAAAAACAAAATTACCCACAATATTGTAATATTAAAACATTCCTAAACACTCATATTAGTGTCCTGCATGCATATAAAGATAATAAACGAAGCATTGAAGCACCCTTTCCTGTGTATTTGAAGAATTTGACTTGTGCTGTTCTCATGTGAATGGGGGAAAAGCTGGGCAAAAAGGGAAGAGAAGAAAGGAAAAGAAAAGAAAAGAAGAGCATTAGACTAGACTAGAGTTTAGGAAATACTGTTGACTTTAGTACTCCCGAACACCACTTCCTGCTTCGTCATTTATCTGCTTCCTGGATATTTGTGTTTATTAAGATGACTGACTCCAAACTCTGATGTGGCAAGAAGGCCTGTCTCCATATTTTCACTTTACACACACACACACACACACACATTTATATAACCATACCTTTGATGCTCCATGCAGCTCCTCTAGTGCTAAGAGCAGTTACACATAAGTAAGACGTACTGTATACAGCACGTCTTACATACATGTAGGTCCATTTTTTTTCACTCAGATGTTATGAATGACTTGTCAAGAACTAATAAAGTAGCGTGCAGCAGCACAACCATCGTCTCTTGCTTTGACGTGATTTGAGTTCATGCAATTCAAGTGATGCAACACGATCCTGCCGAACATCTTTTTGGCAGACAGGCAGCTCTTCACCCCGAGGCGAGGGCGTGCACCTGCCGTCCCCAGTGACTTTGCTATGCAACTGACGTCCGAATGTCATTCAAAACGCCTGAGAAAGCCCCAGAATCGAAATGCTTCTCTTTTGGACGACGTTACAATGGGTGAAATTTCTTTAAAATAAAACAAATAACAGGAGGTAAAATGTCAGATGTGTTGTGAGATGGCTTTGAAACCATCTTTGCATATCTTAGAGGGTCAAGTTTCTGATGAGAATATATTTAGGTTGAAGAGACGGGGAGGAGAGAAAGCTTTGACAGTTGATCTAAGATCGGCATCACGAGCAGGAAAAAAAAAAGGCTTCTGAGGTAACTGGGCTGAAATCATAAATAGATTGATATTAACACACCTTCTCACATCATATCCATGGGAAAGTGTGTAATAATGTCCACTGTGTTACCCTCATCATACCAAGCCATCCTGACAACAACCGATTTAGCTTTTGCAGACCTGTAAACATGCAACCCGAAAGGATGCCGAAGCTTGAATTGTTCCACATCCTGGATAACAACTGAGATGTTGGAGATGTTTATTTCCACGACACTTCCTTCTTTGCTCCAAATCAACTGACAAAACAACTGAGTTTACAGAAAAAAAGGCATTTGCAGCTCCTTTTTTATTTCCCTAGTGAAACATGGAACTTACTAAAAATGCCTCCTTTTACTTAAAATGAAATATATGGCCGTTAACAGACGGCATGAAAAAGAGAGATCAACAGCTTCAACAACAAGCCTTCTTGCCTTTATTTGAAAGTTATTCTCTTGAAGTTAAAACTAGCATGCTGCTTGTTTTGCACAAACAACAGTAAACCCTTTTGGTGTTTATTTGTGAATTGTTGTATTTGTTTGGCCACTAGTTGGACAAGGAAATCTTATACCCAACTAGATCGAAATATTTACTTTTAGGACAAATATCAATTGAACTTTAAAACTGTTTTGATAATAAAACACCAGCGCAATGATCAGAAGGGATTACTAAGAAATATTTAGTGTTTAGGAGGATTTTCTATTTCCATTTTCTATTTAGGATGCAAGGGAGGTCCTGCCTCAAGTGGAGGAGTTTAAATATCTCTGGGTTTTGTTCACAGGTGAGGGAAGGATGAAGCGTGAGATCAACAGACGGATCGGTGAGGCGTCTGCAGTGATGCGGACTCTGCGCCGGTCTGTTGTGGTGAAGAAGGAGCTGAGCCAGAAGGCAAAGCTCTCGATTTACCAGTTGGTCTATGTTCCTACCCTCACCTATGGTCATGAGTAGTGGGTCGTGACCGAAAGAACGAGATCTTGTATACAGGCGGCTAAAATAAGGTTCCTCCGCAGGGTGGCTGGGCTCTCCCTTAGAGATAGGGTGAGGAGCTCGGTCATCCGGGAGGGGCTCAGAGTAGAGCCGCTGCTCCTCCGCATAGAGCGGAACCAGTTGAGGTGGCTCGGGCATCTGGTCAGGATGCCTCCTGGTGAGGTGTTCCAGGCACGTCCCTCTGCGAAGAGACCTAGAGACCCAGGACACGCCAGAGGGATTATATCTCTCGGCTGGCCTGGGAACACTTCGGGATCCTCCCCGCAGAGTTGGAAAGTGTGGCTGTGGAAAAGGGAAGTCCGGGCTTCCCTGCTTAGGCTGCTGCCCCTGCGACCAGACTCCAGAAAAGTGGCAGAAGATGGATGGATGGATGAAATTAAACCATTTACATCAACAAAAGACAACCTGGAGGAGCCTGTTGGTAAACTGAAGTCTTGTCAAAGTCAGTATCGACCCTTAATTGACATAATCTCAAACCCTTTCTTGCCAATCACATCTATGGATTTTCACCGCCCTGATTATGCCTCGTCTTCTATTTCTCTCTTCTTTCTTTCAAGTGATCAATAAGCCTGGTATATCCAGTTGGTGCTTTCCAATTGGATGAGCCACAACAACACCTTCTATCGTCTTTACTATCAGCATAAGAATGTGTGAAATGCTTGTCATCAATAACAAGTCCCTCGATGCCACAGATACCACCGACTTCTCATGTCAGCTATCTTCTTAAATTCTGGACTACATGAAGCAGGGAGCACGAAAGTTATTTGTTTGAGGTTTGAGGTTTCAGCCTGGTGGCAAAGGGGTGACAGGGGTGACGAGGTCTTGTCACTCAAAGGCCAAATGCAGGCTGACATTCCCTGACCCCACCTCACAACTGTGTCAGGAAGTATTTATTTACCCTCCATCTTAGAAGAAAGGATGAAATCACAAACGTTGCTCTTATCATTAAAAGTATCTCTTGTAAACCATGTTTTATTACTTTTATCATATTTTATCTCTGACTAAATCAGCATACCTTGCAGACACACAGAGAAAAGCTCATTTTAGCATCCATACACCATACACTGTACATCTGGCTGATGTGATACCTAGAAAGCTTTTCTAAATTTCGGCACTTGGCTTGTTATATAATCATTTTTAGGTGAATAACTACCTAACATGAGAAGTAACATGAAGTAAGATTTTGTGTTTTTTTTGTCCCATCTAAAGAGCTATATTAACTTTGAGAAAATGATATTATTTTCTTTTGATGACACATAAGTTTGTGTTATGCAGCAACATTTCATTGGTGTTCATCTGATGTAGAGGTCTCATTGGTCTGCCGGCCCATCAGGCTCACACTACTGTAGAGGATAGGTGTGTAAATCCCAAGCTTTGTCACAATACAATAACATATCCATTCAGTTTTTGCCAATATAATAAAATTAGCTTAATTTTGCACATTGATGTGACTTTACTTAAATTTGACTCATAAGCCAGCCAGTTTAAATAACATCAGACCCTAGAAGTGTGGGTTGATCATATTTTTTTAATCAGAACTACCACCAAATTCTTCATCCTACATGTGCATGTTTTGGTTGTGTTTACCCACAATGCTGTGTGCTCAACTGATAATGCACCTAGATTTCTAGCTCTCTTCATATAATTTGTCCACTTGAAGCAGACTGAATTTGCATTAATATAGAATGATCAAGTCAGCTTCTTTAATCAGAATTAGGTGTAGACTTTCTAGGCAAATCACCTAAGATTCATAAGGAAAAGGCTGGTGGGTGCAATCTTCTGTAGGGATAGGAGAAAAAAAAATCGATTCACATAAAAATCAAGAATTTTTGTTTTACAATAAATTGCTTTTTTTTGGGGGGGGGGTCAAATATCGATTCTTTTTCAATTTTAAATTTTTATCTGTTTAGATGCCAGATGGAGGAGAAGTTAGCACTTTTCTCCAGCAGAGGACGAATTGTTTCTCTTCGACTATTTAGTAACATGACATTATATCCGTTTTGGAAAACACTTGAACTGAAGACGGAGAATGGCGAAAATCATGTAAAAATGTGCAGAGATAATTCCTTCACCACTGCATTTTAAGTCAAAAGTGTGGACCAATTTTGGATTTTTTTATTTAAATGAAAAATCAGAGCTATAAATGTCAAAAAATATTTATAAATTCTGTGATGCACATGTGGCATACTGCAGTAACACAACTAAGCAAGACGCCCTCCTGAGGTGAATGCAGAGCTGACAGCTAAACAGCAGCAGTAAGCCAACAGATACTCAAACCAGCACTTTTATCTGCAGTTTAAGCTTTTGAAACGAAAGTAAAAGATAAAACGGCTAGTTCAGATATATTGCTGCTGAATAAATCTTAAAAGCTGACACACAGTTGATTTTTTTATTTGGGAAGGTGTGGTTCGAGATATAGTCGGTAAACTTTGCCATGCAACATTTTCCCATGGTCGGGTGTTTAAAAAGCAAACTAAAATCAGCAATAATGAGGAATCACAATTCTAATCAAATTGGCACCTAAAAAAATGACAAAACATAAAAAAATCGTATTGAGAGAAAAGCGTATCGTTGCAGCCCTACGGTATACTGAGCTAAAACTGAAAGCTAACATTTCTACATGTCTGCATTAAAGCAGGATACAGAACGCGCCTTTCTGATGTTCAGTCTCAAATATAAAATGTAGTTTACCAAGACAGCCGTCGCTTTTTGGATTTCAGCATCATATTGAAGTGCATGACATTAAAAAGTATTTATAACCAAATTTAAGAATTTGGTTATAAATCCCCCCCTTTTACAAATAGCATTTGATAATACATTTACAAATCACAGTATTTAATAATGAACTCCTTGTTTATATTTTCATTTATAGTATGTCATGACATAACACTTTGCAATTTGATTTTTTTTCCCGCATGAATTATTTGTGGAATTTAAATTTAAATTTAACACTTTATATTTTTATTTTACAATTAATTACTCATCATTCATCTCTCCTGGTCCTCCATTCCAGATCACCGATGTGTTGTTACGCCATTTTTAGAGGGCTTGTTGTGAACAGATTTGATCAATGTTGCTTCCTCTCATTAAATATATGCAAACATTTTCTCCTGACCTTCTTGTTAAGAGCTGATTGCTATCCAATGCCAGATAAATGACAGTATTTACATCTTTATTCCTAGCTTGGTCAGAAATCGAAACGCAAAAAGAAAAACATTGCCGTAGTTTTTGCCCCTTTCCAAAAGGTCTTCCCGGCCAGTAGGGGGAATGACTTTGCAAAACACTTCTGACCAGACAAAGACTAAAATAACATGACTGATCCGCATATTCCCAGATAATGATACAGTATACCAGATATTTTCAGAGATTAAAGTATCTAGTGAGGTATTAAACCATTAGGTTTCATTAGATCAGTTAATCAGCTTTACTGTTTAAATCGAACGGCCCACTGCGAAGCTGCTTCCCCTTATCTTTTGTTTATCTTACTGATGTTTCCATCTAATCGGCTTCTGTTTGCTCATGAATCGATTCTTTTCTTATAAACCTGAAAGAATCACAATTTTTCAGTGGCATTTTGGGAGACGTTTTTTTTTTTTTTCCCTTTTTCTGGAGCTGTGGTTACAATCAAGGACCTTCTTTTCGGTCATGATATCCTACTTTCATGACAATGTCCGCCTTTCATGGAGTCACTAATAGACTTAACTAATTTGACGAAATGAGCATCAATGATGTCAGGAAGCCGAGCTTGGACTTCCATCGGAGTTCAGCAAAGAAGCTGAAAATCCTTGATTAGGAACAGTATGTAAAAAAACAACTCCAGGTTTCTGCTGGAAAGGCAGATACACAGCTTGTTGCTCTTAGAAAGACAACAGGTAAAGCGGGAATTTTGTACATTACTCCTATATTTCACACGCTGGCATCGGCGATGCATGTACAGACACATTCAGTGTGGGCAGGGGTCCAGTTTGGACCCTTATACAGCATCAAGCCTTTAAACTCAGGCGCCACCGCAGAGCTGCAGGGTATAACCATCTCTCACACCAGCGCTTCCGTGCCAACACATACACACAAACAGAAAATGTGACTGCGGGCCTAAGTCGTTTATTAGCAAGAGACATGCAGGTCACGGGGGGTCAGAGTGCTCTCAGATGTCAGTCATACCCTTCTAGTCCCTCACAGAAACCCATGCCTTTGCTACACACACACACACACATCCCTGCAGCTGCGTTATCTACGGTAGATTTCCCAAACATCTTCATGGTGATACTTTTAGATCACAAAGGCATCAAATCACCTTCATACACATCTTTAATAGACAAAACTATGATTCATAAGTAAACAAATTCAGCTTTAAATAGTTACAGATGTTAAAAAGCCATTCATTTTCAGTGCGTGTGTATGTGTGTGAGAGATGCTGTGTCACGGTGCTGGGAATGCTGACTCGGCTATTTACTCTGACGACCTACTGCTAAATATTAAAATGATTGGACTTCCAGTCTGACCACCTGCCAGCTGCTGGAACTGGCTGTTAGCATTGTACGCTAAATATTTAGTGTGCAGTCGTCGCCCAACAGACGTGATGACCGAGTGTGTCTGTGTCAACACCTGAAACATTTATGGCGCTGCTGTGCCAAAGCTAACCTGGTCAAATATGCACAATGCAGGGAAACTCAATTGACAATCACACACTCAACATTAAACTTCAAATTTATTTAACAAATGGACATCAAGAGCCCACAGTGATGGCAGGACCCTCTGCTGCATCTCCTTACATCGGACGCAATGCAAAAGCCAGCTGTGATGCACAATCTGTGCCTGCAGAGTAAAAGTCCATACTTTATTCAATAAGACACAACCAAGAATTAGGAAAGCAGTATTTGTGTAACATTTGGTCATTATTAGCTATTAGGGGTGGAAAATTCTATTTAAAAAAAAAAAAAAAAAAAAAAAAAAATTGGAAAAAATCTGCAGTTTTTGCTTCACATTTATGATATCGATATCTTTGTTAAACAATCAGTTTTTATTTCTAAATAAACAAAAATAATCCATTATAAAATTTTTGTCATTTTTATTGTTTTTATTTATCTTTTTACTTGTTTTCTTTAGCATTATAGCAGCAGAATGATGGTCTGGCTACTGTTTTGTTTTTTCCTAATTAAAATTAAGAAAAATGTCGAGCAAAAAAAGTTTTGAACATGTCGCAATTTAAATCGAGTCAGCCCAAATAATTTCTCAGTTCTTTCTAGCTTATAGAAGAATGAAGCTACTAGGGAAATCAGCACTTTTTGTTACTTAAGTGTAATGATTATGAATTAAAAATCTGTTTGAATCAAAAATCGATTCTGAATCGAATTGTCAGCCCAAAAGTCGGATTTGACTTGAATCGTGAGTTGCTGTTATATTCACGTCCCTATTAGCTCTGTTTTCAGTACCCAGCATAGTTTAACCAAGTTTGTTGATTTGAAAAGCTTTATTAACTCCATGCAACATGTCACATGACACCGACACGCATTACATAACTTTCTGACCTTACAACTAGGTGTTCCAAACTTGTTCCATGACAAAGTGACATTTATCGTGTGTATTTCTAGAGCTGCTTCTGCACAGCAGCATCCCAAGGCTGAGAAACCGCTTTATACAACTTTATTATCCAGGACGTTGCAGCAGAGTTTTGCTGCACGGTAAAATGAGAAACGGGCTGTTTTGTAACACGCAACGTCACTGATTCAGCAAAGAAACGCAAGAAGATTAACAGAGAGAAAGGGACAAAACAAAAGTGATTATCAGATAGTCTTCTGCTAGCTTGAGAGGGCAAACAGGTCAGGCAGGATGCAAGATGGATGCTGACTTAGCCGTCGATAGGGGGCGCGTGACGGGGAAAATGGCAAAAAGAATCAGCAAAACTCCTGTCAATGTTTATTTTTAAAACGAGTATTATTGGCCGATTTAAATCGACATGGTGATGAAACGATCTGGTCCTACTTCCCCTTCAGTGTGCCAGTAGCTACGTGCATAATACAGCTTGCGAACATTTACCGTTCATTTCTGAGGACACTGTGCTTCATACAAACAAAATAAGCTAGAGCCCCATGACACATGCATACGTAGAATTAAATGATCACCATCACAAAGAGTCCAACATTTTCACGTGGAGCCTGTTTTGAAAGATATCTTGGCCTCAGGCTGTCCACTAGGCCACAAGTTTGGCCTCTGCTGTCATTTAAACTCATCTGCTTCATCGTATTTCCCCAGGTAAGATCCCGCGTCTGTCAGCTGAATACACCGCATGATAAATGCACAACTACACTGCTCACCTCCACGCTCTCGTTGACCTCTATCCCCCCATCATTGTCGTCATCCAGTTGTTTGTGGATGTGCCGCAGCGCCTCCAGACTGAAGCGGTCGGCCTCGCCCATGCATGGCGGCATTACTATAAGACAAGGGTCTGAAAGGGAGGAGAAGGAAAAAAAAAAAAAAAGGTCAGGTTACATCCAGTTACCATGTATTCTGTATTTCACAGTTTCAGCTCCTGTCTCTTTAAGAATCCCAGGCAGCTACCAGGTAGGCAACATGCAAATCTATGTTACTTACATGTCATTATGTAAAAGAGGAAAAGCCTGAACCACAAACCAGGATTTTCATAGGCAGTCTCATTTTTAGAGAACTTTTAAATGCACAAAACATACAGAACTTAAGCCTCATAAAGCATGTGACCTTTTTAAAACAGATTCAGTGCAGCACATCCTGAACTTCAAGGACCTGTTGCTTTGCAACTCATTGAAAATCTTCCACCCGGCGAGCAAACATGCCACCTGCCGGGAAATGGAGATCGCAATCCAAACAAGGGTCACAAAAAACAAACTTTGATGACACAACATCTGTTGTGCTAAAATAATACCGTGTTAGAGGAAACTCCCATCGGAACGAAATGAAAAACTAAATCTTGTATCCAGTGAAAACCGGGTTGTTGGCAATCTTTGTAGCTGCAATGTATAATATGGGACATTGTAAAACAAAAAAATGTTTGTATTCTCCTGTTTTTCTTTTGATCGTGTGTAACACATTAGGCACGTTTTGTGTGAAAAAGGCTACAGAAACATATTTGAATTCAGAACATAATGTCTTATATCGCACAAACACAGAAAGTGTCCAGATTTGTGCATTTTGGTTCCATTTTAGGTTTTGTTCCTGTTAGATTTCTGCTTCTTGTATTCAGTGACGCTTACTTCCTGGTTTACCGTTTACACCTGGTTCTTTATTGCTAATTGTCAAATCTGCCTCTTAGTCATTGTTTGCCTATTAATATTTATGTTCCAGGTTTTCTTTTATTCTGCATCAGAGGATCCCATCATCCTAAAGACCTGTCCACGGTGTAGCCAGCGTGTTGCCCAATGATTGGTGGGATCCAGTTTCCTGTAGCCCCAAGTTGGACTAAGCAGTTAAGTAAGTGAATGGATGGATGGATGGATGGATGGATGGTCCCATTGTGTTTTTGCTTCTGTATAGCCTGACAGACAGTCTCTTCAGGTTGTATAAAGTACAAAGTCTCAGTTAAGTTATCCAGCCTCCCTCCCACCTGCTTCGCATGAACTGTGACAGAAATCATATCGATCCTCCTCAACGACGAGGTGAGGACTAACGAAACCCAGGCTAAGTCTATGCAAATATGGCTCCACCAACTTGCAAGTGTTTGTTTGAATACACACTTCTTTCATGTTTGATATTTTGAAACTCTGCTCTGAACACATCAAATGACTGTTTTCATCATACTTGCGAAGGAAACACACGGCATCATGCCATCTAGAAGTAAAGTGTATGGCCGGAGGGCTTCCGTTCACACATGATAACATTATAAAACCACATTGTTGACGAAGACCTGCAGCTGAACCCAAGTCCTGAGTTTTTATAGGACAACATCCTTCTGTCATCCAGGCTAAATTTAATCTTCCCATATTGGATTTGTGATTACAGCACTTTAAATAAAGACAGGGCTTTTACAATTATTACAGAATAGGCTGATTGCAATCATTTGAGCGGACATGGAGCATTTTGCATGATAATTTCCATCCATCTCCACACAAACATACAAAAAAAGCAAAAGACAAAAGGAGAAGACTGTACCTTAGAAGAGATTTGTTTCAGAAAGATGGCAGTCAACCGTGCTGATAATGCACATCATCTAAAACTGATACGGTCACATATTTACCATAAAAAATGTTAATCAAAACGTGTTATTGCAGATTTTGTGTGACATCAGTAATAAGTAGAAATGTCATTACCGCTTTAGCCTTCAGCTATCATCACAATTACTCCTAATGTGTTGCTGACGATGTGTATGAACCTGTTTCATCGTTAAATGACGGCACACAGACATATAACCGTCCCCGCTCTACTCTTTTATGTGCTGTTTTCATTTCTGCAGCGTCCCCTGGCATCCACTCCCTTGTTTTCATTCAGCGCCCCTCTTGTCACCACTGGGGAAATGAGCCCATTACTTTCAGCCTTCCAAGCGATGGACAGTTTCAGCTGGAGAGCAGCCAAACTGTCTCAGCAGCGCCACAAAGCACACACACACACACACACACACACACACACACACACACACACACACACACACACACACACACACACACACACACACACACACACACACACACACACACACAAAGACATACACAGTTAGGTTGGGAGGGGAAAAAAAACTAATAGTGACTCCTGTTCAGAAAACCACGTTCTTAAAAATGTCACTCCACAAGGACAGAAAATGTTTTCTTTAAAAAACAACTTTATGGCATCATAGCAAGGTCTTTGTCCAAGAGAGACAAATAATGATGCTCCCTGTTGGCAGCAACGTCAGACCACACAAACAATCATATAGCAGCCAGCCAAGGTCAACACAACAGCACTAAACAACACTGTTGTTCATATTGGCTACATGCAGCCTTTCAGTTTGCCTGTAAGTAAGACAAAAAAAACACCTTCTTAGTCAATAATAGACCTGTTTCTTTAAATCCACTCATATAGACTCAGAAAACTACCTCACCAATACACAAAAAGTCTAATTTTATCTTTCTGCATGATTGAAAAAAGGGGAAAAAATACCAGATAAAAAGATAAAAATATGAGATAAACATGCCCAAATACCAGAGCAAGGTAACAAGGTAACAAGGTAAGTTAATAGTCAATTTTCAAAACTTTTAGGTGCTGTAGGATGCAAGAAATGATGCCCCTTAGATAAGTTAGCCACAGTTGGGATCTGAATATTTAGCATTCATGATGGATTTGTGAAACGCTTGAGTTAATAGATTTCACAACATCGCTGAAGTCTTGATTTATGACCTGTAGTCATCAAAGATTTTGAAGCAATATAGTCTGCATCCAACGGCTCAATGACTGCGACATCCTGCTAATGGAGTTGCTAATACTTTTGTTAACGTGCTACCACTTGAGTGTCAGTGTTTGTAATCTTAGATGAGAACTGTGACGTGATTAAATGAAATGGAACGGCCTGAAAACATCTTATCACAATCTATGAACGATTCATAATGAAAAATCTGCAGATTGTCATTTTTTCAGTGGATTTTTACTGGAATATTTCAATTCTGACTTTAAAAGTGGAGAATGTAAAATAATATTTATTAATAATAATAATAATAATATTTAAAAGAATGTAAATATTAATTTTAGGGCTTTGACGATATGCTTTTATCCCGATTCAATTCTGCTATTTTAGGTGTCGATTCTATTTAAATTGCGATTCTCACAATTTTTCCATATTGCTGATTTTTGCAGATTAGAAACAAAACAAAAATGTACAAAATCTTTTTTTTTGCTCATTAGTTTTCTTGATTTCAATCAGGGAAAAAAACAACACAGTAGCCAAACAATCATTCTGCTGCTATAATACCCAAGATAACAAGTAATAAGATAAATAAAAACCAATAAAAATGACAAAAAATATATATATATTTGGGGGAAAAAAATAGATTAAAAAAAAAAAATCATTTTAAAATGGTCAAGAAAAAAATTCCAATATTGGATTTTTCGATTAGATTTTACCACCCCCTTATTAATTTTCAAATAATCTCAAATAAACCAGTTTGAAACTGGTCCCACCCTACATTTTAAAATCTGCTTTTGATTATTTGTTGTTATTATTATAAAAACCATCAAAATCATTATAAAATTGTATTTAATTATTATATAGTTATTGTATAATTGTGCACAGCCAATTCTAACCTCGAGCCTGTGTGGTTGATAGTGGGCACACTTGGTTGTTGAAATCTCTGCTGCCGATTCATCATCACTTCTCCACTACGTTCCATACTTTCTTTTATTTATGCTGATTTAGTCTCCCCATTTCATGACTCACTTGTGTTATCAGGTATTCAGAACTGCTTTGGCTTCGTGACTTCAGACAGGGAACGAGAAACGACACATTGCTAATTTCGTTCAAAGGCTCTTCCTATTGAAGATGGCAGAATAATATTCTTCTGGACCAAAACTGCAGTCACGCTGCACCTCTCCAACAAACTGGACTTTCTAAATAAGACGTTCCACTCTCCGACAGACTTGGTACTGCACCGAGAAGCAGAAGACGAGACACACATGTAACAGGAAAGTTTCAAGTAAATACGGAGCTGCATCAAGCGGTCTTATGTTGATCAGATTTCCATCAGAGCTTTTACCGAACTCTTCCACATCTGACCGCAAGCTATTCCTCCCATCCAGAGCTGCCTGCTACCCCACACCTTTTCTGTTGTGTTTGCATGTCAATGCCGTACACTGAACCCACAATGCACTTTCTCTACTAGTCCACTTCCTGTATTTGGTCTGCTTGAAACAAACCGAAACCTGCGTTTCTATGCAGACGGAGTCCGCTTCTTTGGTCCAAATCAGAATTCACTTGTACTTTCACAATACATCAAACGAGGTCGACTTTCCGAGCAAATGGGGAAGGATTTGGATCAAAAAGGCTGATGTGAATACACCCTTAATTAGCACTCTAATTGTCCAAAAATCAGTAAGTCCTTCAGTGCCAACAGTTCTGGTACTTACCTAGCTTTAACTGCAGGGAGTCACCACTTCAGCTGAAATGAAGATTAAAGCAGGATTTTGCAGTACAAACATGAAGCTAAGTCGCACGGAAAGGAGACAAAAGAAATGGTGACAATTCCACTAGTTTAGCTTTTTGTTGTCTCCTACACTCTTATAAATATCTTACTCATATTGATGCGCATTCACAAAAGAACATACATTGTTGACTTACTGCCAGTTTACCTTACTTAACCCTTACTTAACTATGTTTTAGCATGCATACACAGTGCATTACTTTGATCGTATGTAAAGCCCACATGGAGCGAGCGTTTCAAATCAGACTGGCAGGACTAACAATGCTTACGCAATCGCCAGTATCCTGCACACAGCTGTTTTTCTTGCTTTAAAATCTCCGCCAGTCCATGTAAAAGCTTTTTTAAATCCTCTGCTCTGAAATGCAAGCTGGCACACACACACACACACACACATTGCAGAAGCAGAAACACTTGCAAGAGCGTGGGTCACACACTTTGACTGCCCTATAGGCTCTGCACAAACCTGATGCAGAAGATTAACATCTAGCTTCAACCCTTATTTGGTAAAGGGATTTTTTCATGTTAATGTCCCTCTTGAAATCTTATTTTGAGAACTTTTAGGGGCTTAATAGTTTACTTGGAGGTTGGATTTAAGGATTTCAAAGTTTGTCTCTGTAATGCAGCAAATAAGGATAAAATAAAGACAGTTGCAAATGCCATGGCGCATCTTCTGAAGGTCTCTTTTCTTTTATGTAGGATCTGTTTGCCGCAGTCATGACAAGTTATAGGATTGCCACTTTGCAATCCGAAGAACAAGCAGAAGAAGGCATTTGATTGGATGCCTGCCTGGGCTAAGTTTGGACCAGGAGACCAGGGAAGGATGAATGTATCACATGAAAGAACCAGCACTGGCCTAAGCCATGGTTAAAGCAACACTGTGGTCGGTTGTTCTTGTGTAAATAGATATTTCGGGCTGATTGAAAGCAAATCAGTCTCCTGATGTGATGCAGGAGCCGCACAGGCCGAGACTTTTTGTTTTGACTTTAGAGTCGCAATTAGGAAATCACAAGCTGCTTGCTGACATAACAACCTGGTGCACACTAATCAATAGCTGGCCTGTTTAACCTCTGCTACACAAGTCAAGCGTGTAATTCCTGTAAACACTATACTGGAAAACAGGAGCGAAACAACCACAGAACACCCCCAAACAAGTTTTCCTCCGAAACATGAACAGGCTAAAAATGTTTAAGAACACAATGAGGCTCTTTCAGGTCAGTCTTATTTAAGCAGACTCGATGTGTTCAGCAAAAAAAGCACCTGACACTCGAGAACAAGTTATATCATAAATTTGCTTAGTTTGCCAGGGAAGTTTACATAGTCTTCCATTTGCATTAGTAGCATGCATATCTATTTGGTAGTTTGGTTATTTAAAGGCACACAAAACAACTTCAGACTTTTACAAGAGCATACACACACACACAGCTGCAAATCCCACTGTGAGTCAC
>NC_136616.1:19088485-19103485 GCF_933228915.1 Telmatherina bonti | reverse complement strand
AAGAAAAGAAGTGAAGCCATAATTACATGTTTGCAGCGTGAAAAGGAAAAAAAAAAAAAAAACTGAATAAGTGTGAAATTCCAGTGTGAGTCTCTGCCTCTTCCTATGAAAATCCACAAAACCTATTGTGAGCAGTTCAAAGTGATCAGATAAGTGTGAGTTTCACATGCATCTGAGTGCCAGTTCGATACATCCTGGCTTGTAGAAAAGGATGTAAAACTATCAAAATAATTCAATTTTTTGCACCGCATTTCATTCATAAAGAAGAGAAATCATTCAGGCCTCAGGAATGCAAACAAAGTTTGGCTGGAAGTACCGAATGTAAACATGAGGTTGGTTTGTTTGCAACAAACAGCAATGGTGCACCCCGGGGTCATTAAATGAAAAGCTAGATAATATGTATCGCAGCTCAAGTATGGTAGTTTAGATAAGCCTTGTTGGGGCTGCATCTCTCGCCGCGACTTGCAGGATGCCACACAGACCGAAAGAAGGCAAGATGTTTGACTTGTTAAATCAAAACTCATGAAATTAGATGATTTAGTTTACTATAAGACGATACAAGTCATGTTTAAGGCTAAACAATATGTTCTTCCAGAAGGTGTCCAAAAGTACTTTAAGCTTCAGCAGACTAAATATAACTTTAGAAACAGTTGTAAATTTATTGTTCCAAAATCTCGGACAGGGGTGAAACAGAGATGCTTGTCCTTTTGGGGGGGGGGGGGGGGGGGGGGTTCAACTGTGGAATGAACTCAGTAATGAGGTAAAAAAAATTGTAATTCTTTATTTCTATTTTAAAAAGATGATTTATCGGTTTATTTTTGAGAGATATGCAACTCTTTATAAAAGTCACACATTGTGTATGTAATGCATCTGCTTTTGTTATTTGTATAATTTAAGGTAACTCTACTTGTAAGTGTACATTATTAGGCATACAAGCTTTCCTTCTGCCTATTTTGTTTTTGTTTTACTTGATTGGTTTTATTTTTGGAAATGGACAAACTGATTGTGACTGATACAAACAAAACCAAATAAACTAACTAACTAGCTAACTTGAACTCAACAGACAGACAGAAGACAGCTCAACAGGTGATGCACTTTCGGCCTTGCAGGGACTCATAAAGCCCTTCCTTCCACTCCCATAACTCATGGCCAGTAGGCGAGGCGGCCACTCCGATCCGAACAAAGCGAGTTCAGGTGTCAGGTGGTCTGTAGATTGCCACCTCTCTCCACTATTACCACAATGTCTGCAATGTCAGCATTTCATTACATGCGCTGGCATTTAGCCAAACTCTTTTAAAACTTCCAATTGGTGCACTTGCCATGTGAAAAACATAGGACACGCCAAGCAGATTGCATGTTTCATGTGCAACTCAGTCTATGAAGACAGCACATGATAATCTAGGTGTAGGAATGTGATGTCAGAGTACCAGACTTGTCCAGAGTAGGTGGTGCCCATGTGGCAGTGCAATAAGTCAAGCTGATGGGTTCGTATCAAAGGCGAGTAAATAAAGCTTCTGGAGGGTCTACCATTTCAGCTCATCAGCAGTGATTAGTATGACACAAATATCACCAGCCTCTGGCTAGTGCGGATCAAGAAGGCCAGAGGAAGAGTGGTAGTTACCGAAACAAGATACAGAAAGTGTTTGTTAATCTCAGTTTTCACAAGATGTAAAAATGGACACGTCACAAGCGGTCGTTTAAAAACAAACCTTGTCCATATTGCTTTCTTATTAAAAGGAAGACTTTGAGGGGAAAACCAGTCAGCAGGAGGGAAAGAAGCTGTTGCAAAGCTGCAAACTGTGAAGCAAGTTGCTGTCCTGCTCTTCAAGCTTCTGCTGCACCCAGGCGTAGCAGAGGAACCTGTTCCAACACAGCCATCCATGGACAAAAATAGCACTCATTCACACACAATGGGAGTTACGCTGGTCTAGTCTAGATGACATGATAACTGCTTCCATGTATGAATATGATTAAGACTTCTTAGGAGCCACCTACACAGGAAAGAGTCATAATGCAGACAAATCTGCGAGCCCTGAGCTTTATGTTCAACATGTCTGAACGAAGTCTGATCCACCCTAAACCTGAGCTGGGTTATAAATTTGTTTAATTTAAGAAGCAATGAAACAACAAATCCTGCAACAAACATGGGTGGATTGGCTGTGAGGCTTTCTGAGTGACTGGATCTTTAGAGAACCGGAGCTCCTATGTCGTCCTGCATTGTGTTTTCTATGATAGGTGTGTCCATTTTATTTCAAATAAAATGCTAAAATGTGCTCCGCTACAACATGAATATCTAAAACTCTTCACATAACACACAGATACCACCTTATCTTCAGTCTGCTGGAACAAAGATATGGCTCACACTACTAAATCGCCCTGGTGGGCACCAGTAATCCTCTGCTTGGGCTACAGGAGCAGCAAGAGCACAACTAGAGCAAAGCGTGTCAAGTCTCCCAAAGTCTGATCTGAAAACTTCCAGAAAAGGAGACTGCTCACTGCGCCTGCAGAGGAATGCTTCAATATCAGCGGCCCAGAACACTAGATGTGATGTGCGCTGCTGGCAATGAGGAGGGAAAAGCAAGGCGAGGGCGAACGATCGTTTAATTAACCGGCTTTGACATGCTCCTCTGGAACCGAGGTTAATGGACTGAATGTCTCCAGAAATCTAGACAGGCAGAGCAGATGGCTAGACCGTATGAGACTTAAGAGCCCACAATGAATAGCATGGTAAGAATGCAGTAAGTATTTAAGGTACTTGTTGCATAATGGCTGAGTGTTGGGCAAAAATAGCTGATGCTAAGTCAAACTTATCCATACGGGCGTACAGAAGACATATCTGGGATTAAGTGTTCCTCATCTGTTGCACCGCCTCAGGGATGGAAAACTGTGGATTAAAACTTCCCCACTGGAATTTTGGGAAGCAATCCATTTTGAAATGGTTATAAAAACAACAAGGAAGGGATTGCTAATAAAAATCAGCCACCAGATGTGTGTAAAAGAAAACAACAGCTCTGAACATCCAAAACGACAGAGATATCAGAAAGTAGAGAGCATCTGAATGTGAAATAGTAACGCACACACTCACCAATTTTAGGTTTGAATTCTAAATATTGTCAATAAGTATGAAGTGGTGGTTAAGTGTATTTATACATTGTGTTGTGTCAAAGATTTAGATAGTAGCTTTTTGTTATCCTTTGCACATCCAGATCAGATTTCTGTCTGTCAACAGGAAGAGTCGCTTTACTGCAATCTGTTTGGAAAGGAAGCCTGAGATTATGAATGGTATGACAACTTTAAGACAAAATATGAAGTGGAAAGCCGTCAAACACAAGCCTGTGTGCTGCATGCTCTCCTTTTTATGTTGGATTTACCAGCATTGGTGTTTACATCACGTTAGAGCTCTTAATTGTGCAGAATTATTGGACCGTACGATACCAAAAGTGCTCACGCACTACTTACTTCCTCATATTTTCTAGTCAAGGAACCAAACTATCTTGTAATCTGATCTTTAACAGTAGTTGTGCATACCTTCTGAAATTTTTTTTTAAACACAAGAACAATATAATCGTTAAAAAGGCACCTTTGCCTCGGCATAGGGCACCTTGCAAAGTTCTGCGTTACCTGTTGTGACACGTAACCGACAACTTAGCAAGAATCTATGATAAATAGAAGCTTTGGGTACGTCGTCATCTGCATCCTGTTCCAAAGATGCATCGTCTCTTCGCGTTTATTTAGGTGCATGTGCAGAAATGTTCATGATGAAAACAGTTTTTCAGATATAAAAAGGTATTTTTGCACCAACAGGTTGATTCAAAGAGCAATTAGAAGAAAATTTTGCTCATCTGAGCATCATCTGGAGCATGTCCATAGAAAATCTGAAGAGCGAGAACAAACAGAGAGAAGAGAATGTAACAGGCCTAAACACCTCTTCAGAAATAGCGGCTAGCGAAGGTTTGACATGTAACCTGAGAAATGCACCTGGACAGCAACTGGACCAAGATGATGAATCCTTCCCCAAGTCTAGACCTCAACATTTATTGAAGTAGTGAGAGATCATCTTGACAGAGATCCAAGTGGCAACCTCCGGCAGTTTAAAGTGAAGCCTATGTGGAAGTGCATAAAACTGCAGTTCCCCCTTCATCCACTAGGGGCTGGCTCCAAAACAGAGCAAATCCCCACAGACTCCTATGTTAAAAAGGCCAACTTCACAGTAGAAATAAACATGTTTATAGCCTGGTTCAAAAATCCATTTTCGGTTTAATAGGTCAGGTTTACCATCATGACAACTGTGGAGGGAGTGAATTTTTTTCTAACTCGCCCGTTTAAAAGTAATTTAATCTCGTAATTTGGCACATTTAGGGGCCTGTTCTTTTGATTGACAGGTACCTGATCTCCCATTTCAAGTAAGAATGTAAAACAACCGTGATTTTTAGCCGGTGCACAACGTGACTTAGCTTTAGCCAGCTTACCTCCATTATCTGGTTACCTCCTGTTATCTCCGGGTTAGCTCGGTTAGCTCTTAGCTACAGACAGCTCGGACTTCACTCGGTGTTCAGGAAAAGAACATTAAGAACATCATGTTCAAATAGCTGAATTTAAACTTAGAAAGTTTGTGCGCCCAGTGGGGTCCCAGTTGGATGATTTGTTACTGACAGCAGGCAGTAGCTGGTCCTCTGTGAGCATCTTGTGTGTAGATTTTGCCTTCCTGCTTGTCCTATTTGTTTGGTTTTTCATTTTTGTTTGTTTTGGGGTTTTTTTTTCCCCTGATGTTCCCAAGTATGGGTGTCTGTAGAGAAGCTAAATCTAAGTGATACATGCAGACAACAACTTAATTAGAGAGAAAAAGGTAATGCCAAGGCTGAGAGAGGCAACTGAATTATACCAGTCAATAAACGTCCTGCATCAATAAACTGTGAAACAAAGCAGAAACAAGTCAACTATGACCCTTCTGGTCAGAAAAAGAAGCACATTCCTAATCAAACACTTCTCAAGTTTAATACCTCAATCTCACGTTTTGTTTTGCCAACAATTGCCGACATATAATGGTGCTTTTCCTGTATGCTGAGGCCACCTAGAGTCTGTCAGGGTAATTAAATTACCATAACTGATGGGAGGCAAACATGGTTTATTTCCAGCTTGTGTAATTTATTTTTAAAATATGCCCATTTCACTGACTGAAACGAACCTTGTCAGTTTGTTAATACGATAATGTTCATACAAGAAGTGAAACCACAGGAATGAAAGAAACCAGCTAATTCACTCTGATAGAAAACCACTGATCCAAATGTGAAAGTCTGAAAGCGCTTCCTGTATCCACACCTGGACAGATCAAGAAATGTGGCAAATATTTGAAGAATCTGAGTGTTTATAATGGCCTTGTCATAATCAACCGGTGAAGGGAAAAAAATGTCAGAAGAACAAAATTGTATTTCGTTTTGTTTTTCACCATTGACAAGATTTGCATCCTGGTATGGCTACAGTCCGTTGGCCTCGTCTTGTAAATGACTTTGTTATGAGTGCAGGCCGGAGCACAGCCATCGGTGGAGACAGACTCGAGAAGGGACAGCATACCAAAGAAATCCACACCGCTGCTTGCCCTTCTTGCCCAGGCCACCACCTTGTCACGTGCCCTCTCCAGAGGGAAAGTCCCTGAAATCAGAGGGGGACTGTGCCTCACTGCCAGTATCCAACAGTATTCCACTTGAATAGAAAACTTTACATGTATATATAAGACCTTGTGTGGGAAGTTGGCATCTAATTGTCATTTATTTTAACATAGAAGTAGCAGAGTCATTCTGAAAGATTTAATTAAAACATTTTTTTTTTCTTTTCCCCCACTTGAAAACAAAACATATTAAAAATATTCACACAGTAAATGCCATGCACAGCAACAAAGCATGCACAGGGACCATTTTAGACCAAAGTGAAGGGCACAACATTGTCTTCTTCCGGTGTTAAGGTGACGAGTATTATCACAACAGAGTCCTACTCTCACAACAGGAAATGGTTGTGACCCCTGTCTGCTTTTTCTACTTGAGCCGAAGCTGCATTCGGTCCCGTTTCAGGGATGCAACACAGATCACTTTGTTTTGTTGTCAAATAAAAGAATCTGAATTTTTATCAACAGAAAAAGTTAAAACTCTGAAAGAGTTTCAGACGCTGCAGCTTTGAGAACAGCAAAAAAAAAAAAAAAAAAAAAAGAGGAAGTGAGATAATTTTTTTTAAAAAAGGAACAAAAAGCAATTTCCTTTAAACCAATGTTTTTACATATGTATATCAACATCTGCTTCAGTTTGTCTGCCTGTTGGCACAGCTCTGCTGTCACTTCTAACCATCACGAAGCGCTCGCGGTGCCAACGGGCCCCATGCACCGCCAGCTGGTGGATCAACACCTTACAGTGGGCTGCGCACTGGACAACAATAGCCCACTCTGGAAGACATGGGCGAGGGCAGCCTTGGCTACTGTAAACCGCTCACAGTAGGAAACACTGTACAGCTGAGTACAGTGACCTACATCTCCAGCTGAAGCTCTTCCTGCACAAGCGAATCAGCTTACAGGCTGCCTGTGTTGTCTGCTTATGAATGAATTATCCAGAACACCTGGGGGTGCGCATTAGACATCCTGCAAGGTGTGACGAGGATTGTTGCGGCCGAGCCATTCAGGTATATGACAGCAGTACAGTTTAACTACAGGTCAAGAAGGTGTCCAATTATTGCCGTGCATCAGATTATTATTGGAATTGGCAGATTTGTTTTAACCTCACTGATTGAATGCTGATGGGTAAAGACTGGATGAGAAGCCATATTTTATCCCCAAAAAGCACAAACACTTCCCAGCAAGCAAACTTCTGCATTTGTTGACAACAACCTCCCCAATTTTTATCCAGCACACCAGCTTCCCTTTCCCAAAGTACTTTTGTTTTTGGCTGTGGCACTTTGAGACGGCCCTGTAGCCTGGTGTAATTTATAAAAGAAGAAAATGGATAAAAGGTTATTATTATCATTTTTTGACAGTTCAATGTGGCAACAAACTTCTAATGAAACATGTCAACATTGAGCTCATCTAAAAAGTGATCTGGTTCCTCCAACAACCGCCTCAACATCAGCTATAAGTACAAAGAGGGTCGTTATGGAAGAGGACCATGGAACACTTATCCAGCGGCTTTATAAATACACTTCAGGGGTCTTTGTGGTTGGTGACAGGCCTCATTACTTTAGATTATAACCTTAAAGCCTCAGATAGTGAAAGGTACCAGCTGTTCTCGCTGAATGGGGGGGGGGGGGGGGGGGGGGGGGGAGCAGGAAGGACAACAGAGTTATGGCTGTACAGCGACACCACTGTTGTAATTCATCTGCAACTCTGCATTTTACACTACAACAAATTTATCCCCAAACTTTCAGTGACTTTCTGTAAAACTAAAACATAAAATCACTGCTAAACAAGCTGCAGAACCCTGAGTTACTTCAGTCTGGTGTTTGTTCTCTGGAAGAGCTTTCCACGGGAACTGTAGGCTTGAAATTTCCCAGATATAAACTAAAGGTTCAGGCAACATATAAATACTCAAATCTGTGGATTTTTCAGTAATCCAGGTGGACATCTTCCTCGTCTGTAGTGTCTGGCTTTATAACAAGACAAAGCTGTCCATAAAAGATCTTTTAGTTCCATATATTCCAAATAGAGCACTTTGCTCTCAGACTGCAGGTTTACTTGTGGTTCCCAGAGTTTCAAAGAGTACTATGGGAGGAAGAGCCTTTAGCCATCAGGCTCCTCTCTTATGGAACCAGCTCCCACTTTGGGTTCGGGAGGCAGACTCCCTCCACACCTTTAAGATCAAGCTGAAAACCTTCCTTTTTCATGATTCTTACAGTTAGGATATGAGCGTCTCCTGAGTTTGAGTCTGCATGTACGGGACCCAACTGTCGAGCCATCCATTACTTATGTAGCAATGGGGATGTCACCTGATGCACTGAGAAGTACCATGCTCCATTTCTCAATAAATTGACAATAAATATATGACAATATTGCCATATTTAACTTATTTCTCCTTTTTCTGCAGGTCTTCCTGAATAAGTGTAGTTGTACATGTTGATCTGTCTTTTCTGTCCTCTCCACCCCTACCAGTTGAGGCAGATGGCTGCCCTCCCTGTGCCAGGTTCTGCCAGAGCTTTTCTTCCTGTTAAAAGGAAGTTTTTTCCTTCCCACTGTCGCCTCATGCATGCTCAGGATGGGGGATTGGATCGAAGTCATGATTTGATGCAATAAGTTGGTTTTCAATCTATGGTTTGTAGGAATTGGCTTGAAATGGTGTGTATGTAAGGTGCTCTGTGACAACATTGTTGTGAAGTGGCGCTATACAAATAAAGCTAAATTGAATTGAAAAGCTGAATATTAATGATATGAACTCCCATAATAGTGATTTTTAATTTGTCTCTATTTTTAAGCCGCTTGCATTTAAATGAAGTATAGCATTTCTGTGGGTTCTAGCCAGATGTAAACACACATGACAGCAGTTACTTCAATAAAGTATTTACTAACAGACCTGCAGTTCAGAAAAACTGTGTGATGACGGCATTTCTACTGTGGAAGAGGAATGTCAAGAATGCAGCCCGGGAGCCAAAACCAGTCCACCAGAGTGTATAGGCTTTTTATTAAAAGCCTATAAAAATGCAGTTTAAACTGATTGTTTAAACTGCATTTATTTCCAGATGATCATAATTTCTTTTTCTAAAAGGAATAATATAAACATCTTGATAATGTAGACTTGTACTTCTTTGCAATAAAACACACACAAAAAAGGGACTTATTATTTAGAAGTCATCATGCCATTATTTTTCTGGTCTGGCCCACTTAAGATTAAATTACTAAATTGAATTTGACACCGCTGATGATGTAAATAGTGCAAAGCTGAAAAGTCTCAGAGTGAAGTAGAAAGGACACCAAGTAAAACATTTAACTGGGAAGATTGGGATATTCACGAAGATCTGACAGTGAGGGTCTACTTGGAAATTATCAGACTTAATTGTGACATCATAAACCTACTACTACGTCACACTCTGTCCAGACAACTCATCCTCGCTGCAAACAGGGCAAAAACAATTCAATGTTAACTCACTTTAAAGCTTGGGTAGGTAATGTTGGGGAGCTAGCAACATGTACAAGTGGTACCCTGCCTTGGCTCCTCCCCTTCTGGTTTTGCTCCTTGCGTGATCCAAGGTTTTTTTTTTTTTACTTCCACCAAGGAGGTTATATTTTTTTTACCAGCATTTATCTGTTTGTGTTCAAGATAACTTAAAAAGTTATGACTGGATTTGGATGGATGTGGATAAGGAGGTCTCTGAGCAACTCAAAAAGTTATGGATGGATTTTAATTAAATTTTTAAGAGTTGTTGGAAATGTAAAAAGGAAGAACATATTTCATTTTTAGTGGTGATCCGGATCACCGTTTGGATCCAGGCCTTGGCGGAGGTTCGCGCTCCACGAGTACTTTTCTAGTTCGCAGCTTTTTCCACCAACAGTTTTCTCTTTCTCAGCTGTTCAGAGGGAGGAGGCAAATAAACCGAGCTGGGTCTGGGAAATCCTGCGTTTTCTCAGCCGTGAAGGACGTTACGAAATATAAGAAATGAACACATTCAATTCGGCACAAATGTTTTGATTGCCCAGAGTTTTTACAGATTTACAGTAAACAAAGGGGTCTAACTATATTTCTTGACTATATATGATTACAAAATGTATAGACTACTATCAGGACTAGGAAGCACTTCACCCAGAGTGTAAAAGAAATGTCTCTGATCAACATTCGCTACCCCAGCTTTAAACTGCTGTTTCTTGCTAATTTCCGATTGTTCCTAAAGGAATTCCCCAGGTCTTTAGCTGTGCTACAACCAGCTATCCACCACCTGTGTGTGGATCACTCACATGGCTGTAAACACTAAAACTATAAACTGAAACACGGCATTTTAGGAGGGAGAGTTGTTTGTTTTGGGACCTGTTAGGTACCCTTCAGAACAGTTTATTTTTCTTCCTATGAGAACAAATTAAAAAAAATAAAATAAAGCCCGAGGAGCTGTAATAATCAGAACCAGGACATTGACACATTCATACTGGCACTGTCGCGATAAGCCTCCTCAGTTCTTTACGGCTTCAATTCCAGCCTGTCTTTACTCAAGCTGTGCTTGTGTATGTCAGACTGATTGAGCAGAGGTCGGCCGACAGCAACGGAAGCGCCACAAAATGCTAATCTGTGGGCTCCCTGCAGGACTGGAGCAAGCAGGCAACCGCTGCACCTCCTTTCCAAACAAATCCCTTCATTAATGCAATCACTGAGATGCCAGATAGCAAGTGTCACCTCTGATTTCGCTCCACACAAAGTAGATCTGAGTGAACTTGTTCCAAACTTGTAGAACGAGAAGGAAAACCAGGCATGTAAGCTAGGGCTGTGACGATATGCTTTTGTTTTTTCCGATTTTTTGGGTGCTGATTCGATTTAAATTGTGATTCTCACAATTCTTCGATATTGCTGATTTTTGTAGATTAAAAACAAAAAAAAAATGTATAAAACTTTTTTTTGTTCGTCATTTTTTCTTTATTTCAATTAGAAAACAAAACCCAACACAGTAGCCAGGCCATCATTCTGTTGCTATTGAGCCCAAGAAGACAAGTAAAAAGATAAAAAATAATAATAAAAAAAATGACAAAAATTTTATAGTGGATTCATTTTATTTATTTAAAAAATAATCCATTTTTTTAACAAAAAAAAAAAATCTATTTCAAAATTGTGAAGCAAAAAATCCAGATTTTTGATTTTTCAATTCCATTTTCCCACCACTAGTGTAAGCCATCCACATCCATTTGTACACCGGTATCTGTAGATCTAAAGAGCATAAAGTTTCTGCCTGTATCCACGGCAACTATCACCCAGCAGATGTGCTACATCTCAAGTTGATGCTCTTTGCAGCCAGGAGGAAGACCTTTGTTTGCTGAAATGCCAAACTCCATGATTAAAACAGGAGAAGATCATGTTCACATTTCAACATCTAACCAACCCCCCAACCCCCCCCCCCCCCCATTTTTTTTTTTTAAACTTTCCAGCATCTTCTGCTGACAGCCCAAAAAGAAAAGAGCACGGCTCCTCTTGCTCCTTTCAGCTGCCCAGTAATGATTTATGGTTTCTACGGTTTAGAGCTGATGTGGATTTGACCAGAGTCTGAAAAAACTTGCTCAGTGAGATGCATGGTTCGCAGGTAGACAGGAACTGCACGAGGCTGAGAAGAGCCATGATGAGGAAACTGAATTGTTGCTCTGAGAGATGTCAAATAACTCAGAGAGGCAGTGAAATGTGTTTTTAAACCAACTGAAAACCAACTCTACACTTTCCACTTCATTTTGGATCATGTGTTGTTGGATAACATCCGTTTTGACTTCAGGACCAGAGACACTCGTGTCTTCAATCAGCTTCTACTTTACACAAAGTGTTAATGATGATGTGGCCAGCTCAATACGATCCGCAAAAATATTAAATCCTTTTATTAACTCAAACACAATCATCTGTTACAAAGTTAAACTAAACACAGATGTACAGTTAAAGCTGGGGTAGGTTATGTTGGGGAGCTAGCAAGATCTGAAAGTGGCGCCCTGTCTCGGCTCCTTCCTTTCTGCCTTGCGTGATCCAAGGCTTTTTTCTCACCTCCACCAAGGAGGTTATGTTTTTACTGGCATTTATCTGTCTGTCAAGATAACTCAAAAAGTTAAGGATGGATTTGGATGGATGTGGACATGGATGTCTCTGAGCAAAATTACCTGCCCCAGCTTTACATACTGATGCAATTCATCGTTTTCTGCCTCTGCACTCATTCCTCTTGCCGTTTCTAAAACACATCCCCAGTCTCTGTGGACCCGAGGTCTGGCCTTTGAAGATCCTAAATCACAGGGGGAGATGTCTGACCTGCCAAATGTTAAACCCAAACCCCACTGTTTGCCCACTTAGCCGCTAACAGCAGGCTAAATGGCAGCTTTACAGTTTGCACCGCTTGCAGCCTCCATCTCTAACTTTGATAACAAAGGCGAGAAGCTGTTGTCTCCTGAACATGTCAAACTTCTCTGCTTCTTCACAAAAAGGAAAAAAAAAAACACACACACTGTTTTGTTGTTTTGAAGATTTGTTTCTTCAGGAAAAAAACTAAGAAAAAAACAAAGTTACATGGAGATATGATAGCAACACAAACACAGTCTAAGTTTGTAGAGGGAACTCTGTAGGAAAACACACACACACAGACTTGTGCTTTCCTCGCCTGATGCCAGGACCACTGAGAAGGCAGCTGACCTTTCCAGGGAGCCGTGTGGGAAATGGGTAACACTGTGGTCATGTTTACTGACATTGTATTAAAACACCACTATCTCTGCATCCACTGCACTTCATTGTGCACAGCTGGGGGGGGGAGAGGAGAGAGTTTTGATCGACGTCAGCCTGTGGACCGCTTACACAGTCGCATTACATTTAATACTTTCTCCAGCAACTTTCCCAGAAATGTGTGGACACACTGTGTGAATATACACACATAAATGTGTGTGTGTGTGTGTGTGTGTGGGGGGGGGGGGGGGGGGGGGGGGGGGGGGGGGGGGGGGGGTATAGGCCTGTGTTTATAACACTTTGTGCATGTCAGCTAAGCTGAGTTCTGGCAGTTCTGGCAGCACAGAGCAAATGTTGTTTACATAAACAACTCAAAAGACCAAAAAGAGCAAATAAACAAATAAATAAACAAACACTTGAAATTGAGACTTTCAGCTTACCTTGATGGGAAACTTGAAGTGCAAATAAAGATTAAAGCAAATGTGACAAATTGTTTGAAAACATCCTTGAAAAACCTTCCCTGCAGGAGTTCAGTCAGCGAAGCAAGTGAAGGGGGAGGACTTCAAGAGCCTGTGTAGCTAAATATGCAAATGAGAGAAAGAGGATGTTGTTTGTGCTTCCGATCAGCCGTTAATATGTGCGAGAAACTGTTGTTTTGGTGTCATGTGGTGATGGATGGTCATGTACTAAGAGAAGGCAGTGTAAAACCCAGTCCGTTATGAGGTCTTGGTGCCTCGACCTCCTTCATGACAACTTAAATAACGTCTTCGTCTTATGATGACGAACACATGATGGAAGTGAAAGAGGCTAAATATTTCCTTTCCTTTGTTTAAAATAAGTTTCTACTTTAGCCTTATTTTGTATCATTTTTAATAATGCATAAGTTAATTCTATCCATACAGATCAATACTTGATATGCATTGATAAATTGGTAAAATACCAGTGCTTTAGGACGCACAAGGCCGATATCTGATTCTGTATCAGCTGATTTTCAATCTGTTAAATGCAATCTGCTAGTTGATAAAAAGGAAATTAAGCAGTGGTCGCTATTTTGTGGTGTGTCCTGGTTATGTCAGACTGATTCAGGTTTATTTGCTGGAGAACAAAGAAAGTAAAAATAGTTTGAAGGAGTGAAATATTTCAACACTGCAGTTATTTTGAATGCATATTGAATTTTCCCTGTCAATACTGGCTAAATCGTTGTCTAAAACATCGACTCTGGCCTGGAGCTTCCCAGATCAGCACTTCACATGTTACATGCTGTACTATAAAAACAATGAGAGGTTTGCACAAATAACAACATCCTGACCTTTTTGCTAACTGCCTGACAACTGTAAACAAATTATCTTGGAAGCAAACAACAAGATAAAAAGTTAACCAAATTGCTCAACTCGAAGCTGGCAGGTTTGGATAACGCAATAAAGAAAAACTGCGACAAAGTGCTTGGAAAGGACAAAAAGGCTACAAAACCATAAGTAAAACTATTCAAGGTTGTCAAATTATATCACAGATGTGACTTTTGGGAGATATCATGTCTATAAATTACATTAAACTCCCATTAAAATGAAATCCTTATACTTGATCAGAACTGGAGATCAGATTCAGGAATCTGGCAGATTTGGATGTTGGGCCTACAGTACATGAATGTCAAATTACTCATTGAAGATGGTGAAATATCAATGACAAGGGCTGACATTTATATGTAGCATCTGCTCCTATCCTCATGTCAATGGAAGGAAATGATTGCAACAAAAGAAAAGTAGGTGCCTTTTTTTTAACATCCAGTTAAGGCAAATACCTGATGCAAGGCTGGATTATCCAATGGACATTATAGGCGCAGGCCCAGGGGCCCATGCCCACTTGGAGCCCACGTTGGGTATACACCAGCAGTTTGGACATGAAACTAAATGTACATAAAATCCATATTGTTACACAACACTGTCTAATGTATTGCTACTGATACCACTGGTTGAGAGATGTTTGAAATGTCGTTTCACAGTAAAACATTCACAATTTTCACAATGTTGCGGTGGGAAGGGAGGGGGGGGGGCTGGAACACTCTGGGCCCAGGGGCCTGTGCACTTTTAATCCAGCCCTGACCTTATGTTATTGGCTGCTAAATGCACAGACAATCAGTATAACCATCTTAAAAACTGAAGCAAATAGATGGAAATCGTGCTCTCATTAGGGCATGTCAATAACACAGTAAAAGAGGGGGTGGTGGTGGCTTGAATGATCAACCCTTAAAAAATGTAAACAGACAGCATTTGGTGGTTTAAAAGCCTCTGTGCATTTCCGTGTCTGGATTCTTCAATGTCGGGCAACGATGAGGCTTCCTCAGTGATATTTGACATGCAAATATACCTGCGCACATTCAGGATGCAGCCCTGCATTCCTGTCATGTCATGCATCCCTCAGCAATGCACAGAGAAGCAGAAGTGGAGGGCGGGGGGGGGGGGGGGGGGGGGGGGGGGGAGACAGAGAGAGAGAGAGGCCCTCTCCATCAATGCGCAGGGCATTCCTCGGCTTTCCCGAGAAAACCACCGGGGACCCGCGGAGTTGGAGGAGGAGAGTGAGGGGAGAGAGGAAGAGGAGGAAGAGGAGGAGGAGGGGAAGGCAATGTTACATATGGGTAAATAAATTGGAGACATAT
>NC_136616.1:19038945-19088285 GCF_933228915.1 Telmatherina bonti | reverse complement strand
AAAGGCTGCAGTATGAATATTAAGTCACATTTATTAATTGTTCACTTCAGTACTTTTTTATTAAACACGTTTTCCACAAAGTTTAATTTAAAATGGCACAATCCATGGCAATGCATATTCATTTAGATGCATGTGATCACCCACAAAGCAATAGCAAAATATTATAAAAAAGCAAAATTAAAAAATTAATTGCATTCACTGATGAAGGTGTTTAAAAGTAGATATAGAAATATGACTTTTGAAGAAATGGAAAACTACCTTTCAAATATTTATTTTGGCAAAAATTGGGCTACCCATTGAGGTTCCTTGTATTATAGAGAAATTCACTGCAATTGTAGCCTAAGCTCTTCGTGCAGATGGTTATTTATTAAAGTCTCCTCAGAACCAATCCAAGACAATAACAGATTCTTTAATTATGGGACAAAATAATATTGGTTTCATGGGAAAATGGTTTGTTGAATTAGAATAGGTAGAACCAGACATGTTTTGCATCAGCTAATTAGGTAAATTGATGATGTTTAAAGACACATATAAATCACATATATCACTTAAGACAGAAACTATTCATGGTCATATGCTCACTGTTAAATCTGCATGAGCGCTAACAGCGTACAGGCATTAGCATTGCTGAAAGGGAAGTTTTTAGAGGAAATGGTTTAAAAAGCTAACAGCTAACCTCATTACTTTGGAGTAATTTTAGGTCATCAGTGATGAAAACATGGAGCCAAAATATTCTCACCATTCAAACATTAGTGCGATCACTGTACTTGATATGATATTCAATGGGAGATCTTCCAGTGATGACCAACCTCTGAGTGTTGATGGACAGAAGGCACACCAACTTTCAGTGCCGCATATTTACCACCAGGGGGCACTATATGACCCATTAGCTACCACAGCAGCTACAAGTCTCAGCAGAAACAGATTTTTAGGGGGCCAAAGAGGGTGCAGGACTGATAAAAGAGTCAGCTGTGGGACTGCTAGTAAACAGGTGGCAGATGTAGCAGAAACCAGGAGAAGAAGGAGGGGGGTGAGGAGGAGGGGGGACGAAAGAGAAGAACAGCATAATTTGATATGAGCTTGCAGAGGGGGCAGCGGGGGAGGAGGCAGGCAGCCAACAGCGAAGGAGAAATGGAGCAGATGCTACATGTGGGAGGAGGGCTCTTGGGGGGGGGGGGGGTTCTGTCATCCACCCACTCTGTTGTCTCCAGACATGACTACAGTGAAGCACTATGATGCCTGTCCAAATATTTATCTGTCCCACAACCTGTGAAAAACATTCCAGGAAGGAGGAGGAAAGACAACAAGATACTTTGTGAGCCAGAACAAAGATTTAACAAAGATTTAAGCCATTAATGACCTCATACACTTTATTTGTTTGTGAAAATGTGATATTTTAGGCTGGAAGGAAGGAGTTCAAATGTGGCACTGTCTTGTGATGAATCCTGTTGAATTAAAATAAAAAAACTAAACAGATATTATAGACTTAAAATCACATATATATAAATTAAATAATAAATCTTAAATTACATTAGTTATAATGATCACAGATACATTAAAATTGGCACAGAAGGTGCAAAAAGTCCTTTCAAAGCGCAGTGGTACACAACCGCCTTTGTAAATACAATAAACTGCACGTGCAGAGCTTTTTAATTAAACGAGTAACAGCGTGACTCTGTGGTTTTCACAGTTTCCTTCAACTTGCTGAAGCAGCGCGTCCAAATCTCCTCATTCATCAGTAACAGCATGATCTAATAGTGTAATAACAAGCAGGAGCCATGAAGCAGAATAAATTGTAGGAGCTAATTAACACTTCATTAAGCCAAGCTTGGAGACATTACTGTTGTTCCCTCTTGCAACATAATTACTGCTTTGTGCAACTTATCTCCTGCTGAGTTTCTCAACTGATCCAAGAACTGCGGCGTGGATCCTCTTCCTGCATGGCTTGAGGAGGATGGATTCTGTAGGATATGCTTACATCCTGTATAATATCTTATAACATTATAAAGGGTGTTCACTGTTTATGGTGCCTACATGCTAAAAATGGGGTTAGATTTTGCTAAAACTAAATGAAGATGCAGGTTTTCGTCGCTTGGCTCCCATTTCTTGATAAATGATGAGTCATGTTTAATGCGCTTATGGCGTAGCAAAGTGGCATTCATCCTCAATGCCGGTAGCACGGCCCACGTTGTCATGTCAGCCGTCTTCAGATGGCAGTGGCGAACAGAAAGATCTGGATGAGGGGCATAACCTTCAGAGTTGAAAGGTCAGCGAGGACGGCCTGCGGTGCGTTGGTCAGACAAAAACACGAATCAGAGTAATGTTGAGCCCAGAATGCACGCCCCCTCCCACTCATCAACCACAAAGAACGACATGCACGATGATGATGACGATGCAGGATCCTTGAGAAGCAACAATCCTTGCTTAAGAGCACCTTGCTTCCCACCCTGTCCTTTTGGGATCACTGAGAGATTAAATTTAGGGACCCTATCATATTTAGAGTCAGGGTTTTATATTTCAGCTCTGGGCCTGAGGTTCTAAATATAAGATAAGGAGCAGTGTGTTATGATATCTTCTGTCAACTGGGGCAGGTGGAAAATGAGCAAGCACATAGTGCTGGCTTGCATCTTTGCCCTCTGTGCCATGTTGTAGTTTAACAACCCTGCGCTGGGACGGGAGGAGGGGATTTGAAGAAAAAAAGGTGAGGATTCACATGAACTTAATTAGTTGTTACTTAAACAATGAAAGGCTGCTTCCACTTATCTTCAAGGTTTTTGCTTGATCAATTTTACAGCCAAGTTTGCAGCCGTGAGAATACTTTCTCAGTTCACTATAATGCTGGCTCCTGTCTATTTCCGCTGGGATGTCCAGGCTGAATTTCATAGCAAGTACTGGTGAGCCGTACACATGGTGGGGTAAGAAGGTGTGGAATCCTAATACATGTGCATTCAGAAGACCGGGTTACTGGTACAGGATGGTTATTAGTTGCTATTTACAGCCCAACATGAGTATGTGTGTGTGTGTGTGTGTGTGCGTGTGTGTGTGTGTGTGTGTGTGTGTGTGTGTGTGGACATCTGCATAGACGCTTAAATCCAATGTGGGACAGACATACCTCGGCAGAGGCCAGTGATGTCACCTCCATCAGGTTTTCGGCACGGAAAGCAAACACAGCAGCTGCAAGAACTGGAGGAGGAGCAAATAAGAAATGTAAATGAAGGTCGGCGAGAGAAGTCAAAGAGAAACTTCAGAAATCAGGAAAAAGCAACTGTAAAAACTCTGCAGCATTTGTATTGAAATATTAAAAAAAAAAAAAAAAGTTACATTTCCTTACCTGCAACTATCTCAAGTGAATCATATCCAAGAATTCGATCCCAAAGAAGAAGCAGCTGATCAGTAGAAAGATAGCCAGAGAAGGCCCGCACCATCCACTTAAAGGCTATACGTAACCTGAGGACAAAAGCATCGTCTGCCTGTAAATACGTCTACATTCAACAATAATCTGACACCTAACTGAAGTCAGTCACATTCAACTCGTTCCTCAGTCTTTACATGATCTGTCTCAGGCTCCATAATGGAGATGAAACTGCAATTTAAGCAATACAACACTAGATGGCAGCAGGTCATAACTACTGAACTGCACATTGACTGCACTCTATGCAGACAGAGGATGATGCGTCATGTAAGCCTCTCTGCTTTCATCTAAGTTTTTTTTTTGTTTGTTTGTTCTTTTAAAGATTAATTTATTAATTAAACTTTTATGGGCTACACTGATCTTTTAGGAGAAAAACATCCACTAAATTGGTGAATTAATGGCGACCAATTGCTCCTTCAAGTTTATCCTCCTGCTGATTTACACAGGCAAGTGAAGCAGTAACTCACGGCTGCGCGCCGATCTGTCGGAGGTGGTAGAAGAGCTGAGGCAGGTGTGTCTGGAGCAGCCGCTCGAACTGCAGGCACAAAGACACTATACCCTGCGGGAACGCACATGCGACCATGTTAAGGTGAAGTTAAAGGAGAAAAAGCATTTAGCACGCGCCGACTCTTACCGAGGGCGAGGAGGAGATTGAGTGCAATTTAAAGAAGTAGCGGATGTACATTTCCCTGAAGACGCTGTACAGCTTTGATGGCTCATTGTACAAGAAGCACAAAGGCGCCACTGAAGGACAAACATCGGCGAAATCACCCACACGCTGCATCTTATTGGTTATTGTGGAATTTTTGTGGAAAAGCGGTAGATACACTCACCGTACATCGAAAAGCCGTGAAATGGTATGACGCCTGTTCAGAGGACATTTTTAAAGTCAGTGTGTTTCCTGAACATGAAGGTGTTTGGCATGACGTGAATATCTCCATGCAAACTCACCATTGGGAGGGTAAACAACAGCACATTCCTCATCTCCCACTTTCCCTGCAAGACACAAATACACACACAGAAAAGGCAGCGACGTTGGCGATTTATGGAACAATTTCTGGTTTTATGATGAATGGACTTTCCAACATGTGAGAAGACAAAGATGGGCACATCATCTCACCATGGATGTAGGATTTAGGAGGAGTAGCGCTGTTGTATTTGAAGTGCTCCAGGACGGCAGTGTCCCGGGAAAAGCACAACAACACCTGGGAACATATAAAGCTGGTGTTTAATGCACACATCTTCTTCTTCGGGCTGAATGTAAGAAGATTAATGTTTCTAATGCTCAAATACGTCGAAATAATTTTGCTGTGCTACATATGTTGTAGCAGGAGGCAGACGCTGCCATAGAGGATGTTCCTGGTCTCTAAAGACCATGTGCTGGTCTAAGATTCAGTTGAAGTGTGTGTTATGTGTTAAATGAACATGAATGCCAGGCCCAGAGTTGTTATGCAATAGCATCTTTGCCTGTCAACAGGTGGATATGGTGGTTAATGCCCTTTTTATTTGCTCTGGTATTGGTGACAGCATTCAGTGGCTTTGCTTCCTCCAGGGTAAGAATTGTATGAAAGCAGCACACCTTTATCCAGGGATTAAGGATGTACCAAGACAACACAGAATTAAGTGGGTGCTCGTTCCACAAAATGACCTTTTAAGTGAGCGCTCTATCCAAAAAAAAAGTCTCATTTCAAACCTGAGGGGAAAAAAAATCACAAGTAGCACCAGCAAACCTTTCTGTTTCTGAACCCAGATTATTTATTCAGCTGAGTGAAGTTTGAATGCTGTTTGAATGTACTCAAACTCCTGTGTCTATCATTAATAAATCCCAAAATGAGCAAAAATCTCTGATGGCAGTATTGTGGCTTGGCTTTAAAGATGTCTGGGAATCTACACTTTAGGCATTACTTGAACTTTACAACAAATATCCTGACGTAGGTGGATCCCTTCACCACTAAGCAGGTTTACCATAAGTCAATATTGACAGGGATGCTTGAGCTCTGATCGTAATACACCTGTGTGCACAACAGTTAAGCACCAAGGAGTGCGACTAGCAAATAGCAGCTGAGTAAATCCCTTGTCACATATATATACATATTTGTCAGCCAAAGGCAAACAGAGCAGTGACACCTATGACTTTTTCTGGGCCAGCATTCCTCAGTTAAATCAGAGGTGAACTATGGGGTCCCCCAGGGGTCCGTTATAGGCCTACTCCTTTTCTCCTGACATTTGCTGCCTCTGGGTTGTATCTTTAAAAAATCAATGCTGATGAGTTTTATTTACCCCTAAAAACCAGTGCCTCTGTTCAGGCCTTATTAGACTGCCTTCAGGACGATCAGACTTGGACGGCAGGCAACTTCCTAAGCCTGAACAAAAATAAAACAGAGATCGTTTTTGGAAACCTGGAACAATATTTGAGAACTGTGGTTTCTCAGCCTCGGTGCGCTGCAAGGCGATGACAGCACCATAAAATGTATATAATAAATGTCAGTGTGTCATCAAAACGAGACAGAGGCACAGAGTTTTAAGGTTGTAAAGTTATAAAGTACTGCTTTAACTTCCTGCTCAGCTGATTAGTAGAGCAAATCTTTCAGTAATTGAACTGAAACTTACTCCAAATTTGTGTTAAGTAAACCTGCCTGAACCACCAAAACCACTTAGTATATGTTAGTATATGTTATCCATCCATCCATCCATCTGTCCATCTTCTGCCGCTTATCAGGGGTCGGGTCACAGGGGCAGACTTCCCTCTCCCCAGCTACATTTGCCAACTCTGCGGGGGGGATCCCAAGGTGTTCCCAGGCCAGGCGAGAGATATAATCCCACCAGCGTGTCCTGGGCATTCCTCGGGGTCTCCTCTCAGAGGGACGTGCCCAGAACACCTCACCAGGAAGATGTCCGGGAGGCATCCTGACCAGATGGCCGAGCCACCTCAACTGGTTTCTCTCGATGCGGAGGAGCAGCGGCTCTACTCTGAGCCCCTCCCGGATGACTGAGCTCCTCACCCTTTCTCTAAGGGAGAGCCCGGTCACCCTGTGGAGGAAACTCATTTCAGCCACCTGAACACGTTATCCTTTTACTGTTTTAAATTTTGATCCTTTAACTACTGGTACGAAATTTCTAACATTTAACTCTATTTTAACCATTTGTTACACAACACTGTCATTGTTAAGGAAATTAAATAAAAGCAAAGAAATGTTTTTGCCATTGCATTATTTACTGTTGGGGTTGTTAAAGCGCCTCGTCATGAACTCGTTTGTTATGAACGGGCGATACAAAAAGAGAAAAGAGCTCACCTGATACAGGAAGTCTTCAAACACAAAGTAGTAGTCATCATTACTAGCAGTTAGCTTCACATCCTGTAGGGAAAAATTTTTTTTTACAAAATGAGTAAAACAGCTCAGACTTAAATTCTGTGAATGTACACATCTATGCATACATCCCAACATCCAGAATATGCAAACAAACTCACCTTATAGATTAGGTTATCCACCAGCAGGTCATGCTGTATGACTCCAGCCTTCAGCTGCTCATAATACATCACATCCTAGGAAGTACAGACGTGTGGAGTAGACAAATCATTTGTTCATCGTGTTAGTCCTATAATAAAATCCTGATAAGTGCAGTAAGAACAAATGTTTTCAGCCGTGTATTACTTAAGAAAAGATATGCTGTCTGTGATGACAGCAGTATTAAACCAAGCCTAATGGAGGAGTGTAGTGGTGGCGTTCGCGATCTCATGGTTAAGCTCAAACGGGCCTCCGGTTTGAGACAGCTTATCATGAATGACTCAAACAGAGTAATAAAAACGTCCTATCTGATGGTTGTGAAGTGTCTTGACAATAATCAGTTCTGCGGATGTGAGAATAGAAACAGAGATGGTCATTTTGCCAGCTGGGAAAGGACACTGGAACCTGTATTAAAGGATGCATTGATAACAGAGTGTAAAATTAAAGTCTGCTAACATACTTTAAACTGATTGGACACTTTGCTGATATGAAGGAGGAAATGTGGGTCAGCCAAGTAAATGTTACAGAATATATGATTGTTTTTTTCAGTGAATCACAAATTTGTCCAACAAAAGCTCAAACAGTGGGCTGATAAAACTATATCTAGACTTAAAATATCAAAGATGAATGTTTTTAAATAAATCATAAAAGGGGGAAACAAAACCCTAGGTTTTGGTCATACTTTACTGAATACAAGAGACAAAGTCAAGTTGAGACAACTCATAAGTCAGACTATGTGACACTTGTCAACTTTGTTTAATCTGTTTGCCCTAGAGTTGTCCAGAGACACACTAACGCTCTCCAGACCTCTTTAAAGTCTGCCGTAACAAATCGAACTTCAAATCACAACCTTTGTTTTCTTGACTTGGCCTCAACAGAAGACTCTGGACTGCAGCGTTTACAGGCAGGCAGCCGCACTGTTTGGGCTAACTGAGCTGCAGCATTTGATTATCCTAACATTTGTACACACAGGACAAGCCAAGGCTAGCTAAGATAAACAGCATAGCAGCAAATACACAGATTATAAGGATTATAGGTCAGTCGGTGTTATATGTCATGTTATTTTGTTGCACTGGGCAGTGTGGCTACTGGGATACAAAATGAGTAGTACTGACAGAACTCACAATTGGAACAAATAGATAAGACGATGAAGTCAGCTCGTAGTTGGGAATAGCTGCAGCTGTGTGTGCACAACGCTTTACAACAAACACTGACAGAAGCGTCCAGGTAGCATGCAGCAGTGCGTACATATGGATCTACTACTGTACCTGTGGCTGGTTTGTGGAGTTGAGGATAAGGGCCCAGAGGTCCGCCCGGAGCCCAGTGGGGCAGCCCTGCCTGCTGTACTGCTGTGCTGCTGCGCTGTCCTGCTCCAGCACCGCTAAACGGGACAGAAACAACAGCGGAGACAAATCAATCAGACATCCTTTTCACAAATGAAGCAGTCAATACAATCCATAAACTCCTTGTGCTAAATAATGTTGCAGTATTTCCGATTCCACTTCCAATTACACAGTCAAGTCAACAACAAGATACCTGATTATTTGCCTTCAGAAAAACAGGATGTATTCAATCAGAGACAGTCGCAGCAGCGCAGATGGGAAAATGGACACCTGCAACAGCAGGTGATTAAGCGATGGGATGGGAGATTGAGTTGGACTCAACTCAATCTGTTGGTTTCCTTATATAGGCTATTATGAATTGGCCTTCATTATGTTTTCCCCTCTGTCTGTAAAGCGTCTTGAGATGGCATTGCCGTGATTTGACGCTATATAAATAAAGTTGAAGTTGAAGCGTCAAAGCTCCTGTGAGCCTCGATTTCTCGAAGAAACTCAAACTTTTTTTTTTTAATGAAAGAGCATCTAGAAGGAATAAAGATGGCACTTGGAAAGAATCCCAAACACGACTCTGAAAAAGTTGCAAGTTTGGAGAATATTGTGTCTTTGTGAAAAAGTATAAACATCAATAATCATAACATAGGCCTTCTTTCTCATAAATGTGATTAGTAGAGAAGTTGCCAAAAACCCCTCAGGCACACATTGGAAAGCAAACTTTCAGCTTCCCCCCCATTCTACCCTAAATCTCTGTTGTGACAGTAGCCAAAAACACACGGCCCCTTGGCTTAAGGTGCTGGCCAGTCATAACATAAACCAACTCACTGCTCGCTCCCTAAATTTCCTGTTTGACTGCACACTTACCACTCGGTCTGGAATATTAGTTGCAACCGTGCCGCCAAAACAGACCCAACCAGGGTTGAAATAGTGGACAGAGGGCATGTGGCTGTGTATATAAACTACAAACAGTATTTTTAACCTGACTGATGCCTGAATGGCATCCATAAAAGACTTGGTGTTCACACAAACTAAACCACAGAGAAATTATTCCATGCTTAAAGTGTCCCGTTTTCATATTGTAGCACTAGAGAGATTTGTAAAATGAATGAGAATGTGAGGCTGCTCTTGGTGGCTTTGAGGCTGTTTTATCGTTACAGACCCTGAATTCTGATTTCAGGATCGTGTTTTCTGTGGGATCAGCCTCTAAAGTTGCATCTAAGTATGTATCATGTTTGTAGAGGGATTAATCTTCATTTACTTCAATAAAAATGTACAAATATCAGACGAATGGCTTGTTGATCAGCAGATCTTGCATTTTGTGGTGTGGTTCTGCTCCCTTCTCTACAGGGTATGGAGATCCCACCTGAGCATCAAATGCAGCATGAAATACCTTTACAGTCTCTGTGTCTTTGTTAGGAATGTTTAGAAAGTTCCTCTTTAAAGAGAAATAAAGCCAAAACCTTTTCTCATCCTTTTCTATCCAACTGTGTCCAAGTTATAAACACTATAGGACTAAATAATAATAACAATAAAACCAAGCTGATGACTAAATCTGCCATTTTTATACATTCAGACCAATGCAAATAAATGCTACATGCAACATTAAAAATCTGTTGCAACATGGGCATCATATACAATCACTTTAAAAACGCACACGCACACACACGCGCACACACACACACACACACACACACACACACACACACACACACACACACACACACACACACACACACACACACACACACACACATTAAAACTATTAAAAAAGAAGGATCTCGCTAAGCATGAGAATGCAGCCAGTAGTTTGCTTTAGCTAAAACCAAACATGGAGGCAGCGCTCAGTTTTTATGCTCCTAACATGTGGAAGAAACTCCCAGAAAACCGCAGGTCTGCAGAAAACACTCAGCTGCTTTAAATCAAGATTAAATACTTTCTTATTTGCCACCTTTTATCAAAGTAACTGTTAATTCTGCACACTGTCAATTTTTTACTTAAAAGCATTTTTATTCCCTCTCTTTTTATTTAATGACTTTGTTTTTCTTTTAAACATTGTATGTTGACGCTCTCTGCACCTGGCTGTAATGCTTTAATGTTTTTATGTGAATGTCTTGCACATGAAATGTGCCGTACAAATAAACTTGCCTTGCCTTCACAAACTCAAGGTTCCAACGCCAAAATGGTTTTAATTTCATGTTTTTCTGCTTTTGTCAGAGATCGAGAAATAAAAAGTTTGCAGGTTTAAGATAAGCCTCACATCTAAGAGGGCTGTTTTGTATTAAGTCAGGATTAAATACTATAAATAATAATGAATGATAGAATTTAATAATGATCTGGGAATAAGCTAGTTAAAACCCAGATCTAAAAAACAGAACACAGACAACAAGTGTCTCTGAACCGTTTTACTGTATATTATCAAATCTGCAACAATTTTTCACCCATGAAAGCCTCGTCCTTACCACAAAGCTCCTTTCTATGACGAGTAGCATAGCTCGATGTGATGTTTTCAGCATTAAAGATCATTTCTGCTGCTCCTTTATTAACTTCAAATATGTGCTCCTATTTCTAACAAATGTTTCATGCTGTCAATGTACAATTCTTCATACAAAAAGGCAAGTCTTAACCCATTTCCGAACCATCTCATGATAATTTCTTGCATAATACGGGGTTGCAGATTAACCAAACACTGACCTTTTTTCCCGATATGAACGTACTCGTTTTCAAACAAATCTGCACAGACGAGAAAAAACAGAACAGATGAATCAGAGACGTTATCAGATTTACTTACAAACACAGACACTGCTCCATTTAAGGTACAAACACCCAACTGTAACAATGTCAGTATTTGAAATGTACAGATATTGTTTGAGAAATGGCAAACAGGCATGAGGCACAACAGAGGAACACTAGCTGCTTTTCAGACAAGGTGGTTTAAAGGACAGTTAAATCAACTTCCCTCTGATTAGTCTCAAGTACAAATATGTTTATGTGTTATTAAAAAGCTGCTTAATGTTCCAGGTTTTGTTAATTACACTGTTTTTATGAAGGATAGAACAAGGTTATTTGTGAGCTTCATGTTCATTGTGCAGCTATGAGTGTTACATTGCTCTTTTACTTCGTATGAATACCTGGATGGATGTGTGAGTTGTCATCAATCCCCAGCTGTCCAGTGTTTAAGTTCAGCTCCGAGTAGCCCTGTCTCTGCAAGTGACCAAAACACATCCTCACCTTTAGATTTCTGAGTCAGCAGGACAGAGTCTAAAGTGTGTCTAAACAGGTTCGGTTGCAGAACAAAACAACCACAAACGCACACAGATCCATACCAGCTGAGGGATGTCCCTAACATTAAGGGGGACCTGGATGAGACCCCAGTGGCTCTTTGTGCTGATGTCCTCACTGCTGTCGTGGTTTGGGTTCCGCAAACCGATTAAAACCTGTTGAAGCAGCAAACAATGTGGTGCGATGGAGTTTAAATTCAGCTCTTTTGTTCTATAAAATAAAATAAAATAAAATAAAATAAAATAAAATAAAATAAAATAAAATAAAATAAAATAAAATAAAATAAAATAAAATAAAATGCTGCTCACCTCAAGAAAGTCTTTCGGGGCATAAACAGGCCTGAAGTGACTTAAATCTGCAGCAAGACAAATACCTATATTACTTTTATAATGTCTTCCTCAACAGCACCCCTTGTAAGGTTTTCCATGTGACACATCAAATCAATCAAATCTATTTATCCTGTGAGACACTACATTGTGTAACAACTAAGAAGACAAAGACAAATCACATAAGACACGGGCAGAATATACAAGTGAAACAAATACTGTATTTGCCCTAAAAACACTTATAAAGATGAAAGAAGAAGCTTGACCAGAGTGCAAACTCTCCCAAACAAATCGTAAGAGCCAAATCACAGAGTTTCCTTATTGAGTTGTGTGATGGATGTAAGAATAAATGAGAGCTTGTGACTGTTGGTTTTGCACTTAAAAGCTCTAAAACGCTTGCTAGGTCACGATCAGGAAAACCGGGAGTGTCGTTCAGATGTGAGCTAGTCTGAACACACTACCCTTAACAAATGGTCTGAAGGAAAACGCAGTCCTTTTTACCCATTATCATTTTAGCTATGTCTGATCAAGTTCTTAACATTTGATTTCTGCACCTCATTATTTCCAGCAAAAGTATAAAATATTGACGTTTAAGTCCTTGTAGGAAGTGCAGACTCTGAGGTAACATAGTGTATCACAGATATCCTAAATGTCCGCTCCATTTAAAACTACCGCTGTACGCCCAAATATTAAGTAAAATACACACTTGTCCAATGATTATGACCGGACAATATTTAAATATGTATTTTAAGAAGTAGAATCTAGACTACACACACGCATCAGGCCATAAAGTTAATTTCATAAACTTTCAACAGCTGGCTGCAGTCGCAGAACTCGGAGATGGGAGACAGCAGAGCAGCCGAGGCCAGAATGAAGTGGGACTTCCACCCACTGTCTCCACAGCGCGGCTGTAAATCCAAGTGGTGCGTCAACCCTCCGGAGAAGAGGGAACACTGGCGTGTGGGACGGAAGGAGGGGGCGCTGCTGGTTATCGCCGCTCCGTGCGAGAGGTCTGGACAGCTTCTATATTCGCAGTACAAAGTGTTTACAGCGAGCGGACGGCACATCCTAAATGTTATGATACACTCCCATGCTGTGATAGCACTGTTAGGACACAAGATTAGCGTGTCCTCTGGAAAGCTTCGAGTTCAAACTGAGACAGGTATGAACGAATAAATACTCGTTTTAACAACAAAATTCATCTAAAAAGGTAATAATCATACATTTTTCCACTGGATGAGCTCAACTAGAAATACTTTGGTATTACCAGAGGTCATGATTTACACACGTACAACCAGGTATAACCCCACAACATCTGGAATGAACACACAGAAACTAAAGATGCAGCGGAGTCAAGTTCGTGAGAAAGCCTTCGCTGGATAATGAAGGTTTACAGAGTTATCAGGAATGTGGTTGAGCTGGTTTAGAGACGCAGTTTGTTAAGCTCAAGTTAAATACACCAGCACGCACACACACACACACACACACACACACACACACACACACACACACACACACACACACACACACACACACACACACACACACACGTCAGTGCTGATATCTCATAAAAAGCTAAAGGGGGAAGCCCCTGAATAACATCTGCAGACCTGGTTCGTCCGTGCCCATCTCGTTCCATTTGTTGGCGAGCTCCTTCTGCTCGGCGGTGGGCCTCTGTGGAGTGAAACAAGATCTCAACAAACAAAATCCACACTTCCAGTGAATATTCCAGGTTATCGTAACAACAAACCCCTGACCAGGGATGTGCAGCTAAACCCAGCCCAACAAAGGCCTTTCCACTGGAACAGATTGTGATGTGTTGTAGTTAAACCACATTAGCTGTGATTGACAGTATCCTACCTACCATGCGAGCCAGAGGCACGCCGAGCTCCGTGCTCATGCTGTTCAGGCTTTTCAGAACACGCTTCTCCCAGCTGGCCTGTGAGGGGAAAGCACGCGCATTCATTTGGCTTCAGATATCATGTAAGTTATATGAAATGAGGGCTGCGTTTTCAAATTAAAGCAGGCGAAAACGATCCGCGGCAGAGGAGGCACGATTGAGACGTGATGAAGATCAGAGGAGACAGACCGACCTGAGCCTTGCGCATGTAGGCCAGCGGCTCTTTCAGATGCTCTGGAGGAGCTGTAGGATGGCTCAAGGGCAGCTGGCTGGAATAAGCAAATGCAAGAATGGATTATGTGAGGGCTGATCAAGTCGATACTTAAAAGTATTTTGTCCACATGGCTGACAGCTTTAAGAGACTGGCACCAATAAAAGCACAAAAACTGCTTTACTTTAAAACGAGATGGACTCATTTGGGCAAAAATGTAAATTAAAAAGGTTATGCAGTCATTCATTATTAGTTCCTCATGAGTAGAGCTCAGATGAGTCAGAACACATCTCCACCAGATGCTCCGAGTGACTCGCTGAGCCTGCTCACGGCATGCTGAATGACTGGACCAAAGAAAAGAGACAGCGTCAACCCCGTCCTCGTGTTTGCACTCTCTCAGATTCTTACATATGTTTTTAAAGCTCACACGATACAAATAAAACTGATTTTGTTTGATATGCAGGAATGACTTCATTTTGAGACCAAATGTCTTAACCTTTCAAGTTCTCACTCTTTTTTTTTTTTAAAGCTAAGGCTGAAAAATAGGACTGAACATCAAATAATCAGGAGCAGGTTGCTGAACGGAGTTTGCTGGGTGTTTTACAGCCATCACATTGCTACGACCCGAGTCAACCCAGTCTCCTAAGACATTTACCTGGGTAACACTACTACTAAAGCATCTATAAAAAAGCTCAGATTCCCTTTTATAACTTCTACTTTTGTACAGCTTCTCATCAGACATAACTTCACTAAGTCCTAGATTAAGTGGGCGGCCAGCTGGTTTTTACTGAGAGTAATACGATTTCTTAAAGGAGATAACAATTTGATATTTCTACCTCACGTGAATTTACTCCAATACAGTAACACATATCTTAGTTCTGACACTTTTAAAGTAATCTCCCATGTCTTAGCGCTCTTTTGAGACCAAGTTCATACATTTAGCACTTTTAGTTGTTGCAATATACTTTCTTTTTTTGGGGGGGGGGGGGGGGGGTATGTGATTTTGGACAAGAGGCAGTAATCAGGTCTTACTAAATAAAAAGTAAAGCTAGCGGGGATATTATTTTTAAAAACCTATGTGCTTTAATATAGAACAGTCATGTAAAACAAAATCAACTATTATTATATCTGACTCTTGGTTTGATAAGGGAAAGTAGGACTTTCCAGTAAAAATGTCTTTGGTAACAGAAAAGAACAGCTGTGTACACTGTGCAGCTCAAAGTGAAGCATCCTCTTTGAAAATAAACATCCACATGTTGAATATCAGAGCTGGAGTTAATAAATACTCACAATTACTGCTGAGACTAAACTTATATCAAACACTTTCTTGTTGCATGAAAAAGCTATATGTTAGTCTTTGTTGGAGTAAATGAGGGGTAATTTGTTCGGACTATGAGGTTGTTTACTTTATTGACTTCATTAAACACAACATACAGTTATGCTCATATGTATTCATTAAAGAAGGAAAAAAACTGTTGCCTGTAAAATAAACTGAAATTGACTAAAGTAAAATTATTACATCATTTTCTAATTCTGGTTCAATAGAATTTTTTTTTTTTTTTTAAAAAAGCAAACAAATAAGATGTTTTCTTACATATTACATCACTCATAAACTAATATTTTGTTGAACAATCCTTTAATGTTTCCGCTAGAGTCAGGTGTTTTCTGTTCCTCTCAGTCAGACTTCTGCACCTGCTGACAGGTATTTTGTCTCACTGTTCAACAGAAAAGTGCTCTAATTTGTCCAGGACCAATTCGATTGTTTGTAAGTTTTTCTTTCTACAACTCAATTAAATGAAAAAAAAACAGTGTCTTATATCACTAAATTATATTTTTGAAAATTTTAGTAATTGTTCCTTTTTAAAGTCTCCAGTTATTTGAGTGACTGTTGTAAATTCAGCCTTTTCTTTAATGAAAGGGAATGAATACATATGAGCACAGCTGTATATAACAGAGTAAGGACATCCTATCATATATAAAGTGTTTTTCTAAAGGTATCCTTTATCATACTGCTCTTTGTAACACACCACTTGGTGGGTCAGATTACAGAAAAGGCCTGATCTGCTCTGACTGCTCAGCTCATTGGTTTGGGGACAGATGTGCCAAACAACACACTAGTTATGTGATATGATAATATAATATACAGATTAAAAGTCTAAAAGCCTCAAACGAGGTGTTTCTAGCAGTTCACAAGCAATATCTTCTATCTAAACTATTCATCCTGAGGCCCTGCAATGGACTGGCAATTTATCCAGGTAATATAGATCAATAATTGCTGGGATAGGCTCCCTTGATTAACCGGTTAAGAAACTGGATGGATGTTTATTAATAAGGGTGGGGAAATCTAATCAAAAAAATAAAAAATCTGGATTTTTTTTTTGCTTCACAATTTTAAAATTGATTTTTTTTTTTTTTTTTTGTCAAAAAAATCTTTCTTTTTTTTTTCTTCAAAAAAATTTAAATAATCCATTATAAAATTTTTGTCATTTTTATTGTTTTTATTGATCTTTTAACTTGTCTTCTTGGGCGTTATAGCAGCAAAATCATGATCTGGCTACTGTGTTGTTTTTCCCTCATTGAAATCAAGAAAAATGATGAGCAAAGAGAAAGTTTTATTGATTTATTTTGTTTTTAATCTACAAAAATGACCAATATTGAAAAATTGTGAGAATCGTAATTTAAATCGAATCGGCACCCCAAAAATTGGAATCGAATCGAATCAGGACAAAAGGATATTGTCACAGCCCTATTTATTGATCCTAAGAGAGAAAATGCTTCTTGCAGCTGATTTTTACACATGTCCACCTGTCTGGGGGGTTAAACCCTGACTGCAGCAGCAAACCAAAGCAATGAAACAAGATGGTGTGTTTTAACAAGTGACCCTGCTACATACTTACATATGCAGTTCTCTGTATACAGCATTCTGCAGCTTTTTCTCCCAACCTGAAAAACCAGTTTAAAAACTTAAAGACAGCACAAATACCAATAGCAAATAGCTATTGGCTATTAAAAAGGTAAATAAAAGTTAAACAAGAAAACTGTAGCTGTATGAGTGCTGAAAACCTGAAGTTGTGGCATGCCCACCTGAAGTTTTAAGAAAACTGCGCACGTCCTCTTTTAGAGACTCCAGTTTTATCTCAGGTCGATGTAAACAGTCCTGAAAAAATTCACAGTTAGCTGTTTTTTTTTTGTTGTTGTTTTTTGTTTTTTGTTTTTTAAAGTAATGTAGCTTGTACTTAAATAATGTGAGAAAATCTCTGAGTGCTGAAGGCGCATCGTTAGCAACATGCTAGCAAACTCACTTTGGCTTGTCTCTCTATCTGAGAGTGTAAATGGCTTCCTCTGAGCCGCTGCACGATGTGAGCGATGCTCAGAGATAACTCTGTGCCTTCGTCCATCCTCCTGCTTCACTTCAAGCTCCGACTCGGCACGGCTTCACGTGTTGTTACAACGCTACACCATCAGTATCCATCAACACAGCAGCCGCCCCCTACAGAGGTTACTTAGCAACTAAGGTCGGTCGGAGAGCGAGAAGGGGAAACAAGAACCCGACACTTTGGTTCCGACACTGAAATAAAATGTTCCTCTTGATGTGTTTTCGAGAAAAAAAAATCAAAGCTTGTTCAGTCTAAATATCTTATTTAATTGTTAATTATTATTTTTGAACGTTTTGAAGATATCTGATTCAACACCACATGAAACATAATCACCCTGCCGGAGTTAGATCATCTTAAAAGGGAAATTTTTAATGAATTCTTCTTTCCAAATTCTAACAATAAACCCTTAGCTTACTAAACAGAAGATAGTTTCAGCTTGAGAATTTTAAAAGCCTTATTAGTGCATATTTACGGCAATCATCTTTAGATCCAAATGAGGAATCGGTGATAAACACAGTTTAATACACTTCAAAATTTCTTAGACGGTTCTTTACTCAATAGATAAGCTATTCTCATTGTGCAAATCTTTAAACATCCAACTATATAAACCTTTCACTCTTAGTCTGTCTCTTATTGGCAATATTTTTAGACAATGTATCTAAATACTTTAAAAAAAAAAAAAAAACAGTATTGTATTGTTGAATTGATCAGACTGAGGCGGTGTTTCACTCTGGTCCTGTATTCTTATGGTTATTAAGCTTGTTTAGAAGCAAGTTTATTCCTGCTTAAATTGCTTTTGAAGACATAAGAGACAAGAATATAAAAAAAAAAGAAAAAAGAAAAAATTGATAACATTAGAGAAGTTAAGGTGGTATGCAGCAAAAACAAATCCAAAACTGCAGGTGAATTTCTGGTAAGACTTACAGTAAATTCCAGCATTGATCCAGTGTAAAAGACTAAACAGGTTCGAGTCTACACTAACTTACAGAATACCTATACTTTATTTGAAAAGCTTAAGTGTAAATTCTTAGTTTGAAGCAGCCATTTCTATTCTGTCATTTCAATTATGAATCTATTGTATTAGTTATTTCTTCCTTACGCATGAGACGTAACAAAAGAAATGGTTTCTTCTGTGTCTTCAATTCATAAGTCTGATTTAAGTGTACCATGTGCAGCTGAGATGGATGTTTGTGCTGAAGCCACACACAACCTGTGTTTGATTGGCCTTGAACAACAACAATAGTGCTTAAATGTCATAAACTATATGTTTCACGTGTGAGCAGATTCTCTTTTTCCCATCTCTTTACCCCAATCAAAAGCTAAAGGTTGCTGGGAGTGACTTTGCATTCATTCCTTTTCATGTCATGTGACTGATTACAAGTTATCAGAGATGTTTTCGTGGTAATGACAGCTTGTCTTTCCAGTCATCACGACAATTACAGCTTAACTGGAGCTTTTCATAGCGCTGCTGACAAGATTCCGACGAAACGCCGAAAGCATGCCTCATCATGTCAAAGACGTGACAGAAAAACACGCAGAGCAACACTTTCCACATGGCTCCAACCTTCCTGCGATCCAGGCAAATAAAAAAGCCAGTTTGAGACTTTTGTGCAACTATTTTGTGCTTTTTTTTCTTGTAGGGGAGGGGTTGGGGGTCTTAAAGGCGGACTGATCTCTACACAGTGCGATCTTTCCACATGTTGCCAGTAGCTGGAACTGCTGAGCACTAGAAGAGCGCAGCGCGCGACGCCGAGAGCGCACGTTAACTTGGAGAAACCACTCCTATAATCTCTAAGAGCTTCGTTTTTATACTTAAAAATTAACCCAATCTCATCTCTTTTTTTTTTTTAGCTTTCTTTTTTTTTTTTTTTTTTTTTAACCTTGTATGAGTATGACTGTTACTCTGGCTGTGACTGATTTGACTTGAACCTTTTTTGAGAAAGCGACATGGAGACGTTTACCATCCACGACGTGCTGATAAATTCCACCGATGTCAACAGGATTTTGTGCAATTTTGGTATTAAAAACATCTCCGAGTGCGAGAACGAAGAGAAACTGTCTCCCGAGCCAAAAGGTAAAGTGGCTTCATCTGTTTGTTTTTGTTTTTTTGGTACACCCTAATATAGTCTGAGATGTTCTTTTCATATTTCCGATATCGAATATGGATTTTAGCCCAATTAAAAAAAAAAAGAAATATATAATTTTGTACTCGAGCTTGTGTCAAATGAGCGACCGCTCTGGGCATTTTTCTTGCGTCAGTGCGCATTACGCGTATGGCTCAGGTCCTCCATGAGGCTAATGTAGTCAGTGCCCACTGGTTGTGCACGGTTAAGTGAACAGAAATGCATTTGTGCACTTTGTGGACACAAAATAGAAAACACAATGTAATCACTTCAGTATATTTTTGAGGATAAAATCCACAGAGGCAACATAGCCTTTAGTGATATTGCAAAGAGATTAAAAAGATTTAAAAAAACAAAACAAAAAAAACGCACAAAACCATACAAAGAATAAGGGAGTTGTACATGACTCACTGTTTTATGAATATTAGATTGATGTTTGCTCAAGGGATGTAAATAAATGTGAAAATGTAGACATGCTCTGCGTGAGAGGGGTGGTGAGATGAATCAGAGGAATTCATAGGTAGGCTCTAAAATGATTTGAGGAGTTCATTTTATATTTATGTATGTGCATCTGTTTGTTTCCTGTCTCTCTCAGATATCAACCAGACAGTCCGGATCGTCCTCTACAGCCTCATCTTCCTCCTCAGTGTCCTGGGCAACAGTCTTATCATCGTCGTCTTGGTGAGAAACCGGCGCATGAGGACTGTTACCAACCTGTTCCTGCTGTCCCTGGCCATCAGTGACCTTATGGTCTCCCTGGTGTGCATTCCCTTCACACTCATCCCCAACCTCATGAAGGATTTCATCTTCGGCATTGGCATATGCAAGCTGGTCATGTACTTCATGGGTATGTGGATAAACTGTACAGAAAATCTTGGATTTGATCTTAATCATGATTTAAATATGTGAAAAGATTGTATTCGAATTTAGTTTAGCAACATAACACTTTAGTTTTCCACACAAAAAACACTTAATATTGTTGTAATGCTGAAAAAAAAAAAAAAAAAATAGCTTTTCTAAAACATTTATATCTGCTCAGGACAAAACATGTTGCTTAGTCTTCAAACCGCAACAGATCTTGGAGATGATTGGCAGGAAACTTGGCATTAACAAAAGAAATGTCAGAGAAAATGATGAAGATGATTATAAAACTCCTTCCAGCAATAATTTAACACTAGAGGGTGGCAAAAAGATGTTGGTTGTTTCTAAAAGTTGGCACAGGGACAAAAAAAGAAAGGGGAAAAAAAGGCAGGTTGTGAAAAGAGAACAAACAGGTTGGACCAGGAAGACAAAACATCAAGAAAAAAGGTAAAAGAAAAAAAAAGAAAAGAAAATGTCTGAAAATAAAAAATGGGCTTTATTGGGCAAAATTAAATGTTTGAGCTGAAAAAGTAGATTTACATTCAAATCTACTCAGAGAAATAAATATTGAAGCACAAAGAGACAAGTATATATAATATAAAAAAGAAAAAAATGGATGTTGTGGGGTTGATGTCAAATAAAAAACCTGAAATTTTTCTCATTTTTTAAAAATTCTGTCTGTCAAAACCGTGTTTGATGATGCTGAGGTTGAAACTGCAGCTTCAGAGGAAAGCTGTTCACATGTTTCTCTCAGGGAGACGTAATCAACCCAATAACATGATCACAGTCTGCATTTCAGTCTGATTGCAAAATTGTGGAGGCAATTGGAAAAAAATTGTCCATGACAAGATGTTGTTCGCCTCCACACAGCAACGTTGGAGTCTGATTGAAGAGGAACCTTTTTATTGACTCAGGAAATCAACACCTCATAGTTTCTATACTATCGTAAAAGTCACAGGAGGTGAAAGAAAAGTACTAATAGTCATGTTTTTTATTCGTGATTCAACAGATTTTTCTTGATAAATCAGAAAAGACAGAAACAATCAGCTGATAAATAGATGTGTTTCTTTCTTTCTTCATGTTTTTATTTACCACATAACATATGGGATTTCTAAATTGTTTGCCAGAGCTCGCAAATAAGTAAAGACTTCATCTGCACGGAGGATTATTTAAGTATTTGCTTTGTTTGTTTTTGTTATTTGATTGCGTTGGTAATTGCCATACACACATCGGAGACAGGATAATTGAAGACATACGAGGCTCTATTGGGCAAGGTTAATTTGCCCGTATGTTCAAATGTAGCTGAAGATTTAATCAGCTTCAGCTAAAACAGTCCTGGTTGAAGGAGATTTGTGAGAGAAAATCAAGACATGTTTGTGGCTGATATTGTTTTATATTTTATTTTTCTTCATATACAGCAACTCCAAGTTCTGGTTTCTGGATCTACATTGGTCCCAGTCATGCCTCAAGAGAAAAGAATGAATGCCACAGAAGGAAATCTGGGTCCCTAAATCAGCATAGTTTCATAGTCTTTCTGCATTTATGTAGGAAAAAAAGAAACAATTTAGCCTGAAGCTGGAAGTTTCATGTCTGCTCTGCTATAATCTGAGGGCAAATATGAAGAAGCAAGAAAATTCTAGCTAAATCAAAGTCAGGTAACTTGTAGAAATTTTTTTTAATAATCCTAACTCTCAGGGACTCTTTGCGTTTTCAGATCAGGTAATGCAACCTTTTGAAGCATTTACCTGGTGAGGCAGGTTTATTTCATACTTTTTATACCTCAGAAATACATTTCGAAGGAATCAAAAAGGCAAACTCCAGCAAATATTGAATGTAACTTGACCTTTATTTGGATAAGCTTCATATGCCCAGGTGTACAGGAATACATAATGAACTTGTATATATTTTACATACCGGTAAACACCATGTTTTTGATCATAAAGCAGCATTATTACAGCATCATCTCACCAACTGCCTGCCAACACCAGATGTGATGAATGCAAAGTTAAACAGCCAGTAATGCTGAAGAAACACTAATAAAGCAACCGATTTGTTTAAAATCAAGTGTATCGATAAAGTGTTAACCTGATTTCCACCAGTAGGTTGGTACAGTACAGATAGGTACGTATTATATTTTGTGTTTCCACAGACAAAAACCAGGAAGGGTATCCAAATGAACATATAAATACCCAGCCCATAAAAAAAGTTAAGTAAAAATTTTTATGAATATGAGGTCTTTATTTGTCCCTTTAACAAAATAAAATAAAATAAAATAAAATAAGTGTACATTTTTTAAGGATAATTGCCATTTATTACCATGTGATAAGTCAAACATTGTATAGTGTAATCTTCTGCTTTCTGGCATCCATTAAGGGGCAGAAGACAAAAATTAGATTTAGTTTTCCACAGGATTTTGAGCAAAGTTTGTACCAGAAAGTGATGCCAAATGTTTTAGAAACTGTATGTACCATATATGTCACACTGGGTTCTTACGGGCTAAACTTGTTCGGGACCCTTTCTCTGAATCCCAGTCATACCAATCTGGCCCAAAAGGGTGAAGTCTGACACATTTCCATCTGTTGAATGATCAAAAGAGTTAATACTTGCAGTGTGACTCATCACTAAAGACAAAGCAGCAATAGCACCATGTTTATTCTGGATTTTTTGTTGTTTAAGCCACAAAACAAGAAGAAAGAACACAGACTGCTAGACGCCCACCATTCTTCTCCTTTGTATTGTATTCTTCTACATTATAAGTCAAGCAAGGCGCTGCATTGCTATGAACTCAAACATTCATTCATTCATTCATTTTCCGAACCGCTTATTCCAATTCAGGGTCGCGGGGAAGCTGGAGCCTATCCCAGCCGGCTTTGGGCGACAGGCAGGGTACACCCTGGACAGCTCGCCAGTCCATCGCAGGGCCTGAACTCAAACAATTAATCTCAATAAATATATATATTTAAAAGACAGCATAGATAAGGACATTCTCACATATCTGTGTTCACCAGGAAAACTAGGAGCACAAAACTTAAAAAGAGAGGAAAAACAGAAAACCCACACCCATAAGAGATGAAATAAAACTGTCATTGTTTTGGTGAAGGACTCATGATGCTGAACGTTTAAATGATTCAAACGTCGTTTTATTAGGAAAAAGGTTCAGGAGGGAATCAGGAACAGGAGTTTGACAACAAACTGGTGACTACTGTGGAGGAGTGAGCTGGCTTTAAAGGGATGTTGACGATTGTGGGCAGGTGTGTGTTCATCTGGAGACGAAGGACTAGCTTAGAGATTGAAGGTAGAGTCCGCAAAGGCAGGGTTTGACAAAAACAAGATGAATAAGACTATGGGTTACTCAGGGTGCTCACCACAAAGTGTGAAAAAGGATCAGTTGGAAACTAAAGTTTTCACACTCACAGGCTGCCATCTTTTGTGAAAATTAAGAATTCGAACCTTTGAGAGAATATTTCTCTTTTTCCAATGGCAAAAAGGACAATAAGTCACACAACCATGATGTGGTGGGTGGAGGATTAGGGCTCTTCCACTGGAACAAAATCCTCCTGCGGGCTATAAATGAGGCAAAAACATCTGACTTTATCTTTGTCAGGCCAGATGGAACAGAGGGTGCCTCAAAAATGGCTGACAATGGATAGTGGTCTTGCTTGAAATTGAGGCTTCACCTTGTATTATAAAAAGCCAATGTTTAGCCAATATCGGGCAAGAGAAGAATGTATGGGTGCAGTCTGCTGGATACGAGCCACGTCCGTCGCAGGCGTGGCTCGTTCCAGGGAAAAGCTTACTGAGCTGAGCTTAGTAGAAACCTTAAACTGAATTAAGTTTAGTCGGGGACATGAGGAAGTAGAGTGACCCTCCTCCCAGAGCTCACACATCGTCAAGCTTTTGGACTGGATTAAAACACAAATATCATTGGTTGTTTTCTTTTACAAATTTTGCTTTGATTCATACATCAGACCAGTTTTGTTACTTCCTGATATACAGACCCTGTTTTTAAAAACAGAGTTTGGATATGATGTGCCTGTATCTGTGACCCCCATTACTTTCCTTCATCAGTAGCAGCTACATTGTTTGTACTGAATACTATATTGCTATGGCCTTTCAAGCTGCTGCATTTGGAAGAGACTGAGCACTAAAGCTGCACACTGGTGCATGACCTCCCAATAAAGCTGTTTTATGTCAGTGTATTTTGTTCTGAACCTGAATTCAAAAACCCAACTTAAGTCAATAATATGTTTAAGATAGTTTGTGAGATAAATATAGAACAGAGTACGGAACTATCTTTGTTAACAAGCGCGGTCATTCAATCTGACAACGTTTTTCATATTTACCCTCCGATAATTAAATTGTCTGCTTCAAAGACGTGTGTCTTTATTCTGGATGAGTCTGTCCTCGTGATGAGGTCCGCTCGGCTTGTTTGCACTCGAATACACCAGCAAAACCTGCATAAATGAAAGCCAAGCATCGATTAAAATAAGGAAATCAAGTGTAAAAGTGAATTCAGTGGTTTATCCAGATCTGGATGAAGGCTGCGTTTTTCCACTGCCCTTCTCATCAACCTCCGAAAATAGACTCGGTTGCTTCTGAAAACTGGAAATGGCTTTTCATGTGTAGACATGTGCACTAAAAGAAGACGAAAACAGAGAAGAAGGCACATCCAAGAACATGAATGAAAAAGTAAGCTTACATGGCTGTTTCACAAACTATATCTTCACAGATCTGTCTTGATATCTTGATAGCTGATTGGTATGAAAACCCCAGCAGCGAGGGGCTTTCCTGATTGGACTTTCGCCATAAGAAAAATCCAATTTTGACTGTTATTAAAGCCTTTCGACTCCCTCTTGTACAGCAGGAAGCAAAGTAATTTTCCCCTCTGAGTTGGGGTTGTTCATCTGTTGCCTGCAGACACACTGAAGGAGTTCCTCTACTGTCAGTATTGCAAAGACAACCACAATATCACAGACATTTGGACTTGAAACGGGACAAGCACAGGGGCATTAGTGAGACCACTAAGTATAGAAATGTTCTAAAACAAACCTTTGTGCACAGGTGCAGAAACTCGTACATTAGCAGAATGAAATTAAGTATTTGTTTATATATTAAGAACAATATTTATATAGAAGTGATATTAAATGGGACGTTTTCCTACATCCTGCAGCTTTAATATGTAGTATGCTGGCAAAACAGATACCTGTGCATTGTTTTTTAGCCAAAGTCTGGACAAATTCCCTCTCTTGACATGCATTTAAAGATAAATCATACTGATAAAAGTGGACCTCTTTATAAAGCCTCTCTTCAATTCAGCTTCATGTCAGTTTCATAGCTGCTGGCCTTGTGGCAATGACCAGGTCACCTTGTTAAAGCATATGAAGGGTACACAAATGTCTACACAGAGCCTGTCAGGACTTCAGCAAAAGTAAACTGTTTCCTTTTCCCCTTCCAACCACAAACCAGATTATTTTCTAATTTATTATCTAGATGAATTTTTTAAAATAACTAAGTAATTTACAATCCCACAGGACCAGAAAGCTCAAGAAATAGCAGACTAATTTCTACAGAAAAGAAAAAAAGCCTTTTATTTATTTATTTTTTATTTCACTAACAGATACAAAGTTATTTAAATCATTTGCAGACAGATAGTTTTTCCAATTCTATCCACCTGTATCTGTGTTTCACCACTTTACAAAACCTTGAAAGAGGCAGTCCAGGAAAACCTCCAGCAGAGCCAGATTCAGGAGAAGTGGATTGAGTTCAATGGTTTGGGGTGGAGAGGATATGACAGGGTGGTCAACAGCACCACAACTCTAACCCAAGTATACCGTCTGTGAAAGATAAAGATGAAACACAAGCTTAATAATAATAATAATAATAATAATAATAATAATAATAATAATAATATAATAATAATAATAATAATAATAATAATAATAATAATAATAATAATAATAATAATAACTGTTTCATATTTCAGATACAGGGAAAAAAAGAGTCAAGACAGAACAAAGAAGGACACGTTATAATTTTGTCCCCCAGTCTTAGCAGTCTTAGCAGTCTTAGCATATAGCAAGCTAAAGGTCACCCAGGCCAGTCAAGGAACAAACTATACAATTTATATAAAAGGAAAGTTTGTAGACTAATCTTACAAATAGATGGTGTGTCTGCTTCCCAAACTGGGCCTGGATCCCAGTCTACTCGTGAAAACTACTTTTTGGAAAGATCTTTAAAACAGAAAAGTTATGGAAAGCTTTCTATCTGAGGACAGTTCCAGTAGCACCATTGTTCCAAGAACTGATCCATTCCAAGTCAAACACCAAATGATAAACCTTTGCACATATTTTTCCTCCTCATTAATTACCCACGCGTTTAAATCTGTTTTCATAATTTCCTTTCACTGTTCTATTCATTGTCAGACATGTGATTGAAATTTTCCACACAGACAGCTTGACAGGAGACGAGTCAATGCATTCAGTGATGCGACTAAGGTCTTCCATCACTTTAGTGTCCCTGTTATTCTCGTAACTTCTCCATCCCTGACTTGTACTTCTCAAAAAGCCTCTGCTGGGACCTTTGCAACAAGGTGATGTCATTACAGATGATGCACTGAATACCAATATTTCATTTTTATCCAATTAGAGACCAGCTCGGAAATCTGATTTTAATTTCCCGTCCTCACTTCCTGTTGCCCCATTTAGCAGTACATGGAGATCAGAGCACTGTCTTCGGGGATTACTGCATCATTTGTCCTTGTGTTTGTCTGTTTATGTCACCATTCGTCAGACCATGTACAGAAATCATTTCAGTATATTTATAGATCTTCTTGTTATTGTTACAGAGTGTGTTAACACTGATCAGACGGGGCCAGGATGTGCTCTGTTGTTACTCAGTAGTTAAATTTAATGTGACAAAACATTATAGTGCCAAATCACCAAAAACATTACACTAGACATGTTTTGAGGATGTCTGAGAGTCAAAAAAAGATTAATGATTAATAAAGTTGGATTAATACCATTGTACCTGAAATTATTGAACAAAATCTATATAAAGTGCTTATTAGTTAACGTGACTTTTTACATGCTATTTTTTTCCCCAGTTCCCCCACTCATTTTGCATTTAATGATAAATAAAGTAGGAATTATACCACTGTTTTGTGTTTCCATTTAACATTAAGCTACAAAAATGGAAGTGGTTAGCTTAGCTTAGAAATTAGCCAGGTACTGTTTAAAGGTAAGGTTGCACATTTACGGTTTTACTAGCTAACAATTGATATCCTGTTCATTAAACTTGTGAATCAAAAGTGTTTAAACTTCAAACTTTTTACACATTAGCTTGTCCTTGCTTCAGTTTTTATTGGAGATGAAAAATTAAGTAGTCAAATTGTTCCTGAAATTATTGAACAAAATCTATATAAAGTGCTTATTAGTTAACGTGACAGCTGTTTTATGGTACTTTTTACATGCTATTTTTTTCCCCAGTTCCCCCACTCATTTTGCATTTAATGATAAATAAAGTAGGAATTATACCACTGTTTTGTGTTTCCATTTAACATTAAGCTACAAAAAATGGAAGTGGCTAGCTTAGCTTAAAAGTTAGCCAGGCACTGTTTAAAGGTAAGGTTGCACATTTACAGTTTTACTAGCTAACAATTGATATCCTATTTATTAAACTTGTGAATCAAAAGTGTTTAAACTTCAGACTTTTTACACATTAACTTGTGTTTGCTTCTGTTTTATTGGAGAAAAAAAAATCAAATTGTTCCTGAATTATCAGACAAAATCTACATGAAGTGCTTATTAGTAACAGCTGTTCTGTGGTACTTTTTACATGCTATTTTTTACCCCAGTTTTCCCAATCATTTTGCCAAGCTAATACCCAATTAGCAAAGAGTGTTTGTCCTAAACATGGCCCAAATCTGCATTTTTATTTGGTCTTTGGGCCATGCTCAGTTCTCCCAACACTCATTTCAGCCCATGCCATTACCCAAGTTAGGCCCTGACCTTTGAGTCACAGCTGGCCCAGGTAATGCTTATACTGTATGTACCTTAACTGAAGCATAAATGCCTAAATTAGTCTAAATATGTCTGTAATCTTTGTTATAATCTGGCTGTAGCATCATTGACTATGACAGCTATAAAGTGCAGCAAAACAGTAAATATAGTTGTTTAAAACCTGACGTTGATTAGCTTTGTACACTGTTATGCATTCGTTTAATTTTACCCTGTAAATACTGTGTCCATGCAGACCACATCCCCAAGCATAGACATGTTTGGAAGTACTGAAGCCCCTTCAGCAAGTATTTAGAGAATTTGAACAACTCTTTCATGGCTGCTACTCAGATACCTGGGTCATTTCACAGAGGAATATTCCAAAGCAAAAAAAAAAAAAAAAAAAAAAAAAACTAAAGCAAGTTAATGTTCTTTGTAGTTACAGCTACAGTAATCTAAACTTGTCTGCATCTTTTGTCTTATTCTTTGCTTGCATTTTTGGAATGAAATCTAATAAAGGTTTGAACAGCCAGTGTTAAGGATTGGCTTTAAAGACAGGAAAAAGAAACAATCTTCTGGGGCTCAGCCAATAGGAACTTAATGCTGGGTTTTCTGCTCTCTGCAGGGGTCTCAGTAAGTGTGTCTACCTTCAACCTGGTGGCCATCTCCCTGGAGCGCTACAGTGCCATCTGTAACCCGTTGACTTCCAGGACGTGGCAGACTAAATCTCATGCTGCGAAGGTCATCACCGCCACCTGGGTAGCATCCTTCATACTGATGCTGCCCTACCCCATTTCCAGCACTCTGAAGCCCTTCACCCGCCTCAACAACAGCACCGGACACATGTGCCGCCTGGTGTGGCCAAACAATGTCATTCATCAGTCCTGGTGTGCAAGTTCTTTTAAAATTTTTACACAAAGATTTTCTCACACAATCACAGTTGCTGTTCATTTGATCAGTTTGTCAAGTCAAGCATTTAAAAAAAAAATCGCATTCAAAATATTTGAAGCAGCAATTCACAGCCAGAAGATTGGATGTAGAGTTTATTTTAATAACCTTGAATTAATGCTTATTTTTATTCATTTTTTTACCCCTCTAAATATGTCTGAAATATTGTAGGTATGTGTCTCTGCTGCTGCTGCTCTTTCTGATCCCTGGCATCGTGATGATGACAGCCTACGGACTCATCTCCTTGGAGCTTTACCGTGGTATCAAATTTGAGCTGTCCAACAGGAAATCTAGCAGAGGTATGAAAGCTATAGAGCAAACCAGCCACAAATTTGTACTTTCTTATTAGAAGTCAACACAACACTATATTGCTCAAATGCATGTCAAGTGCATTACACTACTCACAAAAAGTTAGGGATATTTGGCTTTCAGGTGAAATTTATGGAAAATGCAATATGTTCATGCTACAGTGATATAATATCATAAAAGTAAGACATTTAAGTAGAAGGATGCACTACTGATTTCCTCATCAAAAAATTAATTCAACACAAAAGGTAACAACAATGGTAGTTACACTACAACAAAAATTTGAACGTCTCAATATCTTGTCATGTGCCCTTGAGCATCAATTACAGCTTGACAACGACGTCTCATGCTGTTCACAAGGCAACTTATTGCCTGCTGAGGCATGGCATCCCACTCTTCTTGAAGGGCAGCCCTCAGGTCATTGAGGTTCTGGGGTGCAGGGTCTCGAGCCTCTACACGACGGCTCAGCTGATCCCACAGGTTTTCAATGGGATTCAGGTCTGGAGAGAGTGCAGGCCATTCCATTTGAGGTACCCTGATTGGTACGTTCCCTGATGATGCGGCCTCGATGAGCAGGAGCATTGTCGTCCATGAAGATGAAATTAGGCCTCTGCTGTTCATGTAGGGGCACAATCACTGGATTAATGATGTTATTCAGGTAGTATGGGCTTGTCACTGTACCACTCACAAAGTGTAGGGCAGTTCTGTACCAAGTGGACACCCCTGCCCACACTGTAACACCGCCACCACCAAAAGCTCGCCTGGTGACAACAGTGGCTGATGCATAGCGCTCTCCCTGACGTCTCCAACATCGTTGCCGGCCATCATTTCTGCTCAGTGTGAATCGACTTTCATCAGAGAACAGCACTGAGGCCCACTGGTTCCTCGTCCAGCGTAAACGCTCCCTGGCCCATGCAAGACGATGATGCCTGTGCCTGGTGGTGTGGTCAGGTACCCGTGCAGGTCGTCTAGCACGTAGACCACGCTGATGGAAACTGTTTCGAATGGTCTGACGTGACACTTGGGTGCCTCTCACCTCTCTTAAACGTGCCTGGAGTTGAGTGGCATTCACCATCCGGTTTCTCAGGGCAGTGTTCACAATGTAGCGGTCATCAGCACAGGATGTGGCCAAAGGACGTCCACTTCTAGGCCTTTCTGTGACTCTTCCAGTCTCTCCATATCTCTGTTGCAACCTGCTGATGACACTCTGTGACACTCCAAGCTCAGTGGCCACTTCTGTCTGAGAACGTCCTGTTTGAAGCATCGCAATGGCAAGGGACTGTTGTTCCATTGTTAGGTGTCGTCTTGGTCTCATGATGTCAAAATGTGAACAGCATGATGAGGACAACTGTTTAAACACCAGCTCTAATTGAACCAGGACATTTATTGGTCAATTCAAGGATCACACACCTGCCGTGATTTTTGCCGTTAAGCTCCTTGTTAGAGAACAGCAACTTGTGCAAAATTTATTGAAACATTTAACAGTTGGACATGTGCATTTAAAAGCTTAGAAAAGATCACATTAAGTTCACCTGTACAGGTTTGAATGCATTTTAGGCTTGTTGTGAAATTTCACCCAAAAGCTGAATATCCCTAACTTTTTGTGAAGAGTGTATATTAGAACTATTTCTGGCAGTGGAGTCATACACATATGATGCCAGATAAACATAGAAATGCACTTTTCCACTTTTCATTTCATATTTTCATCCCCAAAGACAGGCAAGCCAGCACTGGCAGTATCAAGCCAGGCGACAGTGATGGCTGCTATCTACAGCCATCTAAAAGGAAGAGCTTGACAGCGACTACAAGCAACAGTACGAACTCCAGCAGCCACCCTTCAGTGGGGCGAGTGTGTAGCAATAGCTCCACGTCCAACCTGATGGCCAAGAAGCGTGTGATTCGCATGCTCTTGGTCATCGTCTTCCTCTTCTTCCTGTGCTGGACTCCCATCTTCGTTGTGAACGCTTGGCAGGCTTTCGACCGGCGCTCGGCCTATCGCCTCACAGGCGCTCCCATCTCTTTCATCCACCTGTTGTCCTACACTTCGGCTTGCGTCAACCCCATCATTTACTGCTTCATGAACAAGCGCTTCCGCCAGGGCATGTTATCCACTTTCAGTTGCTGCAGCTGCTTCAGGAGGAGCAGCATAAGGAGCAGCAGCTCAGGGAGGTCAGCTGGAAGCAGGATTACTACGGGGGAAGCGGGAAGATCAAGATCAGGGCCGAAAACCCAAGAGGAGAATGGTCATACTGCTCCAAGTGGAGCCAGCACACGCTTCACCTACAGTGGCATCCGTGCATCTGCCTGGAGTGAACTGACGTAACTTGTAGTGATATGTCTGCGTGTTGGAGTGGTAGTCGTCGTGCAGACACATGAAGGGAATCCGTGGTATGTTGTACAGCCAATACAGTACTTATATGAAGTAGTTTATGAGCAGCTATGTTGCTTTCACTCAGTGTGACATGACTGTGGAACGGTGCTGTTGCACATGAAACATGCCTGAACTTTCGTCTGTAGGCAACAAATTGATGTCTGATACACAGCTTCAGGGACCAAAAGTCTGACATGAAGCCATCTAAAGCAGGAAACCACTTTAGATTTTATTTTCCATGTACTCCCTTTTCACATATTTCAAAACACAGCTAAACGATACAGCCACCAGGTAATATGACAACTAATCCAATTTTAAAACTGCAATTAATTTACAAAATTTCTGACTTGTTATCTAATTGAAAGTTCACATCATAGCTTATAACTTCTTATACCATGGTCTGGGTGAATATAGACCATGGTAAAAGAATATAGCTTCGTGTCGGACGGTTCACGCCCCCGCGTCGTCCATTAATTTCTAATAATGGACACCTCGTCAGGCATTATCCCTTACATAACTTGGCTTTACTTCATGTTGTCCTTAAATATAAATACATTTTACTGGACTTGGGGTGGAAAAAAAAAGAGAAAGAAATGCTGTCTACATAAAGGACAAGAAGTAGGGAGCAATGCTAGCTAATTAGCAATACTGTCCACATTTCTTTCCTTGTCTTAAGTTCATATTCATAAGTTATGACAATATTGACTTTTTTGTTTATATATTTAAGTGTATTATTCCAACTGTGGTGGGATGATACCATTAGAAAGAGGCTGTATTTACTCTCCAGTAATGAAGACAAACAGAAGACCTGAATGTGCGTAATTTAGCGATTAGCATGATAAGCAAAGGAGTATTGAGGAGCTAGCTGGTTCAGTCCAGTATCCAGAAGAACCAGTTTAAAGTGCTGTCAACACTAAAAGAAGCTTAATTAACATTTTCTTTGTACACACTACCAGTTAAAAGTTTGGACACGTTTTCCTATTTATATTTGTTGCTAGACAGTCAACTTTGATGCAAAAACTCAATCCCCCCCACTTTTCACTTATTCATGAAGCTACTACCAGTAAAACTCTGAACATATCACTTATATTAGTATATAGGTGAGGCTAACTGAAAACTAAGAGGTCATATTCAGAGAAACAAATTCAGCTATTGTGTTGATCATTTTTTGAGTTTTCAACATACAGTTCGTGGTATTCTCATGTCATCTTATATCTCTTTCGCTGTGATAGCCACACTGAGATGTTATTGTGCCAAGTACATTTAAAACACCCCCTCCTCGTTCAAATAATCCTTGACCCTTTGTATGTGTACCTGAGGCACTTTGAAACTGGAGGGGCCTTATCGAATTGTGGGATTTTAAACACCTGCATCCTCTCTCCAGAGTGATTTCCTGCCATTACCCATGTGATTTCATGGATTTGTCCTGTCAAATATAGCAGCATTGATGTAGCAACACTTTGTTTTCTTTGGATTTTTATGTGTTTCTGTTGTAGCTTTGATGTTGCTCTGTAAAAAGCATGTTGTTGTGCTACGTGGTGATATTCTGTGCCCATTTTAGGCACATAATTGAATGTATAAACCCAATCCCAGTGGATTTACTGAGTTGTAACGTACATTTGAGTGTTGCTCTGGGAAAGGTATTCTATTCTCTATGACCCATCAGCTCATAAAGACCATGAGTGGCCAGTGTGCAGACCCAGGGCGGTATAACTCGGTGCTTTTAACAGCTTTCATTAAAAGTGCATCCAAAAAGGATGGAGAGACTGGAGCAGGGCTTCTCTGTTGATTCAGACATCCCCACCCGCCTTCAGCCTGCAGCCACCGAGGAGCAGAAAGAAGTATGTTTTATGTAAGAAAAGGAACAAGTCTGGGCCATTCATTTGTACTTTTTCAGCTGTGACTTTATGTACTCACTTAAGCTTTAATTAAAAGAAAATTAAATAAAAATTTTTTTTTTAAAAATCACACAGTGAGATTTTATATCACTTTTTTAATTCTCATTTTTATGCCAATATTGCAAGTTTTTTTTTTCTTCATGTTTTTGCTTTTTTTTTCTCTTCTTTTAATGACATACAGTTTTGAGCATGATCTGGAGCTGCAATATGTACAAAAACAAACTAACATGTTATTAAAAAAAAAACCAAAAAACAAAACAAAAAAAAACCAAAACAACCGTCCCCTTTGTTTCGACATTATTGCTAAATGTTACAAACGGCACAGGTTTCTACCATCAGCAACCCTTTGAGCACTGAGTATACTACCACAATGACACCTCTGCTTACCATTTACTAGAATAATACACAGATACAGTGAGAGAAGTTAAAGATAGTGGAAGGATGTGAAAAAGAGAAAGGGAGGTGAGGGGGGGGGGGGGGGTGAAAACAAACAAAGGCAATCAACTGTAGCAAAGCTAAGCATGAACAGAACGTGTGCTTAAAATAAAAATAAAAAAACGGTGCGTAATCTCCAAATATACATAGAAAAACATGAGCGATGAAAGAGTAAGGATGAAATATGGAAGAGAAATAGAAAGGTTAGCGCTCTGTAGTGCAAACAGCCAAATAGTCTTAAGGAGAAGTAAGGCTGAGTGCGACAGAATAGAGCTCCACACTCCTTTTTTTTTTTTTCTTCTAATATCTGTTTAAAGCTGCCTCTCACTCTGCCCCGTTTTGTTTTAGCAGTGCATGAAAACTATATTATAAAAGACATTTGGCATATTAGAGGATACATACATTGTTCAGAGCTCATAAAAACACATACATAACAACAGCTGCTTTTTGGAGGTGTAGAAAGAAAAAAAATAACAAACATGACCAGACAGAGGAAAAAGCAAATGTTTATGAAATGGTGTTTTTTTTTTCTTTTCTCTCTGAAAGCTTCGTCGCCGGGTTAACATTAATCCAATGTGCACTTTAAGCAGGCATGTAACTTCTTTTTAAAGCTCACTCCCCACCTTTTATGTCTCCTTGTAACCCTACTGATACCTTAAATCTGTAAATCTGAACGCTGTGTGTGTGCGTGTGTGAGAGAGGGGGGGTGGGGGCAGCTCAGATTGTCCAGGCGACACATGTGAGATAAGCATGCATCGCTGCTTTTATTAACTTTGAGCAAATGTGACAAAAGCTGCTCTGTTCAGACTCGCGGGAGGAGATGACGAGGAGCCAGGGGTGGTTAGCTTAAAGAAGGCGACATGTAAACAAAAATTCCCAAAAATATCCAAACTTGACAGGAAGGAGAAAGGCGGCGGGAGCGGGTGACGCTAATGCGGAGGCTCTGCTGAAAAACCCGCAGATTTTAGAAGACATAGAAAAAGATTTGCGTTAAAAATCTACAGTTTGGATTTTTATTTTATTTTTTTTATATGACCTTCATCCTGCAGAGTAAAGGGTTCAGGCTGACCTGCGGGGTGTGAAGAGGCGCCACTACTCAGGTTTCGATGCTACACATGGTGCTGCAGCACCTTTAAGTCCAAGCCAACATAGGCAGCATGGGCAATAATGCACTTTTTTCTTTGTTTTATTTTTTTTTTCTCTCTTTAGGACATAAGACAAGGGGAGACTCTGTACCAATAATTTAAAAAATATCAATATTACAATATAAAATATTTAACACTAATGACAAAACAGGCGGGCAAAGGATGGCAAATATGAGGGCATAAATTAAATCTTTCCTCTTTTTTTTACATTTGAAGGGGCTGCAAAGCAAATCCTTTTCTGTTCCTATTCAAAGGTGTAACAAAATGCTGAAATACTTTATCAAGCAGACATTCAAGTTACAGTATTGTTTATCTTTATCTCCCTTCCCCTCCCAAAAGTGTATACAGTTGTACTGTAAAATCACAAGTATTGCCTTTGAACGAATATTTTCCCCACAGTTAGCAGACATTTGGATCCCGGTGGAAGACAGAAAAACCCAAAAACTTTCTTTCTTTTTTTTTTTGGAGTTGGAACACTTTAAAATGGAGCGAGTCTGACTCAATTTTCCATCACAGCGACGACATATGAAAGACACACACCACACAATGTATTTGCTGGCTGGTGAACTAGTGCTCAGGCTGACCCAAAAAGAAGAAGGGGGAAAAAAAAAAAGAAAAGAAAAAAAAAAAAAAAAAAGATGAAAATGACCTGTACAATATTGCTGTAATGTTTGGAAATGCACATATTCAATCAATAACACACATTTAGAAGGCCTTTATGCTCCCGCGGGAGACGCAGTCGCCATGAACATGTATAAGTGCAACTAGTCAGACAGTGAGTTCACACATACACACGCTTGTTCTGCAGAAACAAACCACAGGATATCTGAAAGAAGACAAGGCGGAGCGGAGCTTACAGCGCTCGTGACACATTGTACCAACAGTTAAAAAAAAAAAAAAGGGTGCACCACGCCAGAGTTTAAAAAATAAAAATACAGAAAGAGGGGTTTGTACTTGTACTCCATGAACGAAGGCCGACGGATTCTTCGGAAGGCTGCTTTGCGTGAAAATGTGGTCTTAAAGAGTCGCAGCAATGAGCTCAAGTTGGCAGAGCTCCTGTGATAAGAAGCGAGGCATCGGCTTGCTTTTGTGCTATGCACAGGTTCTTCCAACATGAGTAAACAGCAGATAGGAAAAAAAAGGTACTTTTCTCTCTTTTTATGCAATTGAAGTTATCAGTAAGGCCACATCTTTTTTTTTTTTTTTTTTTTTTTTTTTTTAAATGTTTCGTTGTTATATTTTTTTGGAAAACCATCGGATATAAATGCCACCAGAACTAGAGCACACACTGGAAGACACCTCTCTAGGTGCAGTTTGATACAAGCTTCACAACATGGTTTGATACGTTAGCAGTGAGCAACAGATAAGAGGACATTAGATATGTGACTGGTCTAACTGTGTACACAGTAAGAATATACAGTACTAAGGCTATCCTTTTAAGTCAATGACTACGCTTATTACATGGATCTGAAAACAGCAAAACCAACTTGGTGGAACCATGAACAACTATTTTAAGCTTTTTTTTTTTTTTTTTTTGTCATGATTCTGCAAATGTTGCTACGGCTCCGTGTGAGATGTGTATGCTTTCCAGGAGACGTAGAGCACATAAGAGTATTGCAGGCAAGGCAGAGGCGTTGCTTAAAGCTTTTTCTCTTTAAAGACTTCATAAAAACCAATGATAAAAAATAGGCCCTCTGAGGTTATTTCCCCAATTTTAGAAACAAAAACAAACCCTTTGCTTATGCAAACAAACAGCCCAGACTTTAGATTTTTTCCCCCAAAAGAAGACGCAGGAGTATCAAAACAAAACAAACAAAAAAAAAAATCAATCCAAAGACTGAAAAGCAGGCGTTTTTGTAGTAAGGTCATTATAACATACAGGTTAGGATTTTGGACCTCAAACAGGGGGAAGAAGAAGAAAAAAAAAGCCCAAGCTCAGAGGAAGAATAGAAACTATTTGGTAACAAAAGTGTACTATATGTTTAATACAAAAAAGGTATGGAGAAAAATGTACCTTTACTAAAGCTTATACAAGATCATTGGTCCATAAAAACTGTTATCGTCACGTTTTATGTGTCCCTCTGCATCCTTGCGCTCCCTTCAACAACAATACATCCAGTCCCCCCCAGAAGGATTCTGCAACTTAATGCAAGATAACAAATAAACAAACAAAAAAAAAGTTAAAAAAAACAAACAAAAAACGAGTGGATGAAGGGTTTAGGGATGCAGGGCAGCGCAAAATTATATTTTCATTTTAGGTATTTTTTTCCCCCTCTTTTGGACACGGTGGATGTATTGTTGTTGTGGTTTCTCACAGCTGAAGGAAGGTGCTGGTGCTCTGAACCTGACGGAACTTCACTCATTCCAAACACCAGGACTAGAAAGGCAGGTCTCTAAAGTAACCACAGGAGAAAAGGGGGGGGGGGGGGGGGGGGGGGGTGTCAAGGAGCTGCTTTTTCCCTGTTGGTTGACATTTTTTTTATGATGTCACTCCTTCAGTTGTCCCCCTGCATTTGCTCCTTTGTCCTGCCGGGATTTGTTTTTTTTTTCTTTTCATTTCAGCTTCTTTGTATCCAAAAGTAATACGCAGCACTTTAGCGTGAGTCAGTTCGGTTTCATTCCTATAGTCTTTATATACCTTATGGTATATTTGCTCTCAAGGCATACTGTAAATGAGTGGGCCCCCTCCCTTGTGTGCGTTAGGACACCACAGCTGCCGCAGTGGAGGATGAGGATGTGACTCCTCCGCTGGAGGTGCTGTTGGGGCCGTAGACACCGGAGCCGGCCTCCTGACTGCTGTTGCTGAGCAGGCTGGAGTTTCCGGCCCTCAGGATGGCCCCGGCGGCGCTGCAATGAGGCCTCGGTCCGGGCTCCGGCGTGTAGGTGAAGGTCAGTGTGGTGGAGTAGATGATGCCGTCGTTCCTCACCAGCGTGACGGGCACCTGGACAGGCTGCCGCACCCAGCGCCAACCCTCGCGGAAGGCAGAGATGTCGGGCACCACGCAGAGCATGCTCTCTGCACACCTGCGGTTCAGAAAAAGACAGATGTTCATTCATTTTTTCTTAGATCTAAGTCGAACAGAAATCTATGAGATAGTGTGAAGACTTATTAGACAAACAAAATATAGAAATGTACCCAGTTTATTCTAGAGTTTTCTTTTAATAGTGAGCAAAATGACGAGTTTGTTCAATTCCAGAGCTTTTGGAAAAACGCTGCGTTTAGCAAATTAGCCTCAAGTCTCATAAAATCTCGTGAGAGGAACGAGATTTTACAAAAATTGCAGCTGACAAGGTGGCCGCGTAGCGTCATTTTGGGATTTTCCATTTGCAGTGGAGAATTTGCTACAGCTTGTCGAAGTTTGTCCCTAAATTTCTTTTCTAAAACTCTGAAATTTGATGTTGTTTGTTTCACGCTGCGCCATCTTTACTGAAAATGAACTGGTCATGACCCCCCCATGTCACATCTGAGGACACGGAAATGCGAAAGAAGTGTTTCTATTACACTTTTGCAATATATTTCTACATCAAAACGTCTGAAAATCCACCTCATGAGAGCGTAAACACTTTATTAGCAATATTTGATACTTTTATTTTTCCAAAATGTAGGTGTTTCCATTTGTGATTTTTATTGCGATATTTAGTTTTTGCGCAATTCTAGGTTTAATGGAAACGTCTTTGTTCAACTTTACTTCAACATGTAAACACAAACATAATGCCAATGTCATCTTCCCTTCCTGTGAATCTGACATTTATGAGGACGCTTCAACAAAAGAAAGAAGTCAGGAGAAAAGGAAGAGTTCAGATTATCATACTTATGGTCAAAGCAGGGGCCTACGTGGATCAATACTATACGTATACATCACTGCCTTGTTTTTCCTCATTTTTCTCTCCTGTCGCTGCTACAAAACAGAATCAGATTATCTCCAAACGAACATTGACCAATCAAGCTTATTCTTGACTATTGCAGCTTGTAACAACAACCCTCCTCCACACAGATAAACCAGTCCAGGTAAATCCCGTCCCACCGACATCAGAGGTGTGTTTACCCTCCGAGCAGCTACAGGTTACATCTAGAAAGCACAGCTACTACTCAGTAGTTATCTTGTAAGTAAACAAGAAGGAAGGAGAAGAAAATGGAAGAAAAAAGAAACCCAATAAATAATAAAAATAATAATTACTAAAAATAATGAGTAAACATAATTTATTCTCATATTTCTCTTTACATTATTGCCTTTTTTCCCCCCCAATTCTGTGACATGTTCAATAATCACTGATTCTGACATCACTGATTCTGACTGTGTCATTTTTGTGTCTTACATCTGTACATGGGCAGGAGTGTGGAGAGTTGTAGGAGTGAGAAAGTTTGTCTTGTTTTGTCTGTATCTTATGTATTGTTTTGCGTATTAATTTGTGTAATTGTTGATTATGATGTATTGTTTTATGTTTTTGGACCCTCTTGAAAAACGAGATGGTACATTCCATAAAATAAATTTCTCTAATTATCTACAACACAAAAGGCGTGACGTGACACAGTTTGTGATCATCACAACTCTGATATTTAAACGCATTTACAATGTTTAATGGAACGGTATTCACATAAACCGAACACAGCTGGAGCGAGCTGCCAGCTGAATGACAGAGATGTTTCTGTTGGAGTTGCTGCTGTCAGTTTCAGAGCCTCATGTGAAAGGTTAAAGTTTACAAGGGTGTGTTTCTGGGAAGGTAACGTAACCCTCTTTACGAATGAGCATGTGAGCTTGAGTTATGTGTTACTGAACCAAGTCAACTACTGCCTGCATTTGTTTAAAGACCGAGTGTTAATGAAACACTTAGACTGCACCCAAAAGCCAGACAGTCACATTGTTTGTCCTTTATTTTTCAGGGTTTTACTAATACTCTCTGAGAATTCACTTTGTTTTTTCCATCTCAGCTTTACGGTGTCATTTAAACTGTTTTTGTCCTGTTTTAGAATAAGGAAATGTGAACAGAGGCCGAGATAAGGAGAATATAATCCATTTCCTTATAGTTGTGCTGCATTTTAAGCGACATAAATCGAGCAAATCTAACCTCTTTACACATCTAAACGGGCCATTACAGGCTTATTTATTATTTAAAGCTGATTAGATTAACAGTGACAGTCAGACTAAACAACTTGAATGACATGATTAAGCACCAACTACATCACTAAAGCTGAGATAAGTGTGTATCATATGAGGTAGTTGGACCATTATGCATTGAAGGCATTGACGCCATTAAATCTGACGGAGCATTTGGAGAGCTTTCACAGCGCTGAGTCGTTCATGTCTCTGTTATTGTAACCAGACATAAAACCTAAGATTTAAGTGACTAGGATCTATAAACTCCTCGGATCACTTAAAGTAAAACGTATTAGCCACACGGGCTTCTTGTGTCCAAACAATGGATCCGATTAGCAGGAGAAAAGAGACTTAAATGGTAAATTACAGACTGTGTAAATAACAGAGTAGTGAGAAAGAAACAATGTGTCCTTATAAAAAAAAAAAAAAAAAAGGGAGTCAAAAATCACATGGATGATCTCTGAGAAATTCAAACCAAGGTCCCACCTGTACATGGTCTCTGCTTCAACATCTCCAAACCAAACCCGCAGATTTGGAGTGAAGTTCTGTCCTGTCAACTCCAGCATGGCGACGTCTCCTCCACCGTTTAACTGCAGAAGGGGGGGGGGGTGAAGCAGCCTCAGTAAACACAGGTGTATCAAGCCTTCACTGTGATAGCATTTCTGCTCAGGCATGTAGTACAATAACACGCAGTGCCATGCTGGAGGATGCATGTCTCCTCTCTGTACCTGTAAGCTCTCTACCACAGGCACGGGAGTGACAGGCGAGTGGACAGGGCCCATGCCCTCGTAAAAAGTGTATTCGGCCTTGTCTGTGCTGATGATTGTCCAGGAGGCGCCGTCGTTGATCATCTCCTTGTTTGGTTCCTTTGGGCATGGAGTGGCCTAGCAGAGAGGGAAGAAAGAGGAGATGTGAGGCTTCCTGACTTCTTCATCATCTCTGAACGGAACAAAAAGCGCAGCACACAGGAAACACTGAACTTTAGGTCAAGAGCTTTCACTAGACAAGTCATCTGCAGAAAAGCGTTATAAAAGATGCCTCGATGTAGAAATGACACTGACTTGAAACTGGATGATCCTCTCTTGGGAAAGGCACAGGTACATGCGCTCTGTGTCCTTCAGGTAGAAGGCACACTTGTGGAGCTGGGAGACTGGATCGTCAGCGTCCAGTAACGCCGTTTGCTTGTCAACCTTTCGGATAATCTAGAAGTTGGAAAAAAATAAAATAAAATAAAAAAAGACATGAGACAACAGAAAGACGGATGGACATGAAGGTAAAAGGATGTAGATTTAAACAAGGGATAAAAGATAAAAAGAGGGGTTTGGTGTGAGTGTTTCCAACGGTTTATCCCTTTAAAGTGTTGTTTTAGCAGCTGCTGTTGTGAGTCTATATCAGAAAATGTGTCTAACTTCTAAACTCATGTCTGACTTCACTAATATCAAACAGTGAGATTGTTACCAGTCTGGGAAGGGCCATGCCAGTGACAGAGCAAACCAGCTTGACTGTCTGACCATAGTGGATGTAACCGTCTCTCACAGTGAACTCTTCTCCTTCTGACTCCTCATCATCCACTGAAGAAAAAAGAAAAAAGAAAATCAACAATCAGTCCTGCAATTAACCCCCTAAGAGCGTGATTAAACCTGCATTCCCTGCTTGATAAGCATTTACTCTGATAAGACCGCTAACAAACTGATCAAGTCCTGCAACTTCATGAAGACTCACACAGGTGGATGTAAAAAGCCCCCCACTGCTGGGAGCTGGCGTGGAAGTTGCCGCCCTCCACGTGTAGATAGCGTGTGCTGACTGTTTGAGAGCGCAGTCGGTTGAACAGCGCCACCTTGGTGCCTGATGCAATGCACACTGCGGACAGAGGCGAGAACAGGCAAACACCGACGGGTTACATAACGACGGAAAAAAATTACACGTTCCATTCGCAGCGATCAGAGGCGCAAAAAAACAGCCAGGCAGAGGAGGCCTGCTTCATGTCACACAGCTGGGTGACTGGATGATTATTATAGTTACAACACTGACCTCTAGTGGTGGGAAATGAATTTTCCCAAACGGGAAGTTCAGTCTGAACCGAAACGCTGCTATCGGAGATAAGTTTTGGAGCCTCAATCTGTCATTTTTACCACCTGACTTTGTTAAAATCCTGCTAAAATTTAAGTCACTTTCACAGCAATATTATAAAGTAAACAGTAAATGTGTGCTAATATCACCTGAAAATGGTCTTGGGGGGATTTTTGCAAAACAAGGAAGGAATGTTTTCTATAAAGCTCTAAAAGAAAAAAAAGCCTTATGGAAGCAAGAGGAAACTTACTTCTTATTCCTGATTTTCCAACATATTATAAATGTAAATAAATTCAAAAGTTAGAAAAGTTAAAAGATCACAGCTTTGCTTTGTAAAATATTGTCAAATGATTTTCAAGGCATTGGACTTACAACTAATGGTGAATCGTGAATTTTCACAGGGAAATCTTTCACACAAAAGAAGGTTAAATCAGTGTCCATGACAACACAGAAAAAACAGCCCATTTCTTTTATTTTCTTCTGAACAGATAATGAAGTTCCACCAAATGTGTGATTTATTCATTGCATTTCCTTCTGTGTTGTCAACAACAGGAACCAATGTTTGCTGGGCCAACGACTTTCAGAGCAGAGAACAGAAACGGACTAAACTTTCAATTTCAGTCTGCTCTTCTGCAGCTTAAACCACACAGAAGAATAAAAAATTTAAAGACCTAAGAAAATGGCTTTATATTATGCTGTAAGTGAAATCTTTGGTTGAATATTTGCTCAGTTGTAACAATACTTCTCGGCGATAAACCCTTAACCTGTTTATTTTCAATTTACATGACATTCTGCTGATGAGCCTCGCTGCTTATTGGATTATTAAGTCTAAAGAAACTAAGTATGTTGGCAATCTTAACTATGCATTTAACAAATGTAGTCTTATTTTGCACAAGTTGTCCAATGTGATTGTGCTGATCACTCTGACACCTGAACTGATGCACAGGAGGTCGGTGGTATTGCGGTCAGGACTTAAGGCAACCAGTTCCACCTTTTCCACTCCTGAATTCTGGAGGTAGTCCCTGATGGAGTCCAGCTCCAGACTGTGGAGATAAAGGATTGCTACTGGTTGCAGAATTGTACTTCTCTGCACTGAGATAGCCTCCAATTATAAGAAGCCTAGATTTTCCAGTGAGTGAGACGTCACCCAACCCCATCACGCTGCCTCCACCAAAAGCTGTTCACACAGCGTTTTGTTACAATCCTAACCGAGCACTGTGGCTTAAACCTTAAATTTCCCCTCGGGGATAAATAAAGTATCTCTGATTTCATTTGATTTGATAACAGGGTCCATGTTTACAGGCGCTGCACATCAGTCCTCGATTGTGAGCACCTGTGGTAGCCGATGCCTAAAACAAGAGTCATTGGAAAAATAAGTTTTATGGCGATATAACACTGTCAACAAACACAGGGTACAGTTACATGATGGGGTTTTTTAAAAAAATTTTTTTATTTTTTTTATTCGGAATTAATAATTTGGAAATAAATCATTCCAAATGAAAAATTTCTCCAACGAGTTTACATGGAAATAATAATTCAGAATGGAGGTTTACATGAACCCATCCTTACTTAATTCTGCTTCAGAGCGGCGGGTTGGGAAGGGTTCTGATTGGACAGAGGGCACACCTGACGGATTGACGTCTATCAAAAGTAAACAAAGTTAGCTTCGTGTTTCTTGTCTTTTCAATCATAACTGGTAAAAACTACATAATAAATACCAGTTTTGCTGCTATTTTGATTGTAATTTTGAAGTACTAGCTCAACACGAGCATACTACTACACTTTTTTCAGCAACTGAAAAGAAGAAGGAAGATAGACCACCAAACACGGGGGGCAAAACAACGTGCATCGGGACGGGACATGGTTAGGAGCATGTGCAGAACGACCGGAATTAACTTAGAGGGGAATGAAGGTTTACATGAGAGAGGAATTAAACATTTCGCAATTAAAATGCGAATAAACCAGCCACTTACATCAGAATTAAGTTAAATTCTGAATAGACATTTGCATTACGGATTAGGTGTTTACATGGTCATTTTTCATCAGTTTAAAGTGGAATTAATTTTTATTTAGAATTAAACAGGAATAAAAAAAAAAAACTCCCATGTAAATGTAGCAATTGTCACAACAACTGGCACTAATGTAGAGAATAAAGATTTGGTAAAAATAAATACATAAATAAATCAGTAAAATCTAGTTTAAAAAAAAAAAAAAAACTAAACTAAAAACATGTACAACTCACAGTCAGCGTTTTTAAGGGACTGCTTCTTTTTGGAGGGCTTGGAGATGACTTTGATCCTCTTGCTGAGGAAAACGCCGATGTCTGCGCTGTTGCCGTAGAACATCTTTACGGATAACATGAAGTGCTTTCTCTTGTCGGAGTCCGATATGTACAAGGTTTTGGCTGTGCAATAATTCTGGTGAAGGGAAAGAACGTGTTGGGAAAAGTGAGAGGAAAGAAATCAACAGTTACAAACAGGAAAAAAAAAACAAAAAAAAAACCAAACAAAAAAACACTAAAATCTCTGGCTTTTCAAGCTTTACCTTTCCCTCTAAGTTGAGCTGTTGCATTTCTTGATCGCTATTGCCGATGCCAATAAAGGCACAAGGCTGCGACTCCTGGTCGGAGCAGCCGTCTCGCTCCATCTGCTCCTTCTTTTTCTTCCAGCCGCTGCCCATCAGGTACACACAGGGAGGAGGGCAGAAGAACCTGCACACAGGCAAATATTCAGTCCATGGTGGGTTTTAGTTGACAGACAACATAAACAAACAATCTGTTCTCACTCTAAGATGATTAAAGAAGTTAGTTTCTAATTCTTCAATGAAAATATGGACTGCTTGGTTAAGACAAAGAAATGAGCAAAACAAGGAACTGGAAGATGAAGACAAACAAAATAGTGCAAGACTCATCTGAAACCTAAAGAGGGCAGACTTGCACCACCTTTCCTCCATGATCACAACTCTGTATCAACACGTTCTGTACAAACGCTAAAAACTTTATTCTGACTATCAAACTTATTCCAGCATGTTATAATATGTCCAGCATAGAAATGATTCGTTGGTAAATATAAACCACCATACAACACAAAAGTCAAAATGCACATATCTACATTCCTCGTTTTTTTTTCTCCACAGAGTATCATGGAAAAAAAGAAAAAAAAAGAAGAAAAAAAAAGACATCTTCAGCTTTGTGAGACATGAAATCAGCTCATTACTTAAGGAGCACACTTGAAATGAATTTGAGTGTGTCAGTGTGGAACTGGAGAGCGACCTATTTCGCAATGCTTGTGTCTGCCTCTGTGGGTGTTTGTCTACTTTCACCTCCTATAAAAAGCGCAGACAGCAAGAGGCAGCAGGAAAGAGGGAGAGAGCACATTAACATTCTCCGTGTACCTACTCTCCGGGGTTTCATAGGTTCGCTTGTTACAATGCTAAGTAGCGTTATGAAGTGTGAGACAGGTGTAGAAGAGGATCAACGTATGGTTAGTAGGTAATTTTCTTTGTGTCTTTGATGCAGCAGAAGCCTTTTTAGCAGCCTCGCTCAGGAATCTGTCAGTATTGTGGCTGCATGGACTGTTGATTCCAGAGACTGTGAAATCCAGCAACTTACAACCCAGTATCACCGACAGCTGACCCTGTGTAAGCATGGCCACTTGACAAAGTGGTTGCATAGGTCCCTTCAGCTTCAAGTTTGCCTCACTGCTGTCACTTTAACTGGCCAAGACTCCAAAACACTATCTGAAGAATTCATCTTTCCCTAATGTTGCTCTCCCAACTCTCTGAGGTGTCTTGGGAGTTGGCGTGCGACGTCTGATTTACCAAGAGATAGGCCCTGATGAGATCGCAAGGAGCTCTGCAGCTCAGCCAAACGAATAGGCGGCTTGAGAGCTGGAGAGTTGCAAAATGAGCAAGAGGCAGAGGTGGAAGGGGGAAAAAAAAAAAAAAGCTATAGAAAGTTGTAGAGCCGTGGGTTAAAAGGTGAGATCAGTTTCAGAAATGGTCTGAGGAAGAAAAAACAAATGATTTAAAAAAAAAAAAAAAAGATAAAAAAAAGCTGAAGTGTTGCAACAGTCAATAATCACAAACTGTTGCAACATTACAACAGTAGGTTAAAGTTGCGCCGCAAGCCTCTGAAAACCGTCTTGCTCTCGGCCTTGAACCCTGACAGCAAAATTTTTCATGGTTTTAACCAGTAGATTCCCTCTGGAGACGTTTAGATCCAACCTCCGCTTTCTGTGGTCCCTTTCCATGCGGCTCTCTTCAGCCTTCACCTGAACAAGGCATCATGCAAAAGGTTACAACTCGTTTCCTCTTGCTCACTACTCTGCGCAGAGAAAAGCTGGAATGTGTTTTCCATTCACTCAACCTGACCCCCTTACGTGATTTGCACCACTCATCCATAAATCCTCAACAAAGAGAGCTCCACTTCTAAAAGGTGGACAGTGATTACAGGCCAAGTTGAAGTGTTTATACTTGATGCCAATAACTCCAACAACTGCATTTTATATGCTGATTCTACCAACTCAGCCACTAGGAAAGCTGATCTTTTTAAAGTTTTTACGCCAATGTCACCAACATGCCGTCACAATAAACAGGACATAATGCAAAAACTATCCTGAGGGCGGTCGATAAGGCTGCCAAATCATGATGTTGCATGTTTGAAATATGCCAACATAATCTATCATTTCCTCAAAACAGTTACCTGTTTTAATACCACAAGTTGACATTGGCCAAAACCTTTGAAGCACACGCGCCTCCTTTGGATACATGTCTAGAAAGTTCCAGGGCTGCGGTGTAATGTTTGCGCACAACTGAAGCAATAAGACCTGAGTGGAAGTGACTAAAGAAGCTGCTGCTATCTCTGTTTGGCTTACCTTTTCTCATTGCCGTAGGATTTCTGTGCAACTTTTGCGTGCAGGATCATGACAGTTTGGTCGCCTCGCTCCTTCAGGTAATTCCTCATCGCTTCTCTGCAGAAAAGAAAGAAAAAAAAAAGGGGGCAACGATTCATTCAATGGCTGCTTTGTCTTTTGGCAACGAACTGATATTCAAAACCCCTTGATTGGTAACTTGGTAACCAAAAATTATCATACCGGTTAAAGCAATGCTTTAGCATATATGGATGTAAAAATATAAATACACAAGTATCAAATGTGGAATGAGAACATATAGTGTACTCGAAATGACTCTGGAAGGCCTCAGAGCGTGCACAACCTGCTTGCCAAAAAGTTACGTTCTCCCCCAGCTGGGTCCATTCGAAGCAGGGGTGGGCTTGACCGTTAAGAGATCAGCTCAGGGGAACAGTGAGGATCAAGTGAGAGGACCATGGAGGAGAAGGGGTAGGAAAAAAAAAAAAAAGAAAAGTAGGGACTGGAGGAGTGTGGAAGGGAAGTAAAGAAAAACTAAAAAATCGACAGAGCTGACAAAAAAAACCCCAAAAAAAAACAAACAGCAGAGCTGAGCTCACCAGCAAAGACTTCTTGTTTCGTGTCAAAATGTTGCAAAGGTCCAAGCTCCGATTACTTCTGCCAAAATCTCCCCTCTCCCCACCTCCTTCACGCTTACACAGGCTTATTATTTTAATATTATGAGAGACGAGTCAGGCAACAATATGCCAGAATGAGAGGCTCACATCATGTTTGAATATACAATGAAAACGCATTGTACGTTGACATGAACACACCTCAGCTCAATCTGCCGCAGGCACAGATGCCAGTGACACCTGACATGCCTTTCCGCTCAGACACACAGCTTTCCACTCTGCCACGCAATACCATGCCACACACTCGGGTTAGACTGCCTTTGTTATGAAAAGCAAGGGGCCCCCCTCGCAGTGCTGCAGTGGGAGGGGGGATGAGGAAGAAGAAGTGGAGGAGGAAATGTAAGAGGGATTGTGGTTTATCCGTTTTATAATAGACTGGAAAATATTGTCTTACTTTGCTGTAATGACACATTTCTAGAGAAGAATCATCCTTGATTATTCTAAGTTTAACATTTTCTTGACTCATTGAACTCCACGTGCACTATCTTCATCAGCTTTCTGCCGTTTAAGCCCAGCATGTAGGAAATTATATCAAACTAGAGGATGGATGCGTACACTTCCACCCAAACTGTCAGAAGCTGACATCTGATTAAAAGATACATGTCAACACTGATGTCCTTAAGATACGATCAGGTTAAAAGATGCAATCATGTCAGACTCCAGCGCTCCTTGTTCTGATTGATTATATACAGAACACACAGTCCAAACATGCTGATGTCTGGCCTGCACGGCGCATGTCACACCTCTGATGGTGCCTTTGACCTGCTGCTCTTCCAGGAAATATCACACCACAGATGTGTCACCCAAAGCACACACACACACACACATTCACTCTACTCAACCTTCTTATACAAAGACTGTATCAGTATTAGTCACATCAGATTTTCCTTAACCCCCCTAATATACTAGTGTTAGCTGCCACTGAGGCTATCATGACCTTAAGAGACGTCTTAATTCTTATAAAATCTAATATTTTGGTTAAAAAAAGAAAAAACACTTGGCTTTAAAAATGGAATATAAAGGCACCACAAAGACTTGAGAGTCAGACTAATATAGTGCATTTATCAAGCTTAACTCTTATGACATTGAGTATATACATAGGCTTTCTTCTGTTTGTTTTACTTGCACGGAACCAAAAACACATCTCATGATATTAGCACAGTGGCCAGCTATGACTAATGCAAGTCTATGTAATCTTAAAAGATG
>NC_136616.1:18821445-19031445 GCF_933228915.1 Telmatherina bonti | reverse complement strand
ACAGTGGCTGATGCATAGCGCTCTCCCTGACGTCTCCAACATCGTTGCCGGCCATCATTTCTGCTCAGTGTGAATCGACTTTCATCAGAGAACAGCACTGAGGCCCACTGGTTCCTCGTCCAGCGTAAATGCTCCCTGGCCCATGCAAGACGATGATGCCTGTGCCTGGTGGTGTGGTCAGGTACCCGTGCAGGTCGTCTAGCACGCAGACCACGCTGATGGAAACGGTTTCGAATGGTCTGACGTGACACTTGGGTGCCTCTCACCTCTCTTAAACGTGCCTGGAGTTGAGTGGCATTCATCATCCGGTTTCTCAGGGCAGTGTTCACAATGTAGCGGTCATCAGCACGGGATGTGGCCAAAGGACGTCCACTTCTAGGCCTTTCTGTGACTCTTCCAGTCTCTCCATATCTCTGTTGCAACCTGCTGATGACACTCTGTGACACTCCAAGCTCAGTGGCCACTTCTGTCTGAGAACGTCCTGTTTGAAGCATCGCATTGGCAAGGGACTGTTGTTCCATTGTTAGGTGTCGTCTTGGTCTCATGATGTCAAAATGTGAACAGCATGATGAGGACAACTGTTTAAACACCAGCTCTAATTGAACCAGGACATTTATTGGTCAATTCAAGGATCACACACCTGCCGTGATTTTTGCCGTTAAGCTCCTTGTTAAGAGAACAGCAACTTGTACAAAATTTATTGAAACATTTAACAGTTGGACGTGTGCATTTAAAAGCTTAGAGAAGATCACATTAAGTTCACCTGTACAGGTTTGAATGCATTTTAGGCTTGTTGTGAAATTTCACCCAAAAGCTGAATATCCTTAACTTTTTGTGAATAGTGTAATTTGCAGCAACCACAAAAAAATCAGTTTTAACAATTTGCTGTAAACAAATAGTGCAGTGCCACCCCAGCACAATTTTCCAAATAAAATAGTGATGGTGGTAAGAAATTTGACAACAGCATCAGTGCAACCTTCAACTACATCCGTTTCCTTTACACACACCCATGCATCAATTCATCTGTTGTCTATCTTTGCTGCTGTCTTGTAAAATAGGTAACCTTAGTTACCCTAAAAAGCCCCTGCAGGATGCTGCACCATCTTTGTGGTCTGTGCGGCTGCCCACCAGAAAGTCATGGAGCTGCATCTCCTTTAAGTGTAGGAAACGGGTGAGAGTAAACCTGAAGGCATGACAAGTGAGAGGGAGTTTTCTTAGAAAAGGAGAGGGCACACAACATCATAGTACACAGTCGTACAACCACACATATACGCTGTAAAAGAGTTATTCTGTGCCTTTTAGCTTCTTTGGAAACAGATCTCCGTGTCCATCATATTTCTGGCCATCAAAAACCATCACACAAAACCAAAGGTCAGTGCAAGCCAGTGAACTGGCAGCATGAATGAAGAAGGGGATGCATCACAAAAAAAAAAATCAGATAAAAAATGCTGGGGCCCCCCTTTTTTTTTTTTTTCCAAAACCAAGCTAAGCTGTTCCAGTCAATATGCAACCCCTCAATTTCCCCACCATGCGCCACGCGCAAAGGCCGAGCACATGCATACACACAAAATACACAGTCAAACCCAAGCCCAGGCCTAATAACAAAGGAAAGAACCAGTCGGCAAACAAGTGCATACACACCCCCTTGGCCTCCAACACATGAAAACCTCCCTCAGCAAGCCACAATATCCATCAACGTTCTGTGTTCGCCCAAACTGCTTGGAATAAACTTAAGAGGAACAGAATAATCAAAAACTTACAGCATGGCTAGTCAAAGCTATGCTGTATGCAGCTCACAGTGGAGGGCATGGAGTGCCCGTTTGGATTTCAAGTCCTTGGATAATAGAATTATTGCTTCTTTGGCTCGTTTCTCTGAAAACACCAGGAAAGCCAAGGCTCACTTTAACAAAAGATTACTAAAATACAACCAGGAGGACTTCAGTCTATAGAGATCTGACAGATTATCAATAGCATCAGAAGAAAAATGATGAAATACAGCAGACAGGAAAAGATAGAAGCCAGTCAATTGCGAAAGTACTGCAGTGGTGCATTTCCCCACCAAAATGCATTTATTTTCTTCAAGAGTGTTAAAAACATCCTCATTTTTTAACAGAAAACAGTTTTCAGGGAACATGCGTGCACACACTCACCTTGTTAGGCGCTGTGGTTGAGGGCGCTCCCCAAACTTCCTGCAAAGACATGAAGCGAGAAGAATACATGAAGGGTTTGTGATCAACCACAAACACACACGGTAAACATTTGACTGCATAACAAAATGGTACATGTAAACACAAACAGACACTCTGGCCTTGACAGAGTGCAACAGCAACGTGCTTAAACTGAGGCGAGCGGTGCAACGTGTCTGCGTGTGTTTGCTTTCATGGCAGCAGGCAGGTTAAAGCAGACACACGGGCTGAACTTCACCTGAAACCAGAGTCTGTCAAAACAAGCTGTCCATCAAGTGGAAATCTCCTACTTTTAGATTCAGCTACAACACTTTCACCAAAACCCAATAATGAGGTGTGAACAACATGAGTTTACAACTTCTACTTTATTCAGGTTAACTGCAAACTTTTATGATTAATATCTGGGTTTTTGCACAACTTGTAGCATTAATGTTTCCATAAAAGGAGAACAGCTAGAAAAATCCCATTTTTAGTTTTAAGTTTCACATTTGCAAATTAGGATTGTGAAAAAATATATAATACAGAAAGGAAGACGCCAAGACATGACAAAATACACCATTGTTCCCTAAAAATGCACGAGTGGAATGAATCTCGTTTAAATGAAAAACTTTTATTTTTTTATTTTTTATTAGATCTTAGTTTATGTGTGCCAAAACAAAATCAAAGCAAGAATTCATTTTTAAAAAAGGACAAAACACTGTAAACCAGGTCAGTAAAACTCAACCATACCACACAACTTATCACAAATAAAAAATAAAAAAAAAAGCCCACAACTCCAGGTAAATGCAAAATAAACTCTAAATTACATATTTTAAGATTACAACAGGAAATTCCTAACTTTATCCTCCTGAGTAGGTAAAATCTTTGCAGTGACTGCTTTCTGAGCTGCTCAGAGCCTTTTGAACTTTTAAATCCTGCAAAACAGAGAACTAAGGTGGAGATTTTTGTCAAGTAAGAATGAAACTAGAATGACGACACATGCATTAAGGCTCATATGCATGTGTTGCAATTTCTCTTTGAGATTACTACAGTGTTTTTTATTTAACTTCATCTAACTTGATTTAAATTTAAAAGAAAAGTCTACATTGTGTTTTGCAATCAGCTTAACTGTATGGCACTTTTAACTTTGCATTTTCATCATTTTGCCTTCAGTAAAATAAAAAATATCAATTTTAGCACCATCGTGTACATCCAGGAACTTAAATCTAACATGTTAAACCTACAAGTTCAACAACATGAAGGTAAAATCCTGCCAACGATGACTCAAGAGTTCCAATTTGCATGTAACAACGAAACCGACTGTCTACACCACATGTACAGAAATGGGTAGTTAATCTTGCAACATATTAACCTCAGAAGGTGACCCATTTTTAAATTTATTTAATTATATATTTACTTGTTTATTTCTGTTAATGAAAGCAGTTCTGATGTGTTCAGAACTTCTCAAACAACAGCAGTCGACCAGAGCTGCTGTCCTGGGTTAAAGGCAAAACAAACACTAAAATTGCAAAGATGAATTGGAAACATATAAAACTCACAGGGCAGTCAGTACCAACATTTCAAATGTTCACCCTGTAATGATCCACCTCTAAACAAAGTTACATGAAATATGATTTTGCACAATCATACCAATATTGACAAACAAACGTGCAAACCAAAACTTCGGCTCTGTCTGAGGATGGCAACGGTAATATAATGGCAAGCCCAAAGCACGAATAGGACTAGATTCAAGCGGTTGCTAATCATAATTAATTTTAAGCTTCTTATCCTATTTAGTTTTACAACATCAAAGAATGACTTGCTTCAGCAATATGCAAATACACTACTAAACCAAACCTTAAACTTGAGAAGCTCACTTGAAGTCATGCTCTAATAAACACCTTATATATCTTCAATTAAAACTACCAAAATGGAAAAAATAAATACATCTGGGGGTGCCTGAAACCAAAGCACAGGCTGGCATACAGAAGAACAGAGACAATAAGTGCAAAAAATGCAGCAAGAAAGTGTGGGGAATAAAAGGAAATCAATAGCAACCGCTTGCCTTTTCCTCTCCACAGGCTGCCTTTCATCTCTGGATTTTAAAGAGTGCATGTGTTTGGCATGAATCACGCAGCACATGGCCTACGAACTGAATAATAACAGTGTTATTTGTCTCATTTAGTGAAATTACAGCTTATGTTACAGCTCATGCAAGGGTCATATTTAAAAGTGAAACTTCCACCTGCAGACTTTTAGTGGTGTGTCACGTATTGGAACATGAACAAGCCTTCAGCATTCAGTCAGCTTCACACTGAAAGATCTTATCCTTATAGGGATTATAAGTTTTACACCCCCCACTTTGGGACTGTTCTCATGTCCCAGGGAAGGATAAGACAAACTATAAAACATATTTTCTGGCATATAACCATTTCATAAATCGTTAGTGGGTAGTTTATAAGAAAAATGTTTGTAATTTTCTTTTTTTCAAAAGTCAAAGATTGACAGCTTTGTTGTACCATAAGGCATACAATTCACATAGTGGTGGAAATCTCCCTTTTTCCGTCATTAATTCATGATAGTTCATCGTTAACTTGCAGCTTTCCTGTACCACATCATTTCTCAGCCTTTAAAGAAATCATAAACATAAAATAAAAGGTGTTTGAGAGGTAAAACCCAACATACATACACTAACTTTTTCATAGGGGGAAAAAAGTTACACACACTCATTTTTCTGTTTAGTAAGGCACATTATCACAACCACTTAGCCCCACTGTCAGTCATGTCAGATATTGTAATTCTGTGGTTTGGCAGCATCCATGTTTAGCACAAAACTGTGCTGGAAAACAAGCCCAGAAAAACTGTTTTCCATTTATTGAATCAGCACTTTATTCCTGTTTCAATCTGGATAGCCTGAATTTTCATACTTGAGGTCACAACTAATTTCCTACAAACAAATTTTTGAATTTTTCATTACAAAGAACCATCAGCGGATAATCCACAACACTCTTTTCTCTTTTATGTACCATACAAAAACACAGTTAACTTTCACATCTAAGATGCCACAAATAAGGTTATTAGTAGAAAGGCCAAGGTTGTTGTTGCCAAGGTTACGTACTTTATTGCCAAGGTTACGTACTTTACTTCAATTTCTGTCAAAAAACTAAAAAGTTACTAAAAGAAAAGAAGATCCCTACTTCTATTAAAAGTTTGTATGTCTTGTAAGTTTCAATAAAACAAATGTGCAATATAGCTCGTTTATGGACCAGGCACAAGTACAATTGAATAGAAGAGCTCTTTTAAGACTAATGGGATTGAGCAATTCCAATTTTTCCTCTTTGTGTGTGACAACTTGCACGCCATCAAAGGTAGTTGATATTCAGCGGGTTAAGACTTTTGGCATGCACAGTTTGAAGTAAAACAATCATGAAACCGCAAAAAGAAGGATGTAAATAGCACAAAAAAAGAAAGAAAAAAAGCTGTAAAGGGGGTATTAAGACAGAAGAGGGAAGAGAAACTGAAAGGATGATTGGTGCCAGAGCCAGAAGAAGGGAATGGAGGTGTAATAATTATAAAGGAGGGCAATCAATAAGGTTCCCACACTGAAACACTGATGCCTTCACTGGCTAATGGATTCCAGACATCTTTCTTTTCTCTCTTACCCTCACTTCTAAACTTCACTCCAACAACTGCATGCAGGGAGCGATGGAGGAATTGATACTGCAGGGAAGGTGCAGGGTGGGGTTAAAGGCGAGATGAGGCAAGAGGAGGTGGATGGTGCATTGTGGCAAAAAGGGAGAATGACATCTATGTGAAGATGTAGTTTGTGCATTATGACACAGAAAAAGACTTTACCAAAAGTTGTTTTGCACAAAAAATACATTTATCACTGCTGCTTTTGATCAGTTATTTTATATTATAAATGTATTGATCTTGTGATCTAGTTTTGTAAACCTAACCAGAATTAAACCCTTAATTTTAGCCATTTTTAAGCATTTTTAAGGTTATATTGAAGTGTTGTGAACAGTGAGTTGGGTTTACCATGTAGTGCTGCTTTAGAGACAGCGAGGTAGTCACATGCTACACAGTTGGGTTAACCAGTTCTGTGAAAACCACTGTCCATATGTGTATTTACCTTCACAAACTCACTTCAGCAAACTCACTCAAGACAAACACTACGGGGGAAAAAAAAAGAAAAAGCACAGGAAACCACAAAAGGTAGAGTTGCAAAGGCAAAGGAAAAGCATGCTGACTGTTGCATTTGCAGTTTCTCTGGTAGACTCGTCTTGAATGACGAGTCACATTTCACTGCAAGTTCACCAAAGTGCAGGTTCAAAATCTTAAGACTTTGTCCTGAATAAGTGTATTAACTTGTTGTTTGAGCTTAATTAATAAAAAAGAAACATAAATCTCTGAGTGTCATTTGGTATCATTGCTGATCTTAAAGCTGTACCTCAGATTAAAAACCTCTAAGTCATAATACAGTTGTTAAAAATAGTTATTTTTTAACCAATTAGTTATTTAGTGTTATCAAATACTAAATGTTTGTTGCACTTTTTGTTCACTGTTTCATCCAATTTTCCTCTGAATCTCCTTAAAGTGATACATTAGCCCAGAATGAACACAAAATGTGTCAACTTTGGCACATCATGCCCCACAATAACAACAATTACAATCATAATTTTTTTTTCCTTCCTCCTTTGTTCCTTTCTCTTCCTCATATCCCATTCCAATGAAGAGGAATAATACTGTATTAATAGCTGGGATATACCAGTGTCTGACGGCCTACTTCTTACATCAAGCTGCTTTAGCAAGTATTTGGCACATGCCTGATTTTAACAAGCATTATGAACAACGGCCATAACAATTTTAATTTAACACCAAATACTCTTACTACTTCCTGGTACCTTATGTTAAACTTCCATGCATCTTTATTTAATATCAAAAAACCACAACTAATATAACAGAGGTCTATTAGAGCTAGTGTCAGTAGGCAACTCCTTTCCCATACCTTCCAAGTCCATTCTACATCTGTTTAAGAACTTGGGTCTGGGCTTTTAATTTTGGCAATTTGTGCAAATTGGTAATCCTGGCATGGTTACCAATAGTCCATAGGAGCATAAGCTGGAATGAAATGGAACCATTTACACGTTAGCAATAGAGGACGCTGTCCTGACTGCAGTCCAAGTGATGGCTTGCGTATTGTAAAAAAAAAAATAAAAAAAAAATAGTGACTTTCAACAGAATCTATGCCCCTGTACGATGCTTTGTTAGACAACCTAAATAAAACTTAACAAATGTTGTTGGATGTGAACAGCTTTTACAATAAGAGTAATTTAAATGTATTCAATTCATTTTGGGGACTTGTTTCCATTATTATATTTCTCAAAAACAGAGAACATTTCTGACTAATCAGTGATAATCATCTGGTTAGAAGGGTTTGGAAACAGTCAAGGAGACAAACCATGCTTTTGTGGTAGTTTTTTAAAACCAAAACACCACTAGGACAATTCACATTTAACCTGCCTTTAACACTTCTAACACAACCACAAGTGACAAACAAAAAGTGTTGTTTCTCCAAGTTAAGACCACAGTTAGAAGACAGCATGACACACCTACAGTCATGTAGAAACAAGAGAGGTGTTTTGACAGTGAGGGCAGTGAAGTTAACCGACTTCTTCCTGATTAGAAGGTTTAGATAAAACAAATCACTTCATTTAGCAGATTAATAGGGATATGATTTATGAGTAGACTGAATAACTTGTGAATCAATATTAAGAAGGTAGTTGTGAAAAATTATATTTCTAGTTTTTTTTTTCCGTTTTAAATTTTTAAAAAAAACAACCTTTCTTATCAAATGTGAGCATAAATAGGGATGGTAATCATAACTAATTTTCGGAATTGTAATGGTTTGACTCCCAAGAGTCTTTTTCAGTTAAAATCCAATTCCATATCAGTTTATTCATACCAGACTGTGTAACATCATCTGTTTTTCTTAAATATTAGAGATATTCTCAGATAACTAGTTGGATAAAAATACTAAGCCCACACAGGTGACACTCAAAATGATCTGGTACAAATCAGCTAATTATAATCTGAAATGACACATCCGCATTCAGTTCTGGAATACCATTATAACACAATGTTCCCTCGAGTTCAAAGCCAGAATTGCTGTGATGAAAACAAAAAAAGAAAAAAAAACACTTAGGACAGAAAAAAAGTCCAACTTTCTAAATGATGAAGCTATCACTCGAAACATATTAAAGTTCAGATATCAGAGAATGTGTTGAGATTAATAAAACCTACCAAGAATACTGCATCATTTTTAGGTACAATACAACTCAAAATCCTACAGTGCGTGTTCATGTGCTGCGTTGACGCCATCACTTTAGTAATAAATACTCGAGCTCAGGGGTCCCCAAATCTGGTCCTCGAAATCCACCACCCTGCAGCTTTTAGATGCATCCCATCTCCAACACACCTGATTCAAATGGCTGAATTCCCACATTCAGATCTGCAGATGCCTGGTCAGGGTTGCATCTGAAGGTTGCAGGCTGGTAGATTTTGAGGAGCAGACCTGCTTCTCACCAGGACAAGAATGTGTTCATCTTAACCATTAGAGAAATTTAAAAGACTTAAAAATTTTTGTTTGATTTTGAACTGATTAACATATTCTCAAACACATGCACTCTGTCCGCTGATAGAAGACGACGTATAGAGTTCTTTGTGTGTGTGTGTGCTCACTGAAAAAAGTCTTTAAAAGAAACACAAACAGCACACAAACACACATAAATACATCCAGGTGTATGCAGAGCATAAATCTGTTATAGAGGAAATGTAACTTTAAATAACCATATCTACTTTGGCGGAACTAGGGGTCTTAGCACTGGTTGCCAATGGCTACGGTTACATGATGTTTTTGGTTTTTTTTTATTCAGCATTAATAATACGTAATATAACAATTCCGAATTAAGAATATTCTCATACAAATTTATATGGAAATAATAATTCTCCTACGGATGAAAATGTCTGGATTTGTGTTTAATTCAGCAACGGAAGCTGATTTTAGATGGAAGCAACACAAGCAACCAGTTGTGTCTGGTAAGATCTCACTGAGCTAAGTCTGTAGTCACTGGCAAAACGACATATAAAAAAACTAACAAAAAAATTTCTTCAAGTTTTATTAATTGCTAATTTATTATTTTACACAAATTCAAATCAATTAGTTTTTCTCAACCCAGCCCTATTCATAAATCAATAGCTGTCAGACTGGTTGCCAAACAAATTAGTAGCATAAACATATACTGGTCTTTAGTGGTGGGAAATCAAACTGAAAAAAAAAATCGTATATCTGGATTTTTTACTTGACAATTTAAGAATAGATTTTTTTTTTTGTTAAGAAAAAAAACAACTTTTTTTCAAATAAAAATAATCGATTATAAAATTTTTGACATTTTTTTTAAACTGTTTTTATTGATCTTTTTACTTGTCTTCTTGGGCAATATAGCAGCAGAATCTTGGGTCTGGCTACTGTGTTTTTTCCTAATTGACATCAAGAAACATGACTAACAAAAACAGTTTTGTACATTTTTTTCGAAGAATTGTGAGAATCGCAATGTAATCGAATCGGCACCCAAAAATATCGGAATAGAATCGAATTGGGACAAAAGCATCTCATCACAGCCCTACTTGCCTTACATGTGAGCATTACAGCTGATTCAATCAAATGAATAAGCAAAATATATTTATTTTTTACATTTATTAATTATATTGTACATCCACAATTGGACGTTGTTCTTAGCTGTTAAAATTAGACAGTTAAAACCACATATTTAAATACTTTTAGTTTATGTTGTAGGTGACCTAATAAGCATTGGATGGTGGTAGTATATGTTAAAATGTTACTTTTTTATTCTTGTAAAGCTCTTTTATAGCTTGTAACTGTTGCTTTTCCTGGTCACATCTCAGATATCTGTTAAAGTTAAGCATGCTACAGGAGTATGTGATGCACTCATGCAGTGGAGATGGGAGTAAAATTAACCTCTGGATGCAGCTCAGTGGGTAAACAGGGAGGCTTCTTTCATCGTTCTTTGACAGGTAGCATGACATACGAGGTATTGGTGAGGGGGGGTGGCAGTTGCTAGGAATAAATACTCGACCACCCACTTCCTCGTGACAACACACAAACATGTATTAACACACATCTGCACATGCAAGGGGGGGGAAGAGTTGACTGAGTAGGTGTGAACTCTGCTGTTCATCTGAGGATGTGTTTGACAGCTGTGACTGACATCCAAACAGTGCCAGGGAGCAAACGTACATCAACACCTAGAGGCTCAGAAGAGACCAAAATACACATCCCTACATGTTCGCAGTGGTGTGCTTGACTAAAAAGATGCATACACTGCTGCAAAAGTACACAAAATATTTTCAACCACTGTTGCACAGATTATGTTGATACATTTTTAAGAGTGAGAAATAATTAAAAAAGGCAAATTATTATTTCCCCACAAATCTTTTTTTTTTTAAACTTAAGTCAAATAACATGCTACACATTTGCAATCCAAAGTGCTTTATGGTTTGCATCTATTGACCTCGACAGCAATCCATTACGTCACATAGTCAAAGTAAACTTTAAAAAACAAAAACAAGTATGTATCAAGTGACTACGATTTCCTCTAACAACACATATATACAACAAACACCTGTAATTGGAGATCAATAATATAGCACAAGAACTGCAGGTCACATATTACATTTTCTCGACATAAACCTGGCATTTTTTAGAGGGTACAAATCATATTCCACTGTAGATCTAACAAAGCCATCTCATCATAGTGGTGTTGTATTTAGATCACTTATCTACACAGATAATTTCATAAACACTACAAAGTAATAAGTATGAAACCATTTCCTCCTCACAGAACAGAAACACTGTGTCGCAATGACTGAAGAAAAGACGAGAAACCATGTTAGCATCATTTGAGATGAAGCTCACACACAAGCATGAACACACAGTCATTACACCTCTGCCTGCAACATCAGCTGTGCATAAGAGTATCTCATCGCTTGACCTTATGTCAAATGCACTTGCCATGAGTCAAAGAAATGCAGAGTCAGAATGAGACTTTTTGATTATAGTAAAACGTCAGACCTTCCCTGCACTATCTGAAGACAGTTGCATGACGTATTTGCGGTAGTAAAAAAAAAAAATAAAACAATCAAAATCATGGACTTTAGTTACGACTGCCTTTATTCACCTGGCTAAAAACAGGTGCAACTTCTAAAAATGTAATATTTCCAGTGTTTTGAACTGTGCCATCAATGATTTACAACATAACTATTCATGTCAATTAGTTACGAAATGTTAAGAAGTGACTGAGCTTTTCCGTGTTACTAAATACTGTCTGGGACTTGTATTGTACACCCTGAGTGTTGCCAATACCAAACCTCTATGCAAAGTATGTATGCTCCCCATCTTTTACTAGAAGATATGTGAGAGAGCAAAGAAAAAGTTGGTCAGAGATAATAATCTTAGGATAACCCAATAAATTCATTTCATTTAAAAAAAAAAAAAAGAAAAAAAAGAAAAGAAAACAGAACTCCTGAGAGAAAACTGCAAAGAAATCGAGCAAAACATTAAAATGATCACAAACATGTTTTATAAGAGTTCCATATTTGAAAATCCAAAATTACTTGGCAGCATAATTACAGTTTGTGCTTGAAGAGTCAAATTCACTCGTGATTTAAGTAAATCAAACATAAATACACAAAAACACACACACACACACATCTGTCTTTTGTAAATCTAGTGCTTCCCAGGGGACCAAAACACAACACGCAGACGCCAGACACCATCATTCATACAGTCAGGTCAAGGGGTAGACTGTAGCCTCTGGGGTCAACCAGCCTGATCTGGAGTGCACCAATTTATACTGATGTGTCTATCCTTCAAACATCTCACTCCATTTGCAAATGGAACATAGTAAAGCACACAGGGTTTTTTTTATGTTAATGAACAATTTTAAGATAGCTTGTCAAGTTTAAGTTTACTCATAATTAAAAGGTTTCCACTTTTTGCACACCAGGGAGGGTCAGTATGCTCTGATACTGGCCCATTTGAAAATATGAAACCACATAGCTGACTGTGTGCATGCATTTGCATATTACACATTGACACACAGAACTGCAGGACAGCACACACAAGCTGCAGTGGCAAGGAAAGATGAGGGATGGAGTGTGGGATTAGGGCCATAAAAAGGGTGTCTGGTTTCCCTGCCTGAGGGCTGATAGCAGATATCACAACTCCTCGGAGTGGCGGTACAACTCATCAACACCAGCCTCCCTCGCAGCGTCCACTGAACTCCACAGCCACGGGTCTTTTCAGTGACTCTAAATCTATGGACTCTATTCTAATCAGAGCAGAAAATGTACTTTCACAGCATATGGTAACTGCTTCTTGGACAGCATATGACTCCTGCTATATTGGTGAAAAATTATATCCTTTAAGATTAATTCAGTCCATATAACGTAAAGAAAATATCGCAAGTTAATTTCCATCCAATATCGAGGGATCCTTATTTGTAATTCAATCATATAGAGACAGATGACAGAGGTGAAGCTCTCTCCTAAACTGGATGTTATTGAGGTGATTCCCAATTACTAGCTAGTACAAACTAAGCTGAACTGAGTTGACATGATTGGATTCTGGCAGGCGCCCCTGGAGCTGGTGAAGAAGAGAGATGTCACAGAAGTATCAATGGAGCATTTATCCACAACTGATTCATTTTCATGAACACCCACAGCGCTCTAGCAGGGAACGCTTTCATCCATTAAAGTACAAAAGGGTTTCGTCTTCAAGTGAGAGGAAACTCAACCCCTACCAGACACAAGCGAAGAATCGTATTGATTTTCCAGGCACGATCAGAAAACCAAAATTGTGAATGGCTTACATGTTCCAACATGCTACAAATTCAGAGGTCCAGCCAAAAATCAGGACCTTTTGAAAGACAAGAACAGGCTGAGACTCGAGACACTGTGCTACTTGTTACAGTTATGTAGATAAAAAAAAAAAACCCAAAAAAAACACACACACACTTCAAGACCCGACAGAGAAAAATGGGTGGAAATTGCAAGTCTCACCAAGCAAGTGAATGTGCGTGTCAGTGAAAGAAATTTGGAAATTCAAGCCCACTGGGTGCATTAGTCCTGGCAGCCTATTGAAAAATACCTGCATACTGATGTCACGGGTCCCACACACACTCCTGCACAGCTCTTAACACACAGCAAGCATAAACATCAGGCTTTTCCTTGAATACACACTTACTTCCTCAGCAGCAGTGTGGTTTTTTTGTGTGTGGCCTTGCAGCATTGGTATTAAACACACATCTTTTTTTTTTTTTTTTTTTTTTTTTTAAGAGTTCCATAAAAAAAACAAAACAAAAAAAAAACCCCACATCTTTCAAGCACGTATTTAATCACTGAGGGAAAAAAAAAAATGTTGAAGGGAATGCAGCCAAGTCTGGGCACTAAACTTGTATTCTAAGTCAACCATGAACGAGTTTTTGAAAGAGGAGGGTGGAGACAAGGACAATGGGATACTCAAAAATGCAATAGGAGGAGTGGACATAAAGTCTACAAGAGAGCAACTTGGTTGGAGTTAGAAGCTCACTCCATGCTTGGCACTGCTGCTTGACATGTGCCATCAAGCATCCCAACAGCTTTCAACTAGGGGTGCCAAAAATATTTGGTTGAAAGATGCATCTGGATTGTTAATGGGACAATTCTGGATCAATACAGTTATGACACACAATTGGACAAGGACACATTCACATCAACTTTTTTGATTCGAATCCGAGTCAGTTTTCTTTGAAAGTCCACTTCGTTTGGAGAGCTTTAAATGCGCCAAACAAATTCTGATTTGGACCAAAGAAGCGGACTCGGTCTGCCTACAAACGCATGTCTCGACCCGTTTCAAGTGGACCAAATACAGGAAATGGACTACAAAAGAAAAAGTCACTACCTGCATTTGACGTAGCATTGCATTTTGGGTAAATACATAGCGATCACGGTAAGAATCCTCTGCCTCATCTGTTCATACTGCGGCCATTGTTGCAGTGTATTTCTGCAGTATACCTTGTAAAAGACTAAATAAAAATAGCTCAAAGCAGTGATAAGTTCGTGCTCCGTTTTTTTAAGTCGCAATGGAGTTTTCTTCTTCACACGGGTCTTGTCCTCTCTTTCGCAAGATACTTGTGCAGCACCACCTTTGGTGGGAAGTGGGTTATATTATTGTAAAGGTTTGCTGTGTTTAACCACAGTGCAGCGTGAACGCAATCTCGGTCTTAATGGATCTCATATGCAAAGGATTTCGGGTCATATAGAATCGGCAAGAAGGCCGGATTTTGCCAGCAAGTAAAGACCCCAATACAGTTGTACAAGATCCGATCTCGGCAAGCGACTACAGACAACTGTACCAATGTTGTACAGAAAACCAAAATCCCTGGTGATGGATTCAATGAAGGAAGCCAGCTGGGTTGCAATCCCATGCTATTCATGGGCCTCTGTGGAAACTGAATCTAATACTAACACCACACTACCTAAATGACAAGTGGGAAGTGGTGGAATGTCACATGTGCTGCAAATAAGAACTGGTTTTGAGAGCCACACTGGTTTCTCATCTGGAAATGTCTTTAAAGCATTTTCTACCTCCTTTTTTAAATCTGAATTAAAAAAAGTTATCATACATACCGTATTTTCCGGACTATAAGTCGCTCTGGAGTATAAGTCGCACTAGGCCAAAAATGCCTAATTAGGTAGAAAAAAAAAAAAACATACATAAGTCGCATATTTTGCAGGTAATTTATTTTACAAACTACCTGACCAAAAACAGACATTACGTCATCTTGGAAAGCAAGTTATAACTTTATTAAAAGAATAGAGAACAGCTTGAATGGATCTAAGATATGCTAACACTCTGAAGGTCATTCAGCTACACGAAAAATAAACATGAACAGAAAAGGTGTCCAGTGTTTATGTAACATTACAAACAGTTTTACATAACTATAGCCTAAAGAGCAAAACAAGTGTACCTTTACTGTAATTAATAACATGCAATCTCACTCCACATCACTAAATCTGTTAAATTCTCCACCTTTTGTGTCACTTCTGAATAACTCCGCCAACTCCACGTGGAGACGTAACACGCACCATTGACAAGCACCCACTGGCGAACTCGTTCCTCTACCTGTTGCCATCTAACTTTGAGCTCGCGATTAGTTTTTTTTTTTTCTTTTTCATCGCATTAAGAGTAGACTCCACTTTACGCCAGTCCCTAACAAGTTTCTCACATGCAGAATATGATTTTATTTTGGCGGGCACCTATGTTCAGTCGTTCTCAGTTGTCTTTCTTAGCTATTGTTTACTGTTAAATTTTTAATTGTTAAGGAGTAGGGGATATCTGTGCGTAAGTCAGAGTGTGCTCTTGTGGCTGTCTGTGAAATTATATTTTTTCATGTATAAGTCGCTCCGGAGTATACGCCACGGGAACAGCTCACGTTTGAAAAAAAGTGCGACTTATAGTCCGGAAAATACGGTAACTATATTTATTGATGAAAAACCCATGTAATGCATTAAAGTGCGTCTAGATGCATCATTATATCAAATCTAACTGAAATGTAAGGGCAGTGAAGATGCACACAACTGCTTCTAAAAGCAGGCTATGATCATTGCTACAGTCATGCCTTTAAGGAACATCAAAATGATTCACAAGGGACAATAGGTAATAGAAAGATCAGCAGTTTCCCCCTTAATTTTACAGTGGACACAGAGATAGATGTACTAATATATATAAAGTATGTTAAGAGTTGTGATAAAAAAAAAAAAGAGAAGATACCTGGTTAATAATTTAATTTTTCAGCAATGTATTTCTGTATCGAGTGACGTTTTATTGATGACACCATTATCTGTTCAGCTAAGATGTGTTTACTGCCACATGCACTGTAGTCAGGTACTGTAAGCTACTGAGTTATACAATAAGATTTTTAAGCTACCCCAAGAATATTGTTGAACTGTACACTGTGTAAAACAAAGCATGACAGTATATGATGGCTCCCAATAAGATGAAATGATAAAAATGTCCTCAGTTTGTGCTGGTGTGACAGAAAACTGGCCAAAAAAGAAATTGCCAGAAGTGACTTCCGTCAAAGGACGCGATGAGACAATAGGAAAAGGGGTATATGATCAAAATCACATTTTAAGTTTCGTCTGTGGATACAAGTGGAAGCCCAGAGAACTAAGCTTCTGCTGATGAGCTGTCTGATCCTCAAGGCTGAGTGACTGCAGATGGCAGAGGTCTGCTAACTGCCCTGAGACACCCTGCTGGGGACAGACTGAAAGGCAAGGCTCAGTGGTGTGTGTGTGTGCGTACAGAGATGGGTGGGTCACCTCAGCTTGCACTTGCAAAAGCTTGAATGCACATTTACACAAACGGCACCAGCTCCATCTGTCTTTGACATGGGAGAGCTTAATGACAGAGGCAGAGAAGCCAAAAAAGCCTCCTTGTCCCGTCTCCCTCCTTCCCTTCATTTTTTTCTTCCCTCCACCTCTCTCCTTCCTGACCACACTCTCCAACATCAATGATCCATATGGAGCACTCAGGATGGACTTTTTCAAAACTCTTCTCCGCCTGGCACACAATCAATAAGACCTCAAGATGCACACTAACTGTACACTTTAATGAGTGTAATCTGGCGCAGAGACTGGAACATACTGAGCAAAAACATACTCCATTACTTGTGAACATATAATATATCCTGAAAACAAAGTAATCAAATTTCCAGTGTGTGCTCTGTACCCAACAAGAACTTGCATGTGCACACACACAATCTGTTAATGCTTGTTTTTATCTTTAATGAAGTCTCCTTTGTGAGTCCCACAGCTCTGACTGTGTCTACTATACCATGTACCACCTGCTACCATTCATCTCTCAGATAACAAACCAAATCCAACACCCGAGTCCAGTCAGCCTCATGCCCCAGTTTAAAGGGGGCATGTTATGATGGGGCGCAGGTTATTATTGTCTAGGCTTATAATCTTTAGCTCCTCCAAACTTGGAGTTCAAATCACGCTGCAATAATTGCACTTCAAAATTGAAGTTCCAACTTGTTTGCTGTTAACATCAGCAGCTAAAAGTTCAAAGTAGCAAGAGTGTGTAATGATGTGTAGCAAGAAACAGCCAGAATGCAATGCTACGTCACATGCAGAAAAAGACATTTTTTGTAGTTCGCTTCCTGTATTTGGTCCACTTGAAACGGGGCAAGATCTGCATTTGTAAGCAGACCAAGTCCACTTGGTCTGGTCCGAATCAGAATTTGTTTGCCGCATTCATAGCTCCCCAAACAAAGCAGATTTTCCTAGCAAAGGGAATCTGATTCAAATCAAAAAGGCTGATGTGAATGTGGCCTAAGACATGGGTCAGTACCTGCTGGTTGTGGTTTAACTGTAGAGGAAGGAAAATTAGGTTATTTAAAAATAAAACTGCCACCAACTTTTTTTTTTCTTTTTTTTTTTTCATTATGGTGAGCTATGGTGTATACACTTTCGCAATACATGAACATAAAATGACATGATTCAAGAGTTTGAGTCTATTTGGTAGTCAGTTTATGTTTGCATTGTTGTTGGAAACTTAAAGACGAGTCGCAATCAAGACACCTCCAGAGAAAGAGGAATGGTGAGGGTAGAGTCACATCCTAAAACAAGTTGCAATATGAATAACTGTAAATTCCCATTTTTAAAGTGAAGAGTTGAAATGTCTCCGATATATCAACCAAAAAATGTCAGACAATTAATTTAGCTATCAGGAAAGTATGTCAACTTGCAAAAAACAAGTTTCACATTTAAATTAAATTCAACAGTACAGTTGGATCACTGAGTGCAAACCTAAATCCCTTCTCTCAGGTTTGACAAAGCTTGAGCTCATTATGGAAACTAAAGTGGCGAAGCTTGACAAAACCAGCGAAGAAGTTATGAGCGTTGTTCTCCGTGTAGGCAGAGAAATGATACAGGAGACAAAACCCAAGCACTGCCCCACAAAAAAAAAAGTTTGGTTCATGTGTGGGTGACATTTACCAACTAATTCTATCTTTACCTGCATCATAACAAATATACCAACCTCTCAAGGTGTCCTATTTTAATTTCCATTTTTACCATTTACCATTATTTAATTCTAGGTTAAATGAAACCCAAGTAGGTACGAACCACCAAGATATAGCATCTTTCTTATATTAGAGACACAGTAAAGAAGATATAAAGATGGAAGTTATGTAGGTTGTTTAACCCCTTAACCGGGTCACATCAGTATTTGTAGAGCAAGTGGTAGACAAAGCTTATAACATACACAATATACACCCATATAACCAGAGGAATGTCAGGTAAAGGTTCAATAAAACCATTAAAAAGACATTGCAAACTACAACCATTCAAATCAATGTTGAAAACAAGTGAACAGGATGTAGAGGGTTAAAATATATGAAGCAAATCAAAAATATCCAGGCCAGAAGACTTAGAGATATTATCTCATAAAACACTGATAAAAAAAACAACAAGTTTCACATTTAAATTAAATTCAACAGTACAGTTGGATCACTGAGTGCAAACCTAAATCCCATCTCTCAGGTTTGACAAAGCTTGAACTCATTATAGAAACTAAAGTGGCGAAGCTTGACAAAACCAGCGAAGAAGTTATGAGCGTTGTTGTGAGGAGAGAAATGAGAATGGAAGATGCAAGAGAGATTTGAACCTTGAATGAACCACCCATTCCCGCTCCCCTCTCCCCCTTTCTCACTCTGCTGAGTTGATGACTCACTGCTGGAACGAGAGGGAACCCAGGGGGAAGTGTTGTGAGGAGTCTCCATCGACCACAGCAACACTACGGCAGCTCGTGGTTCAAAACAGAATTGGGAGCAGGTAGTGGATTGGGTAAAGGGGACGTTAACCAAACAGACTGGTGTGTAGACCAAACTCAAAGCTATTCATGCACACATATGCATATATTTGCAATGCAGAGTTTATGTTACATTCAAATCTCACTGCTTTCTTTCGTTCGTTTTACCTTGCACTGTCACAATTCCAGCCACAGCCATGTGCCACTGAATTTTTCTACTAGTCTTTCCAAAATGCAGATCCGTTATCCCCACAACTTTTTAGTTTTTCCCAGTACATGAGCCAAATGAGCAAGAAAAGTTAAAGGGATTTAAAACGCTGACAGAAACACAGAAGTTGTCAAAGATTTTTTTTTATTCAATGCTGAGCAGCTCTAGAAAAAACAGCAAAGAAAAGCCTGTATCTGTTTGTGGTCGAGCTTTAGGTAGGATGGAAGGTGTCACCAAAAAATTAAACTACTAATAAGAGAGATGGCTGTTTAATTAAAAAAATAACAACAACAACAAAAAAAAAAACACCATAAGTTTTGTGCTTGGTTTTGTTAGGTGGTTTAGTTTCCCTAATATAGTGGCAGAGCAACACAAAATATTTTGTTTCATGCAGTTTAGTGAAGCCAGCACTAAATTACCTTCAAGCTTCTATTGAAGACTCACAATCATTTTAATAACCATCAGTGTATATGATAATGATTAACAGGGAATCCTTTAAATGCATTAAAATGTGGTGAAGAAAGTGACACTGAAAATATGTTTGGTGCACACTAGCTTTTTTCCTCAAAGCAACCTGCAACAAGTCTGGTATTATTTGACAAACCGTATAAAAAAAAAATTCTAATTTACAAAAAAATAAAAACTCACAAAAGTGGAAAAGTGGAAGGAGCTAAAGAAAATATTTGTAAATAATGTGAAATAAATTTGCATGCATGATGAGGGGATTGGTTTAAAAACATCAGAATACAATGAAATGTCAATCAGATATCACCTGTGATCAATTTGTAACAAGCAAACCAATTATAAAGCAGACCCATATTAGCACCCAATTCTGCCTCTAATAAATTATAACACATCAATTATATTTTTTTCTCCAGATTAGTCAACGGTTTGAAAAAGATTATCAAACCATTTTAGCTCCACACAACCCTGATTGCATCTTTCAAGTGTTCAAATTAAGCAGTTTCTTAGCATTTATCAGCTCAGGCAAACTAACCACCACCGTGCCCTGCCCTTGCTGCAAAACCACCCAAAGCACTGACTGCGCCGCAGTGAGAGAGAGAAAAAAAAACAGAATTCCTGGCAGAACCAGAGAGAGAGGGAGAGTGAGACATGACCTTTAGCCCACATGCTGAGAGATGATCCTCAGCAAACCAAACCAAATGTGGGGACTGATGCATGCTTATGCGCATGTATGCAGTTCAGCAATGAGTCTTGTCAGCTCAAGACGGCTGTCTGGTTTCACTGTCGCTGGCCTGATGGGGAAGGTGATGATGTTCCTGCTACTTGTTCCTCTTCAAAGCACGCTCTTGTTAAAAAACAAAGAACAGCTTTTCCGGACAAGATGTGAGACACGTTTCTTGAATCTTTTACAGGATCTATGATTCGTTTTAAAAGAAAAAAAAAATGTGGAAAATATGAATTTATGTGTTATGAATATTAGCTGAATGCTAGTAAATGAAAGAAAAGTCTTTATTCCTCTTTCAGACATTTAAAAATGTTTGAGTTGAGGTTGGGATATTATGGGTCAGATTCTAACAAATCCTGCAGGAAGATAAGCAGAGAAACTTTACTGATGATGACTGAACAAAATGGAAAAGCCAATTAGTTTCCTTCCATGAGCTCATGTTAAACCCCACATAAATTCTTCAGCAGTGCTTCCAAAATGATGGAAACCGTAGAGAACATCAGACTGCAAGCCGCAAGCGCAAGATGATCAGCCACAACATAAACAATCCTCTCATCAAGGAAAGCAAAAAAAAAAAAAGCATTGTTTCCTAAACCACAATCAATAGAAATTTCACAAAATGACATGCACATCCATTACTTCATTGTGATTCTAAGCAAAGCTCAAAAACCTCCTGACGTCAGCAGCCACAGGAATGCCACCAGGCGGATTCTTCAGTAAAAGTCTCCGCCAGGCTTACTTCAACAACCAGACAATGCGGAGAAACATTTGGAGATAACAGTTTGACTTTCCTGGAATCTCAGCCCTCTGTTCTTTTCCTTCAGTACTTTCCTGGCGCTTGATAACTCCTTTTTACTGTTACTGTTGCAGAGGAAAATGCAGACGGCTCATCCCTGCAGAAATGCTGCTATCGCTTGTCTGGGTGAATAACAGAAGAGCTTTCCTGGACACTGGCTTGCAGAAAATAAGCAGTCCAACACTGCTCCAAAGTAAGCCTGATTTGATTAAACGTGACCACCTACACAATTTTCCCAAACTCACACGGATGTGCTCAGGTTTGCCAGTCAAATTGTCCTGCAAAATAATGAAGCAAAAGAAGAAGTAATCATTTTTATTAGTCATCAACCAGAGAGAAATGGTGCAGGATAGCGTTCTGAGGTTATCAGCAGACCTTACATGATGCCACAAACAACCCCAAGGCTACAACAACATTTGCTGTGGAAGGTTTACTGCAGGCTGGCTTACTGCTTGCCCCTCCCCTCTTATCTAATAAAGTAATAGTGGCAGTTGCTTACAGCTGTAGGAGGTGGTGTTGCTGGGGGTTTTCCCCAACACTGGAGATCCTGTGCTTGGAACTGCCTTGGTATGGCTCTCTGAACTTTCTGACAATAGCTAGATATTTTAACAATGCCTCTGAACACTCACAAATGGCAATTATCTGCTCCAGAAGAAGAGCAAATAAGTCTAACTCTGTCAGTGGCGAGGTATGACTTTCCTGTTTAAAGAAACTTAAATCACACACATCTTCCTCTCAATGACAAACAAGCGTGTTTTTTTCCTCTAGAAGTGTGCTGCTCAAACATAGGAAGCATGTTCAATAAAAAAAAGAGATTGCTCACTGAAGTGGAGTGAAAGCAAACAGGAGTCAGACGGGGGCAAATCGGCTCATGTTTTTCTGAATGAAACATCCTGAATGTAGAGGGACAGCGGGGGCAAAAACTGCTGACACGGTAGAAACCCATCATTCCCTTGGCGAAGCTGTGATCACAACAAACAGCAAAGGAACAAGGGCAGGGACACACAAATTCTGAGGCAATCATGAGGAAACTCGCTTGGAAGTGGAGAGTGGATGTTAGAAAGATAAAGAGTCAACACAGATGTACGTCTCTGACTCCACAGTCCTGTTTTCCTGTCTTAGCTAAGCAATAACACAGATGCCAACAACAACACCACCGAGAGGACTTGGGCCTCTGTCAAACATGACGCCAGGGTTGTTTTCAAAACCACACCGGCTTTCAGTTTACATCAGAAGGTTTTGCTCCATCCTCACCAAAGATCAGCAAGACCTTTGGAAGAGTCAGAGACAAAAAGTCTATGAGCTAAGACTGAAACATTCCAAGCCTTGCACAAATAAATGTCCTTACTGTGGCTTTACAGAAAAATCCAACCACTATGTCAGGCTTTGGTTTTTCTACAACCTTGTACTAACAAATCAAACATGTTATCAATAAAGAGAGCCACTGTGCTTTGAATACACAGGAGGGAAGGACAAGTGCAGGTACTGTACATGCTGTACTATCTTAGTATATCTGGTTTGTGCAAACTTGAGCAGGTAACTAAGGACCAAGAATGAGGAGTGCCAAGCTGGCAGTGATCCAAGCCAAATTATACAAAAATGTGTATTTCTATTCCCTGGGGTGTCTCTTGTGGTTGTTCCCCTGTGACAGACAGACACAAACAACCCGAAGAAACAAGAGAACGAAGACACTGAGTCAACTTGGGTGTGTGGTGCTTTAACACACCCATCCCCGCTTGACCAAACAAGTTGAATCTGAAACCCAAATTACACTACATGCTTCAAGGTTAACTCATATGATGTAATGGATATTACATATATGAATTGCCAAAACAATAGGTTACTGTAACTAAAAGAATACTCTACCCCATCAAAGATTCCTGAATATGACACAATTGCTTTGACAGTGATTTTTGAACATCTCCTTTTGGTAAATAGATATAGCTAGATAGATAAATACTTTATTCATCCCCAGGGGGGAAATTTAGTTGTTCCAACAGTTCCTTTAAAAAAAAACAAACAAAAAAACTGCACGCTTTATATGCCACATATACACACACACACACACACACACACACACAATATGCCACACACTTTGAAGATGTTCACATACATGGACGCATGGCAGCTTTGGAGGCAGCAGAATCCTGAAGTGAACTACAGATCAGGTAGCTCGTATCATCTCTGTTGTTAACCTATCCATCATTGCTGCAGCTATGGTAGCAGACTGTGAGTGTATGTGCTTGCGGGTAGATATGGGACTGTTGCTTTGAGGGGTGGGAGGGTGACTCGGCATGTCTTTTAACTCTCGTCTGAGCCTTTGCCACCATAAAGGTCAGTGCTTCGACATCTGCTGCTCTCTCTGAATCTCTCTTTTTATAAAAGCAAGCGGGGAAGAGGAGAGGACCCCAGGGAATGGTTGCATGTGGCATACACACACAACTTTTATCTCTAGGTACACTGACTCTCTCTTCCATATATATACACACACAAACTTGATCAGATCAACACAGCCCTAGAGCATAAAACAGACGCAGGTGCTACAAATACAAGAACACAAGTTTGTCTTGAAGAAAGGCTCAGCAGTATTGTTACACGACTTCTAAGAAGCTTGGCTATTGGCCTCCATACACCCTTTTTTTTTGCCTTCCATGTGGCATGAAAACAGAGAGGGTTGAGCTAAATGGAATTGTGTCCCCCAGAGGCACAGCTATGGCAGGGCAGTGTTAAAATAAGTAATTCATACTTTTATCATCTCAGGTGGCCCATGCAGCTCTCTCAGCCCCAAATGGTTTATTTGCCAGGAAGGAGGAGGGGAATTTTTTTTTTTTTAATTACGTGTTCTGCTCTGCAGACACAGGACAGCAATCCATCCACATAGCAACAACCTATGATGATAAAATTGAAGCTGGATTTATATATCTGCATATGGTATGGCTGCTGTAGCCGACGCTGGCGAAATGGGCTCACACTTGAGCGTAAAGTTATAGAGTCGTGTTGCAGTTTCTGTTCCAAATCTGAAGGTGGCAGTAGGGCTGGTATTGGCTGGCAATCGACACAGGGAAGAATTTCAGCTCTAGCAGACACTTACAGTTTAAGAACAATGGCGGCCAAGAACGGAAATATATATTTTTTTAAATAAAACATTTACAGCACAAATTCAGTGAGAACACTCGGAAATCTGGCAATACTTCATCAAAAACTGACCAATTACAAGGGAGTACTTCAGTGCAACTGTGCTACATAGCAGGGAAGCACATCAGGTTAGGAAAGGTGCATTTCATGCACCCGCAAAGTCTACAGTAGTGATACCATAACCAACATTGTGCATAATCCCGCTCAAAAATGTAGTTAATAAGGGTAGAAATAGATGCACATGGTGTCCTGTTGTTTATTTTATTATTCAACATAAAAGTGACAGAAAATTACTTTAAGATGTTGTTCTCCACCTGGAAGATGATGTTAGATGTCATACTTTAGTACAGCATTTTCAAGCATTTTGAGCTATTGCTAGTATAAAATACTTTTTCATGTAAACCTTGTTTAGCTTTCAGATTTGGAGAAAATACTGTGCTTCTGTGGATTCAATCAACTTGAAAATTACACTTGGAATTTTTGAATAAAATTAATTATTTGCTGGTTCAATGCTTTTCAGTGTATGCTATGATTAATAGAAGTCCCAATGTAAGCAATGGTATTTATATGGCTTTAAGTATAATTCACTAAAGCAAGTTGCGTTCCAACAGACTGCAAAGAGTAAGTGTGTTGACACAGAAAAAATTGTTTTTGTGTAGTGCAGCACAACTATCATTATCATAGTCCATGCTACGAAGCTCGGTGGTGTTAAATATTACTACAGACTGAAAGACTCATTCCTAAAAAGTCTGTTGTCAACAACTGTCACCTAAGATCCAAGAACAACAAATGATGTTGAGATACATCACAGATACTTGCTCAGTTGATAAGATGCACTTAAGCAGTAAATAAAAACAAAGCAGTAAATAAAATTAGGCTAAAATTTGACATCAATAAAGATATACAATATCATACAAACAAATGATATTACATTTTTATAGATTTAGGCTGAAGTTTGGATAAGCAATACCGCTGTAAAATTAATTTATCTGGATTTTTCTTGCAATAGCTTACGCGAGTAATTATCCCGTTAACAACAGTGTAGTTATTGAGCCCCTCCTTGTGTAGTGCCAGACACACACATGATGTGGGGGCTAAGTGGCTAAGATCCCTGTTGCCTCCAACCGTTACTGTGAACCTCTTTTTAGGGCACTTTATATTCTGTTTAACCTCTCTCACCCAAACACACCACCAGAATACGTTGCTCTTTCACAGTAACCCCCACCCATAAGAACACACACAGCCAACACACATGAATCTAGAGATACCATCTGGACAGGTGGCCAGCCACCCCAACCTGACCTTCCTGCCCTTTTTGCTTGCCCCGACGGCCCCTCTGCCCCCCACCTCCCCAACTGAAATCAGCTCAGGTCTGCTGGAAAGCCCCAAATGAACATGCTCACTCCCCCTCTTACTTCCACAACACACACACACACACCTCCAGCAAACCCTGCAAATGTGTCACCCACTGAGCTGTCTGTGGGGATTACTGCTACAGAGAAAAAAAAAAGCAAAAAAAATAGGGGGCTGTATCTAGCTAATGTAAAAACTAATTTTAATAGGATTTACAAAACACTAAAAGAAAACAGCACAATCAACTCACTTGAACGTAACATGAGGTTCAGACTATGACCTATATTTGTAGAAAGATAAGATCACATGGCTAGTGATCAGTACTTAAAAAGAAAACACACACTTGACCCAACAATGCCTTTGCTTCTTTTAAAAAGTCTAAAGACTACCGGAATTATATTGATAATCTTTGCCGATTTAATGTGTATTGATCTGAAAAGACTACGAGCAACTAGCAGGAGAAATCCAATGATAAACAAAAAGGTGTTTCATGACTTGAGCCATTTCACCTCCTTCGGCGACTACATGGTTAAGAGCACATGGCTGCACGCAGATGTACTCCTATCTAACTATTACCATAATTAATTTTAACTTCATAGCTGCATTTCGTAAATACGACTTTGGAGTTTAACTTATAGAGAAGCATTAAAAGTAAAAAAATAAAAATAAATGTAAATGTTGTAGCGCTGAGCTTACACATTTATAGTAGCGCCACGCTATAATTGCGGGGTGGAAAAAAAAAAAAAAAAAAGATAGGGTCAATGTTTCACAAACACTGGTCACAAAGCAAGCAACGTGTTTCAGTGCAACATCGCTAGCTATCGTCCATTATCAGACGGCTAGCGGAGTCCTGAAGCCGACACGTAAACGTGCTGCCCGGCTAGCAGGCGAGCACGTTTTGAAAACAAAAACAGGGTTCAAGACTCCACCGGAGCTTTCAACGTAAGCTCATCCGACAAGAGAAGGCATGAAATATGCCTGGACCAACTGTGTTTAGCTCGAGTGCTAGCCCACCAGCTAACAGCAGTCTTGTTGTCTGGAGGAGGAGGAGACCACCGGGGGTGAAGTGAGGCTTAGCTGGGGCTAGCTCACCAAACACTGCAGCAACAGTCCGCTCGGGCAAGTAGCGATAAGTGGTCACAGAAAAACACTCACATGCAACCACATTCGCATAAAGAAACCGCTTCTAGTCACTAAAGCGTGTCGCAAAACACTTGTTTTTACACTGGCAACGTTGTGTAAAATAATATTAAGATATTTCGTGTCAGTAACTTATTTTCTCATCAACTCTGTTTCCCACCCGAATCTCAGACTCACCCTGTCACAACAGGCGCCATCTTCCACAAACTCTCACCCAAACTCCAGTACTCGCGATATCCTTTCGCTCCCACAGTCCAACAATCCGCCGAGACAACAGAAGCAGACTGGAGGTGTAGGGAAGAGGGAGACAGAGAGAAAAGGGGTGGTTGAGGAAGACAGAGAGAAAAGGGGAGGCGGCACGCAACAGCAATACACGGAGAGAGAGAGAGTGAGCGAAAAGGGCAGACGCCACAACAACAGGCGTGGGAAACTTCGGAGTTAACGCGAGAGTTGGAAAACTCTCACAATAGGCGAGCACAGAGGGAGCGTCCCTTATCGCGAGATATGCGTGAAGTAGAGCAGTTGTTTATCTTGTGGCACTGAAATACTATTCCCACGTGTTTACCGGGTAATAAATTACAGCACAGGCGAGGGAAGCCTTGGTTTTCCCAGGCTCACACACATGTTGTTAAATGCATCGTGTCTTCTCAGGACGATTTTCTGCATTAACAGCTGTATCTTATTAAAAACCAACATAATATTCTCTTGCACACAATTATACTATACTATACTATACTATACTATACTATACTATACTATACTATACTATACTATACTGAAACATCACAAAATAAGTAAAAGTATATGAGAATTTAGGAATACTCTTGCAAACCTGGAAGAATTTAACATAGTTCAACAAAACCAGAACTGTTTTTTAAAAATAACCTGTTATCTTGTTATTGCTGTAGGCTTTTTTCCCAGTATGTTGATCTACTTTGTCCAATGTTTCAGAGTTTTGCACTTCAGGGATGCTCTATTACAAATAATAAAATAATAAATTATAAAAAGGAAACAACAAAAGCACAAGAGGTGACAAACTGATTTTTTTTTTTGTTTAAGAGCAGGAATTAATGGAAGGATTCTACGCACCAAACTTACAACTCCCTTGGGTAACATTGCGATCTCTGTTTAGAATGTGGAAACAATGGTGTGAACACATGTGAATGGGCCTTACAGGGCAGATTAGTGCATTGCCATCACATTGGGGAGTCCCATGACCACCCTCCAAACCAAACCTCAGTCAAAAGTACAAGGGAGCCTATTATTTAGAATGATCACACTTAGAAATGTGGTATTGGCATTATTAGCTTTTCGCTCTGTGTGTGTGCGTCTGTGTGTGTTTTTCTCCCCCAGTCAGAGTCCATTCCAAAAATTTGTGTGTTATATCATCCCCACAACAAACAGGTCAGATCATTCTTGTTTATCTGGGAGGGTCCGGAAAGCCATAAACCTTCATGTAGGTCCACAGTCTTTATTTAAATGTGTTTGGCAGCTTTGTTCACCTAACAAGTGACTTCTGGTGGGAGTTTTTTCAACTTCAAAGAAACAACAAAGGCCTCTGAGACCACACTGATGGCAAGTCAGCCCTTTTGTTTGTTAGATGTTGTGTGTGTGATCTACTCGTGGTTGTTGTATGGAAAATTGTGGCTTTTGGCTGAATGGAAAAAAAAAATACTATAAATAAAAAAAAACAACACAAACAGTACAGCTTGCAGGATTGCTGTAATGTTTAAATTCATTCATTGTTTTGAGCTGCAAGCTTAAATCTTTTTATTCAAATAAGTGGGCCCAAAATTAAACAACAATTTCAGCATTTTTTTTTAGGAAATTTGTTAAAGACTGAATAAATATTTTACACAGTTTTTCTTATATTTGTTCATTTGTTTTGTTTTTAGTGGATTAAAAAAATGTGAAAAAGTATTTATTAGTGAGCTTTAAATGTGCTTGGAGTCATTTTTGCTTTCGAGGTATAAGCTAAACTGAAAGGCTTCTTGCTCCAGCTGCATATTTACATAAAATTTATTTAAGTGTGATCATTTTTCAATTAACGTTTGGCTTGAAAAAAAAAAAAAAAAAAACAGATTCAAAAGTGTGAATAAGTATCATTGCCACATTTTTGTGACTTATTAATAACATTAATACACGATCTCACTATTATATATGTGTATATAAAGTAGCAGATGCAATATGTCCTGTTGTTCACCATACAAATCTGCACATTATATATATTCTTTGGATGCATAACTCATTTTTACAGAGCTTCACTGTCCTGCCAGAAAGAGGGAGAGATGGGGGAGGAGAGAATCGAGCAGCAGAGAGCGTGCCTGGCCTGCAGCCCATGATACAAAGACGTAGAGACGAAGACCTCGTCCTGCCCTCAACCATTTTTCCTTTCCTTCCTTTTTTTTTAAATAGCCGTTAGAGAACCTCCAGTTACACTCAGAGTGGAATAGGGAAGCATAAAGTTTCCTCAAATGTTTTACAGCTGAACACAGCTGAAAAAAGAAGCTTCTCCACAAATGCAACCTCTTATCAGAGAAACTCAGAGGAAAACTGTAAAAGCAGAAAAACCTACTTCACTTTTACATTTAGAGAAGACATACCGGTCAAGAACCAGATTTGAACTTTGACCTTTCTTTGGGCTCTTTCCAAACCAGAAATACCCTAAAAGACCACTTAAAAACATGATTGAAGTTTTCCTTAAGGCTTTTCCTGTTTCTTCTCTGTGTCTTACCTCTGATTGTTCATCATCACAATCTTCCCCTGTGTCCCTTTCTCTCATTAGAAGTAAAAACCATTTATTTTCACAGAAGCAGAGCCAATGCAAGCAATCATGGCTAAGCCGTAAGCCTCAGGTCTATAAATCCACTCACTTGACTGCTTAAGCTTGTGGCTCAGAATGAAAGAAATATTAAGACAGAAAGAAAGAAAAATCCTCATCCCCATGTGGAAACGCCATTCACGACTACATCCTTCCATCTCTTTTGTCTTTGTATAGATTTGGTTAAAGGGGGCTGATGCCCTGATCACCGTTAAAGTGTCATAACTCTTTTAAGATTAAACTGTGGACGTTTTTCTGAGATCCGGGCAATTTTCACATCCAGCTTATCCGCTAAACTCAAGCACCGCCGAAACTTATTATAAACAGTGGGAGATGTAACACGAGGGCAAATTATTTTTATCTGTAGATTTGAATGAAAGCAACAAAAAAGAGGCGAGAGCAAAGCAATTAAGGAAGTGCAGTTTGAGTTTCATGATTAGCAGCTCTCCTGACTCAAAGTCATTTGATACAGCCAGAAGGATGGTGAAACTTCCTGAAATGACCAGACACGCTGAGACACAGTCAAAGCGAGAAGCAGTGACAGACAGGTGGGTCTTGAAACACTGGGTCAAGGGAAAGACTGGCGGGAAGACAGACACGCTAATAAATGTGGACATGAAGGATGGGCTGAGTGTCAGATAGAGACAGGAAGTCTGAATTTGGCACGGCATCCATCTAAAGACACATAACTCATATTTTTTTAAGCTGAGCAACCAAACCACTTGATGTAATTCCCTCAGTGAACATCTAAAGTAAAAAAAAATAAATAAATAAAAAAAAAATAGAATAGCTAGTGTGAAGCTAAGTTCACATTGGAGAAGGGCGTCCCTGTCTATCCATCTACCCGGCGTCTGTCTTGCTCCCCAGCCACAAGGGAAAGTTAGGGGGGGACAAGAGCTCACGGCTTGACAAATGGAGAGGACGATGAGTCCGAGGGGGACACGCCTTTGCTCCCCTCTCGCCCTCTGTTTTGAAAGAGAGGCGAATCAGAGACATGAGGAAAGAGACGTTTCCCCTTTCCTGGACTTCGGCGGTTCATGGTGAGTTCAAGCTGCCAAAAGCGTGTGAGGTGAGAACTGCACATCCACACTGTTTGGCAGCTCTGACATATCCTGTATATGACAGTGTGTGTGTGTGTGTGTGTGTGTGTGTGTGTGTGTGTGTAATAACTAACTTAAGCAACCATGACTCTCAAGCATCTACCTTTAGACACACAATTCATGGCTCATGGTTTTAAAGAAAACCATTCTAATCAACTCTTTGTCTAATAACTGATTGGATTCTGATTTTGCACAGAAGAGCATCAAATCCACAGATTGTGTTTATTATTGCCATTTATATCGGTGTAACAGAACTGCTTACACAAGCATGACACATTAAAAGGGATCCATAAATCCATTAGTGCAATGGTTATCAGCAGAAACAACAAGCATTGATTGATATGAAAAGCGAATGACAGGCTGTCTCTTCCGCAACCACTGCATTTTACAAATGACCCTGGTGGGGCTTGAGCACTGCAGGCTTCATCCTTGTTTTCTCTAGAGGGAAGAGTTTTCATAAAAAGTCATATGAGCCCCAGTCTGGGCTGACTTGGCTTTGTTTCTTGTCGCCATCTTTTTGAATCACCATTGGCCTCAGGGTATTGTGCTTTGATTCCAAAAGCAGAGGTCTTAAAATATGTTGAATACATTATTTTATGGAAAGTAACATAAAGCAAATTGATGCCTTTGGTTTGTGCAAGTAAAATTGTCCCCCGGAAAACATGTGACAAACCGAGTGAACAAGTAAAAACCAAATGTTTTGGATATCAGCTGTCATGTCTGGTGGCACTTAAGTCTTATTTTCCAAGCACTTCCTGTTTTATTTTGTATCACTTACCTGTTTCTCGTTTCAGTTCCCTACCCTGCTCACTGTGTCTTTGCCTGTGTGATTACCTGCTCCGCCCCTCATGTCCCACCTGTGTCTACTTGTCCTTCCCGCCCTCGTTAGTATTTAGTGTCTGTGTGTTTCCTCTGTCCTTGCCAGATTGTCTTTGTTCGTGTTCAGGTAATCACACTCGCTCCGTGTATTTTATGTGTCTTCTTGTCTGTGTGCATTTTGGGGGTTTTTGACTTCTGTCTTTGTTCGTGTTCAGGTTCAGCCTGCCTGTGTTTTCTGTGAAGACTATTAAATTGGAGCCACGCATTTGGGTCTCTGTGCTTATTCCTGATAATCAGCTACATATTTAATTTTTCTGTATATAAAGACACATTTTGTAATGACACACTGTTCTAAAAAAAAATATGCTGATGAACTTCTATGGCAGCCCAGAAATGACATAAAGGAAGTTTTGGCTATTTAAGGGTTTGCTTGTTTAAGTTGCTTTATCCAAAGTCTCATAAGAATGGCTTCCAATGGAGTTAGATAAGGACCAATTCTTTGTTTACTTCTCTAGCATGAGAAAAAAACACTCATTAGAAATACACCTTTTCCTCTTTCCTGCCAAAGGTCCATCCAGCCATCCATTTTCTATCTCATCTATAGTGAAGGTCAGGTTCCAGGGGCAGCTGTTTAAGCAGAGAAGCTATGCTTCACTCTCTCTGGCCACTTCTTCCAAGTGAAAGATGTTCTCAGGTGAGTCAAGAGACATAGTACCTCCAGCATGTCTACCCTGGGCCCTTCTCCTGGTGGTACATGCCCCAAACACCTCACCAGAGTGGTGTCTAAAGGCCCATTTATGCTCCATTACTAGGTCTGCCCATTTCAAGCGTTGCCATAGGTTGCTACCCTTCAGACTTCCATATGTCTTTTACGTTGCCATGGTTATGAAGTCAGTTCATCAGCTAGTGGGCAGTTATGAGTTCAGAGTTCACTCCTATGTTTTTACATGATTTTCTGACGGTACAATAGCACCGCTAAGAAGTTGTTAGCAACCGCCAAACACACTCCCACAGATAAAGTCATTGAGCAAAAGCCAAAAACCCCTAGAGCAGGGGTGTCCAGCTCCAATCCTCCAGGGCCACAATCCTGCATGTTTCTATGTATCCCTGCTCCAAAACACCTGACTCAAATGACTCAGTCATTGTGTAGAATTTCATTGGCTGTTGGATCCATTTTACAAAAACCAGGTGTGTTGGAGCAGGGATACATAAAAAAAAAACCCTGCACCCTGGACACCCCTGCATTAGATAAGGCTTCCTTGGATGTCCTGGTTACAAAAGGATATCAAATTTATGGATTTATAATTTTTTAATGGTAAATTACAGTAAAAAATTAGCAAGAGCAAGTATGAGTATAAATACTGTTGTCCACAGCAGGTAATACTACCTCAGAGTAGGCAAGATACCTACTATCAAAGCATTATCTTTCATTTACAACCATGTATGAAAAACTTTTAAACCTCCTGGACTGACAACATTTAGGTCTGTATCCTGGATGAATCTATCTCCACTTGTCCACAACAAAAAGACACATTACTTGTTTTGTGACCAGAACCTTTCCGACTTTTTCTTTTCTTTTCTTTTTTTTTTTTTTATAATTTCATGTCTTTGTCAAATAATTTGTTTGGTCCCATTTTGAGCATAAAAGATGATGATATAAGTTATGGTTTAGGGTATTGTTTGCTAGTCTTTAATCCACAAATGAACACTGTGGTCTCAGGTTTATACATTCAGTGTCCACCCTGCAACCATACAAATGCCCTTTTTCAGTCAACTAAGATAGTAATGTCCAAAATGCAGAACTTAAGCCTTAAAAAATTGAATTTTCAATACTTGGGCAATGGGATGTTGGCAATTTTCCTTTAAAATATGCCTTTTAAGGCCAACATATATGCTGGACCGGTGGTTGTAGCTTCTTCTCAGTCTGTGGGTTAAACTGCCTTACTAGTGGCAAATTTGTCTAATTTTTGTTTCTCTGGCCTAAATCTTGGTATGAAAAAGGTTGAGCATATTTATGGGAATGTGCAATGATTCCTTCTAAAGTTAGGTCATGGTCAGCCTATCATAAACAAATAATGGGTCATGCTGCAGAATTTGACAACAAGCAGTTGAATTAATTTATTATCATCGGGTGTGTTGGAGCCCAGAAGTATCTAACACCTGCAGGACAGGGGCCCTTGAGAACTGTTTGTGATCCCTGACATTTACCATATTCAGACGAAAGTCATAGTTTTTTACAAAATCAATCAGTCCAACAATATAGAAATATGTTTAAATATCTCTGTCCCATTTCCAGCGACTGAAAAAAACTTACATAAGATCAATATTCTTATCATTTCACTATTTAAAAAAATTATAAAAGAACCAGAGTGAATATGAAGTAAATTATTTAACGTAGGATTGAATATATTTCCCAAAAGCATCTTTTTTTTTTAAATTTCTTACAATTTCCTTTACACCTCAACTGTTGCCAAATAATTAAATGCTCTGACACACACACACACACACACACACACACACGCTCATACATCAGTCACCTTTCTAAACAGTTGAATGATGATCTGTCTATCATACTCAACTGCCATTTGCTGCTGCCCTCACAACCCCTCTGCACATGCTGCTCTTCATGCACGACTCATGTGCTCTCAGACGCTTGAAGCCAAGGCAACAAAGTGAGAGCCAAAGGTTGGTTAGCTACATTAGGTAGCCTGCTACATAAGTAGGACCCTCGGAAACAAGCATTGCACGTTTCTTCTGCAAAAGTTGGGCTTGGACTTTTGAATTGTTTATTTTCAAAATGTAGCTTGTTCAAACTTCTTAAAGTTCAGTCGCTCTAAAACTTCAGCACACGGGAACCGTACAAACAGTCAAACATGCTTCTTAGAGATTGCTGGTTCCAGTTCTTAATCCAGTGGGGAGGATGTTACTGAAAACAGAAAATGTGTTATGGCCTCCAGTGTTTTTCATAACTAACATGGGATCTGCTGAATAGTATCTCAAGGTGTTGTTAAGAATGAAGAAAACAGCCACAGAAAGTTAGAGGTAGGCCCTTTTTTTTTGCTTTTCCTCTCGCCCCTTTTCCTTTTTTTGGAATGCGTGTTGTAATAAGTATACATCATCAGACCTCCGCTGCGTGGTTCAGCTGTGAAAATAATAGACGGATGTCTCACATGATCAAAACTGATTGTTTCATTTGTGAGTGAAGTAATGCCTGTTGCAGGGACTTGTATTTTTCTCTTCATCTCCACTTTCTTTGATAACTCAGCTGTGATGCATCCAATCACTTGCACTTCTGCAGCATTTCCTTACATGTATGCTTCTGTCATTTCTACGTTCCTGCATGCATGACATAAACTATGTGTTCTAATTTGAGTTGATGCGTGCGGCACTAAAACACTTTTCTTACCTCTTTTGCATGTGTATTTATCAAAAGCAGGATTTATGGACGCTGCAAGAACCTTCTAACCTAAACACAGGTCATAGTGTTTGTTGTTATGATGTGGCTGAAACATCATCTTCTGAGTCTTTAATGTTGAGTACTGCAATCTGCAGGGCCTAAAAGCCAGTGTTTTCATTCGTTTTGTACCAGAAAATAGCAAAAACATTTCCAAAATTCAAATCCTTAAGAGACTAATCAGGAACAGGGTCAAAAATGTCATAACAAAGAAAGTTTCCAACAAAAGTTAAGCTCTCCATTTTGTGCAAATGCTCCTGGGATATTCACATTCAGTAAACTAAGAGCATAACTCGTTTAGCTTGGCGTGCTTTCCTTGTCAGTTACGATTTCTGAAGCCAAACCGTGGTGAAGGCTTATGGCAAAAGCAGCCTGATAAGATTACAATGCAGAATGTTAATGTTTTTTTAACAAGAGCGAGAGACAGGCTGTATTATATCATGCAAAAAGATTGATGGACAGCTATTTGTGGGTACAAAGTGCTTTGCTCTGCTTGGCCCTAACCTCAAGGAAAGGCATTTTCTCCATTTCTCTAATAACTTGCTTTGGTAAAATGAAAAATAAGAATGTGTTTCTATGATTATTAAACCAATATTCATTATTTTTGCTCTGTTTTTCTTATTTCTCCTGCACTCATGAACTTGTAAAACATGATGCACTGTATATTTATGTGACTTAAAAAATGTAAGCTGCTATTGCAGTTGTTTGGAAGATGGTGTTTATATAGACAGCTAGACAGCCTTACTGTGGTAACCACAGCATATTTGGCTGCTGGGGGTTTAGAGAGAGAAAGCTTTCGCCAAATGAACCTCTCAAACCCTGACCTTTGCCTCTTTAACGCCCACACTGTCTCTCTGTCTCAACAAAAACACGCATACAGATTTACATCCACACCAGCACCAAAAAATTATTTTGCAGCAGCTGCCTTGCTCACAAGAATTAAGAAAAGTTTCTACGAGACACAAGCAGAGCAGAGCTGATTCAGTGTGAGATGGATTCACACACGCCCACACATGAAGCGCACAAACATTCGCAAAAACACTTTCTGGCCAAGTGGCTACACCGCTGAGGCCATGACCCTCTGTGCCCTCCTCCCCACTCCTCCTAACCAGCTATCTGTCTATGGGCCAATAGAGACAAGGGAGGTGGGGGTTAGCAAAGGGGCAGGAAGAGGACTGGTGATTAGGATTTGGAAGGTGGGGGCACATGAGGAGGGGTAAACACACCCCTGACCCTCTGTCCTGCTCCTGGCAGCCGCCCTGCCGCTCCAGGGGTGAAGAGAGGGGAGGCCCTCATGTGTTTGGGATGTTTCAGAACCCACAGAGCAGATCGTGGACACTCAAACTCAATCCACGCATAAGAGTTTTAGTCAATACTTGGCTACATGGATGACTGCCAAGATGGCCGAAAAATTTGAGCTGTAATTGTTCTGCAATAAAAACAACAACAAAACAAAAAACATACAAAAAACAGAAAAGAAAAACTTGATAAACTAAGGTATACTTTAGGATTAAAATCTTAAAAATAGACTTGCACCTGTAGTTAGCGCTTCATACAAATTAGCTAATTTTAGCACTCTAGCTTGTTAAAGCGACGTGACTTTTAGTGTTTTCTCTGTGAGCTTGCCGACATTAGTATGTAGTCTGATATTACTACATCAAGATGTCAATCAGACAAGTTCCTGGTCAACACATACAGACAAATCTCAATTAGCTTAACACATATGGAGACTGCGAGAGAAAAGTTAGACGAGCCAAAAGAATAGAAAGTAATAGAAAGTACAGGGAGAACATCCACAATCTAGAAAGGCCCCAGCCGGTTACCTGCCCTCCACATTCTTGCTGTGAGGTGACATTGCTAACACAACCCATGTTTAGTCACAAAGCATTAAAATACTTTCATTTTCTACAAGACTCTGTCCTCTTTGTTATTGCTGTTAACCTAAACCAGCATTAGCTTGCTAATTGATAGATTTTAATGTCAGCTATAGCTTGTTTTCCAAGAAATATTTGATTGTTTGGAACCTATGTATTTTTTGTGTGTCTCACATCATATCTGTGTAATATGACTAGCTATCTAGCTACCTTGCCCTCTAATTTTTTCATTCCAATTTGGCAAGAGCTGCTGTGGCTAATGGGTAATTTGTGGTGATATTGTTTAACTATTTCCTATGCAATTTACATTTTATTTCAAACTGAACACTTTTCCTCAATATGGTTCAGAATTGACATAAAAAGTCTAAATACCCAATGCAGACCACTTCAGAGGGCTACCAGGCGACCATAATGGCTTTACTGCTGTTGCAACAGCTCAAGTTTTGGTTTATTGAATAGACTCAAAGGACATTGGACCTGATCCACCTGTCTCCCACTTGTAAGTTTTCATTTAAGTCCACTTCTACACAAAAAACTGAAAAACACGAGTGGATTGTGAGAGTTAATAAGCTTGTGGAAGTGAAAAGGTTAATTATTTTTGAGTGTACCGCTGACTTGAGCCCCAGTCAGCTCGACATTAGAGAAGCTGGTAGCGACAGAGTGCTAATCCATTGCATCTCTTTTAACCTACAGGCTGGAGCTGCTGGTTTCAGAATCTATGGTATTATGACATTATGGCAAGTATATATGTTGTATGAATCAAATTGAACAAATTAAATTAAATAAATAGTAAAAGAAAAATTAAAACTGCACCACACTTAGCAAAAACTTTTTTTCTGAGCAGAATTAAGGTTTACATGACAGGAATTAAATAGTTCAGAATTATAATGCGAATAAACCAGCCAATCAAAATTAAGTTTAATTCTGAATGGAAATTTGCATTAGGAATTAAGTGTTTACATGGTCGTTTTTCATCAGTTTAAAGCGGAATTAACTTTTATTCGGAATTAAACAGGAATTAAAACTCCCATGTAAACGCACTTAGTATGTTAACTCTTAGCCACAAAACAAAGCCAATTTTATAGCCACAACGTCACTTGATAAAATTGCTATTTAAGTACTGTAAGGAACATATCAGAGCTGTGAATTTGACTATATTTACATGTATAATGATCTCTTACAGAGAAAGTTAGAAGCAAACATTTTCTCACACATTCCACAATGTCACGGTGTCAGGTGTACCTCGGTGAGTAACTCAAACCCTGTGCATGTACTCTGGTACACGGACAGTGGTCTAATTAAATGTCTAGGTCCAACTCTAACTGTAGATAAAGCTTGACTGTCCACGCACTTGCATTGATGGCTCATTGGAGGTGGAATAAGTAAATATCTACGATTACAGTCATTCAATGCTAATGCTAAAAGCATGCTACTGATTATCAGAAAGTTTTTTGTCCAATTGGAAGGGATTTTGGTGTCTTACTGTTGATGTTTGTAGTATATTATTATAAAAGTAATTTGTAGATAATATTTTTTAGATTTACATGTTTTTGCTGTTTTTAAAGCGTATTTTACAATCGCTTTACTAAGTGAGGATTGTCATAAAATTCTTCACCAAATGCAGTGCAACTAACATTCTGGACATCTATTTCATTGGTGAAAGTTTCTGAAAAACTTTCAAACATTTTACTGCCCCGCCCCTACCCCTTAAAAAAAAACCAACCAAAAATCTGATTTTCTGTCTGCATTTATTTGGCGTGACTGAATGACAGCACGTGATAAGTGAGTGTGCATGAGCGAGCGAGGCCGGATGTACGGACAAGCGAGCGAATGAACGGTAGTAGTGCTGTGAACAGACGGGTGAGGAAACGGGGTAGCAGGCATTCAGTGGGGGAGCTTTTGAAACGCAGGTGCCTTAATTGTCCTCCAATAAAGCCTCTGCAAGTGGGCAAACCTGTGAATGAGTTGCTGTTAAAAGAAGGGATGAATAAGGTGCATGTGAATAAATGGATGAGCGAATGAATGAGCAAACGAATGTGTGGAAGAGTAAGCACTCTGTTAGGGATGCTTGAGATTGTGGATATAGTAGGGGCAGTGCAGGATGTAAGGTGGGTTGATGTATTAGAAGTAAAAAAGGGGGGTCAAGAAGAGAAAGAGAGGCTTAGAAATGAGGGACACGCAAAAAGAAGAGGGGAAGAAGAGATACAGGGAAGATGAGAGGAAAAAATGTCATGGTGAGGGGGAAGGTGGGGAAACACAAAAAATTAGGATAGAAGTGTGTGTTTGTGGGGAGGTTTTGGGTGGGGCGAGGTGGGAAGGGAGGGGAAGGGGGGGTGCGGTTTAGTCAGGCCTGTCTCAGACAATGTGACATGGCACACGCTATTAATTCTGGCTCAGTGGAGAGACCCTGCCTCGCCATCTGCTCAGGGTCAGGGGCGTTTGCTGGGGTCGGCGTCATATCCACCCCCACCAATCCACCCACCTAAGCGCACTCACAAACACACACACACGCACACTGACACAGAATCCCCCCCCCCTCCCTCCTTTCCTGTCCTCGCCTGACAGACACCCGGCCAGGCCCGCGTGCATTTCCATAAAACAATTGCAAGCCAACCTGCTCCCGTGTCGGGTGGGTGGGGTTAAGAGGGGAGTGAAACGCCGGCGAGCTTGCCTTAACAATGGCCTGTCAGATGAAAAGGCCCTTGGTGAACTTGATATACATCACAAAAGAGCCACACCACGGTAGTCCCCGAGCTCATTCTCGCCGACCTGCGGTTGGATTTGAGCTTGGCGTTCATTTGCTGATTTGCAGCTTGTGCACCCCTCCTCACCCAAGCCTCTCCACCTCCTTCCCCTTAACCCCACCAAAATTACATACTCGCATGTACGCGTGGCAGGCGGCTGTTCCATTCATCATCCAATACAGTCAGACGTTACAGAGCTGAAGCAAAAACAGCATAGTTAGGCTGAAAACTATCAGCAAAATTCAACAATAATTGAAACAATTAGTTGAATCCTTTAAAAAAAAAAAAAAAAAGAAAAATAGAGAACACTAGAGTGTGTCTTCAAGAGTTTGAGGAAACTGGAGGACAAAAAGAAGAAGTGGAGGGCTAAAAAGACTTTGAAAGACTTCACAAGACTTTAGAGATGCTTCTAAAAATAAAGGCAATAGCTGGAGTAAAATGGTGCACACACACGCATGCACAAACACGTACACTAACACAATAACAAGAAACATGATATTTATTCACAAGAAAAAGGAGCATAACGCTGTTGATCGAATCCTCACAGAAAGCCTTCTTTCCTCCACACAGCTACAAAACTCTGGGTTTTTAATTCTGTTGGTGCTTTAAATTGGGATTAGCACTGAAAGAAGAGATCAGACAGCCCATGAAGAAGTATCTCCTCATCAACACACAACTTCCCATTTTCTTTTCCCTTCTGCCATTTCCTCATATAATTTTTTAACCCGGAACCTAACCCTGAACTCATCCTTATGTGCTGCTTTTATCTTAAAGAAGACTCCTTCATTTCTTTGATTTCCTCAGTGTGTATGTTCATTGGTTATGCATGTACATGGGCGAGAATTTTAAGACCCTCCCGGGCCACCCCCCGCCAAGCCAAATCCTTTAATCTGCTCTCGGACACGTCTGGAGGGCAAAACAAACAAATAGGATCCCCTTCTTACTCCACTCTACTGCCACACACGCATACACACACATTCACGTATAAACAGATCCCCCTTCACCCCCTGCTCCTCAGGCCCTATCACCGAACACGACATCACAGGAAAGAGAAGCTGACATTAACCCTCTCAAGGTTAATGAGGTGTGCTTTTGACTCTCAAACTGCCGGCTCAAATCACAATTGAGGACATCTTGGAAAATCTTCAAGGTTAATGAGACTGAATTTAATCTTAGTTATTCTGTTTAAAAAAAAACAAAAAACAATCAAGTAGTCAAATATTGTGAATTGAGTTGGTTCTAGTTTCCACCCATCACCCGCTGTGTTTCAGCTGCACTACATATGATGCAGTATCGTTTGTCTACCCAGTAAAACCATTACAAATGCTAACGGATTACAGTTAAGTTGGGTTAAAGAGGGATGATCCATTTTGTGGTTTTATCTTTCTTCACTGTTGTGTAGCATTCTTTCAATTCTGAGTGTCTCCAGAGTTACAAAGTATACACCAAAGAGATATTTTCTCCCATGTGGAAGACCTAAAGTTACTTGTTTATCTCATTACGCAACACATTTAACAAACTAAATGCCAGTTTGGCATCACAACAAGTGACAATCAAACCAGCTGGTTTGTGGTTTTGCAACCACAATGTGAAATACGTTGGTCCACAGTAGAAAACGTTGCATTTTCACAATGAAGACTCAAATGTTTTCCAAAAACAATTCCTTATAGATATTGATTGAGTTTGGGTTTGTCAGAACATTGGCATTAGCATACAGCTCTCTGCCTCTTTGAACAGGTTGTCGTCCACTTTCCAGTTCTCATTAATGTTCATTTGACCAGAAACAGCTCCTTGGAGCTTGAGAGGATTCTGGGATGTTCTAATTATTTTACTTGTATACTAGAGATGCAGCAATAATTTAATACATACAGCTTTCTGGCTCTGGCTCCATGTTCATAATGGTAAATAATGTTAATTAACATTTATTAAATTTGGTATGCGCTATTATACATGTTGTTAACTGTGAATAAAGAGTTCCTGCTACAGATTGTGGATCTGGGCTGGACGGTGGCACAGTGCTTAGCATTGTGGCCTCACACCAAGGAGGTCTCTAGTTTGAGTCTTGGCAGGGGGGAGGCTCGAACAGTGGCCTTTCTGTGTGGAGTTTGCTCCCTGTGTATGCGTCGGTTCTCACCAGGTTCTCCCGTTTCCTCCCACTGTCCAAAGACATACATGTTATGTTCATTGGTTACTCTCAATTGTCACCAGGAGTGAGTGTGACCATTTGGTTGTCTCTCTATGTTGGCCCTGTGATGGACTGACGACCTGTCCATGGTGTACCCTGCCTCTTGTCCAATGATTGCTAATAGGCTCCAGCTTCCCTGTGACCCTTAGTTGGAACAAGCGGTTAAGAAAGTGGATAGATGGATGGGTTGTGGGTCTGCACCATTTAGCACCTGGGCAACTGAATATGAACTGGGTGGGCAGAGTTTAGAGTCAATTTAAAATGGTAATTAACAGCTTTCAGATCTGACAAAGGACAGAACAAACCAGTCAGTCGGTTTTTCAGATAAACTTTGAAAATGTTCCAACTTGATAATTAATATTGATGTGTAACGTTTGTTTAAGTTTAGTGATAACTTCCCATTAATGACTCCTAAAACAACTTCTGCCACTTTCATATACATCTTTCAACTGCGTGGGCCGCAAAGTTATGTTCCAACACAACTATGTGTCCTTTTTTGTTAAAGAGACCTCCAATGGACACGCTTGCACTTTACAGAGTACGACCTGAAAGAAAAGTGTATAAAATTAAGCTTTTTTTCAAAATTTTTTTAAGAAATCACTAATCATTAATCTTTTTTTGAATGACAAATTTCATACTGAAAGAACCACCCCTCTTTTGTTTTGGCAAAGCCTCTTTCCACCATCAAATACTCTTCCCTCCATTCAAACAGAAAAGTCCTCCTCCGTCGCCTACCATCCCTTTTCGTCTGGTTATGGTAAAGGAGCAGACCCAGTAACTTGCTTACTTCATGTTGGTAAATTTCTCTAAACAACAAATAACGACTGTTGTAGCTTTTGTGTTGTGGCTAATTGTGCAGTGTTTTGGCTTTTTTATTACGGTTGTCATGTTTTTGCCACCCTGATCTCCTGGCGCTCATCATTGGTAACTCGATCCACCTGCTGGCTTCCTAATTGCCTCTGCTACCTCATTCAGTTCACCTGGTTTCCTTTTCTCTCACTGCCTACTTAAGCTCCCTCCAATCCCTCCTTTTCTGCCAGATAATAATCAGACCTATGTCTAGTTTTGTTCCAGCGTTCTACGGATTGTTCCTCAGTTGCCGACCCTCTGCTTCATGCCCCTGGATTACCCTCCTTGCCTTGCCCTCGACGGATACCGCTACCTTTCGGATCTTCTGGTTACCGACCCTGCCTGTCTTTGGATCTCTGAGCCTTGTCTTTGCCTGGATGAGTATTTTGCCATCCTGTTTACCTTCCAGCTGTTGCCTGGTTTCCTCTGCAGACCACTCCCCTGGACTGATCTTCTGTTCATACTCCTTCACCAATAAACTGGTCATTTGTCCCGAACTCCCTGTGTGGCTGTATTACGGATCCTCACGGTAACTCATTACAACTGTGACACTTGAGCGCCACAATAACACAGATTTGGTTGGTTTCTTCTTCGTTGGTTGCTGTAGTGACTAAATTCTGCGACCGCGTTACCTGCTTTACTGGTCAATAACACCTTACCAGTGTGAAAGAGCCTTCGTTTGATACTTGACATGCAAAAAGTTTTCAAATGTGTGTTGAAAACTGTAATGCTTTACTTTTCTAAAGAGCTCTCACACAGGACCACATATTACCAAATACATAATTAGACAGCTTGAGGCATCACTGGCAACGACTCACACAGCTGCAATTACATTCCATGTACAGACATGATGCCATCCCACAATTTACAGCCCTGGATTGTGACACAACGGAGCTATGTTTTGAACAGGTAGACTGCATTTCTGGTGAGATTTGTGAGGAAATTCTAAAGAGTGAATGGAAATTTTTAAGATCAGTTAACCTCTTAATTACCACAGAAAGGGGATAAATGTATACTACTGGATCGCTGGCGACCAGATGGGAATGAAAAGGTTAAAATGTAGTTAAAATGAGTTTCTCGTGTCATTTTCCTGGAATAACCAAAGAATCTGCAGCAGTGTATAGCTGTGTGTTTTGACTTATAATTAAATCGTATTAGTACTATACTAGTCATTTCTGAAAGGACATTATGACCCTTCGGCTGGAGAAAATGTGCCTTCGCTTACGGTTTTCGCAATTTAGTATGACACTTATTGTAGCACTTGATAACTTTCTGATCAGGAAAATATGTTTCTGACCGGTTTTGATGGCACAAACACAAATACTATGCACATTTTTAGGGCCACACTGCAAAAACTGAAATCTAAGTAAGAATAAAAATCTTAAATTGAGTACACATATGAGTATTTTTTTAAAGGGAAGATAGTTATTAGATTTTTATGCCAGAGAATTCCTCTTGTTTTAAGAGTATTTTTATTTGTTTCTGGAAGTCTTGAAAAGCCAAATTTTCTTGTTTTGTTGGCAGATAATTTATCTTATTTTAAGCAACATTGACCTAATTTTTGTACATTTTTTTTTCTTGTTTTTTTTTAAGACTGAGTTTTTGCAGTGCATCTTTGCACAGTGGCAGTTACTGAGAAACCACACTTTACAATTTATTCTTTTCCAGCCAAGAAGATCTCATTACAGACAAGTTTCATCTTACAAACCATGTGCCAAACTTTAGCAATATCAGTCCTACTAACAGTTTTGATCGCACATGCGTAGTTGATTCATCACAGAACTGCAAGAAGACAAGTTTATATAGGGTGGTAAATATAGCTTTTTTTTTTTTACAGCACTTGCCAATTTGGACAACTGGCTAACCAAATTTTAAGGCCTTGTTTTGTTTTTTTGGTTTTTTTTACACTTAGGCTGAGATTACTTTGGCTGTCTAAGCAACCAGCTCTGTAGCGAGCGTGATTGTTACCAGATGATTTCATAATGGGGCACTTTGGAGAACTTAAAGAGGATGCTGAATTTGTTGGATGTAAACAAGGCGGTAAACATGGCAACGACAGAGGAGGTTGGCATTTTGTTAATTTTGAATTCACAGCAGAAAAAGTAGAAAGCAATTTCTTGTGTCACGCAAGCAAGCGTGTGAAACTTTCCATCGTATGTTCTACTGCTGACCCACTAGTCAGATTAGGCCTAATATTACCCTGCTGGTTGCTTACGGATCGCAGCTTGAGAACATGTAGCATTCATTGCTGAGGATATGCAAAAATAATAACTCAAACAAATGGGAAACCCATAAAGCGGCCATGATAATCGCATGCAATTAAAAGCAAGTATATTCTTTGCATTTGATGACATGAAATGACGTCTCCCACTGAATTTTAATGTACTTATCATGGAGTTTTTGTTTTATCCATATGCTTTGCATATATTTCACATTTGTAGCACACACAGTACCCAAATATAACTTTTTTTTGTTTCTCATGTGTTCTTGTAATTACGTGTCACGTGTTGTGGATGAGGTTTAATGCTGTTCAACTGAAAGTCTGTATGCATGTGAGGGGGTGGGGTGGAGGGGGGGGGGGGGTCCAGCAGAGGTCAGCATTCACAGGTCAAAAGATCAACGTCGGCCACTGGCATGAACAACAGCTGCTACATCAACTGACGACTCTAGGAGAAGAAACTGAAGAGGACCAAACACGAGCTGATTTAGGAGCGAAACCATTCCAACTAAGGCGATTTGGTCGATAAAAGTGTCCCAGAACATCATCTTAAGCCAGAATAAAAATGTCTATTTATGTGTCTTGGTTGTCTGAACTCAGTCCGGCCTCTCCCTCTCTTTCCTCTTCCTGTCTAAAAACCAGACTTATTACCTTTAAATAAAAACCATTATACCGTCTTTTTCCTTTTCTTTTCGGATCATTTTTAGCCTCTCGTTCCTTATACTGTGGGTTACTTCTGACTCCTCACTGGGTGGGAGATGCTATGGGCCAAAACGATGATGTCACTACTGTTATTTTCAAAATGGGGTGAGCTCATTGGCTGAAACCACAGTGGAACTGGCATCCAAGTGTCAGGGGACTGAGAGGACTGGGCTCCCTGATGCTGGGCCTTTGGCTGAATTGCATTTAGGGGTAAGGATCTGGGACAATAAGTCTCAGTTCTAAATCTTTTTTTCCATCTTTTTGTACACGAGCTAATGAATACGATCAGGGAGTTAAGAGCAGGAAGAACTGAAAGACCAAAGAATAAGGGAAAAACATCCAACAAAAGTCAAACGTAACATCATAATCACATCAGACGTAAAGAATTAAAAACACTCTTCTGGCTTGAAGAGCTCGGGGAGCAGATATGGAAACGTGGAGGCCTGCACCCACACAAGCCAGCTGACCATGACATGGAAAGAGTGACACGGCTGTGCAAGATGTGCCAGAGGACTGATAAAAACACAAACTGCTACTCCAGCTTGAACACATCTCTCCAAAAGTTCATTAGCATGAGACTGAAGGAAAATTCTTGACCGTGGTATATTTCAAGGCCATTAAAAACATTTAAATCATAAATCTGTGTGGTAGGCTATAGTGAGCCGAAAATCCCATTTACTAAGAAACCATTGCTGCCTAATATGTCAAAAGATAATATACAAGGTTAGTTAGAGGGGAGTTTGGTAGAAAAATGTCTCTGTCTTATATACATATTATAATATTCAGTATTTGCGGCTAATATGATGAAATGGTGAGTCATTCAGCAACATACATTTTAAAGGTATTAATATGGACCAGCTTCATCTGTTGCATTTAACTTAATTATAGTTTCCCCCTGGCGACCTTGTCCTCTTGCCCAATGATGGACTCCAGCTTCCAACGCAACGCTTAATTAGACTTCGTGGTCAAGAAAATCGATGGATGGATGCAGTTTCACTTGTTTTGTTCATAATACAGTTATGGTAGGTGTGAAGTGGTGAAAGCATTACAATCTCTGGTTAAACTTTTATAACTTTCAAAATTCAATTCTGCTTCCCGCTCTTTAATGAGACATAAAAAGCTCTGAAAGAGACAGTTTTATTCTCTTTTGTACATATTTTTATAATGAATGAAGCAAACTTCAGGTATCAGCTAGTGTTTCTAGAACAGCAGTTTTTGACCCCATGTAACCCCAGTAGGGAAGTCTACTGCAAACACTCTATTATTCAGTTGTTGTGGACATACAGAGCAGCTAAAACAAATTTGCTCACTCACAATATTAGAAATAGCTCGAATTTATAAATGTGTTATGAAATGAGACACTTGTGGAGCCTTTTCTGCCTGTGTCTTCAGTAATCGTGTGTTTGGTAGTCTCGGTGTGTATTAATGGTCGTCATCTGTGTTCCAGTCATCCTACCTCTGTGAATGTGTTTGCGAGGGTCGGTGTGGGCAGCAGTCCAGACAGCTGAGAAGAAAAGGAGTGAATTTCACTGCAGGAGGTTGGCCTGGGCTGTGTGCCAATCAGCCTCTCTTTTTTTCTCTCTCTCTCGCACACACACACACACACACACACACAGACACATGTAGCCCAAGGCAGTGTGCCCTGCACTGTTGATGCCTACAGGCAACCTGACCACTTGCTGCCCCCACAGACCTACTGAGGAGGACACAGAGAGTGAAGGATAAAGAGGGAAATGGAGAGAAGAGCTGTACAGAGCAGAAAGAGGACAAGCTGATAAGGTGGAAACATGAAGGAGGGGGCACGGAAACACAGGCTGATAGTGATAGATGGAGGAAAACAGAACAACAGAGGAAAAAAGATGGCAGAAAACACATGGAAAAAAAGGAACAATGTGTGCGTTATGAGGTGGTGTGTTTAATGTGGGGGTGAAGGGGTGAGAGATGTGGAAAGCTCGGAGGTGGTGGAATAGCAAGAAACGACAGAGGAAGGAATGGAAAAGTAGCAGAAAGAGGAAAGGAGGTGACAGGCACAGTCAAGTGTTTTAGGGATAGTGGAAAAGAGATAAGATAAGGAGGTGCAGGCAGAAGAAGTGCTTGTGGCTGAGAAGCAGAGAGCAAAAGAGATTATTCGACAAAGAGGGGGAAAAAAGAAGTAAATGGGATTTACACTTAGGTTTTGATGACTTACAAAGTATCTTTCGGCCTCCAATAACTGATAAAAGTACTCAAATATAATGGAGAATGTATGGAAGTGAAAAGGATTTTTAATCTGTGTAAAACATGAAAATGTGTCATAAAAGAATCCAAAGATGTGCCACAAAATACCCGTCGGTTTGTATAGAGATGTGTGGGAACAAATTACTGTCATTACAGTCCATTAAAGGGTTCAGGTTGTTTCCAGGATTAAAATGCATCATGTTGTTTTTAACTGTAATACAAGAACAAGTACAAGAAAAGTGGCCAAAGCCTATTCAGACTACATAATTTACACTACTAATGCACATAAGGTCAGCAGAGACGAATGTTTCCTACCTGTCACTGCATTTTTTTCTACAAATATATATTTTGTAGGGCTGCACGGATGCATAGTGGTTAGCACTGTCGACTCACAACATAAGGTCTCTGGTTTCAGCCTTGGGTGGAGGAAGGCTGGAATGGTGGCCATTTAGTGTGGAGTTTGCATGTTCTCCCCATGTATGCCTTCCACAGCCCAAAGATATGCATGTTAGGTTACTCTATACTGACCCTAAGAGTGAATGTGAGCATGAATGGCTGAGTGGCCTGTGTTGGACTAGCAACCTGTCCAGGTTGTAACCTGCCTATCACCCATTGAATGCTGGGATAGACTCCAGCTTCACCGTGACCCTTTATTGGAGCAAGGGGCAAGGAAAATGGATTGATGGATAGATAGATATTCTCTGTAACAGGTTAGCAAAGTACCTCTGCAAAAAACAACAACACAAAACAAATGATCTTGTTTGCAATATTATATTTGTACTTTTGTTGCTTTAGTGCAAAATTAGGAATTGTGATTTCTATTTCATTCAACTAAGCTCATTAAAACTTTATGGAGCTTTGCTCTTCTTTAAAGTCTGCTACTTTCTACAGAAGCTCAAAGAGACAAACATAACAGTAGCACTAAACATAATTTTGTTTAAACCACTACTGATGTGAGTCGTAATAATTCGATTGCAATCTGTAACTTCACCACTAGATGTCATCATGCATTTTAAGCTAGCTTTGCATTATAATACAGTCTCTACCTTTCATCTACACTAACGCACAAAAGACCGTATCACATGACCACATCACACATGAGTTGAATAGCAGACCTCCTGCTCCTGTAGGCAGCGGTATCTCGATAAGATACAGATTTTAGCCACGTAACTGCTGCAAAAACAAAGTGGGAGTTCGCAATCTGGCCAAAAGATCACATCAGGATACATTTCATGATATAAATCACAATTATCCCCACAGATTTCAGAAAACTCGTGATCACATGATGAGTTGTTCATATGGCTGCCTGGATATTTGATTGTTGGAGCTTCTATCAGAACACAGGGTCACCAAGGATGCTATTCAGGACAGATATTTGCTCCACATGATAAAGTACTGAGTTTACCAAACAATTTGAGCAGAAATCTATTTTACTAAAAAACTGACTTAAATATGTAGAGTAAACTTACATCACGTCTGACTGAAGGGAAATCAAGAGGAAAGGAGTTAAACCTGATCATGTAATTAACTTACACATCTTACATTCTTTTTACTTTGTAGAAATTGAGGTGGTATTCTGATATTTTTAGCTGGTTGCTGTTTTTGCATCACAACAAGGCATGTTTTTGCATTGATCATGCACAATTTAATTATATAAATTTATAGGCGTACTCTAAATTAATATCATCCAGGACAAATCATCAGATCACCTGATTTTGTTGCAGATTTAGCAACACCTCTGATTCTTCATCCATGTACAAGTAACTTGTTGTACTTGAGTTGACGTTTCTGTTTTTTTTTTCTGGATAAGAGACTTGTGATGGCTTTGTTTCCAATAAAACGTTTGTGATCAAAAATCATATAAAATGAAAAATATATGTATTTTAAAGTTTTTTTTTGGCCTGTGAAAACATGCAACTACAAATAATCTTATTGGGGTTAAAAAAAATGTGGAAAACAAACTAGAGCTTGAAAGGAGAATGAATACTGGACTCACATTTGCTGGTCTGCAAGAAAATTGGCATGTTTAAATGTATTTATGACACCAACCCTTCACAAAGACGTTCTTAGGAGGAAGGTTAATAACAAAGATGAAGGCTGCGTGATCCAATCAACAATTCAGAGAAAAAGCATGTGAATGTTTGTTAAAGTTGGCACATTTTTGGGGAAACAATGAAACCAAATCACTTTTACATTGCCTTGCACAGTGTGGGAAACTGGATGATGTTTTGATTTTGCTTCACACAACTCCAAAAGCATCAGTAATCAAGGATCAATAGAAAAAGAAAGTCAGCGACATACTAGACATGAGGTCTCCCAACTTCTAACAAGGTTAACACTGTTTATCTTGCGTCAAACTTGTGATTTGTCGTTGCTCTAAGTGCTGTTGCTTTCCCTCCCGTTTCCTGCGCCACAAAAAAACGGCAGAGAGGCAAAAAGCAAAGCAACAAGACAGACAGAGAGACAGAAGGACAGAGTGAGACAGGCAGGGACAAAGAAAGAACGTCTGTGTTTGTGCCAGAGTGAGGTATAAGGTTTCCTAAGACTTGTTTTCCTGACTTTGGCGTTCTGTAAGCCCCCCCCCCCCCCCCCCCCCCCCCCCCCCCTCCCCCATCCATTTCCCCAGTTACACAGACACACACACACTTGCACGCTCTTTGCCTCTCCTCAAATCACACTACATATCGCAGGAGATAGAGGCTTTTGGAAAACTGAGCCTAGTTCCCTTGGGCTATTCCCAAACCCATGCTCGGGTTACACCACCACGTTCCAGAGTGTAGCTCCACAGTGTTGGGCTGAGTTTACTTAGGCAGATGCCTCTCTCCTCAAAAATGCTGCACAATCACCCCCAGAGAACCTAATCTGTGTTATTGGAACTCTGCTCCTATCAGTCCCCTTCCATCTAAATATTATTGGAGGCAGAGATAATAAAAAGTTGCAATAAATATGTGAAATAACATCGGGAGAGCGCAGCAAGTCCACTTCCTTTGCAGTTTACATCTGAAATGCATGTGTTAATATGAGAAGTGTGCAAATGTAACTATCGGCTTGGTAGGGTTAGGGGTTTTAAATGCAAGTCACTGCTTGGTATTACTTATACTGATTGTTGTGTATGGCTAATGAAAGCTACAGTGGTTGGACTGCATAATAAGGATATGTTTCTTCTTGATGCATTTGAATGATCCATCAACTTCATTATCAAGCAAAATTGTCACCAGTCTGGTGTTAATCTAGCTTTTCACTCTGTGACTGGAGATCCCCATGCAAAAAAAAAAAAGTGTGGTAAAGCAAATTTATGTAGCCCCTCTGGGGCTGATACTTTGTCCTTAGACTCTATATTACAAAACAGAAAAATGAGGTGCAACCACAAAGTTCAGAGATTGTGCTGATAAAAATCAAAACCACAGCTGCCTTTGAAGCATTCATCTTACACTGCTAATAGTTCTTATGGCGAGAGAAAGCCATCAAATATATCAAACTGACTGAACCTTTATGCCATCACAGGATGTGTGACTAAAACCAAGAAACTAAACACGATATTATCAGATTCTGCAAGACTATGAAACTGCATTAGAATATTGCATCAGAAAAATGGATATTTGTTTTCTTTGACATAACTGTAAATAGTTTAAACTTCCAGGTTTAGGTCAGTCTGGCTTTCTATCAGAAGCTGACAGCTTGTAGTGGGCAGTATTATCTTTTGTCTGTTTGTGTGCATCATTGCTGTTCTCACTTTGTGCAACCGGCATCATCGCTAATTTATTCTTCACGTCTCAGAATAACTGAATGAGTGAAGGCATAATGCAAATGTTTAAAACAACATGTTGCACATAAAGTCTTTATTTTTTAAGTAACAGGCAACATTTTTTTACAACACAAAGAAGCAAAGGAACCAAAAACAGACTGTAAATTGTGACTCAAGAAAAACCAGCTCTGTTTGACATTGTACACTAAAGACACAAAGTGCTTCCAAAGTTTTTGTTTTATTTTGTCTTTTCCTATAATCTTTATTTTTAAAAAAAAAAAAAAAAAAAAAAAGCAATGCTATGTCTGCTGCAACATTATTTCTGCCCTACAGAGTAGCCCCTGAATCCCAGTTTACAAAATAGTTACATAAGTTTTTGGATATGCAGACAACTATGCTCTCATATAAGACTGGCTGTCCAGGCTCTAAAGAGGTCTTACAAATGTAAATTAAATCAAAAGTCTTATTAGAAAGACTGAAACCCATTTGCTGTTTTACGTGTCCTGTGCTAGCTAACTAGCTACCGCATTAGCATTTAGCTTATTAGCTACAGTAGTGAAAAACAAGTGCTGAAACTTGTTAAGCCGGTTTGACTAAGTTTAGTCATTTCATGGACCTTCATTTGCTGATGGAGGTTAAGACTGAACAGTTTTTTTTTACTTATTTAACTTAACATATGCCACCTACTTGGTAAACAAGTGGATCTATAAGACACGTTTAAAATCCTAATAAAGCTAGCCACTTGCATAGAAAGGCTGTGGATAATTAATTCCAGTCTGTGGTGTGTGATATGTTCCACACTACATACTGTAGGTAGCCAGAGGGAGACAGACATCACTGTGCAGTGTTGTGCATTAGGAATCCAGAAGCCACAAGTACAAGTTGGTTTTCCTTCTCTCTTGTCTCCTCCTTCTCCCCCTAAGCCAAACCACTCTCTCTGATACCTCAGCCTCTGTCCGAATGATTCATTCAACCATCTACCCACTAAAGAAACACTGAAACAAAGAGCAAAGCTACATAAAACAGCCTATACTTTTCCAACCACATGCATCTGCACACATAGACTAGCAAACCCACACGTATACTGTAAGTTTCGTGCACCCGCTTTCATTCCCGCAACATGAAACAAAAAACACACATGCTGTGTTTACTCATCCAGATACAGATCGTACACACACATACTAAATTACACCATCATTCCTTCTCCGTCCGCACAGACACATGCGCTGTCTTTTCCTATGGCAAATCCCAAAGACGTTGATTCCTGCACCACAGGTCCCGACCCAATTCCAGCCTCGACCTGACATGACATCATTCCTCTGTTCCCCCTTCTCTGCAACCATCCTACTCTAATAAAGGACTGTGTTCCAACACAAATCACCCATCCTTGTCCGTAATGACAGGGTAGAGCTAAGATATGCCAGGGGGCAGGAGAGCTGGAGGTACTTTGGTCTGGGATGCTGCCCATTTAGGATTCTTCCCTGAAACATGTGGTTTGTTTCTTTCTCTGAATGGAACTTAAACAGAGGGATGGATGGATGAGGAGACCAGGGAGCAGGGTAAGGGGAGACCACAAGTAAGCTCGTAGCCTAAAGGGAGATATCATTTGAAGCTCAGGTGGGATGAAACTCTGCTTTTATCTCAAGGTAGCTTTCTTCTGTGGATGGGATTGAATAGCATAAGTGTACTCTTTGGACAATATATAAGGATGAGGTTTAAGCATGCAACTCAATCGTTTTTGCAAATTTCCGACTGACATCAGGACATATGGGTGCTATTTAATCCTGTGGTTGGGTTTAGGGTTATGCACATGACATGACCAAGGTTTATTTTTGACCCTCCATTGCACGTAAAGGCAAATAAATGAAGGAAATAATGAAGTTCTTCTGCAGTTGTGGAAAAAGAATCCTTTCCAAGGCTTTAAAGCAGTTCAGTGGATACAATAATAGGATTTCCACAGTCTTAGATGAAAATTTATGAAGCTTTCCGCTGCAGCTCCTTTAGAAACACTTCAAATGAACCCTTGAAGGTTTTTAGTTGTAATTAATTTGGAATCAAAACTTACAGTGAGACATTAGAGAAAAAATTACTTTGAGAAAAGTCCAGGTCTCATCTCTAATTGTGCAACAGCAAGTGTTGAGTCCAAGCCTCTAGTCATCTGAGATAAGGTCTCGGGTTTTCTAAGCTGAGGCTCAGTTACTGCCCTAAGTTCTTCAGTACTTGCCAAAACCAAGTCAAAAGTAATTTGAGACAAGTCGAAGACAAGTATCAAGTCAACAAGACAAACAAGTCACTAATTGAATCTGAGGTTCTTAAGATCAAGTCAATGCTGGGTCATTAGTAATAATTAATGTCAAGTCTTGTAACAACAAGTCTGAAATTGGCTGAAATCCTAAAGGGCTAGTCCACATCGAGTGAAAAAGCCTAAAAAACATTTTTTTTCCCCCTGTTGACTTTTCCTTGACACCACTGGAAAGCAGGGGAAAAGACTGGTTAGGGGAATTTGTAAGGAAATAGGAAAAGATAACATGGTGTTAAGTGAATAAAACCACACTTGGTCTCAGCTGAGATGTGTGTGATGGTAAAACTGCAACAAAAAGGGAATAAGACTGTATGTCTGATGGCTGTGTTGTTCTATGGAAGCTGCATTAACATGGATAACCAAGTGAAAGTTTGTTCAGATTCATGAAAGCGAAAAAAAAAAAAAGCCTCAGATATGAAACATATTATCATCATTTATTGATCAAACTAAACTTCTGCTCCTCATATTTATCTATAGATGAATCTATATAAGTGTGCACGGTGGAGTAGTGCTTAGCACTGCGGCCTCACCGCAGGAAGGTTGCTGGTTCGACTGTGAGGGTTATCTCCGGGTACGCTTCCTCCCACCATCCAAAGGCGTGCATGTGAAGTTGAAGAAGTAATGAATATGAGCATGAATGGCTGTTGTTCTGTGTTGGCCCTGTGATAGACTGGTGTACCCCACCTCTTGTCTGCTAATCGCTGGGATAGGCTCCAGCTTCTCTGCCACCCCAAACTGAACAAAGCGACAAAGAGAATGAATTAAACCAAATTCTAATACCTTTACGGGGAATTTGAGTAGTAATTTGAGTAGAGAACTGATAAGCAAACCTTTTTTTTTTAAAGCTTTTTTGACTGTGGCACTCCAACTGTTTGAAAAAGCAAAGCATCCGGCTATTAACTTTGAGTTACGGTCATAAATATCACGCAATTACGGATGTTTTAAGTTGAAACAAAGCCACGTCTTGCAAAGCAGGTTTGCAAGTCAAGCCTGAGGTCTTATTGTGGTCTTTAAGTCAGCAGCAGATCTGTGAAGGTATCTGAGTATTTTAATCAAGTCAAAGTCAAATCATATATTTTTATTTCTGTGTTTGTTTATTTAAGATCCCCATTAGCTTTAGCGTAGCATCAGCTATTCCTCCTGGGGTCCATATAAACAAAGTGATAATACAAAAAATGTATATTTTATAATGTGTCGCTTTATTCTGACTTCCAAAACATCACATCAAGAGGAAAGATGGATGATATAAAGACAGGATTGTTCATTAAAAATAAAAGTGTTACAGAGACAGAAGTTAGCATTTGTTTTGATAATGATAACAAAATAACATTGTGGGACATTTATTGATTTGTTTGCTGCAGACAAAACACCACGCACTTCAACTAAACCATCGAATACACAAACACGTTTTTTCAAAATGAGTAAATTTCCATTATAAGGGACTTCTGATTTGTTTTTTGTTTTTTTTTACTCCACAAAGCGGCTAAATCCATTGAACAGATACACTAGATCCCCTCCTCAGCCAGAAACACAGATCACCAATCTTTCTAATCATCAGGTTGATCCGGTTACATTAAATTTGTTCTCGCACCAACACCGACGCTGGTTTTTGTTTGAAATTCGCCACATGTGAGGCTGCCCGCTTGGTGCTGTGCTTTAAAACCTGTCATTGTTCTGGGTCAGCTCTCCAAGGATGTTCTGAGAGCCCACCGCAAACACACACTGCAGCCCTTGGCCTCCTCCTTCTACTCCTTCTCCTGCTGCCTGGTGGGGACACAGCCAAAAGCAGACAGCCTGTGTTCCATCAAGGCGTCCAAAATTCCACGACTTTCCCAGAATTCCCGCGTAGAGCCAAGTCATATATTCTGTTGTCATCCACAAGGCCCTAATGAAAACCCACGGGGAACATGGAGGCACATGTTGTCTGCTCAACCACACGCCATTTACTCTAAAATAAAACATACACTCTGACTGCGACTCGCCATGCACAGCTCTGGATGAATAAAACCATATCATACTATACAGCAGCTGTGTGCCACGGGACATCGGTTTAACTTATTGACTTAATTATCTCTGCATGCAAACTACTAATAACGTACAGCTCATGGAGCTGAATGAAAATAGCAGGGTATTGTGAATATTTTACATAATATGAGCCAAACACTGCTGTGTCATGCAGAATCCAACCAAAACTACACTCAATGTATGATATAAGTCTTAAATATTGCATGTTTTATCCATCATTACATGCTGTTAAAAAGGTCTGTGAAATCGCATACCTTCTGTATTGTTCATGATATCATTTTTAAAGCTGTCTTGGAGTTTAACTGCTTTATTTTGTTACAACCCCTCAAATTGAGGGGAAGTTGAAGTGCTGTGCCAAGAAATGAGAATGAAAACTGCCCTACTGAGCATAAGAAAGCAGTTTAAAAGCTTTTTTTATTTTTTATTTTTCCTTAAATGACCTCGCCTCTTTTTTTGGGAGCACATATCTGAATGAAAAGCTGTTCTCCACCATGAATGAGTCAAAGTACAATGTCCAAACCTACTGATGAGTGTCAAACACAGTGGATAGGGTCAGCTCAGGTGTAAAGTACTAAGGTGGCTTATGAGTCATATTCCCACTTTTTCCACTTTTTCTTAGCCTTTGTTAAAGGTTTAGAAGAACAGCATGATGGCTGACAGCTCTGGCTTTCTTTAGCTGTAACCCTGCCTTAATCAACCGTTGCCCTGCGGTTCTCGTGCCGTGCGTAAGAAATCCCGGAGATTATAATGGAACGCTAAAATGGAAACCTGTTATACAGAGTGATTGAAGGCCGAGCCTCGCACATGCTCAGGCTGTGATGCTGTAATGGTGTGTGTTTAGGATGCGTGACAGAAATATCTCCATCAGTGTGTGCGTGTGGTTGTTCATTAATCAGATGGTTTCAAACGAAAGGTAATTGTGGTTTTTAGCATTTAACTGCAACAGAATGAGTGGAACATGAGGCAGCACATTAAATGAGGAAAAATGTGGCCTGCATGGCGAAGTCTGTCCTTAAGAAAGATTTTCCTCTCCATTGAAAAAAAAGAAATGATAAAAAAAAAAAGAAATACAGGAAATATTAAATTCTTTTTTTCCAACCTTAAACTCCAGCTAATTGCTTAAACATTTCCTCTACAGATCCATGTGCGGACTACAGCCAGGAGACAGGCTTTTGGCACCCTTTCAACCACATTTTAAAATTTCCTACTTACCTCACTCTGAGGTGTTGCTTAATCACACTCAGTGCCTGAAGAACCACAAAGAAAAAGGACCCCATTGAGTTCAGCCGTGACTATTGCTTATTTGAACATGATTTGTGTGTTTTTATGGTGCTTTTTCTTGTAAATATTGCCCAAATTGAGTGGTAAAACTCTATGAAAAACACATATGTGAAAAGACAACACACACATGCTCACACTATTAAAGTATTCTAAATTATCCCATACAATTATGAATGTAATTTCACTGTTTAATCAAAAAGTGAGCTCAAGACTGAAGTTAATTAAACTTTGTCAGAGATTTTTCATGTGGTATAGATTATATAAACCTAGCTATGGCAGAATTTGCTCCTATAAACCACGTTTCCCTCCCTGTGGCATGAAAAACTGTTATCATCAGAAGGCATATGACATACTGTCATAATGATAAATACTTAAAAAATAATGATGAGAACCTTCTTTGAATCAAATCATAACACACTTTATCGCCATTTCTTCAGCATTAACATTGCACAGCCATCACATCTGGTCGTTTTTAAGACTTTTACATCCTCTCACAACTTAACTTCTCTGTGTCTTCTTGATGTTTCAACATTCAGGTCATCCACATCTACTTTGTTCACAAACTCCGAGGAAGAAGGAGGGGATGGCCAAGTGTCATGCGCCTTCACACAAGAGATCGCCAACTTGAACATTTTTAATGGCCTTTGCACTTTTGCACTCCCCTTCTAAATTGTGATTTCATACTGTTCCAATATACTCACTCAAGACAGGTTAAAATTTAGAGTTAAAAGTACTTCCTTAAGAGTCAGAACTGCTCAACGTTGTTAGGCCTTGATGTTATGAAATTTGAGGTGTAGGGTTAAAAAAAAACCTTTCAATGATACAGCTTCTACACAAAACTACTACTGGGTCAGTGTTTCTGTCAGTTCAGTATAAAACAACCTCAGGCAACCATGATAAATGTGTCTATGACAACGTTGTCTGACAAAACTGGGATGGAATAAACCAGCTGGTTGAATTCAACTTTTGCCAAAGCAAATCAAAAGAAGAGTAAGAAAAAGCACCTTCCCTACTCAGAGAAGCCCTCAATGTTCTTGCAATGAACAGACACTTTTAACTGAAACTAAAGTAGCAAATATGACACTTTCTACAGAGAAGCATTGCCTGAAGTACACACCTTGGATTTACCTAATGTAGTTGCCTTGCAAAAACTGGGAAAATCTGGATATTTCTTATGGAAAAATGTTAAATTGGGCCTTAAAATGGATGACTGGCCTGGAGAGACCATTACAATGGGTAACAGCTGTTATGTGAAACACTGTATAAGTGATTGGCACACGTCAAAGTAGCATTCACATGAAACCAGGAGCTTTACAGTACATTGGGACAAGATAAGAAACGTTCTATTCACTTGCTCAGCACTAGTAAAACAGCATCCGAGTTAAAAACAAGAGTTATATTGATCTCTGTTTTAAATATGGCAATAATTATGGTCACATAAATAATTTTCAATCGTATTATTGTTTGTGAAGACCATTAACAGAAAAAAATTGTTTTGAATCATGAACTGCTGGGTGGCCAAATGCCTGCACAGCCTGTCGCCAAAATACAAGTCAAAATGACACCACCAAACAGAAGTAGGCAAACCATCATTGCATCATCTGTCTCCAACGATTAACTCCACTTGCGCAACCATGTCACACCACAGCAATGAACTGCAATGTCCCTGTGACCAGGAAGTGGAGATGCAACCTAAAACAAACCATAATGATGTATTTGTGGGCTCGCTTCAGGCAAAACAGAACATAATACAAAAGAGCACACACAATGTTTGAAGTTCCAGCAACCACAGTTTAGTCTCAAGTGGATACTGCGTTCCTCATAGCTTAACTTCTTTCCTTCCTTTCTTGAATGACACATGCACACACACTCATCCACACACTCGCTGTAGCGCCAGCTCGCTCCAGAGCACGCTGTCGGCGGGGCCACTCTCCTTGCCCGCCTGCTGCGAGCCTGGCCGGTGCCTTTTTTCCTAGACATTGCTTCAGACTTGTACTATCTGTTTCCACAGCCGTGCGCCTGCTGATCCAAGAATGCGGACAGCACGTTGTTTTACAAGGCCAAGTAGTGCATTTGAGATGTCAAACGTGCACTCAGCCTGTTTTGTGTGTGCTTGTACTTGAGTGTGTTGAATTTGGTTTCAGGTTATATTGTCTTTCATTTTTGATCACATCTTTAGTGAAATGTTAAACTGGTGAAGTGAGCTGTTGGCAAGGTACAATAAATGTGCTCTATAATTCAAACAGAACACAAACACTGGCAGCTTAGGTAATTCAGATCATAATTTTGGCTCTGCATTAAGTTTTATGGGATTTACTCTCAGGTCTTCAAGGGAAATTTGATCAATTTAAAACATCTTGTTTGCAATTTGGATTTATGAGGGGAATGCTGGATATAGTGTGTGTGTTGCTGATAAAAGTGCATTTCAGATTCAGGGAAAATGTGACCAAAATTCCCATCTATGAAATATGAAGACATAATATATGAAGTAAAGTGAAAGTTCTTCTACAATCACTTGGAGTAAATGCTTTGTTTAGGTCCCATTTAGAATTACTCTGTGTTGCAGGGATGCACTAAAACATAGTTTAATTCCATGTCAAAATTATTCTATTGGTGACCAATTATACAGGAAATGGAACCAGTCCATACCCTGCTATCTTACCCAACAATAGCATGAGAAATTCTTTAGTTTTTCAAAAGCTTCTTCTAGATGCTCTACTGAAATTTGCAAAGACACAACAGAACAGTTCTTTTAAGCTTGTGTCAATTGTCACCCAAAAGCGAACTATTCTTGGTTCAATTGGGATTTCTGGTTTACATGAAACTGACTCACTGGAAATGTGGCCCAGCTGCTTGCTACATGATGATGCAAAAGCAATCTGTGGGTGTATACTCGGGAATCGATCTTTTACCGAACTCGATTGTTGTGACCTTTGTCAATTAAAAAGAGTGTTTGTTGGAAAAAAATATGAATCAGTGCTTTACCAGTAGGTGTTTTGTTTCGAGTCAAGTGTCATTTTATGAATTTTGTTTTGTTGCACGCAACGATTGATTCTCCACATCGACAGAATTCAAAGGAGCTCATCTTTCCAACTCCAATGAACCAATGAAGACAAAGGACCTGTGTATGAGGTAAAATTGTGAAAAACATGCCTTTTACATGATTTAAGTTTACTTTAAATGTGTTAGTTGACTGTGAGTTTAAAAGCTGGGGGTGTATATTACAGAGCTTATAAAATCTCTCAGGTGCACTCCATCTTTGCCCAAGGCTAGAGCCGGAGGCGACATTAGCTGCTGCAAGAACAACAAACCAAAGTCTGTGTATTCTATCTATCTTCCCTTCTACTTGTCTTTTACTGTGGATAATGATGATACAGAGAATTTAGAAATGTCTGGTACGTATCAATATCAATCCTTTCTTTTCAAGTCATTGCAATTACGATGTTACTGAAATGGCCAAGCTAGATCGATGGAGTTTTGTTTTAATGGGTCATCATGCTTTAAGGTACATTCGCACTTCCCTTTTTAATCAAACCCTAGTTTGTTTATTGAGGAAGTCTGGTTTGTTTGGGGAGGCGTGACTGCGCAACAAAACTCTATTCTGCCAAAATATGTAAGACGATTAGACGTGAAACCAACCTTCGAGTTCCAATACTGAAAGCAAGGGTTCTCAGTTGGATACGATCTGCAACTTTCCCACTAGATGTCACTTGGAGAAGGTCTTTTAAAGAGCTTCTCCATTTACCATCATTTACTCAGTTCATTAAGTCATGTAGTTGTCAGAGCTAACAATCATAGTACTTGTGTATTTTTGCTTTAATTCTAACTACGACGACTCATTTTCTAAATATATTTGTTGTTTGCGCTACCTATTGAACTTGATGCTAGCATTTCTTTATAGTAGTATTGCACAATACGGCTGATTGTAAACATGTCTTTCATTTATGTTCATTAAAGTTTAAAGGGAACAATGCAGTCCTTGAAAAAAAAAAGCTTCTGAGATGTTGGTGAGCTAAATAAATCTAATCAGGAAGCAAATACTCTTAAAACGCAACACCAGGACCAACAGAGACAGATGCTTCAGTCGTCAGTCTTTAGCATGCCATTAAAATAGCTTTCCACCTCCAAATTCTATGTGATATATCTCACATATTATCAAAATTCTCCCTAAACGATCTCTGCTGTGTCTGCAACTCAGCCGCCTGTAAACCCTCGTTCCCATGGTAATTAGCTTAAAAGCTTGACCAATTAGTCAGGCTTCAAGCATTATGAGCGACCGAAGACATACCACCACTTTCCAAAACCGCTTCAATAGCAAGGGGAGATTTGTGTGATGGGTTAATGGTAGGGAAGTAAAAAGTGCTGCAGGGTCAGCATTGTTGAGTTCATGTTGGTTTACGGCGAGCTGTGACCCTACTGAATGGTTTATAGAGATGTCTATCTACATATTCCACTGAATGGGACAAGACCCACATTAAGAGGTGTAGACAACACAGAACCACAAAAGCGTGCTATCAACTTGAGAGGCCTTTCAGAAAAGAGGGGTCGGAGTGAGTTTGTGTGTGAAATAAAATGTCAGTGCCAAAGACTGATTCATAGTAGGGCCAAAAAGCTGAGGGCCATGCTGCACAACCTGTTACACACTGCCCGGCAAAGTAAGAGAGATTGAGTGTCTTTCTATTCTGTGTGTAGGTGACGCGTCCCCTCAAGAATGTGGTTCTCTTCCTCTAGCCATTCGCTTCAATTTCCCCTCTGGTTGCTTACTTCACTCACACAGCCACGGAGCTGTCGCTTGAGGAATCTGGAAAACACCAGCGGGGAATGAGAGGAATTTCTGCTTTTCGTTTTCCCTCAACCACCCCCTCACCCCTTGCTCTCTTTACTTTGGACGCCTTTGCGCAGCCAGAGCTCTTGAGTTGTCTCTAGATTCTGAATACTGCCCAACAATAACAACCTCTCATAAACAATGGGGCTTGTTGATTGGGGGGTTTGTGAGGAAGAGTGGCCATTGCTGGCCTGCGCAGTCAGCTTTGTTGGCAATGAGCCTCAGAAACTATCCTTAAGTCTCAAAAGTACAGGCTACGCTGAGGACTGTGAAAGATTTAAGGGCAACTTTTAAAATGCACCATCTCTGAAGGACCATAAACACATGCTTTAGTTCTTTCTTAATCCATCTTTCCTCAAGAAAGACTTTGATGGACCAAACTCTGAAAGTGGATGCTGGTCAATGTCAGGAAACCACAAAAGTACAGGGAAAAAAATTGTAGTTTGGAATTCTCTTCTTTGACAGGACCCGTGGTCTCGTAAAGGGAGTCTGGATCACATCGAGTGGATTTTGAAAAAGTCGATCACAGAACTGCCCCGTCCTTTCAGCCCCTGTGGGCAAAATGCAAGGAGAGTCACATGCCAGTTAACCAGACGAGCACCAATAAAGCTCCATGTCTGCGACAGGAAAATCATAATGCAGACCAGTGTGTCTTGGAATAACTCTGGCACTATTTTTTCCATTCAGGACAATGCTTTTGCATATTACTGGACATTGACCTTCTACAGCTGAAACTTAACCAAAATAAATGTGAAGAGTGTTTGTTATAAACAAACATCTGCACATTATAATTTCTTGCAGGCTACATACCAGAATAACACTTTATAAGTACATTTTGTTTCCCAATAGAGGTCCTTACATGGTTTCGTGTCTTCTGAATCAGCAAACATGGAGCGCCCCCATGTGGACAATAAATACCCTGCATGTCACTCTGCCTAAGATTTTAGGTCTATGGATTGAAATGACTTCTTCCACGTCTTTCTACTCATTTCTGAACAAATACATAAATAATCTTCCAAAAAAACAGTGCTTACATTCTTAAATCTTTACATTTTTATTTAAGGTGAAAAGGGTCATAAGTAATTCAAATAAACACTTCACACAATTCAATCACAAACACCAACCACACATCATAAAGACACTCTTTCAACAGCATCAGAGTTCAGGATTTCTGAGCATCAGCCGTTCCTGGCCATCACTTGTCCGCTGGTTTAAATGGATCAGACCATATCTTGACACCTTCAGACCAAAAAAAGAGAAATACAGTGTTAATATGTAGAGGAATGCAACCACTATGAAATGCTATAAAAGTACCTAAATGAGCCATTATTACTTTAACATTTTCCTAAACTAGATCACAATTTAGCATTGATGACATATCAGCTGAGGTGGGGCACCAGGCAGATTAATGCATAGTGTTGAGATATTATATACACACACACACACACACACATATATGTGTATGTGTGTGTGTGTGTGTGTGTGTGTGTGTGTGTGTGTGTGTGTGTGTGTGTGTGTACAAAACAGGTTTTTCCAAAAATCAGTATTCATGCATTCAAAGTCTGAGGAATTCAAGTATGTTGCAGCACATTAACCGCAATAATAAATGGTGAAATACCACACGATTCAACCAGCTGTTGGTAAACGTATTTGAAACCCTTCGTGGGTTCATTTATATTTTTCATACTATCACTGAATATTTAATCTGATGCTGATCATGACGCTACATGATCATCAAAAATTACAGCCCATACAAAACTACTTTTTCCCAAACTCAAGAAAACTAATAAACAACACTTTTACAAAAATAGGGAGTAATCAAATATTATATGTGAAAATATTATACCCCTTACTTTTTTTTTTTTTTTGGATCTCCAGCTTGCCACAACGATCTGCAGCAGCTATTTTTTCCTTGGGGTCTTTTTGTTAAATACACTCAATATCCATGTACATGTACAAACAAATATGTTTACATATACTGGTCGTTAAACAATAATATATCCCTACATACAGTACACAAATTATTCTTAAAATATATAATCCTTGCACATAGATAAATGCACACAAACCTATACAAATATTCACACATATAACACATTAAAGACGTACCTAAATTATGATAAATAGGGCCGTGACGATATTCTTTCGTCCCAATTCAATTCAATTCATATCTTTTGGGTGCCGATTTGATTTAAATTGGGATTCTCACAATTTCTTGATCTTACTGATTTTTGTAGACTAAAAAAGAAAAATGTACATAACCTTTTTTGCTTGTCATTTTTAGTACATTCCCTGTTTAAATAAATGCTATCATGGTGTTTAATATATTGAATACAGTATATGTTATTATTCTAACTATATTTATTCATCCCTTCTATTAATAAAAAGTTAAAAATAAGAAAAAAAAACTTGCATAGTTGAAGATGTTTGGTAAAGTTACTTGCCGCAGAACTGCTTGGCAAGGAATTTTGCGGATTCTTTCAACTTAATGCCAACATTCCTTGCTATGTGTTTGTCCATGCAGATTTCAATGTGGCCTGCATGTTTATCACTGTGGTAAACATGTAAGCAACTATGCATACTTCTCATGCAAGAAAAAAATAAAAATAAAAGGAGTTATAACATGTTTAATAATATTAACTTTTTTATCCTCATCTTATAACTTTGTTCCAGATGTATCTGAAAGTAAATAATGACATTCTGTGCTGCATAAAGTACCATCCAAGCAGTGCATTTTATTATGTTGTTGTTGTCTGGCTTGCAGCATTAAAACTTCCTGTTTATCTTCACACTGCCCTTACCTGCAGGCTGCACATCTGCCTGGTTGATTCCTGCCCGATTAACCTTTTGGACTTCTCCTATTAAAAGTAAAACAAAACAATATTTTACTTAAACACAGGAAAATGGTTTATGACTAAACCAATGCATCCTCCCATTACAAGTCATATAAAGAGCCTTAGAAATGTTAAAACCGCACCTGTCTTAACAGGTGTTTAGCAATGTAAGCTATTGTTAAGAATAAATTTATTTTACCTCACCCTTCTCTGATTGTAGAAGTTCCAATATTTACTTGACTCCCTTTTAAGATAAATATAATGATAAAAGCTGGAGGCTAACGAGGTTAGCTACCTAAAAGAGCAAACACTATGTTAACGTGGACAAAAAATATCAACTTAAAATAGTTGTCATTTTGACCAAAGTTAACGAGACTAAGCATAAGTGTACGTGGAGAAAACTGATAAGCACAAGCATGATTTTTTAGACACAATATGACAATGTGAAGTGATTGTGTAAGCGCCAAATAGCTGCTAGCAACTTACTGTACTCTTCTTTGTGCGTGAGAGGATAGACAAAAATGGGGTACAACGCAGCGGCTATTGCTGTTACAAAGCCTCCAAACACCAACGCTATTCTCGTGTTTTTTGACATAGTGTTACATGGAAATATACGCTCTCACCTCCAAACAGTGGAGTGTGTTGTCATTGATTATTTCCGGTGTAAAAGGTCACAGAGGTAATGAAGCTGAAGTGAACTTCCGATTCGTAATATGTGCAAAAGGCAATTCCACTGATTTTTTCGGAAACTAGACCACATTAGACCAGGTCCTGACAAAAATCTACAATACTTAGACTCTTCAAACCTGGACTGAACTATTATAAATACTATGCGGATTTAAGAAAATAAATTGTCTGATTTGTGAAACCTTTATTCTATTTGTGAAAATGCAAATTAGACTCATTTTATGACATTTTTGGCATCTGGACCACATTAGACCAGGTCATGACAAAAATCTACTAAACTTAGACTCTTCAAACCTGGACTAAAATATTCCACATACTATGCAGATTTAAGAAAATAAATGGTCTGATTTGTGAAACCTCTATTCTATTTGTGAAAATGCAAATTAGGCTAATGTTATTACATTTTTGGCATCTGGATCACATTAGACGAGTTTCTGACAAAAATCTACAACACTTAGACTTTTCAAACCTGGACTAAAATATTCTAAATACTACGCATATTCATTCATTTTGAAGAGTCTAAGTGTTGTAGTTTTTTGTCAGAACCTGGTGTTATATAGTCTAGTTTCCGAAAAGTTCAGTGAAATTGTCCTTTACAGATTTTGCGACTCGGCAGCTACAAATCGAAAGCTAACTTCAGTCTCGTGCAAAGGTAACGCTTTATCACTGGCGGCGAAGTCAGACTGCTTTGGTCTGCCCGGGCTTCCGTAGTGGGTGAATCGTCACAGTCACATGCTGCAGAACAATAATAACATGACAAGGAAGTCTGGGTGAACTCTTGAGAGTTGATCGAAACTCTGCAAGTCTTTATGGGACAAGAAAATGAGACTATTAGCCGTCGTTGCGTTTGTGTGCTGCTGTTATGAAGCGTCAGGAGAGGAGCAGCCCGTTCAAACATTTGTAATTCCGCACAGTCACATGGATGTAGGCTGGGTGTACACCATTCAGGTTGGTGTCTGTCATCAGACTTTTATGGAAATGTTGAACATGAAAACTAGACATCGTGAAGCGTTCATTGGCTTAATCTGTATAAATATGCATGTTAATATATCTATATATTATTGTTTTCCACAGGAGAGTATGCATGCCTATGCAGCCAATGTATACACAACTGTGACAGAAGAGCTGTCAAAGGGCAAAGATCGCAGGTTTATCGCTGTGGAGCAGGAATTCTTTCGACTTTGGTGGGATAATGTAGCCTCAGACTCCCATAAGAAACAAGTAAAGCCACATGACAGTCACATGATCAACACTACTGACATTTCCATTTTGTATCTTGGTGAGTGGTGACTTGCTGTTGTTTATCCAGGTACGACAGCTTGTGAAAGAGGGTAGGTTTGAGTTCACCATTGGAGGTCAAGTGATGCATGACGAGGCTGTGACTGACCTGGACGATGAGATCTTGCAGCTGACAGGTAATCTACCACTGTCGATCATCATTTACACCAGTGACTAACAGTACACACCAGCTCTGAACTTCACTGTTGTTTCAGAGGGACATGGCTTCCTGTATGAGACGTTTGGGGTGCGCCCTCAATTTTCTTGGCATGTTGATCCATTTGGAGCCTCAGCAACCACACCAGTCCTGTTTGCCCTGGCTGGGTTCAACGCTCACCTCATCTCTCGCATTGACTATGACCTCAAAGACAGCATGCAGAAAGACAAGGTGTTGCATTCTGTTGACACATGAACTCAAATACTTCAAGTATCTCGGCTAGATTTGTAAGTTTTTAATGACATGACATGATATAACATCCTGTTATATTGGGGATACAGAAACTCCAGTTTGTGTGGCGAGGATCTCCCTCATTGAAAACCCAACAAGAGATCTTCACACACACCATGGACCAGTTCAGCTACTGCACTCCATCTTACCTGCCATTCTCCAACATGTAGGTCACGTTTACACACTGCAAAAACTCAGCCTTAAAAAACGAAAAAAAAAAAAAAATACAAAAATCAGGTAAATGTTGCTTAAAATCAAATAAATTATCTGCCAACAGAACAAGAAAATTTGGCTTGTCAAGACTTCCCAAAACAATTAAAATACTCTTAAAACAAGAGGAATTCTCTGGCATAAAAACTAAGAATTATATTCCCTTTAAAAAAATAAGCATATGTGTACTCAATTTAAGATTTTTAATCTTAGATTTCAGTTTTTGCAGTGTCACTTGTTTATTCAATGTTAATTACTTATATATTGAATCATTTATGTTATCTATTCACTTTCCATATTGTATTTCACTTTAATTCCATTTCCGTAATTACAAAAAAACATGAATATTTCTGAAGGTGTCATTTAAAAAAACAAAAAAAACAAAACGTTGTTTCTACCTCAGTTCTGGTTTCTACTGGAATGGAGTCGCTTTGTTCCCAGACCCCCCTAAAAATGGAGTCTACCCCAACATGAGCCTCCCTGTCACAAAGGAGACGGTACAGCCTTACGCCAAGACCATGGTGGAGAACATTAAGCAGAGAGCTGCGTGGTTCAGGACTAATCATGTGCTTTGGCCTTGGGTCAGTACATTCATCTGTTTTCTTCTTCTTTTTTTTTTATTTAGCACAGGCTTCTACTGAAAAGCAATAAAAAGGACTGAATCATGTAGAGATGTGAATTATAAAGTCCAGGCATTTTGATTTTTAGAATAAACTCCTCCTGAGCGTGTGTGTTTGACTGTTTTGTTTCAGGGTTGTGACAAACAGTTCTACAACTCATCGGTGCAGTTCGGCAACATGGATCCTCTCATGAAATACATCAACCAGAACAGTAAAGAGTTTGGAGTGACAGTCCAGTATGCCACTCTGAGTGAATATTTCCAGTCCATCTACCAAACAAATCTGACTTGGGACGTCCGTGGAAGTGAGGATTTTCTGCCTTATTCAACTGGTAAGAAGGCTGTGTTGTTACACAACCTGGAGGTATTCTCGCCGTCACTGTTTGCATTTACGAATGTGTCGCGTTTCATAGAGCCCTATCAGGCATGGACAGGCTTTTATGCCTCCAGGAATGTCTTGAAAGGATTAGCAAGACAGGCCAGTGCACAGCTGCATGCAGCGGAGACTCTTTTCACGCGATACCGAATCAACTTCCCAGATGGGCCTGTAGCTAAAGACTGGGCCTTGGACAAACTCAGAGCTCTGCGCTGGGCGGTCTCCGAGGTAAATCTGGCCAGATGCTCAACTTCATCACCTGCATGAAATAAAAATAAAAACCATTTTGTTGTGCATGTTTTCTTTTTCAGGTCCAGCATCATGATGGGATTACCGGTACCGAGTCTCCCAAGGTGGCTGACATGTACATGCAGCATCTCATGCAGGCTATGGTGGGGGTGGAGGAGCTTCTGGCTGCGCTCTTTCTGCTGCCCCACAACCTTGCTGTCTCCAGCATCCTCCGCAGGAGCGTCCACAGAGAAGGTGAGAATAAGATTCCAATTTTAATGAGGGGTTGCATCTATCAGAAGTTTGTTATTATACATGAGGTTTGGGTTAAATCAACAAGATCTAATGCATTTTTTAGCAGGCCATTATTATTATTATTTTATTATTATTATTATTATTTGCAAAATTATGCTGCAACTTAGTTTTGATATGAAGAAAAAACACCAAGAAAATGACCTGTTTTTATTTCTAATTCCTTTGCTCTAGTATTCTACTAGTTCATTAGCAATAAAAAAAAAATTACTGGATGGAAAACATGATGGCTTCAAAATATACAATAAAAGGCAGTTTACTGGTGAAATCTTGGCCTTTCTACATTGCCATTTACCCGTCTCATAAATGTTAGTAGCTCAGGAAACTGTAAAAGTGATGCTTCTGGGGCTTCGCTTTGCAGTCAAAGGCGATGTAGCAAACCTCTGACCAAGTGCATGAAATTGAATTTCCCTTTGGGGATTAATAAAGTATTTTTCATTTAATTTCATTCATTTCATTTCATAATGAGCTAGAAATAAAAATGTCTTGCTGTACATTAAAGATGACTTATTTCCTTGTGGTTACAGCTTTGTATTTAAAAATCAAAATATAGTCGTCTCAAAAAACACTTCCTCAAAATAAAAGGCTGTCTTTAACTTGTTTAAACCTGTTTTAACTTGTGTTAAATGTTTGGGATTAATATAACACTAGCATAGACATGTTCACAAAGTCCCATGTTCACAATGGGCTTTTTTCCCATTTCAGGATTATATGTTAACACACGTAAATCCTCCATTTTTTTTTTTTTGGTTCAGATTTAATCCATCCCAAGTTAAAATGTTTCAGTATCATATAGGTCACATCATTGTCAAAAGCAATAAGTTCCTTTATACACTACTCACAAAAAGTTAGGGATATTTGGCTTTCAGGTGAAATTTATGGAAAATGCAATATGTTCATGCTACAGTGATATAATATCATAAAAGTAAGACATTTAAGTAGAAGGATGCACTACTGATTTCCTCATCTCAAAAAATTCATTCAACACAAAAGGTAACAACAATGATAGTTACACCACAACAAAAAATTTGAACGTCTCAATATCTCGTCATGTGCCCTTGAGCATCAATTACAGCTTGACAACGACGTCTCATGCTGTTCACAAGGCAACTTATTGCCTGCTGAGGCATGGCATCCCACTCTTCTTGAAGGGCAGCCCTCAGGTCATTGAGGTTCTGGGGTGCAGGGTTTCGAGCCTCTACACGACGGCTCAGCTGATCCCACAGGTTTTCAATGGGATTCAGGTCTGGAGAGAGTGCAGGCCATTCCATTTGAGGTACACCAGTCTCCAACAGCCGTTCCCTGATGATGCGGCCTCGATGAGCAGGAGCATTGTCGTCCATGAAGATGAAATTAGGCCTGTGCTGTTCATGTAGGGGCACAATCACTGGATTCATGATGTTATTCAGGTAGTATGGGCTTGTCACTGTACCATTCACAAAGTGTAGGGCAGTTCTGTACCAAGTGGACACCCCTGCCCACACTGTAACACCGCCACCACCAAAAGCTCGCCTGGTGACAACAGTGGCTGATGCATAGCGCTCTCCCCGACGTCTCCAACATCGTTGCCGGCCATCATTTCTGCTCAGTGTGAATCGACTTTCATCAGAGAACAGCACTGAGGCCCACTGGTTCCTCGTCCAGCGTAAATGCTCCCTGGCCCATGCAAGACGATGATGCCTGTGCCTGGTGGTGTGGTCAGGTACCCGTGAAGGTCGTCTAGCACGCAGACCACGCTGATGGAAACGGTTTCGAATGGTCTGACGTGACACTTGGGTGCCTCTCACCTCTCTTAAACGTGCCTGGAGTTGAGTGGCATTCATCATCCGGTTTCTCAGGGCAGTGTTCACAATGTAGCGGTCATCAGCACGGGATGTGGCCAAAGGACGTCCACTTCTAGGCCTTTCTGTGACTCTTCCAGTCTCTGGATATCTCTGTTGCAACCTGCTGATGACACTCTGTGACACTCCAAGCTCAGTGGCCACTTCTGTCTGAGAACGTCCTGTTTGAAGCATCGCAATGGCAAGGGACTGTTGTTCCATTGTTAGGTGTCGTCTTGGTCTCATGATGTCAAAATGTGAACAGCATGATGAGGACAACTGTTTAAACACCAGCTCTAATTGAACCAGGACATTTATTGGTCAATTCAAGGATCACACACCTGCCGTGATTTTTGCCGTTAAGCTCCTTGTTAGAGAACAGCAACTTGTACAAAATTTATTGAAACATTTAACAGTTGGACGTGTGCATTTAAAAGCTTAGAGAAGGTCACATTAAGTTCACCTGTACAGGTTTGAATGCATTTTAGGCTTGTTGTGAAATTTCACCCAAAAGCTGAATATCCCTAACTTTTTGTGAATAGTGTATTAGGATTTTGCTGTGGAGCGTCCTTCTCAGGATAAAATGGCTGGAAAATATTACTCCACAAGCCTGGGAACAAAGGAGTTAATGTAATAAAGATTAGCCCACATTTAGCTTGATGATGTCTTCATTCCAGACACTGATCAGGCTCTGGAGCAGCATGTCATCATTTACAACCCATTAGCCTGGAACATCACCACAATCATCAACGTCACCGTAACACTCCCGAATGCAACCGTCTATGACGATGACGGACAACCCGTCCCCGCACAGGTGGATGTATACGTCATCGTCTTTGGGTGGAACTTAGTCAGTCTTGCATTTCATAAAGGTTTTGTATATTTGCTGAAATTAAACCCGGACCATCTTTGTTGCAGATCCAAAAGTCGGCACAGTCCAACGTGTCCTATGACCTTTTTGTCATGGTGGAGCTTGGAGGCCTTCAGCATAGAAAATACCTGATTAAGTTCTCGGAGACGCCGCGTCCTACAAAGTCCAAGTGTGGACACACTTACAAAGCGAAAGGGGTTTCGTTTGAAAGGCTCAACGTGAAAGACTGGACAAAAACGGGAAGGCGTCTTCTGCCCGTTCTGAATGAATGTTATAAGCTCATGTTTGACCAAGACACCAATCTGCTGCACAGCATCACTTACCTGTGAGTTGCTAAACCGCTTTCAGCTTTAATGCCAACATTTCTCCCCCTTGTCACCTGTCATCACGCAAGTAACTGGAATAGGATCTTTCTTTGATTACCGGCAGTGCGGATAAAAGACGAATCAGGATGACACAGGATTTCTGGGAATATGATGCGAATGGAGATGTACAAGCAGGGCCCATCTCCGATAACTACATCTTCAGCTCTAATGGTTCCGCTAAGCGAGCCTATAAGGCGGTGGAAATGGAGATCATCCCGGGGAAGATTGTCACTGAGATTAGGCAGTACTTCTACAGGTAGGGCCAACTTATGCAGCTTTAGCAACACTTTTGTAGATTCAGTTTATTTCTTATCTTTTTGCTGATTTGACGACTTTGTTCTGTCTTTCAGGGAGAGCAGCGACAAAGACTATGCCTACTCCATCACAACCCGTGTTCCAGAAGGTATCGGATCCAGGCTGCCGTGCCACAGGTTGGAGCAGACCTACTCACTGGGCCCCCTCCACTTAAACACGGAGGTCGTCCTCAGGACCAGAACCTCCTTAAAGAACAACAGGACCTTGTATTCTGATGACAATGGCTACCAAATGATGAAGAGGACGTACAAGAAATACATTAATAACACTTTAGCTCGGGTAACTAGGGACTTCTGAGATTTAAAAATGTTCATAATATTGACATTTCAAGAAATATGGTATAATATATATCGAGCATGTTTGCAGAATTATTACCCCATGGTTCGGACAGCTTACATCGAGGATGACCTCAGCAGACTGGTGCTCCTCAGTGACAGAGCTCATGGTGTTTCCAGCCAAGCCAACGGACAGCTGGAGGTAGGAAAAAGGTTAAAGTCCGCTCTGCAGAGTCCTTGTATACTTTTAAGAGCTGAAGACCCAGCTCTTCAAGGAGCACTTCCACACTTAGTTTAGCTATATTTGTCAGAAAGTTGGAGAACTTAGCCCAGTTCTTTGCAACAAACATTATGGTATTAATTCTTTGTATTTTAACATGGGTGATATTATGGGGTGGGAAGAGAGAAAAGAAACAAACAAAAACAAAAAAAAATGTCTGTAACACTTCATGTAAGGACCTGCGTCCAACTGGACAGTCCACTAGCACCTTCCTCTGATGTCCTCTACTGTTTGATTTCAAGCTTGTGTTGTTCTCACTCATATGTAAGTCGCTTTGGATAAAAGCCTCTGCTAAATGACCGTAGAATAGAATAAAGGAAGAAAAAACAGACACACACACACTTCCTTAGCGCCATCTTGCAGACATGTTAGTGTTTTTTGTACTCTCAGGTCATGCTCCATCGGCGTCTTTGGAACAACTTGCCGTGGAACCTCGGCTACAACTTGACCCTGAATGACAGCTCAGTTGTGAGTCCCACCTTGTGGGTGGTCCTGGGGTCCATAAATGCAACATCCAAGCAGTACCAGAGAGAGGCAATAGAGCTGCAGCATAGACCTGTCATCATGCCTATAGATAAGCCTCGTAAGTACTTCCTCTTTGTATTGTTTTGGTCCCGTTTAATACTTTATGCTTCCTGGTTAATATTTCATATTAGTTTACAATTTTTTTTCCCCCAATCTTGTGTTGTTCTTAGAGAAGCCCTGGCAGGAGAAGGAGCCCAGAAGAAACTCTCCTGTGCGTTCAGTTGTTCTCCCATCCAGCCTCCACCTACTCAGCCTCAGCATCCTGGGATGGAACTACAGCTCTAATCACGATGTTCACCTCAAGCACGTAAACTCAGGTCGGCTGTGAGAATTAATCCAAACGCAGCACCTGCTGTTTGTTCGCAGAGAATTCAACACTTCTTTTGTTCATTCGTTTATGCTTCACTCGTAGGTGCGGACTTGCATTCAGAGTCAGACTACGATCGAGTTCTGTTGAGAATCATGCATCTCTTTGAGGAGGGAGAAGATCCCGAGCTGTCCAAACCCATCACCATCAACTTAAAGGTGCTGAAATGATTTTTTTTAAAGGAGAAATCAGTTGGCATGATCTTTGTTGCTTTTTTTTTTTTTTTTTTTTTTTTTTTTTTTTAATATTTCCATCATTTCTTTTACCTGTTTGAACAGGAAGTTCTGCAGGGCATTGGGGAAGTGAAAGCGCTTGAGGAACGTTCTCTCACGGGAACCTGGAATATCAGCGACCTGCAGAGGTGGAAGTGGAAAACTGCAGATAACCTTGATAAAAGTGAGATGTTGCATCAAGAAAAGAACAAATGATATGACGACTGATGGATCTTCTGTTTATGTCCAGTGACGGCACCAAAACTCCTTTTCTACAACTAGTGTTTTACATTAACTTAATGTTTTCTTTTCCTCCTCTTGTAGATCTGAAACATAACAAGAGGAATGAAGATAAGGATTTCACTGTAACCATATCGCCCAAAGAGATCAGAACCTTCTTTGTTCACTTCAGCTCTGGGAACATTTAGGCTGAACCATGTCTCGTCTTCTGTGAAGATCTCTGGTCTTTAGACAAAATATGGCATTGCTTTTAAAGATTTAATCATCCTTTTGCACATTACTGATTATTGCTGGTTTTGCACATTTTGTTGATCTTTGAAATGGCTTTGATGTGTTGATTTGAACTTGTGACTCGTACAGAATAAAGTGCATTACTTTTGTCATGCTTGTTCTGATGCCTGTGTCGCACTTCATTCTGCAAACAAGTTGGTCCATTCATTGAAGATTGAATGAGATTGATGATTGGGATTATTTTATTAGAATACTTTAAAACTTACAATAAAGAGAAAAAGTGTGACTTACTTTGAGGATTATGATCAAGAAATAGAAGGCACTGTATTCTGATTTCCACATTTTCATATTTTATTTGACATGTGGTATAAGGTCAGTATGAGCAGCATGCAATTTGTATAAATTTACAGCACAGCTTTTAACCATGTATGTTTCTTTTAAAGCAAATAATTGAATGTATTATCAGCAACCTACCGATAATAATCACCCAAATCAACAAATTCTAAAATAGTTTTTTTACATGAAATGTGCTATGACGATAAACCTGCCTTGCTTCTGAAGCATCAGATGTAGCATAAAGATGTAGCATAAATGAAGATTGCCCATCTCAGTCCTTAATTCAGACCTAGAGCAAGCTGTAGTGACTAAATCAGGGGTGTCCAAAATTGATGCTTTGATGTATCCTTGCTTCAACAAACCTGGATTCCTTAAAACGGATCCAACAGCCAATGAGGTTCTGCAGAATGACTGATTCTTTTAAGCCAGGGGTTTTTGGAGCAGGATTGCATGGAAATCCTGCAGGACTGTGTCCTCTGAGGTCCGGAGCTGGACACCCCTGCTCTAAATTGTGTTTTTTGTTTTTTTTTTTACTTGCATGATGCAGTTTGAAATACTCAAGATTGTTTCCGAGCATATAGACTGTTTAATGCAGCGTTGCCAGGTTTTCATGGCCGGCTCTTGCGTGGAGAAACAGACAAAATTGTAATTTTACAGGGAATGTGGGAAGCTTGACAACAGCTTGTGTCACTAGTTTGAAAGGCAGACTGCAGTCCTGTTTTTAGACCACTAGAGGGTTTCCACCTCCACGGCGACCGACAGTGACAACACCCGAGGAGAGCCACGGTTGACGCATCCGTTCATCGTAAACTGAAGACGAGCTGAAACAGCAGAAGATACGGCTTTTGTGTTGACATGCTGCAGCTTATAAACATAATCGAATGTGAGGTGACAGGAGGTTTCCTGTGATTTGGTTTTTTTTTTTTTTTTTTTAATGATGAGCAGTGCCAGTGTGAGTAGTTTCTGTTCGGTTATACCTTCATGTTTCACATTTCCTCTCAAGCTTTTGCTGTGGTCCATTTTTTCATCTCTTTATCTGGCAACCAGTTAGCCGGTAGTTGCTATGGACGGAGATGCCGGATGCTGCGAGGAGGTGTTGCTAAGATACTCGAAAGGGAGTGTTTGGAAGAGCAGCATCACCTAAACATCTCCCTCTAAGATTCTGGATAATTATTTTGTGATCTTTTCTCTGCTTTGTGTATTCATATATGTGTCTCATGTGTTTACATGTGCGAACAGAAAAGAGAGCGGGAGCAGAAGAGGAAGCTGCAACACTTCCTGAATGATTTAGCTTTGCTTGGATCATTACAGGTTTGACCATAAAATAAGCTTGACATCTTTTTAGAAAAGATATCGTACAGCTCACTATATAATGCAAGCATTTTTCTTTTTCTTTCTTTTTTCTATTTCCCAGGGTTTTAAATACTTCCAGCCATGGCTAAGAGGGAAAGAAGAGTTGCTGCTGACAGTTGTCAATGAGGATCTGGTTAGTTTGTGTAGACCAGTGTTTTTCAACCTTTTTTGAGCCATGGTACACTTTTTATCACTGAAAAATCACAAGGCACACCACAAACCAATTTTTTTTTTTTCAAATGTCCATATTAATATAAAGTCCATTAAATTAAAGCCTCTTAAATAGAAATCCGATAAACACTAGAAGAAGGAATTTTCTTATCTTTTCACTGTTTGCCTGTTTGGATGAACACAGAGCTGCTTTTTAGACCAATGAGGTGAAATTGGGTAATTTCTCAGGGCACACCTGATAATCTCTCACGGCACAGTGGTTAAAAAAAAGCACTGGTGTAGATCACACTGATGTGTCCGACAGTTTTATGTCATTCTTCATTTTCAGACGGCTTTTTATCGCACTGTTTTCATTGTATTCCTGTCTAATGGCACACTGTGAGTAAATCTCTATAATCCCTTCACTTTTCCTTTCCTGCTTTTGTCTCACTTTGTAGGGTTGGCGTTCTCCAGGTTTTGTGGTGTCCAGAGCATCTTCATGCTCCACCACCAGCAGCTGTAACAGTAGTGATGTCTCTCCCAGCAGCAGCTCTCCCAGTCTGGCCAGCAGGAACAGCTCCCCACTACCTGGGGAGCCTCTCGGCCCACAAGATTCCCAGTCTCACACAAATACCAAGACACAGCAGCAGACAAGGTGAATGCAAATTTGTGTTACGGTAATATGTTAGTGCTTTTTGTTAGAGCTGTACCTAGAACAGAACTGCCAGAAGTCATTCCTTAATGAGCTTCTGTACACGCAACGTCTAGATTCATCACTTCTAACCCAACACACCTCATTCAAATGAGCTGCTTGTCACCAGGCCTCTGTAGAGATGATTCACATGCACATTAGTGGATTCAGCCATTTGATTCGAGTTGAATAAATAAAGAAATATCCACGTCACACTAACACATTTCTGGTCAGTAGTGTACCTTAGATGAGACATTTAACAGGATTTCATCTGATGCTTTATTGTGAGCATGACAGCTTTTTCATACAGATCAGATAAGTATCTCCAGACCAGAAAAATGAATGTATAATTAGCCTGCAGATTTAAAACACAGTGACCGATCGCTTTCTGTATTTACAGGGACCCCAGTAGTGAAGAGCACCTTCTCCCAGCATCTCCCAGTGAAAGAGAAATGGCAGTACCAGTAAGTATATGCTGGAGCAAGACAATCAACACTTTGCATTTTAGAAATTCTTTAATATGTATACTACTGGTTTTTGAAAAAAAAAAAAAAATCAGTCATGCATCCTCCACTGTGCCTGTGTCCACATGACAGGAGGTAAACTGCACTCTGTTTTTATTGGCTGGTTATGTCAAATATGGACGCCCCTACGCCTGGATACGCTCCAATCATGAGCGCCTGGTCAACATCGGTGGCACTGATTCGATGGTCAAGGACACGCCCATGAAACTTAAATCCATCTCAGACTGGCAGACACGAGGTATGGAAACAATGCGAGGAATTCTAACGGGAGAAAGTTATAGTTTTACTGTGCTGATTTCATAATGAAACCATTTTCCATGAACTAAATCCGACGCAGATGTCTGTGCTTTTTTTTTTTTTTCCTGTTTTGTAAGAGATTTCAGTTTTGTTTGGGTTTGTGGTCGTGACATTTACAAAATAATTAAGCAGTGTGCAGAACTTCCACAAGAAAAACAAACGTCTTTCCGTCTCCTTCGCAGGCATCCGTGTGTGGGATGTTGTAAGTGAGCTGGTGTGTCTGTGCACCATTCCCTCTCCTTCCAATCCTTTTGCCTTGGACATGCGTTACATCAAAAATCTTCCCCTGACAGACTGCTTCCTAGTCACAGGAGCTCTTTTGAACTTCCTGGAGCTGTATGTGGTTTATGGGAACCGGGATGAGTTGCACTATGACAAAGGTGTTTTTTCTTTTGTTTTATGTATATGATTAAATCCAGCAGATGATGCTGTTTAGCTACATTATGGAGGCATGAATTCTACTTAACATATTTGCAGCACACAAAATCTTCACGAGTCTTTTACGTATATATTTATCATTTCAGTGGTGGAGGAGGTGAAGCCTCTGCGGCGTCTTCATGTTCAATCCCTGCTAGACTTACAGAGACTCAGAGAAATCCACGACAGCCAGCGGCTCCACAAAGCAGGACTCGAGATGAAATCTCCCCAAAATGCAAAGAACCGAAAGAAAGAATACATCTGATGTGTCAAATCACTTAATGGAGGTTTTTTTCCTCTTATGCAGAATGTTTTGCTGTAAATTATGTCTATATGATATGCACCATGATATTGATAGATATGTTGCACATAGTCCAAACCTTAATGTTTAAAGGCTGCAGTGGGCAGATGGAGCTGCAATCATATCACTGCAGCTGGGAGCTGCTCGTGTGTGTTGAACTTTCTTAAAATGTGAAAATATAAAAAGTTTCCCTGGGAAATGAGTCACATGACAAGATTTAAAATATCAGGAGTTCATATCTTGGCCAGTCACCCTAAATCTCCTTCGCTTTCTCTTCTGCTTAGACATTTTAAGACACACAAAGTGCTCTTCTGGCCAGATATAACATCTTAAAACTTCACTGTTATGTCTGGACACAATCATCAATCATGGCCAAAGCTGGAGAAGTAAAAAGAAGTTTAAATATTTGTATTACTTAAATTATGAGAACATATAACCACACACACACACCAACACACAATGTATAAAAAGTTTTAATATTTCATAAAATACACATTTAGATAAATATGCACGATGACATGAGACAGTACACTGATGAAATACATCTTGAAGCAGGCATTAAACCCAATTTCTGAGAGGGTTGCACCACTTGTAAAATAAAATACAGGGATGCAAAAGTCTTAAAATCAATTGGCAAAAAAACCAAACAAACAAACAAAAAAAAAAAACAACTTAGTGGCACATAAAAAAAAATCCCACCTCTCCAGTTTTTTAAAAAAAGGAAATACTTCTAGCTTAGTTTTGGTCAGAAAACACAAAACGAGAATTTAATGGCAGCCCTGGGGTGTACCACTAATCCTAAAGTCTCTCAATCATAAACGAGACACAGAAATCACCATCTTAAGTGTTCGTTATGCAGCAGAACATCACACACACACCAGTGTGTTTAACTGAACTTTAACAAAAAAAAAAAAAAAGAAAAAAAAAAAGCACCTTTTATGGCTTTGATTATGAGAAAAAGCAGAAAGCCCCCTAGTTAAAAGCTAACTGTGCTCAGCATTTACTGACAAGGCTGCTCAATATGCAAAGCCACGGTGGACATGAAGAATCTGACTTTCAGAAACATTCCTGATCTCAGACCCCCCCTCCTCTCCCCTCATTAGGGAATGCAGGTGCATGGTCATGCACTCCTCACACAGGCTCTGCTTGGGAACACAGTGTCCGGACACTAGCCCCAGCTGTAGACGTTTTTCCACATAAATGCAAATAATTCAACACTACAGAAGCTGGAGTTTTTTTGTTTTCCTCTTTCCTTTATGCAGCTACCCGCTATGTAAATACAGGATTTAACAAACCCTGCAAATATTTAATGATGTTAACATTTACAAAAAAATAAAAGACCTCAGAATAAGCTGATAAAAAGTTGTGATTTCTCAAGTAGGGTTTTTAAAAGAGGAATGGTTACAAATAGCTAAAACTGCATTCAGGCGAGGAATTATAACTTCACCGTTGACGTGCCAGCATTTTCCTCTGCATCTTGAATTTGTCAAAACACCAAAGATCAGAAACAAATGTTCCTAAAATCATGGCCTGTGATAAACATCAGGTAAATAAACCTTTAAAAAACAAAAATTCCAGACTTAATGTCTTTCCATTTTTGCTAGTTGCTTGTTTGGCCCAGTGCCACCATTGTTGGCTTAACGTCTGCTTTCCAACAGACCAGGCTCTTTGGCTGCTTCAGCATTGCACAGAACACTTAAACTAACCAACCACAAGAGAGCTAATCTAGTCCTCAAAATGCCCCGTCACGATCTCTTAATCATCTGTTGACAGCTGAACAAAAGGAAGCTGTGAACATCATCTTGTTGGACACAAAAGTACACACAAAGTCTGCTGTGTCAGTCCAAACACCTGCCAATATGGACACGTTTTCACACGCAGGCATGATATGTCCAAATATGGACTTAGCAGCTTGACCCCATTTGTCCTTCCCCAAGTCTTTTAGCTCATCCTTCCCTCCCATCTTTGCAGTGCTTCCATTCGTGAGGTTGTCATCCAGTTCATGTAGACCCACTTCTGTTAGAGCAGAGGTTCAGTTCCAGTTGTCTGAAGCAGATCCTCTTCTGGTGATGGCTCTCAGGGGGCTTCGAGATGCAGAGCCCCTTCTCTTCCAGCGAACTGAGGGAAGAAAAAAAGATAGTCAGTGATGTTTTACTAGTCTCATATATATATATATATATATATATAAATAAATAAATAAAAAAGTCTATCATAAGAACAATGAGAAATATGTAAAAGGTACTCTGACCTAAAGTTCAAAATCCTGTTATTCCATTTCAACTAAGAGATCAAGCTACTTTTTTTTTGTCTAAAACATTTAAGAAAATGAGAAAAAAGGTGGCAAAGTAGGACTAAATGCTCACCTTTTTCCAGACTGGCAGGGAGCGTGGAGCACTTTGCTTTGGAAGGAGAGTTCGACTCATCAATGAGTTTCCCTTTCACCTCTCCTGCCGTCAGCGTGGCCGAGCCGTCCTGTTGCCAGTCACTCAGCGCCCGCTGGAAGGAACGGGCCAGACAAGCCGTCATGTCTCGCGCCCGCTCTGCTCGACTGCACCAGAACACCCGACACTGCAGCTGCTGCCCATGATGTTTGCAGATGTACAAGAAGACATTAGGCCGGTTGATATCTGCAGCACAGTACGCAATATCCTGCAGGTACGTCTTCGTCAGCTGCCGTCCCGTGCTCAGCTCCTTGACCTCGACGTATCTTGGGCGCACCACCAGGGCGTGATCTTTGCTTAGCTTCTTCCCATTTGCAATGCGTTCTAGCATGCGTGTAATGGCGTCGTGAGCCTGCTCCCGATCCAGCGAGAAGATTTTCTCCGTGCCCAAGTAGTGGACCTTAAACAGAGGATCACCATGGGAGAGGGACTCTGTCTGGTCACGGCGGAAACGCCGTCGGAAGGCAGCAGGAGAGTTCTTAAGGGTCTGCATGAGGTGGAAACTACTGAGAGACATGGTCCGTCTGAGGCTGGTTTTGGGGTAAATTTTCACGGCGGTGTAGCTGCCCGTTTTCAGCTGGTCCTTTTCAGAGCCTCCGCAAATCTCCCACCTCTCTTCTGTAAATGTAGCGAATTTGCATCCGATGGTTTTATCTGAAACAAGGCAGATAAAGACGGTGACGTTAACAGAGCCATTTGAAAGACACAAGGACTGAAGCGACGCAGTAAAACAAGGTCAAGGAGAGGCAGATGGATGAATGCTGCGAATCCGCCTCACCATGACAGTTTATTCTGTTTCTTGCAGGCAATTCCTTGAGGAGGGATTGAAATTGCAAGTCAGCACAACTTGTACACGTGGAAAAAAACAAAAGGTCACCAAACAGGATCGGTTTGCAGAAGTGACGCATTCAAAAGTGAAATATTCATTTACCACAGGACAGCAGCCATTAAATATTTACAGCCAGACTGGTTCGAGTTACAAACATGCAAAGTCACTGATGGGACTGGAAGCACGCCAAAAAAACCAGTACAAAGTTATAAAACAAAAATGACAATTTTGTTGCCTTTAAAATTCAACTTGAGGACATGAAGGCTTATGGGACCTTTGCCAACTCCAGGGTTATGCAACCACATCTGGCCTCCCATTGTCTCCCATCCTTCAAACCCCTCAGAGCTGCCTGTTCACCATTGTCTTACTTCTTGTATTTTTTTTCCTCCTCTCTCCTTTCTTGGCCATTCTTTTAACATCCTAGCTCTCTCCTCAGAAGCCTGTCTCAGAAAGAAACCACTGACTGTTCTGAGGTAGTGGCCATTGTTAGTGAAACCCCTGTGCAGGAAACAGCTTTGCATTCCCCTCCCTAAAATATTTCTCAGACAAACAATAGCATGCTTTTCAGAGTGTGTCATGTCACAAAAAGACATTACAAGTTGACCCAGGGCCTAATTTGAACAAAGACCTGCTCTTGTATTGCTGCTATTTCATACAAATGGGATCCAAGTGTCAACATGCCTTCCACTGACAGTTTTGCATCAAAACAAGGCAAACGTGGCATGAGCTTCCCCATCACAATGCACAGCAAGGGGGAAAAAAAAAGGCACAAAAACAGCAATCAAACAAATAATATTCAAATCTGATGCAGGTGAGACGTCACAGCTTTACAGGAACGTCATGCAATTTAAATAGCCATGCTGGTTTCTGATGATGATGATAATAGGTTTAACCTGTTGCTTTTTTGGGTATTTTAGTCCATTTTTGCTTTCATTTGTCTTTCACAGAGCAGTAAAAGTATCTGGAGATATTATTAGCAAACAATGAATCTGCCACATAAGGGCAAATAAAAGCATGCATTTAACTTTAGAAGAATGAAAAACAGCAACAAAACAGTACGGCCAGATTCTTCATATAGTGTTAAAACTTGGGATTTAATTGCAGATTCATTTTATAGGAGCAAAGTAAAAAGCAATATTGTTTTTAGCAATGAATTTGCATGTTACTTTATACGCCGAATAAATTAACAAAGCGTATCAATGAGACAAAATAAATATAAAACTAAATAATGTAACTTTACGTCTTAAAAGTTGCGAGTTAACTGAAAATGTCAGATTTGACGCCGTATTTCGCCGCTACGCTCCGTAACAGCGAGGAAAAACGCATTTTTCCCATTTTTCCTGCACGCTTTGAACTTCCCAAGACCAAACTATCTAAAAGTATTTAGCCTAAATAGCAAATTCGCATTTAAAAGTCGCTCAGTACTTCTTTCTCCCGACCTTAACCTTACCTGTGCAGAGTCTCATGCAAACGACGTCCGCGTGCGCTTCAGGTGAACCGTTTGGTAGTCTTTCAGGTTGACGTCCGCTAACTTGCTTGTTCTCACGTTAAATTCATCAGCTGTGTCGAGTTAATACTCTGTATGACTGCAGAGCTGCTGAGACGCAAACAAGACGACAGTGTGACGGAGGAAAGCCGAAGAACAGACTGAATGAGACTCCTGTTTCAGCTGCGAGGTGAATGAATCGGCGAGCTCGTGGGACGACCCGTTTTAAAAAGCGCAAGCGCGAGCTCGTTTCACGTGAACGTGCACCGGAGAGGAGGCTGGATGTGGGTGGAGGAGGTCTGCAAGATTGATTATTTACAAGAGAAGAGGGATCAACAGTAGATGGCAAGGTGGGAAATGATTGACCCGCCTTTGTTTCTTTTACTGGCATTTATCTTTCATGGAGAATTTATCACAATGCAGGTACTTACAAGCATTTTTTTTTTGGGACCATTTTGATTTTCTGGCATTTTAAAACAGTCTGTTTTTGTTCAGCTCCAGTTATATTTAATTAACAATAGCAACATCTTTAGTATTTAAAAAAAATTAGCAAGCTAATCATGATACCTAATAAACTGACACAATTTCTTAACCTGGTGGCAATATCCAAGGCTGGATGATCCAATGGGCATTATGGACACAGGCCCAGGGGCCCACGCCCACTTGGGGCTCATGTGGGGCCCATGCAGGGCAAACACCAGCATTTTGGATATGAAACAAAATGTACATAAAAGTCAGATAGTTACACCACAGTGTCTAGTGTATTGCTACTGGTACAATTGGCTGAGAGATGTTAGAAATGTCGTATCATTCCCATTTTTCACACTATAGGAGCCAATTTGTTTAACTGCGTTCTTATTGGTGCTGTTTGGCGCTGTATTGTTACCTGGGCAGGTGACACATATAGGGGGAACGCGCTACTGGTTGGATAGATGTTTGGCCCGGAAAGGCAAAAGGTTTTTGACCGCAGGACGCGATTAGACGTGTATATGCCACAAGATTATTGCAAAGGAATAAAGATTGATGAATCTGAAATCAAGTATCTGAGTGGAAGTCACGGCGAAGCGGTGAGTCAGACCACTCTCGGGCCAAGCTATCTCAGTAGCTTTGATTAGCTTTAGCTCCTTCACACACTGTTGCGGTGGGTAAGGGGGCCCCTGGAACATAATCCGGCCCTGGCAATATCCTCTGTGAGTGTTAGGGGGGTTTCAGTTTTTATTTAAGCTTACCGAACTGTTTACAGAGGAAACCTCTGAAACCCACTGCCTCTCATTACCATCTCACTGCTTCATAACCTGTCTCTAATGGCAATCATTGGTCTCACTGGCTCAGATCTGCTTCAAGTGTTTATCCTGGGGGCATTTTGAACAGTGGCAGAGGAAAACTTTAATCGGTTCCATGTGCGTACACGTCTGAATGTGTGTGGCTGGGGTGTGCCTGTTGGGGAGAAACAGTAGGGCCCCTGTTTCTTCTGGGTTTGGCCCAACAACAGTTAAGTCCTGGACGTCACAGTCGCCTCAGTGCTTAGCATTGCACAGTGGAACTATTCTTGGGGCACTGGTGACATAATGGAGCATCTCAGACGGGACCCGCCTTCCACAACGGGCAGCAAAAGCAGACTCAGCATCCAAACTGTGGGCTGCAGCTGCACTTACTGAGCATGCCGCTGCATGTTGGAGGGACTGCTCCAATCAAGAGAGCCATTCACTGAGTGATAACTTAAAACAAAATCTTATTTTGCACACTTGATTGACTGAGATTCTTAGAGTCAAAGCACTGTTCAGATGGAAGAAAAGCAAAGGAGTGCTGCCATTTACATGCAAAATCACACACTAACTTTCATTTTAATTTGAATTGTTCTGCCGCCCTGCGATGTACTGGCGAGCTGTCCAGGGTGTACCCTGCCTTTCGCCCAAAGACTGCTGGGATAGGCTCCAGCTTCCCCACGACCCTGAATTGGATTAAGCGGTTAGGAAAATGAATGAAAATTCTGCCATGATACAGGCTAATCTGGAAGTATAGTGTGATCTAGTATAATATTGTTTATCTCTTTAAGTATGCTTTCAGTGTTGTCCCATATAGTCAGTTTGCAGTTATTTTTGGATGGATTGCAATGAAACTTTTTTTTAAAAAAAGTTTTAAAAGATCTCAAAAATGCAGCGAAAATATTGACCAGAAGGCGTATCATTTTCAAAACAGCTCCTTAAATTCAGTTTGTTTATACACAATAGATTCACAGCAAAAGTAATCTTAAGGTATTTAATAAAGAAGTAAACAACTTCAGAACACATTCGCTTAATTTTAATTCAGTTCTCTTTGTTTATGTCAGGGTTTTTACATGAGACCTTGTTCAACTCCATGACTATGATAATAATTAGATTCCTGATGGCATTTGATTATATTTCAACTGTTCAAGTACTAGCATGTTAGCAGTTCATCTTAAAAATATATCTTCACCAGGGCAACGTTTGATCCATATTCAACTCACACACAGAAATGCTTTAAACACAGATATAAAACTGAGCTGTTTCCAGACCTATTTCAGTTTTGTTTCAAGAACAAATGTTTTTTTGTTTTTTTGCTTGGTAAAAAAATTTGTGAAATTCCCAAGAACCTGTCAGGAAAATTTAAAAGTCAAAGCTGAGCCTTTGACATAATGGATTCTTCTAAGTTGAGTCTTTTGAAGGCGGTGGAAGCTTACTCGCTTAAATTTTGGAGAAAAAAAAATGGTGGAGTACTCCGAAGCGGTGATGGGTCATGATAACAGCACCACTATCAATTACACCACACACACACAGTTGAATCATTTAAAAAAAACTTCCATTGAGACTGGCAATTTGTTTACATTAACTGAAACAGAAAAACATGACAGGCCTATATTGTAAATCCAGCCTCGGGATCATGGGTACTCCAAGAACGATGATAATATAGAGAAGCATCTTTGTCATTTCTCTTAATGAGGACTAAATTCTTCAGAGGTTCCCAGAAATAGCTGCTAATTATCCTTGATAGATTTTTTAGTGCCAAGTGCTCCCAGGGCCCCATCTCCCTAAGACCTTTTAATAATAATGCTCTAAAAAGGGCTACAAAAAAAAAACATTGGTAATTATTTTATTTTATAACAGATTATCAAGTTCCCACAGGAGTCATAATACATTCAACTAATAAAGATCTGGTAAACAATATGTTTTATTTTCAGGTTGGAAAAACAGAATCCTCTCAATTGTTCCCATTTTGGGACTAAATCAGGGTATCAGAGCACCCTGGGAGCATAGAAATGATCTATGGGTCTGCTGCTATCTGCAGACACACCCAGTTGTTTCCAGTTAATTGTCAGCTATTAATTCAAATGTCCTGAGTACAACTTCTGGCTGAAACCAGCAAATTAGCCTCTCAGGAGGCGATTATAAGTCATTGTGGGAAAACAATGCCAATCTCTGCTGTCGAAAAACTGGCATTCTGAGAAGAATTGTAAGTATTAAAAGCCAAATGGCCAGAGCACACAGCTGAGCTGTAAATTTGAGGAATTCAGGGAAAAGCATATGCATGGTGCATTTATTGTGCATTAGGAAGATACATGGAAGGCTGTTCCAATACCACTAAACTAAAAGCTCTAAAACTTTGTTCCAAGAGTTATTGAGATATATGGCATGAACTAAGAGGAGTTACATGAACATTTCCAGGGTTGTGACCTCTGCTCTGACTGAGAACAGGGATGTCACACTATAGCTAGAGGCAGTGCAAACACAGATTTTAGGAAGTGAGAAACAACAGTACATCTATGTCCAACCTCCACTTGTTGTATCAGTGTTTTACAGCCAGTTCTGTTTTTTTCCAAGTACTCTAAATCAGATGTTACTGGCATTTACTGATGAGTATCTGCGGCACAGTCAGTAATGAGGGCTGCATTCCACAAAAAAAAAAAACCAGTTCACAGTCTGTTGTTAAAGCTGTCACTGCAACTAAAACTGTTAAAAAAAAATTCTATGAACTTTTCCCTTCGTGTGATATGATTTGTTAGAACTGCAGAACGCCACAAGGATCTACTCACTGGTCCAAGCTGGAATATATCAAATAAAATGAAGACTACTGACTTTGGCAAATTTTTAATATTTTCTCCTCTGCTGTTAGCAGGTTTCAGCATCATTAGTTTCTGTCTAAATTACTCAAAAACCACTAAATGTTTGCAACTGGTCAGGTTTACAAGTCTCTGCCTAAAACAGATTTAAGATATGAAGTTATTAAAAGTGCAAAACAATGCCCCAGTTATAGAAACATGATGGATTTAATATAATCTTCCTGAGATATCGCGTCTTCCCAATCGAAAGTAATGTTAAGTGAAATCTTATATGTGTATATATATATATATATATATATATATATATATATATATATATATATATATATATATATATATATATATATATATATAGATAATATGTAAAACATACAAACATAGACATAAACAACCATAAACTGCATGGAAATGCATGACTGCATGACCTCAACAACCCATAAATAACTACATGGAAAAAAAAATTACATTACAAAAGGCATACATTTGCCCAGAATAGAAGCACAAACTAAAACAAAAGGATGTGAAACCATGAAAGAGAGTGAAACTTTCAGTCCTGTCACTATTTTCTTGGCCATTCCATGAAAATTGCATAAAATAAAAATAGCTTTGTAACCACAAGGTCTATTTGAATACATTTGGAGTTATTGTAGGGGAACTCTTGGGTAATTTGTCAAGATGTGTAATAAATATCAATATCAATGTCAAGTCTTTTGGGTTGTATATCGTAAACCCTTTAGATTGATGCAGTAGTAGTGCTAAACTCCTGTGAAGTCCTAGTACATTATGTGAACATTATCTCTGCAAAGGCCAAATCTGATAAAGCGACACGGAACAAAATGAAAGAGGTTTTAGTATAGACAGTTCAGGCAAGGTGGCGCAGTTTGGCACAATCTGTTCTTAAAGATCGTCCACCAGGATACCTCAGATTTTACAAGGTTGGAATTCAAACAGATCACAAAATAATGCAAACTGACCCAGAAAAGAAACAATGGCACCATAAACACACAATATAAGAGAGAAAATGACCACAGAGAAGTCACAGGAGCAAAATTGTCATGAGGGTCACAAAGCTACTGTGAAGATAAACAAAAAGACAAAAAATGATTAATATTGGTACAATGGAGCCCTTAACAAACCAGTGGCCAGAGGCTGCTTATTCCCAATCAGTCTTTGTAGTATGATTACGGTGACAGCGGTTAACAATGTAAATGCTAAATATAAACAGCACTGTCGCCATGTGCATTTAGAGCCATTTGTCAGTGAAACGCAGATATTATCGCTGTTGATTCTTTGTCTTATTGAAATAGTTGACAAATTAACTGTAGTCTCAGGACTAGAAGATGAGGAGAAAGAGGCTTTCAGCACACTCAGTATTAAAGTCATTTTGTTCATGTTAAATATAACTCATTGTTGAGGATGTTAGAGATATTTTGCCATCTGAATGTTCTTCCAAATGTTTTGCTTATTTGTTTATTTTTATTTTATGTTCAAACATGTCTTGTTTTAATGAATATACTAATGGTCTAAAAATGCTTTTCTTGCTACTTAGGCCTCCACAAACTAAATCTATTTAGTTTGTTTAGAACAAACTAACATGGCAACAGTTTGTACCATCTGTCTTGCTGTTTACTTGAATGACACGCACATTTTCATAGTAGGAAGTTGGATGAAGTGTGAAAAACAAGAATGGTAGTGACTTCCTCTTAGTTCAGTGACCTCATATTTAGAACAGCCAAATATGATAAGAGGATGACTCTTTTCTTTTCTTTTCTTTTTTTAAGCCCATGTATGGTATGAGAAGTGTCCTGCCTGACGAGTTTGCCACCCAGATCCAGTCTAACCCAGAGTCAAGTCCTGAATTTATGTTACGTAACATTCTTGAGATGTTTTGTCTTTATAGCTTTGTCAGTGTGACTGAGATTCATGACAGAAATACTGCAAATAATACAGTGTGTTGTTATCCTCATCAAACATTCATTTTCATGCTTTCATTAGTTTATCCCCCAAAAGGTGCTCCTCAAATGAAAATGTACCCATGAAATGGGTAATTCATTCATTCACTTTCTGATCGCATCATCTTGGTCAAGTACAGCAGCTCTGGTTTCATGGAAGGAAAGGGCTTTCTTGTGCGATAAGCTGTTGGTGTGGTTTCATTGTATCTGCTGGAAGCACCATCAGGTTTTCCTGTTATTTAAGTAAATTCAAAGAAATCTTGTTCTGTGAAAATGAGTCAAGAAGGCGAAGTATTTCATCATTTGATAACTTGGAAACTTAAGAGCGCACAACAGTCTGGGACTTTACAGTCTCCGGAGTTTAATGTCACTTCTAGGCTTGTATAGCCTATTAAAGCCAACTTTATGCTGTACATGTTACACATTTTGGCAGCGGCCCAGGCTTTGATGCTTCGTTAGCACAAGAGTCAAAGGGAGAGGCAGTTTCCTCAGGATGTTGCTACAGTCACATATGTGATTCTGTATATTTGGAGTTTAGATATGCTACGTGCGTAACTCAAGCTTAGGACCTCAGAGGAGCTGATGGTCCTTTGCTTTTTAGTTGTTTGTGGCCTTTGAGCATAGCAGGGTATTTGCTTAGTCAACACCCAACTGACAACAGCTAATAAAAGAGGTGAAATTTATGCGTTAAAGGGTTTAAGACAAAGTTATGTGTTGAAAAAAAAATTCCGAGCTTAAATAAAAGTTTATCTGTTTGATTATATGATGATTAAATTGAAGCTTTTAATTGAAGCTTTTTTTTTTTTTTTCTTTTATCAGCCTGACAAGCAGCCTTCTTCTAAATCCCTCCATACATGCTGGTATATTTTTTGACAGCAAATTGAATGGATTAGCTAAAAAATATAGCATGCATAGTTATATTAAATTTGGAGATGTGAGATAGATTGCATTGTGATAGACTGGTGAGCATTTCAGGGTGTATCTTGCCTCTCGCCCAATGATTGCAGGGACAGGCTCCAGCTTCCTTATGACCCTTAATTGGCCTCAGCGGTAAAGAAAATGACTGACAGTCATAATGAATCTTATTCATGTCAACAGAGCATCTCATGTACAGTTGTGCTCATATGTATTCATCCCCTTTCATTAAAGAAAAGGCTGAATTTACAACAGTCACTCAAATAACTGGACACTTAAAACAGGAACAATAACTAAAAATTTGCAAAAATATAATTTAGTAATATAAGACACTCTTTTTTTCATTTAATTGAGTTGAAGAAAGAAGAAAAACAAATAAACAAATTGGTCCTGGACAAATTAGAACAGTGGGACAAAATACCTGTCAACAGGTGCAGAAGTCTGACTGAGAGGAACAAAAAACACCTGACTGTAGCGGAAACATTAAAGGATTGTTCAACAAAATATTAGTTTATGAGTGATGTAATATGTAATAAATTATCTCATTTGTTTTCTTTTTTTAAAAAAATATTTCTATTGAACCAGAATTAGGAAATGATGTAATAATTTTCATAAAATTTTTTACTGATTATTACTTTAGTCAATTTCAGCTTATTTTAAAGGCAACCTTTTTTTAATGAAAGAGTATGAATTAAAATGAGCACAACTGTATCAGTACATCTAGGAGACTTAACACAATGACACCCAGATATGAGTAAAACCTGCACTGGAATAATTTATTTATTCACGTGTGAGGTGGATGATCAAATCACGCACTTTACATGATGGTATTGTGTTTGCACCAACAGAAAAAAAAACATTTCAGCACATGGGCACCTGAAAGCAAGTTGTTGACCAGCAAAACTGCATGTGGAATACACGTCTATGACAAATGTCAACATAACAGTTTGTAATCAAAACAACATGCATGTAACCTGACTTTCCAAAACAGCCATTCCCACAGCCTGTACCACCCTAAACATAGCCTACCATGCTTTGAGGCTTTACACATATTTACTAGTGAAATGATTTTCAAAAGGACCACAAGGTCGGCAATTCAGCTGGTGAAAACATGACTTTCAATTTAATTCTCTTCCTACTCTGTAAATCCATAGGAGAAGTTTATTATTTTTTTATTTGTGTTTGTTTTTTTTGAGACAAGCCTTGCAGCTTATGGTTGTATAACCAGCACATTTAGTGTTTTGGCTCCATTTTTAGTGCACTGTTCTAAAAGCAGCAAGCTGGATCTGCTAAGTGAGATACCTCCAGGAGGCAACTTACTGCCCAACGTTTTCCAGAAGTGCAGAGGTTAACAGAAATAACTTCATGCAGCACGTTTACTGTTGCAACAGTTTCATACGTCAGTTGTTACGTGTAAACAGGTTGTGCTGACCATTGTTTAGACCTGCCGTCATGGCTGAAAATGTAACAGAAAATGCTTCGCAGGGTACACACCTGGAATTGGTAAGAGAAGCTGGAACATTTACAGAGCTGTTATCACTAGGGTAGAAATATGAGGCTTATAAATGACACTATTTTTGTTTGAGCTGTGAGTGAATGCTGTAATTCATGCCATCTGATAGCGGTGATTATCAGTTTGCTTTTGGCTTACAGACCCTGTAATTGTAGCTTATACAACAGCGTTTACCTGGACACTGACAGAGAGCTGCACCAGAGTGATTCTGTCACTTACAGGAAAGCTAGTTCTCTATTTGTTCCCATAAATGTGCCTGATGTGGCTTTGTTTAATTTTTTACTGTGCTTCCCACTCGGCAAGAGTGCCATGGTGAGCAAGTGGCCAAGTGACCCGACCCGCTCAGGAATCACATGACTCAGACTGTCTGAGGGAACAGAGGTGGGCTGGATGGAGAAAAAAAAATACAACAAAAACAAAAAGCAACATCTGCTGGCTGACCGCACCACCATGCATTAGATGCCCTAATAAGGCATGTTAATGGGCCCATGTGGACCAGTGGGAATGACAAACTGTCTGCTTTTCTCTCATGTAGTTATCTTTACTTAAGGGTTGTGTAAGTCTGCTGATGAGCTAATTTCCCTTCTCCCCTCCCCTGCTGTTAGTTTGAGCAAACTGCATAGGATTAGCATGCTAGACAAGAGGAAAGGCCTGTCTGGGGGAATTTCTCATTTAAAAAGGCATTTTGGACTATGTCACATTGATAAAGCATTCATGTCTCACAGAAGTGGACTGTTGCAACCAGTTTTGGACTATGAAACATAAAACCAAAGACAGATCAAAAAGTTGGATAACATCATGGAACGGAAGTAATATTAGATATTCTTGGCCCCTCTTGAGGCATTCGTATTCCCAGAAAGAGTGATCATGATAACAAACATTTGAATAGCTTTTACTACAATACTTCCCTGCATTGTGAATCCTTTTCTATTCATGAATGGAAGCCAGCTAGTTTGGTGGAGGTGCTGATTATGGAGGTCAGTGCTTCTGAAAGTGAAATAATGCCCTAAAAAGGAATTCATGGCAGACAAAGGAAGAAGGATCCAACTGTGGTTCCTCTTGTGTTTTGACTGTTCATCAGTTCCCTAATTATTTCTTTTATTGATAAAGACCATGTTGACTGCTTTGTTGTGCTAATGTTCTGAAGCTCTGGGGCCAATCAGAATCTAGACTAAACAGGAAGAGGAGGAGTTTCCTGTTCGGTATTGAAGGAGTAGCTGTTATTTGTGGCTAAAATATGTTTTTAAGTGGACAAAGGCAACTTTCTCATACTGTTAAAAAAAAAAAACAACAAAAAAAAAACTGTAGCTTTGCCAAATCAAGAGCAAACCAGGTCAGCCTGATGCCTGGAACTGTGATGCAGAACGATAAACACCTCTCTTTTAACCTAGCTGATAAATATGATGCTGGATGCGGTTGGCTTCAAACAGAAACAGGAAACAATCAGTTTTGATTAATGTGGGTGAACGGTAAAGGAGGATAAACAATCCTGTGTTCTGATTAGTTCACAGCTATGACTAAACGTAGACCTTATTAAGGATATAAACTTTTATAAACTTCTTCATCTCCTCTGTCAGCAGACTTCAGGCTAGTTAAAACAGTTCCCGTCAGGATGTTAAATAACCTCCAGAAACAGCTTTAGTTGCTGACCTGTCTTTAAGGACTCCGGTGTAGTTCACTCTGACGCTTGTTATGCTGTTTTAGGCGATGCTAACAGGACTTGGCTGTACATTTCTTTTCCGAACTGACCTTCTAAATCTGGCACACAGAACGCCACCATTTCTCTCCATGTGAATAAATGTTGGTCTTACGTATATGCAGTGTATTCATTACTTCTTAATAGAAGCAGATTAATACTTTTTCGGCTTTAGGCCATCCTGCTGCTGTTGAATTCAATGCAATGTATTAAAACCGCTTTATGTCATGATGGAGAGCAATTCAAATTTCTTACTGATGGATGGTTATGATGGATGATGTCCTTGTTTAATTTTGACAAAATGATGGAAGAAAAATGAGTTTGACATCAGTTCTTGTCTTTGCTATTCAGTGATGACAGATCCTGTAAGCAAGGAAATAAGATTTGTACATCTTGTATCACTGATGTATAAAAGTCTAAAGTACCCGTGCTTAAACATTTTTTAAGTATCAGAATTTCAAGGTAATGAAAAAATCCCCACATGTCAAGACAATGCTTTCATTATTTTTGCTAAACTGCATCAAAACTTAAGGAAAAACATCACCAGAAAGTGAACAGAATAATTCATGCTTGCTTCAATTTAGTGTTTTAGCTTCTATACAACTGTGACTATAGAGGCTGAGCCACCAAAATGCTCTACTCTGGTATGAATTAGCATGATGTGCTCTTTACCTTGAAGTTGATGAATAAAGGCCTGTAAATGCTGTTCTTTACAATAAAAGGCATATTTAATCCATCCTTGTCTTCTTGCCAAAAACCATACCGGTTTTCTCCAATACAGAGACTAATACACAAAAACCAGCGTACGGCATCTGGTTGGCAAAGGTCTTGTGTGGTGTAGTGTGGTCACAAACTGGTTCCCCTTTTAGATGTACAGGTGATACTTCGTTTCCGCCTATGTACATGGAGCACTGATTGGCTCTTAAAGTGACAATTACTAATTAAATAAGGTGTAATTTGCTCATACTTAAGCTTACCTTGACTATCTTGTGATCTTGAGAAGACAAAGGTCATAACCAGCTACAGTATGTTGTTGTCTTAATAAAAGGCCAATTTCTCAAGATAATAAGAAAATCTAACTTATCACAAGAAAAGAAGCTTTGTTATGTTGAAATGACAGCATTTTAAACTTGTGATCTAAAGGTTATGTTACTCAAAAATGACTAATTGCACAAGGAATGGCCACGTTCACCTTCTCTATTAAAGTATCTGTTATAATGCTAGCCTTGGCTTTTTTTTCCACTACATTTTTCAGTTTCTAAACCCGACCAAACAGTTGAAAAGTTACTTATTACAGGTTAAGGGTTGCTAAACAGGTAAGTATTCAAAATTAAATAAAATAAATGGTACAAAGAGATATAACTTTAATTGAATTTCTGCAAAAAAAAAAAAAAAAAAAAAAAATCTGCTGTAAGTTGACTTGTCTTGTTAAAAATTGTAATTATGCTCACAAGTTTATAGGTTAATATATGAAGTTTTCAAGTCATGGACAAGCACCATCTATAGATGGCCACGTGTACTTTGGATATGCCCAGAATGATCAATCAAATCGAGCAATTGGTGCTAAGTAAATTGCATCATCGACCTCTGGATGAAATGAACCAATGGACCAGTGAAGAAATTCTCTGCCACCAGTAAAAACTGGTCACAAAATTCCTCATGAATGTATGTTTTCATGCTGTTTTTTTTTTTGTTTTTTTTAATTTTTTTTTTTTATTAGCATGTTTATATCCACTGCTTTTGTTGTGGTTTAGAGGAAAATAGTAAAATTGTAAAATTTTTCATGGGTGTATGTAATACAGTGTTTTTCAGCCCTTTTTTTTTTCTTTTTTTTTTTAGCTAAGGTACATTATTTTCATTAAAAAGATCACATGGCACATTACAAACAGAATATGTTGAATAATGAAACTCTGTAGCCTGTATTAACAATATTAAGTTATTCTTGTCAAAATATCTTGAATAAGACTCAAACAAACACAAAGAAAAAGACCTTTTAATCAGCGTAAAATTTGGGTCTTTTTGGATGAACACAGAGCTGTTTTTTCAGACCAATTAGGTCACATTGGATAATTTCCCATGGCACACCTGACAATCTCTCAAGGCACAGTAGTGTACCACAGCACAGAGGTTGAAAAACACTGACTTATAGGGAGAGGAAACAGATGAGGAGAACATGTTAGGTCACAAGGTAAAAGTCAAACAGGCCAAGTCCTTACTGGCAGTCCAGCTCTTCATACACAGAGTCGGTCCAAAAACAAACTAATCCAAGGGGAGTGCATGAGGAAAACTGCAAAAGCCAGAGAACAAAGCAGCATCAAAAACAATGGAGACTTGCACAAGAAAAATGTAATGAAAACATTAGAGTAGACAAAGAAAATAGCAACGAAACCAGGAAAACTGGGGAGGACATACTGTACTCAGTGTACAATTAGCTTAGAGACAACAATTTCAAAGCAAGTGAAAGGTTAGCCTGACAGTGTCCAAAGTTACAAAATCCCACTTTAGGTTATATAATAAAGTAGATTTGGCAAACTTTAGATGAGCTTTGAATTTGTTCTGTTTTTGGAAAGAGGCATTACAAAAACAAACAAGCTATTGCCAAACATCAGACTAGTTAGCAAGACGGCTAATGTTCCCAAAATGCTTCTGTTATGTAAACTACAAAGCGCCTGCAGCTGAATTCAGCTAGCAGATAAAATAACATTTAATTTATAATAACATTTTTTTAACTGTTTATAGTCTGATGGTGCATTTGATTAGACAACCAGTTTTCTCCATGGTGTTTACAGGAACATCTCAGAAAATTAGAATATTATGAAAAAGTTGGATATTTTTTGTCACTCATTTCACAATGTGAACCCTATATATCACATAGATTCATTACACATAGAGGGAAACATTTCAAATATTCAACTCTTGAAACTTTGATAATTGTGGCTTATAGATAATGAAAACCCCAAATGTAGAAAACTATAATATTGTAAAAAAAAAAAAAAAAAAAAAAAAAAAAAAAACTTCAATCTTACAAAGTCATGGTGTCATACTCTAATCAACTAATTAACTCAAAATCCCTGCAAAGGTATCCGAAACCTTTAAATGGTCTCTCAGTCTGGTTAGATGGCTACACAATCATGGGGAAGACTACTGACTTGACAGATATCCAGAAGATGATCATTGACCCTCCACAAGGAGTAAAAGCCATAAAAGATCCTTTCTAAAGAAGCTGCTTGTTCAGAGTGCTGTATCCAAGCATATTAAATGAAAGTTGAGTGGAAGGAAAAGGTGCACCAGCAGAAGACATACCCGCAGCCTTGAGAGCAATTTCAACCAACATCCATTCAAGAATTTGGGGAGCTTCACAAGGTGTGGACTGAAGCTGGGCTACAAACATCACGTTCCTCATGTCAAGCCACTCCTGAACCAGAGACAACATCAGAAGCATCTCACCTGGGCTAAGGAGAAATATGGCTGGACTGTTTCTCAGATGAAAGCAAATTTTGCATTTCATTTAGAAATCAAGGTCCCAGAGTGGAGAGGCACAGAATCCATGTTCATTCTAATTTTCTGAGATGTACCTGAAATGTGCTGTGCTCCTCTTTCTTCATCAGTGTAAGCAACACCATGAGATCTACAGACAAGTTCTACATATTGTTGGTAAAATACTGACTTTGCCTGGAAACATTCTCAAGAAAGTGAATTTAAACATGGGGAAGTATTAGATGAAGTTAGACTATTTCTCTTTTTAAAAGATTGAAGGAACAGTGCAGGGTTTCTTCCCTCATTTCTACAGAGCAAAAAGAAGAAAACAGCTAAAAACCTGAATAACTGTCCTTTGACTTGAATGAGGCCACATGTAACTGAAAACAAGAAACTTTACACACTGTTTAATGTAAGCTTTGCCTACTAAATGCTGAAACCTTCATCAGTTTTTACATCAAAGTTATTAGGACTTCATTGTTTTTCTGCACAGCTATTAAACTCATAAATGCCCACAAAAACCCTGTTTTAAACCACGAGATTGGGTGTTAATATTACAGATCACGTCTCTTTGTACTAGCCAAAGTATAACAGCAAATAATATGACATCAGAGTTAGGCGTCATTCAAATGATCCTCTTCCTTTTTTCATTTATTGTTTTTTGTTTCATCTTTTAGACGTTTGCATCCCAGGCTTCTCTTTTTGTTACTCACAGTCCACTGACTAATACTGTCTACAATGCTTCTAGCTGCTTCTGAGTCCTCAAATGCGTCTGTAAAAGCTATCAGGAGCGTCTCATGCACGTCATCAGCAGTGCTAAGGAGGCTGCTGATGAAAAACCATGGCAATGCTTTGCCTTTTCTGCTTGCGTCCTATGAAAGGGAGCCGTTAGTCAGTCTTAAAGAGACACACCGAGCTATTAATAGCCACACAGATGCCTTATGTTTTCTGCAAAAAGCTGGCTGCAGAGCATTTGAAGCCAGCCCAGAAAAAAATCCCCTTCTCCCAGTTCATTTCCTCCCCACCCTCCATTCCACAGAAAGCCATGTACTGTGACAAATTGCTCACAAAATGTATTTTTAGCCTAAAGCTGCCACAGCCTCCTATTTATACTATAACTTGTGCAAATAATCAGCATATGTGTCTTAAGACACTGAGGAAGATCTTGTTACTAAACCAAAAGGTCAAATAAAATTTAGTGTGGGAAAAACTTTTTAAAAAACTCAGATATTTGACCCCTGGATCATTTATCAATTTTAAAAACAGATTTTACACGTGACTAAAGCAGCTGCAGTCTTAGTGTTTGATGTTTTCTCTGAGGATCATTACAGTGTTTTAACCACAAGTCAAAGCAAAGTTTGGTTATAAAGCACACAGCTTCTCATACCGGCGGTGGACGAGTAATGATTTGGCCTAAAGCTAGGCTGCAACTGAAATGTGCAACAGGACAACGATCACAAATACAGCAGAAAATCTATGAAAGATCAAGAAATCAGCTTGATGTCATTCCATTTATTGATCAGCCAATTGCCAGGAACAGGCTGAATATTGATGGATACTGAATATTAAGTCAAGATGTCTGTTAATCCCTAATTTGGGTTTGTTTTGTGGGAGTTTATCATCAAAATCTGTAGAATTTTGAGAGAGATTGTGTATACATACAATAAAACTTCTTTTTTTGTTTTTTAGAAATTTTCATTCACGTGTTTGTTTTATTTTCTCTAAATTTGTTATGTTTTGCACCTTAGGAACACCACAATAAGAAGCTTTTTTTTTTTTTTTTTTTTTTTTAAAGATGTTCTTATTGTACTTCAAACTTATTTAAGTAAAACCTTATTTCTTTCACGGTCACCCAGACGTTCTCAGGTTTTCTAAATTTCCCACATGAGCTGCTAATGTCCTTGTTCTTCAGCTTGTGTGAAACAGTGTGAAAATCATGAGATCATCCGTATTTCTGGTGCTGAAGTTCACAGTTTGATGACATATCCACAGCCTGCGTCATCATCACGGCCTACTTCATCTAAAAATATCCCCTACTGCCATGTGAAATTCCTTTTTTTTTTTTTTTTTTACTTCTGATGACCTCAGAGAAAAAGAAAGAAAAAGAAACTGCATGAAGTCTCTGGGATTATTCAAAAGCCCCTTCCACCCACTCACAGAAACACACAGAAACACACAAAGGCCAGTGTTGCTGTCTATCAGTTCCTATAAAAGTTGTCTTCATCTTAAGTCAGAAAAAGTAACTTGCATTCAGTGTTAGTCATAGTTTTGTGTATTTATTACCAAAGGACAGCCATGCAGTCTAAATGCTTTGATTAACCAGTGTGTAGGCATCATGAGTGTACAAAACACAAGGCCCATTTTTTAAACCTGCTTTTTATGCCCCCTAGAGGCTGTAATAGTTATTACATCCAAACAAAAACGATGGCAAATATAGTTATTCATTCTGACACTTGTATGTTGTTATTTCTGTTGGCTTATTCAACAATTGATTAAACCCGAATATCAAAAGTAGTTCATTGTTTGCAGACTCTTACTTTGAAGGAGCCCAGTTTTGCATATTAATGGCACATTTTAGGCCTTATATGTTTGTTCATTTGCACACAATAGTAAAACAAAAACACTTATAATATCTAAATCAGACAAATAACTAACATCATGGTTCATTTTTGTCATTTGAAAGTACTCGTTTTCCTTAAACCAGCTGGTTAAACAATCACAGGGTGTGCAGCTATGTGGGGGTGGGGTGGGGGGGTTAAACATGGAAACATCAGGTGGGTTTTTACTCTTGACAGGGCACTAGGTTAAATACATGTTATAAAGAAAAGAAAGGAAGGCAATACTGGATGAAATTAGGAACAAAATGAGGAGGAAAATCCTTGGAATCAGAGAGAGAATTTTTAAAAAGCTAACTCTACCTTGGGATGGTGCTTTGTATACAAATTTATATTATTATTATTATTATTATTATTATATACAACATTTCTAACACCTCCCAGCCAGTAGTACCAAAAGCAATACACTAGACACTTTGGTGTAACTATCTGGATTTATGTACATTTTGCTTCATGTCCAAACTGTTGGTGTATGCCCTAAATGGGCCTTACCTGGACCTAGTGTGGGCCCCAAGAGGGCATGGTCCCATGGCCACTTTGATTAGATAATCTCACCAATAATTTTGCTTGTAACAGACTCATTTACTCGTATAATGTTTGCAGGCTATACATTAACTTTTGCTACAGCAAATGCCTGGCATGTGTCAAAATCTAGTATTGCTTTTGTGCATCAACTTTTTGCATTAAAAACCTTCACCTAATAAACTTTGAACCTAACAAATCTATCCATCTTCGAGCCTCCAAGAAGATTTATCTAAGTTCTGCAAGAGGCTGAGGAACATCAGTCATAAACACATTTTGTCAGACGTCAAAGCTAAAGTTAAGAATTTTTTTTTTCAAGGATGTTTCATAGTTGGAGTGTTTCTCCCCCGAGAAAACACTTCCCCGAGTCACCTCCTTTATGAGGGGGGCGCTTTTCTTCTCAGTGGAATATATGTATATATGTCTGTGTGTGTGTGTGTGTGTGTGTGTGTGTGTGTGTGTGTGTGTGTGTGTGTGTGTGTGTGAAAAATGGTGCCGAAGTTAGTTTCTGATTTGTCGCTCTCGCGTTGGCATATATGTTAAAAAAAAAAAAAAAAAAAAAAAAAAATTAAGCGATTCCATTAATTTTTTTTGGAAACTGACACATTTAATCAGGTCCACATGACATTTTACAAAACTTTGGCTCTTCAAATCGGGATTTAAAAATCGTACACAGTGTGCAGTTTCAAAACAACACAGTAGCCAGATCATTATTCTGCTGCTAAAATGCACAAGAAGACAAGTAAAAAGATCTATAAAAACAATAAAAAATGGCAAAAATTTTATCATGGATTATTTTTATTTATTTGGAAAAAAATTGATTTTTTAACAACAAAAAAAAAAAAAACATTTTAAAATTGTCAAGCAAAATAAATCCAGATTTTCGATTTTTTTTATTCGATTTTCCCACCCTTAGTCTCATCTGTGTTATGTTTTTTTTTCTTTTTCTAGATCACAGAGAAGTGTGATGTTTCTGCAATGTCTAATTATATTTACAGCACAAATAGAATAAATGTTTAACAAATCAGAAGCTGTATCTAAATGAATCTGCACACTGTGTCTGATATTTATGAGTTTAAAAAAAAAGTTTTCTACTAGGACCCGATCTAATGCAGTCTAAGTTCTTAATGAATCAGCGGAATCGCCCTTTAAACACATACATGACGAAACGGAAGCTAACTTCAGCATCGAATGAGTGAAGTTGTTTGTCATATTTTAGCTAAGTCTAGGCTAGATCATCTCAAGCTAATCCGCCCGTCTACCACATCATCATCACTTCATCTCACCACATCCACCAAACATGGACTTCACCATCAGAGCCGCGAGCTTGGAGGATTGCAAGGATATCGCGCGGATGATCAGGGTGAGCAGACACGTGTTCACGTGCACACCAGCTGCGTTGCACTCGACTGAATTGAGCCTGTCATGACTCAGGCTTGTATTACAAGATGTCCTCATAAATATTACGTTACTGTAATTTGACCATTGAATTAGCCTCTGAATATTGCCGATTGTCGCGCGTTCAGAGACCATCTCTGGCATGTTTAATGTTTGGAAATGTCTTACTCATGATGACGGATCAGAAATGGTTTAATTTATCATTCTCCTCCAGGAACTTGCAGAATTCGAGAGAGTGGAAGAGCACGTGAAAGTCACCCAGAGAGGTAGCGTTTGTGACCTTAAAATTATGTTTTTCTTTAAGCATAAATATAAAAGAAATTAAACCGCCAATAAGAAAGCTGCTTGGCTATGACCTTTGACCGCTGATGCCATATGGTATTTTTAGAGGTGTATACAGTAGAAGTAGGAAGTAGAAGTCCTGGCAGCTCTTTCCAACCAGTCACTATGAAATCAGCTCAGCTCTCCTGCAGGTAGATGAGCCTGTTAGTGAAAACACCTGTTCTAAATGCATCGGTAGATCCAAAAACATGGCAGGACTTCTACTTTCTTACCTGTACTTTATACACCTCTGGCTATTTTGGTTTTTATAGTAGACGCCACAAATCTTTTTGAGGTCATGTTATGAGAAGATGTGCAAAGACTTGTGCACAATATTATATGTTTACAAAAGTTGAATCTTTGCTGGTGGGAGAAGATGACACATTAATTTGGGTTGGAGGTGCTTCTTCTGTATACAATATTTAAACCTTGATTCATGACTAAATTATGTTTAATGGTATGATTGTCCTCATAAGATATTTTAAGAGTACCAAAACTGTTGTTAAATTATAATTGGATGTGTAAAGCATCACTGGTTCGTTTTCAAACATGGTTATTTTGTTTAAAATCCCTCTTCAAATTGACATTTCATAATGTAACTAAACATGACATGGCATTGGGGGCATTCACTTCTCTGGAAATTCCACCTAAGCTATTTCTTCATTTCAGGAGACACATTCTCTTACATTTAAGATTCGTTGTTATTTCTTTTCAGATTTGGAGCAAGATGGATTTTCCAAAAATCCATTCTTTCATGGGATCATTGCCGAGGTGCCAGAACAGCAAAAAACCAAAGAAGGTGAGGAAGATCATCAATAAGTTTTTCCTCAGACTGATCTAATGCAACTTCATCCAAAATCACTGCTAAGGATGTGAGGAATAGAGGCAGAATAGAGGGTTGAAGGTAATCCATCTCTTGGCATGGGAAGTATATCAGCGTTTGTGTGGATACCCTGCATGATGGAGCAAATTACCTAAGTGACAACACTTTTATTGCCCTGCAGATTCAGCTTGCTACTGGAAAGCACACACTGATGGCATGCTAGGCCTCCTTTGTTCAGCAAGTCCAGCCTGTTATTGACACTGTTTAGGTCCACTTTGGGCCATCAACTTAAGTAAAAACACAAGTACAATTTAAATGCATAAAAGTTGGAGTAGACCACTTAATTACACCAAAGAAGAAGAAAATGGAGTATCTACATATTTAATTTTACCACCTTGGAGTCAACTTAAATAAAATCCAATGACTGTTCATTTTCTCTAATGACAGAGTAAATCTTTTTTTTTTTTTAAGCACAGGCTTTATAATTATTACTACCAGAATGCAGCTTGTGCCAACCTTTTCTGTTGAGGTGGATCCATTCATGTGTAAAACATTTAATCCCATTCCTAAAAAGTAGATGAGCTAAAAAATGAAATGCCCACACTACCTGTGATGATGTCCTTATTATTTAAGTTATTAATTATCTTAGTTTCTTACTTAAAATTAGGCCTAATATCGGGTTAGCTACATTTAAGCTCCCATCCTCTCTCCTCCAATATCATCTGTTAACAGCCTTTTCAGTAACTGAGTAAAATCCAGTCACTAAATCTTCGACTGCTAGTATTTACTGCCAAACATGCATGACAAACCTGCACCAGGCAGGAGAAAACCGAGATTAGCTCAGTGATGCAAGCTTTGTGTTAAAACAGCTGTGATCAGAAGAGCACAGCAACTTCTATCTGATATGGGTCAGGATTTTTTTTTTTTTTTTTTTTTTTTTAAATTCATAGGGAGGATAATTAGCCACCACCAAAATACTAGAATAATCATTACTGACATGCTTGATTTTCTTTATTTTTATTCAACATTGTGGTGGGATCAGAATATGAGACCAACCAGGGATCCATGAGTCAATATGAGTTCGTCACAGTGTCCATTAGTTCTGATGTGTTATGTAACAGCATGCTACTGATATGCCTTCTCTCCTTATACGCCTCTTACATAACAGAGTCAATGCACTGTTTTTCCTCAGTGTGCAGTAACGAGGCTGTTAACATGCTCTGCTGCCCAGCTGGGCCTCTTCCTTCCATGACATGTGCATTTTTCCTTACAGTTACTATTCACTGTATTAAGACATCTGACTTCTTACAAAGGACAGAGATATATATGTATTAGATAACCGATGAACTCTGACAACACAGCACATTGATCAACAAACAGAATACATGCACAAACATTGACCTGAGAAGACGCACATTTGATATTGGCATCAAGTTTTATTAAAGTGGTTTTAATTCAGTATGTCATTTTTCTGAACAAGTTTTATTTTTAAAGAAAATCTGTCTCGTTAAAAGAGTGTTTGAAAATTGATGGCACAATACACAAGGACTAAAGTAAATTAATTGAATATCTTCAGAGTCTTTTGTCTGTTGATGTGTCTTCATACAGCGGTCTGTTAAACTTCCTTGAGATGACATTATTGTGAAGTTGTGCTATTCAAAAAAGCTAAACTGAATAAGACTGAATTTTGCTGTGTGTGGTGTTAAAATAAGAGATTTTTTTTTTTTATTATGTCAAATGCATAAGTTGATTGAAGGTGCAGAATCTTAAATTTAGCATTACTTTTTCTTTTTTTTTCTCCCCCATTTCACTTTTAGGTCATACAAAGATAGGCTATGCACTTTACTTCTATTCCTACAGCTCATGGAAGGGCAGGTCTGTTTACATGGAGGACTTGTATGTGATGCCTGAGTTCAGAGGTAAAGTACATACGCCTTAACAGCAGCCATGTTATTATCTATGCAGCTGCATTTGCAGGAAACCTAAAGTTACCCCTTCTGTATCTCTTACAGGGAAAGGCATTGGTAAAGCACTTATGAGCAAGGTTGCTCAGGTGAGTAACATGAAACCTTTGTCCAATTGTGACTGGGGAAAAATGTAGTGTCGCTTTAGTCTCTGTTTGTATAAGTGGCAGATTTACTTCTTTTGGAATAAATTTTCTGTGTTTTATGTCAGCAAAAGCACTCATGTACATCTTCCTCCCTTTGGTCATTTACAGCTGGGCCTAGCTGCTGGTTGCAACCAGCTCAACTTTACTGTTCTGGACTGGAATAAATCATCTCTAGACTTCTACCTCAGCCAAGGCTGCTTCGATGTCACTGCTGCTATGGGCTATCACTGCATGCGTTGTGAGGGAGAGGCATTAGAGCACCTAGCACAGCCTTAATTTAACACTGAGCCAATGACCTGACAGTGCAGGGACAGAGCCTCTTTCAGGGGTCCCTTACTCAGTGGTTTAAACATGCAACTTTTAGCCCACTTGCTTTGAATTATTAAGTAAAGTTAAAAAAAAAAAAAAAAGCCATGCTATTTATATACTTCTAAAACTGCTTGTGTCATTTTCAAACTACTTTCATTTTAAACATGATCAAACTAAAGTAAAATGGTCATTGTCATTGCAATGTGGAGCAGTTGTCACCCCCATGTGGCAGTAAGAGTAACTACATTACCACTGCTCAGATTTTTTTTTAAAAACAATCACTAGTCAGTCATTTTCTTTTTAGTTTGGTGCTTTGTAAACTTATAATGCCACTTAGTATCTCCTATAGAATACTATTGAGGCCTTGGTAGCAGACATTTTGTCTGTTGTCGTAGTTTCTTCCATCTTCAGGTCTGGGAAACCAGTCATTTCTCTTTTGCAAAATAATTTATATGATTTAGAAGTGGGAAGACAGAATTGGAATTATATCTGCACATCCTTTACTTTCAATTTTAGATTTCTTCAATTACCGGAGGAAGCAAGAGAGCCAAGAGGTTTAAGCGCAGTTTAAGCACAGTGAAAGTATGTTAAAAACAAAAACGTATGTTTAAAAAAAAAAAAAAAAAAAAAAAAAGGGGTTAGTACAGTTAAGCCTGTTTTTCTTGTTTTTCTCTAGACTGCTCTGACAAGATATTGTAATTGTTATGTTTATGCTAACCTGGGTGGCTAGCATAACTATCTGTAAATTTTTCAAAATTCCTTAAAGAAAAGAATCAAAACTAATCTTAGGTACTAACGTGTTTTGTTTGGTTCTCACTGTTGAGGTTTAAATCCCAAATGTGGATTTTTATGACTTTAAATGCAAAGTCATTGTATGTGTAAGCTAGTTAGCAAACATGCTAATATATGTAGCTTAGGGCAGATAAATTAACCTGACACAAAGACTTGAGTGTTTTCGATTGTTAAAAACTTCAAAACAGACACAGGTGAAGACATAAACTCTAACTTCATTTAAATACACAGTGTTTAGTCTACTCATATTCATAAATGTTTTTATTTGTTTGCTTGTTTGTTTTTTTGTAGCCTGTATTTTAAACTCACTTCTCTGAAAATAGCTCTTTGTTACTCTAAAAACTTACTGGCACCCATATTTAGTCTCTAATTTGATGCTTACTTTGTGAATGATGGCATGATCACGGTGAAGAGGGTTTCTGAAATGCCAAAAAACAAAACATTAAAAGTTTCCCCAAAGGGTTGTTCTCACGTTAAAATTGGTGTCTGTGTTTTAGAACTAAATGCTTCATAAAGTTAGTGGAGAAATTTGACAAAATGTACAAATAATCAATTACCTTAAAGCAAGGAAATCTTTCCATTGGGCTTTCTATTGTAATCCTTTTTTGTAAGGCTGAAACAGAAACAGTTAGTCCACCTAATAATAAAGTTTTATGCCATTTAGAGATCTAAATTTGATATACATGTGCCGGGTCTAAGGTTGAAAGAATGAAAAAACATATTTCATACAGAACTTAGACTGAATTTTTGACTGAAAACCTCTTAAATGTTCCACAGTGGTTCTGTAACCAAAGATACAGTCCAATATTTGAGTAGGACCAGTGCAATATACATTTTTTTTTAAAACTTTTGTGATGAAGACACACATAAATATTATGTTTTTCCCCTTGTGAGCTCCTTGATTTCTGTGATTAAATGGTTTAGACAACCCAACCCACTCAAGGTGTGAATATATGTGTAGTCTTGATATGACTTGATATTATGTGATAAATAGATGGATATGTAAAAAATAATATCACTATTAGTTGTAGTTTATCCAATTTTTGTACAGATCAAAGTTGTGCATTGTAAAATTAAACTATACATTTCATCCTATGACTGTTAAAAAAGTATCATTCACAGAATCTTCCTTTAAAATGTGTTGTAAACTAAAGCGACAGCAACCAAAGCGAGGTTTACCCGTCTCCTGTTTTATTTTGTTTGTTTGCTTTTTCAGATGGGAAAAGCTGAAAATCTGCTGTCAAGCAGTGTTGGTATTTGCACTGCTTATATTGTGTTATTTTCATGCAAATGTGCACTGAAGGAACCATTTGGATTCAACCTAAAACCTCCTTTTATGCAGCCAAAATTGTGGGGCAGGTTTTAGAAATTTGGATGAAGTTGAGATTCAAACAAAAAACAACCCATCCAGTGAAATTTGAAACGATATGTATAAAAATAAATAATCCTGAAGCAGGCTTGGCGTAAACTTCCAACTTGTCTTGCTAAAGTGAAGGTGACATGATCATGGTCTGCAGGTCTGTTCCATGGCCAGTCTCTATCTCATTTCCCAGAGTTTAATGAAAACATTGTGGTTATATTATTTAGCTTATTTCTTTTTCTCCAAACAGGTAAAACCATTCACACTTCTTTTCAACATTTGCAGTTGGCATTTTTGTTATGCTTTGTTTGCAAGATAATTTACATAAGAATTTGTTTTGTTTTTTTTTGCTGTTTGGACATTTGACTTCTTAATGTGGGGAAATGCATGTTTACCTAGCCCCTAACATCAGTAGAGGCCATTGGTGCTTAAGTAGGTGCTTATATCTGCTCTCGTCTGCTGCTACACACCTGGAAGTGAAATCAAGTGCCATAAATCATACAAATTGTAACTATGTTTGCAACTTGGCTTCATCAAACTATTTCAGAATCTAAGTTCAACATTGGTTCCTGTCAATTCCTACTGCAATAAATCTCTGAGGTGAAACTTAAGCATAAAATACTAACAGCAATGACAATATTGTTTATTCTGTTTTTAGTGTCTTGGATGTGTCTGTATTTACCACACTGCAATGTGTGTAACTGAGAACAAGTAGATGAGACACCCATGTTGGTGTATTTTCCTAGTTGTTTGGAAAGGAATTCTCTGTGTGTTACCTATTGTGCCAGATAGCTTCATACTCGCATATTATCAGGCTGAAATTTAAATCGTCGTCTTAATGTTTTGTGGTGCCACTGACCTTGTCCGCCGTGAGAAGCATGATTTTAATGTATTCACATTTATAGTTTTGCATCTGTGTCTACTGGAAATAATGACTGGAAACCTTGTGAATCCTAAAATTCACTCTTGGGGAACACAGTTGCATTTCAGTGTACATTAGCTGAGTCCTTAACAGCTTTGTGGATGTGAAAATAAATTCCCTAACTTTACTACAGAGCTTGAAAAACAGCCTGATTTGGCAACAATATAATCACCAAAAATGGATTCACAAGTTTTTCACATGACTTCAGCCAAAGGTGTGATGGTTTTTGTCACAACATGTAGATGTTATTATATTGGGGGTTTTTTTTGGGGGGGGGGGGTATCACATTCACTGTGGAGCTTGCATGAAAGCCAGATGTTGGCTTTGCAGATGAATTGTAGGTTTCCTGTGGTCCATCAGTCTTGAAATCATTAAGTGTGTTTTACCGTCTTAATGTATTTGACTTCTCTGTTGAGTGATCAGAGGAATAAATTCTGTTCTACTGCTTACAGTGATTTATGAGTATACAGCAAACATACTTCTGCACACAAGTTTATCCATGACGAAAGTATCAGCAGTTTATATTAGACATGTACAGAGGGCGCACTAACACCACCTGTTTAAGATAGTGGGAACTATTTTGCTCAATAGTTTAAATAACCAACAATGGAATTAGAATGAGCAAAGAAAAGGGGAAGAAATTTTAGAATTTACTGGGCAAAGTACACCATACTAGCTATTAATCACTTAGGAAAGTGACAGGATTTGTCTCCTGGGTTTCTTCTTCTAACTTCTTTCCACCTCATTCTTGCTAAGTGATGACAATCACAGGCCCATAAAATATATTAGCTATTAAAGTATATATTACATTTGTCACAAAGTCACGATTTTCCGTAGAAAACCGTCTCAATGATATTGCTGCTAAAAAAAAAAAAACATGAACAAAAAGCCATGTGTCATTCACTTTAACCCCCTTTTTGGCCGATGATTCATAATAATGATCTTCCATTCTTTTAAAATCACGACTGTTGTCAAAACTGTCTGCAAACTGCCTGAGATGGGGAGTATGTTGTTTTTAATAAGTCTGGCTTGGAATGAAAAACTCACTGCACTGTTGATTTATTTAATCTGTGGCAATTTGGAAGGCAGCCTGTTCCTTTTAAAACATTTATCTCTTTTTTTATTATTATTTTACTGACACTTTAAATACATTTAATTAGCTGGTTTATGATTTATGTCATTTCTAGAGTATAAACAATCATCCTGGACTTGCGCGCGACTTAATTGAAATGACCACACAGAGCAGTCTATACAGCCACCATGTGGTTAGGCACGGTAGCCCACCCTTGCACACATGAACAGCACCTACAACTATCTTGGGCATGCCAGTTGATGAAAGTCATTTGACAGGAGGTGGAAGCTCCGGTGCGTCTCGTGTTGCTTTCTTTGCGCGCACCTCGTTGGCTTCTCCACGGCTGGTGCCCGCAAACTTCACCCCCAGCAGGGTGTGTGTGTGTGTGTGTGTGTGTGATTCCACTCTCATGTGTGCTCAGTCTTTCTAATAGACTGATCCCCTGTGCGCTGTTTAAAGGGAAGACAAGAGAGCTGAGTCAACGAATCGCAAGGAGAAGGATGCAACAGTTGATGTGCGCAAGTTGCACACTTTTCTTATATTTCGAGTCGGTCTGCACACAAGCAGGATTGTGGCTATGATCTGTGGGAAGAAAGGATCTGGTGTTTGGTTGCTTTAAGCCATCTGTGAGATTAAATCAAATCGGATCTGCTCTTCATTTTAAACGCAGTCACAAGTTGTCTTCTCGCGCGTTTTGTTCGCCAAAATGGACATTTGGACTGAAATGCATTTGAGGCGACTTCGCGCTCTGCTTGAATGGAGTTAAAAGTGCAAATCTCGAGTGGTCTGCGGCGGTGAGTAGCGGCGGAGTGTGCATCAACATGCATCGGATTCTGCAGAGGAGGAGAATGCGCAAGCTGCGGGTCTTCTGGGCTTCTCTGGCCCTGGTGGCTCTGTCCCTGGCCGCGTGCAGCGCGCTGTTTACGGCGTGGACTTGGCGACAGACGCGGGACCTCTCTCAGTCCTTTAAGATCCTGCAAGATCGACTTGAGCAGGTTTGTAGCATACTTGCAAACCAATCAAGCCTGCAAACACCCCCCCCCCCCCCCTCTGTGAATAGCACGCATATTTCTACAGCAATAATATTTACTTGCCTGCAACTTTGACATACATTCAAGTGTTATGCAACTTCTTTTGTGGCTGCGGTTACGGGAATCTTTGTGGGGGGCCAAATGCAATTCCACACTCCTTCACCCCCCCCCCCCCCCCCCCCCTTTCTCTCGCCCATTTGCACGCACTCTATTCTGTTGCACTGTTTTCTGCTTTTTTTGGGGTTTTTTTTTTTTTTTTTTTTTTTTTTTAAAATATTGCTAGTAAGTGCTGTCAGATTGTTACATTGCTGCACATTTTTGTACCCCCCCCCCCCCCCCCCCCCCCGTCCTTTCTGTCTCCCGCTGCAGTATTTAATTACCCTGGTGCCAGTGGCGCTCCAGTTTTATCTCAATTTACTGGAAAGCCTCAACTATTTGGCTGTTGAGGCTTCATGCCCCCACTGACTGCACTGAGGCTTAAGACGTGATAAAGTGTAGCAAGTGTAAATCATTTGCAGCGCGGTGTGCACACTCCACTTCTCAAGCACAGGTCAGAATAACCTTTTATTGGAGGTGTGAACTTGCAGAAAACAGCACATTTAAAGACAAAAGAAAAGCTTAGTGAAGACTATTTTAAACTTCTTGATCTTGCAGCAAATGTTCGACTTGAGAAAAAGGTGCATTTTGATTGAAACTGGTTTTGAAGTTTTTACAAAACCTGGTTGCACTGGATTTGAGATCAGTGGGACAGGTTGGCTGTGTATCATGTTGACAAACTCCACACACTTTCAAACACACACACGCACACACAAATACAAATCGGACACGTGGAGTGTTGATGCTGGAGCTTTTCCCAACGGGGCCCCATCCTGTCTATTTGACTTTTTGCCAACTCCTGATGAGAGCCAGTGAGTGAACGTCTGGGGAGCCAAGCGCGACTCTCTCTCCCACCATTTCCACAGTAGCTGTAAATTTAAACATTTTTCCCCCCCGAGCGATTTCTCCTCGCGCTTGATGAAGGCCTCATTTGGTCCTGCACCAGGCCCCCGGCCAAGATTTCAAACTTTGCTTGCTTGACAAAAAAAAAAAAAAAATCATTTCTTACAGACAGACGAGGAATGCAAAGGATTGAAAACATGCATTAGGTGTCGCAACAGCTCTGTGAGGAAGTGGGAGATATAAAATCTAGCATGGCAGTAAGGGGCAAAATTCACAAGAATTTTGCTCTTGTAGCTGGCTGGCTGGAAGAAACCGTCTGACTGTTTGGGCTCCCAGCCAGAGAAAAGTCCTAAGAAATTAACGGGGCGTTTGTTAATCTTGTGGTTTTTCTCTCCGCTTTTCAACAGGTCAATACGCAGAGGAAGGCCATTGTTCAGCTCATTCTGGAGAAGAGAGAGCTGCTGCTGGAGCGGGTGAAGAGAGATGGTATTTCAAATGAAAAGCTTGCCCCAGCTGCATTTTCTTGACTTCTGCACCACCACCATAAAGACGTTCTGAACTTTTTAGCTGTTCGGATCACCACAGCACCAAACATACTCACCAACTGCACTGCTGTCTTTTGGGGGAAAGACGTTTTAACACAAATGCCGGCCGTTTTTGGTCCACATGCCACTTTGGTCAGGTCTAGCGAGCCGCAGCCTCTACCCACTGCTAAAAGTTGACACAGGAAAAAGTAGGCAGCTGGATGACAGTCTTAGAAATTACAGGTCCGACTGGGACGGCCTCAAAGCCAAGAAAACCAGCTGGCATTGCTGCGTGCTTTTGGGCAACAAAATAGATTTTTTTCCCCCCCTGCCTTGAGCACACAACTAACACAGCCATTATTTGTTGTGAAAGCAATGATATTTGATGACCTATCATTGGAGTATTTATAGCCATTCGCTTGCATCACCATCATGAGACTGCTTGATTTTTCACATTTTGTAAGAGAGTGAAACTTCAGGCAGTTTCATCTTGGACATGAGGAACAAGAGTAACGTCTAAATAAGACAAGGACTTAGATCGCAGCACACCTATACTAGAATTTCTCCTCTGCTAAGATCCTCTTTATGCACAGTGCATGTTTTTTCTTTTTTTGTTCTGAAGTGACTGATATCCTATTTTGTTTTGCCAAAACACAAGAAACAGTTTTTTTTTTTTTAGAAATTCATGGACATCAGTGGGAAAGAAAAAAGCCCCAAACAGCATACCAGTTTGTGGAAAGTTGACCGCAGCAGTCCAGCATTTCAGCAGGACACTGCTGTTATGTTCTCTGCTCATGAATGACAACTCAAGTCAAGAAAAACCTGGCCAGCCTGAGGGCTTTACACTTGTCCACTGCAAATCAAAACTCGACAGAAACCCCCAACCTGTGAATTATTTTAGCAGGGACTTAATATTCCTGAATGATGGCAGCAGTCTGGTGGTTGGCTGCTCAATCCTGATGCATAAAGTATGCATTTCACAGCTCATGCAAAAAAAAAAAACTGTTTCAGATTGTATCAGCATTTAAAAACTCTCCCCTCAGGTCGGATCACAAGGCTGAAATAAAGCTTTAGTGAGTAACAAGAGCAGGCGTTCTTCAGCTCTGGCATTCCAGCGTTGTGTTTTATTTATTGTATTTGTCTGCGAAGGGGTGGCAACAGTTGCTTCACTCTGTTCTTAATTGACTGTTTTGGGTCAGAGAGAAGCCAAAGACCTTTTTGACTCTCTTTTTCCACCACTTCATTTTTCTTATTTAGCCTTCTGGCCCTTCAGCTGTGTCTCTGAATGCCTTTCTTTTATGCTTTATTCCTCACTTTTCCCCTGTCCATCTTGTTTTCTTTTGCCCCCACTTACAGTTCTCTACACTCATAAACCTCTTTGTCCTTGTCCTTCCATCCCTGCTCTTTATGTTCTAGATGACTGCAACCAGCTGGCACTAAGATTATCCTCCACAGGAAAAAAAAAAAGAGGCGCACGCTTTTGACTGAAAATTACAGTTTGAGCAAATATATTAAAGCAAGTGGAAGGAAATCCTTTGCCCATCTGCTAACGGAGTTAAAAACCATCCAGGTTGAACCAAAGTGGCAGCAAATTAACACACCATGTTATTAAAACTGATACAAATGGAAATGATTGTTTTATCAAAAAAAAAAGCCACAGACATTATTTTCATTGCATTCAGTCACATTCTGCCTGTCTTTGCGTTTTGAAGGGGGGACGGTTCGAGGCAGGAATGGAAATGGAAGGAAAGCGGCGTCTCATTTTGAGAGTAAGTAGCTTGGCAGATCCCTTATAGCCGTCTCATGTAGCATCTGCTGAAGTGTTCTCAATCATATCCCCCTATAAGATTGCACTCATAAAATCTTAATTGACTTTCCCTTTTCTGTCTCTGTTGTTGTCTTTTTCTTTCCACCAGTAACCAAAGTCTCCTCTCAGCAAGGTAAGTGTCATGAAAATCAAGGATAGAGGATCATTTTCAAACCTTTTCAGCCACATGATGAATATTCACAAGGCTATACATGTGTGTTTTATAGTGGGAGACGGTGGCGTGATAAAAGGCTGGGAGGAGAGGACATTGAATATGAGTAAAGCGGTGAGGTACAATAAGGAGCAAGGCACCTTCACGGTGGAGAGAGCGGGAGTCTACTTCCTGTTCTGCCAGGTGAGTTTCTTCTGGTTGCAGTAGTTTGATAATACTTTCAATGGAAATCAGCTGCATCTTCTTTAAAACTGCAATAATCAGTACAACAGTATTATTAAAGAAATGGATTTATGTCGCAACAAACTGCCCAGGACTATCCTGTATGTTGCAGTCCTCTCAGCTCTGTGAAGTGTTTTAGCAATTTAAAGCTTTAGTAGTTTCGCCTTCAGCTTTAAAGGTCCAAAGCAGCTTAATCTCATTCTGAAATATCCAGCGCTGAAACTAAAACCGAGTCCTTCAATCTGCATGTTGAGTTTACTACAGCAACGAATGAAGCAATGAAGCAACTAACTCTTTCCTGCTTCACTTAGGTTTGAAATTCCATAATAATAATGCTTTTGATGCCATTTATGGAATTTCCCATCACAGATGAATAAAGTAGTATCTATCTATCCATCTATCTATCTATCTATATATCTATTATAGAAAATGCCCCTCACCCAATAAGTCTTTGCAATAAGAGATTATGGTCAGTAGTCCAATAAGAAGGTCCTGTATATCTTTAATTATTGCAGTTTCATTACTAATGATATAAACTAAACCCAGACCGATCTAAAGTGATGTTTACAAGAATCTTATTTTATATCAGGCTGTAATTGGCCAGAACATTGGGGGCTTTTGGTAGATCGCAAGTTGATGAAGACAGATCAGTCTGGTTGAGTAAATTGGGTGATGATAAAATGTATAACTTTAAATAGTCTAGTTGAGATGGAGTCTAAAGACTCATTTATTCCCCATGTTAAAGGTGCATACCGATAGAGCCTTCTCCCGATCTTTTGCATCCTTTATGTGCACATTTCATTTAGTTGTCAGAGACACAGCAAACTAAGCAGTAGCAGAGGTGTTATTGCATAATATCGCTCATGTGCAACTCTTGAAAGGAGCAAAGAAGAAGTAGCCATGATGTATTACATGGTTACAGACCATCGGCATCTACTGCGATTCCTCTTTTTATGTGTCTTTCTGAGAATGTGCTTCATCTCTTACAATGATCTCACCCAGCGCTTCCATTTTTGAGGTTGAGACTTTAGACATTACCTCTGCTCTGCTCTCTGGTGCAGTGGTTCTGAAAACCCAGAAGATGATATGTGTTGGTGTTCGTGAGCCCCACTCCCACTAGACGTCAGTCATTAATTGTGTGATATATAAGTCATAATGTGATATATAAGTTATCCTGCACCCATTCTCCAAATGTTACACTGGAAAACTGTCTGAAAATAAGGAGGATAAAGTGGGTTTTGGTGGTTTACTGCTGCGACAAAGTAGCTACAAAAGTAACACAAATGCATAAATGGTTTCACTTTGACAACCCTGATTAAAATCCCAAATGTACTTGATAAATGTAGGCTATATGGTTTTTACAATTATCTGGCAACCCCTTAAAATAATCTTGTAACCCCCAGTATAAGAAACCACTACTCTAGTGGATGTATTGCCAAACAATGCTGACATATAAAGGACGCATGGGGGTATATGGGCAGTGACGTTTGACCATGTTTGGAATGGATGTTCAGAAAGATTAATAAAAACAATTTAAGCAATGCTATTTGATTATTGTTCAAGCAATTGTGTCAGTTGTTGAACAAAAACGATGGACAAGATTATTTAGGTGAAAAGTTATTCAAATCATTCCAGCTAGGAACAAAGTGAAGACTCTGTTCAAGAGCACTCTGTCTCTTCATCAATCTGGCCAAAGAGCTGAGTAAAAACTGAAGGTTGTTTTAATTTTCGTCAATTAGTTGTTTATAGTATGTGGTTATAGCTCCACACAAGGCCCAATTTTATGCTATAAAGCAATAATTCTAGGCCAAGAAACATTTTTAGCTGACCACCATTTTCTTTAAATTTCCCTCTGTGATTGTTTCGAGGTCCGCAGCAGGGAGTTATACCAAGGACAATGTTTAACGGAATCACCACTTTCTTTTTTTAGTGGAGCAGTATTGAGAATAGTTAGCATGAACATAAATACTAAAATCACCAACTAAAAGACTTTTTGACTAAAACTAATGCAGATAAAAAGTCAGAGGAAAAGAGATAAACACTCAGTATAATGAACAGGTGGTTGATAACACAATAAACAGAAGCAGATTTTTTTCTTTTCCAATGTGGGGGAGAGCTTAAGAGCAAGGCTTGCAGGGACTTATCTGTTTTGTTTTTTTTTTACTTTTATATAACACATTTTTGCACTTAGAAAAGGCTTGAATTTACAATGTCTGCTATTTTTTCCAGTAATATTAGTTATATGAAAGTGTGTGAAAGTAACCCTTTTAAAGTCCAACATCAGAACTACTACAAAGAAAAGGACAATTGTTTAAAAATCTGAAGTCTTTATTTGGCCCTTTAACTCATCTGAACATATTTTAACAATTTATTTTGGTATTTACACTATTACCGTGTGATAGGTCAAAATTATCAGTGTAATCCCCTGCTTTCTGGTGTCCACCATGTGGCAGGAGACCAGTATCATGTGATGTACAACAGGGTTTTTTTTTTGTCTTGTCCAGCATTTAAGCAGGCAGAATGACTTTCTGGGTTAGGGTTAGGGTTATTCATTTTGCAGAATTTTTTTGTATTACAAAGTTTGAATTAAATTGGACCGGACTGTAGAGAATAGAAGAGGGACAGAGAGAGAATCGAGAAGAAGAGAAAACAGAAAAACACCTTGTAGAGAGAAAAAAAAAAAGAGAGAAAGAGACCCAGTACAACAAGGTTTTAAGTAAAGTTTCTACCATAAAGTGATGCAAAATGTGTGAGAAATGCAAAATGCTCCCTTTGATATTCTGGATTCTTATTTTATTATTCTATTTATTTTGCATAATTTTTTGTATTACAAAGTTTGTATTGCTGGACTGGACCGGAGAGGATAGAAGAGGGACAGAGAGAGAAGAATAGAAAACAGAAAAACACCTCATAAAGAGAAAAAAAGAGAGAGAAAGAGACCCAGTATAACAGGGTTTTAAGTAAAGTTTCTACCATAAAGTGATGCAAAATGTCTGAGAAACTGAATGTATCAAATATGACATGTTTGGTTTTATAGGGTGAAGCGAGTAGGGGGTTTAGATTCAATTCTGACTTCCATTAGAATAGATGCATGTTGCAATAAATGATATTGAAATAGCAAATATTTGGAGGGAAAAGATGTTATGATTAGAAGTCATTCTCTTGAATGGCAATAATTATGAGTATTATGAGAAAATAGTCCTTTGAGGATACCAAATGATCAGGATAGGAGTATAGAAAGCTTCAAAAGTAGGATAAGGGGAAGCAAGTTCATTGAACTGTCAACATTAACAGTCCTTACAGATGGATTCACATAAAAGAGGAAGAGGAGGGTGTTTCTGACGAGCAGATGTTTGAAGTAGTCACATGTGTAGGTCTGCACTGAGTGATGCATATTTGCAATCAATGTCAATGTCAAGAAGAATAAAAGAGGGACCAGTGATTCCAGAAGAGATTAACATTGGCAATAAAAGGAAACCTTATGAGTTCTACAGGTGGACTGCAGCCATGTGTTTAGACAAAAAAAAAAAAAAAAAAAAAATCTGCTAAAATGGCCAACACCGCGGCATACCGTAGGAAGGGAGCCAGAGATAAAAACAGACTTCCCGGACTGTTGCATGCAGAAAGCTGAGGAGTTGGCTGAAATCAGATTTAGTCAGCTGACACTGCTTTCAGAGCTGTCTTTGTCCCAACATGAACCAAAACTTAAGCTTTTGATTGAAGCTATTTGGTTCTTAGATCAGCCATTTCCACTCACCTGCATACATTTCACGTCATTTCTGAAAGTAAAGTATATATTTTATTAAATGTTTTGAACGGCAACTTTTTCTTTAGAATGTGATCAGGGTCCCAGCCGTTAGTTGTTATTTCACTTTCTTTACTCAGACTGATGAGTTGATTTCTGCATTTAACCCTCTCAGGTCTACCATTTAATAGATGTAAATTTGCAGTGACTATGATGGATTTCTTTATAAAATTATGGAAATAAACCTGTCTGAGCAATGTCTACCAATTAGCTTAAGTATGTAAAACTCAAACAAAAAGTTTGTTTTAACACTGTTTCAAATTTTGACCATTTCATTGTCCTTATTGACTTATAGCTCAACAATTTGCTAAAAAAAAAAAAAAAAAATTAAAGGATCCCAGGTGCAGACTATGCAAAGGAGCCCCTGAAACAATCCAGTACCTCACAGCAGGGCGCAAGATACTGGCAGGCAAAGAATACATGGAGTGCCATAACCAAGTAGCTGGCATAGTGTACAATAACATCTGTGGAAACTCCGCCCCCCAACGTGGTGGAGAATGAGAGGGCGAAGATCCTCTGGGACTTCCAGATCCAGACAGATAAAATGGTGGTGGCCAACCAACCGGACATAGTGAGGGAAGCCGGAGTGATCGATGTATCCATCCCCAATGATGGAAATATCAGGAAAAAGGAGCATGAGAAACTGGAGAAATATCAAGGCCTCAAGGAAGAACTCGAAAAGCCCTGGAGGGTGAAAGGAACAGTAGTGCCCATAGTGATCCGAGCGCTGGGGGCCGTGTCCCCCACACTGGAGAAATGGCTCCAACAGATACTTGGTGAGACATCAGACATTTCTGTCCAGAAAAGAGCAGTCCTAACAGCTGAGATACTGCGTAGGACCCTCAAGCTCCCAGGACTCTGGTAGAGAACCCGAGCTTGAACAGCCGCCCGCCCTACCCTGGGGAGATGAGAGGGGTGTGTGAGAGAGGAGTTTATTTTATATATATGTGTGTGTGTTTGATATTTGATGTTGTTCTTGGACACTACTAATCTTTACAGAGTTCTTTTGATGAGATCTAACTCATCCTTTCTGCTCTCTCAGGTGCTCTTCAATGAGAAGCAGTCTCAGTATGTGAAGCTGGATGTGGTGACCAGCGACCCGAGGCTCCAGAAGCTGCATTGCATGGAGGGCTATGGAACAACTCCCTCTGCAGGCCCGCACGTTTTCCACTTTGTGAAGCCCTGCCAAGTATCTGGCCTCCTGCGACTGGACAAAGGCACGGAGCTAAAGGCCGTCACAGGCCAGTCCTTCAGCCTCCATCCTGTAGCCAATCACGTCTTCAGCATCTTTAAAATCAACTGAATCCTTGTTTTCATCCAATCTTTGTTGGAAACTACTCTGAAGTACAACAGACTTAACACTTTTCGTGTGGCTGGCAGAGATTTGGAGAAATTTTTCTACGTGGCCAAACTCTCGTAAGGCATCGAATATTGCTACATATTTTTTCCATCTACATATGTTGATTTGAAAGACAAAACTGGACATTTGCGGAGGCTGTTGTGGATTTTTCTCTGGACTGCGGGGCTGTTTTGGAATGCAGCATTGGATTAAAACCAAGACCGATAGTGAACAAAATTCCTTGATGAATTTCCGCAGAGAGAACAGATGTGATGGAAACTGCTCTGTAGATTAAAGAGCTTCATAGGAAAAGAAGATTTCCTGGATTTCCATCTTAGCCTTTGTGTCAGGCAATAAACCGTGCCTACACTTTTTTTTTTTATAAGGCTGATAGTTAAATTGTGCATGCACCTTCCACTTCCACAGCTGGGAACATGTCTGAGTGCCACAACACGACAAAAATGTCAGTTTTTCCCAGAGATTTTAAGTAATGCTGCATCTGTGTGTGTATAAAACTTAACGAATCATTCTGTTCATACTGATTTTATAATCTTGAAAATACAATGTTTGTGTGCGAATTTACTGCTAGCTTTTCTCTTTGAATATGTTGTATGAGTCACATTTTACAGGATGCGCATCAAGATGTGAGCTGCCAAAGAAAGAGGAAGATTTTGAATAACATGGATGTGAATTTGTTCTATTTTTAAAGGTCAAATGATTGTAAAGTTCAAGGTGCAAGGTATTACAAGCAAAACATAAAGCTTTAAATTTAGCTCTGTCTGCATTTTCTGTTCTTCTTCTGCTTAATGATGCAATCTTTACCACTGTCATGCATTTCTGTAAAAAATCAGATAATTGTGTCCTATTCAAAGTAGTATTAGATACAGCTGAAGCTCAAAAGAAGAATCTGACCTTATTCTTATTTTTCTTTGTTTTTAAATCTGACTCCTAGTCACAATTTTATTTACATACAAGATTTACTTGAAATATAACATAAGAAAGGGACATATCTTGGTGATGCCTGAGGTTTTCAAGCAGTCATTTAGTTGGGATTGTAGCTATCAGATGCTTTGGTACAACTTTCCAATTCCCATCAGTAAGTGCTAGACTATGTTTTTTTTTTTGCAATTAACAAACATCAGCAAGCTAATACACAGAGCATGTCAAAAAGCATATTACGTCCCCCTGCCTTTATGGTGATTTTTACTTTCTGGTTAAAACGGTTAACATTTTTAATATATTTTAAAATATTCTAAAAACTGTCTGGTCTGCTTGGTAGCAATATAGCCATGTTTTGATGTTATAACTGCAGATGGTGGCCCTGCGATGGACTGGCGAGCTGTCCAGGGTGTACCCTGCCTGTCGCCCAAAGCCGGCTGGGATAGGCTCCAGCTTCCCGCGACCCTGAATTGGAATAAGCGGTTCGGAAAATGAATGAATGAATGAATGAACTGCAGATGGATCTACAGTCTATCACCACAACTGAAGCAAAGTGGACTAAAACAAAATTTGCCATTAAGTCAGCTTAAACAAAATGCCTCTATTATTAACATGGTATTGATGTCTCAGTTATTGATGTCAGTGTCATCATTAAGATTTCACAACACTCCAAAAGTATTTGCTCACGCAACCAGATTACTTGTGGCAACTTGCGTAAGCTCTTTGTACGTTTAACACAGTAATTTCAAATCAGGCTTTACAGCCTTAGCAAGCCATTAGTGTGGCTGTCACTCTTAAAAGCAATTTTTTATGAAAACCTTTAACTTTGTAAACGTTTTAACCTGAATGTTTCACAGTTGAAAACCAGAAAATCTTTATTTATTTTATACTGGATCTTTATTCTGTCTGAAACAAGTCTTTTTGGCTAATTTTTTGTACAAGCATATCGTTCCTTAAAGCCAAATATGTTCTGGTTGGCTAATTTTATTTTTACTGTGGGGCACCACACCATGCATATGATATACACAGCTTGTACTGTGCCTTGCCTGCTGCAGATAAACTTTAAATAACAACGTCCAGAGCTGATGTCAGTGCTGAATATATGGATTTTTGATTTCTAATATTTTCAATTAAAGTGAACTTATGACTGTAATTTGGTTCTCAAGCTAATTAGCTGAGATTTTATAAAAAGCATCAAAAAGCATTTCACTGTCAGTGCGCTTAGCTCTTAATGTGGCTGTGTTGGTTTTGAACCCTTTCAAACCTGAACATATTTATATTTTTTAACAAATTAATCCTTGTAGAAAGAATTTGTTATGTTCTGTAAAAGCTTGGAGGTGTTGTAGGTTACATGTCAACATTTTAAGAAACTAACTAGAGTTTTGGTAATGAAGGTTTTAACTAAAAACCATGAATCAAATGGTGGACGATTAAACAAATCAAAATCCAGATGTCCATTGTAGAAAGCCAGGTCATGTTTTTCTACAACTTTTTAAAAATTATTTTGAAATTGAAAGTTGTCTCTGGTGCTGCTGCTTTCTGTAGTATTCTCTGCTATAACAGTGTGTATTTCTAGCAGTGGGAATCAGCACTCCCACTCTTGTTTATAAGTAGTTTTTGTGGCCGGACCGCATTGGTTTCTCCTCAGCACTTTACTGCAGCGATTGTTGTGTTCTTAATTTGAGCCAAGCATTCATGTTTCCAATGGAAAATATTTCTTTTCTTTTATTTTTAAAAATGTAGACATTATACTGTATCTATATCTTGTTATATTTCCTCATCACTTTCCTCTTTACTTTTTTGTCGCAGTAACCCCTCAGCACCCATGTCCACATCCATGTAGACATCATACTTCCATGTCAGCACTAATTAGAACAAAGAACACACACACACACACCTACAGATACTTCCTTACCCCATTTCCCTTTTCTTTTAATGCCATAGTTTGTTACTACATTGGAAAACCTCGTGAAGTCATTTGGAACATTTGTGTACTAATGACAAGTGCGATGCCTTAAATCACTCATTGTTAATGTTGAATAAACCTTTCTTACCATTTTTAAAGTGCTCTACTTTAAGCTTTTTGCTTGTTTGTTTTTACAAAAAGGCTAGAAAAAAAATAGAGGTTAATAAATCTTGTGTGAGCAGGGCTTGACACTTTTCTAATGAGTCAAATTATTAATGTGATAGAAGGCATTTGCACAGTTTTATTGACAGGTAACCACTTTGTTTTATCAGTGTTTTTGGTTTATAACCGGCTGCCTTCATGTTCATAAATATATATATATATATATATATATATATATATATATATATATATATATATATATATATATATATATATATATATATATATATATATATATATATGCCATAAAATTAATTGTTTTAAAACAATAAAACCATTTTCAAAGAACAAACAAGTTAAGAACACTATTCGATAATCACTAAATTACAGGCAAAGTTAATGTTAGTAAATAAACTTGAATGAACAAATTCCATTTCTGTTCTCTGATATAGGAGCAGAAACAATTGAAAGGACAGAAAACATGTTTTGAGTCTTTGTATTTCACCAAAAAAAGAAAAAAAGCCTTCAGAATGGACGTATCATATAATATGCTTTGTGTTGCAAAGTTCAAGTAAGACTTTTAAAAAGGATATATTTATAAGTGTGTGGAGAAAAAGAGAGCTTTATCTATTCTGTGACTGGGAAAAATGCAACATGTATTGTGAAGCAGACATTCCATGTGTTGAAAGGCTACAGTATCACATTGGGCCCACAGTTTATTTTTTGATGGCCTGTTCCTTCCCACAAGATGTTATAACAGCCATCTCCTGCTTGATTTGCATCGGCTCTCATGGGAACTGCGGTATCCCAACTCCAGTGCTGTTCTCTACTTCAACAATGTCCTTGTCCAAAAATATACAGCTGGAAATTACTATAATTACTCAATTTTAAGTACATTCTCCTTTTTGAAACACCTGCCTCATGGAAGATCATCAAAAAACTATTGTCAGCTACAATATTTCATTCACTTTGCAACTAGAAATGTGAGCTTCATGAGTACTGATATGATCTCCAGACATCATAACTGGGAATTAAAACACCAGTGATAACAGTAATAGTTACAGCAGGATGACTCTTGACAATACATCACTAACCATCTGTCCTTTAAGCTTGTTGCGCATGTGTTTGTGATAATGCCTCGGATGAGAAAACACTGAATCAGTGTGATTTTTGCATAGTTTACAAGTAAATAAAACTCAGTATCTGACGAATCGAAGAGTCATCTCCAGTGACTCCAGTGACACATCGAAAACTTCCGTTTCTATGTAGCATCCCCCATAGACATCATGACAGAATGACTAAGCAATGTGAGTCACTGGAGATGACTCTTCGATTCGTCAGATACTGAGTTTTATTTACTTGTAAACTTGAAAATTTGAAACTTGTAAAAACTTCTATTGGCAACAAATTGATGCGTTAAGGTACATTCTGTCCTAAAGACACATTTAGTGGTGACATATGCCCCTGTTTCACAACCTATAAGTTCTGAAATTAAGGACTATGATGATTGATGTAAAATCTTGAAAACTAAAAGGCAACTGGAGGTGCATTTGACAACTGATTAGATTAATATGCAGCAGGTCAGTAATAGTATTAAAGGAGCATTTAAAGAGGCAGAGCATTCTTAAGTGTAAATTTGTGGCAAACTGTGTCTAAAAAATGTGAAATACTTAAAATAAAAGTTCTTAAAAAGTCTAATTTCATAAAAAGATTCAGAGCTGGCTTTTGAACTTTGTGCTGATAACAATCCTGATAGTACTTTTCCTCTCTGGCCCAGAGGACACGATGTTCATGATTTCCAAAAACAATATGACATCCGGACTCTTGTGTCAGTCCATTTCAGATGAGCTCAGACTAAGATACCAATGTATTCCTGGGTGTTGTTGGGACATATGGCTTTCGCTTTGCATGGTGCAGTTTTAACTTCTACTCGTAACTTCTACACTTTGTTAATTAGCAATAGTTTTCTGAAGCATTTCTGTCTTTCCACAATGCTTTTGGGTTTTAACGCAGTGCCACCAAAGGGATTGCAGGTCACAGACATTTAGTGTTTGTTTTTTGGACTTCCTGCTTACATGCAGAGATTTTTCCAGATTGCCTGAATCTTTTGATTATATCTTGGACAGTAGATAATTAAATCCATATATTCCTTCCAAATGTACATTAGGGAAACACTCTTAAACTATTAAATTACTTACACAGTTGTTCATTAAGAGTTGAACCACCCCATCCTTATTTGTTAGTGACTGAGCCTTTCAGGAATGCTCCATTTTATACCCAATCATGACACTAACCTGTTTCCAATCAGCCTATTCACCCGTGAAACTTCCAACGAGGTGCTTTTAGAGCATTCCTCAACTTTCCCAGTCTTTTGTTGGCCCCGTCCCAGCGTTGTTGGAACATTTTGCAGGCATCATATTCAAAATGAGTGAATATGTATTTAGTTTGAACAATAAATAAATTCTTTGTAGTGTATTCAACTGAATAAAAGTCCAAAACGGTGTAAAAATAATTGTATTCTGTTTTTATGTACACTTTATGCATCTTTTCTTCTTGGAATTAGAGTTGTACCAGATACCTCAAACCATTGACTGTTGGGAAAATCACTGCCAGTGCAATCCAAATAACAATGTTATCAGTTCCAACCAGACCAAACATGATGTCACATTTTGTTGTCGGACCCAATACACACAGTTGAGAATACCATTTATTATTTCTATAGAGAGAAATAGAGTGCATGCAAATCCTTAGATGGATATAAGTATCATCTGTGCTTAAAGAGACAAAGTCTTTTCAAATGAGAGTTTTGCATTTTCAGATAAAAGCTGGCACTGCAGAAACTTGGCTATTTCAATGGAGCATACTCTTGGGGCCTCAGTCTGACTTTTTACTGGCAAGGATCCACAATCTTCTCTTTTTCTTAGCAAAGGGATATGTTCCCCATGGAATCCTGAATGTCTATCCACCTTATTAAGCGACTTGAAGTTGACCACTGTCATCTGTTTTTGCTCTGTCCAACAAACAGGGTTGCATGTGCACCTCTTTTATGATGTTGCAAGGATACTGATCAATAGGGGTGGGAAAATCAAATAAAAAAAAAATCAAATATGATTTTCTTTTCTTTACAATTTTAAAAACAAAATTTTTGTTAAAAATCTTTTTTTTTTTTTTTTTTTAAGAAATAATCCATTATAACATTTTTGTCATTGTTATTGTTTTTTATATTGATCTTTTGTCTTCTTGGGGATTATATTAGCAGAATGTTGGTCAGGCTACTGTGTTGTTTCTTTCTAATTGAAATCAAGAAAAATGACAAGCAAAAAAAAAGTTTTGCATATTTCTTTTGTTTTAGCCTGCAAAAAATCAGCAATAATCGAGGAATTGAGAGAATCGCAATTTGAATTGAATTGGCACCCAAAAAAATCAGGAATGAATCTAGCATATCGTCACAGCCCTACTAGTCAACCTCTACTGGTTGCCATCATTGTCTCTCTTTCTTTCTTGCTAAAAAATATACTATCAGCCTTTCGAACTATAAATGTAATATCACCTGATTGACAAATTAGAAATAGGATCTTCTGCTAAATCTTGTCTCCTTTCTGACTTATCTGAAGCAGCAAACAAATTAGTGAACCAAATAATTTAGTGGTGTTATATTTATTGAGATTTATGGATATGAAGATATTAACAGTAATTTGGACGCGAGGACCCAAAGGCAGGAACAGGAGCCAGAGATGCAGAATAAAGATGTCTTAATTAAGCCCCCCCCAAAAACAAAAAAGAAAAACCAGGGAAACTAGGGTTAACCAAAAGACTAACATACAGCAAACACAACTAATGGACCAGCATTTGGAACAGAAACCAAGGGGTTTAAATACACAAAGACAAAATGACACAGGTGTGGTGAATTAACTAAATGAGACCAGGTGACTCTAATGAACAGGAACAAAGGCGAAACAAGAAACAAGGGAACTAAACAGGGAAGACTAGAACTAAACATACAAAACAAAAAAAACCAAAACTAAAAATGCAAAACACACACATCATGACAATATCAGGGAATGTGGATACAAAATACAAGTAAGGATAGAATAGGGTGTATAAATAAACCAGTTATTGTGCCAACTTTACATTTGTATTGATGTAGAAAATTAGTGAGTGGTTACACCATGAAGCTGTGCTTATGAGGTCAAAACATACATTTACAAAATGATATTATGTACTTTCATTTGCCCGACAGAATGAAGGTTATACAGCTCAGAGGTAAAACTAACAACAGAGGACCTAACCTGGACCTATGTCCTGTCCACTGGTGTGTCCTCTGTAGTAGAACTGGCAGTTTCAGACCACTGCTGTGTATTTTTTAATGTTGCCAGTTTTATCCAATTGGACGCCTCAGTGGGAACTGTAACGAAGCGCTATATAAATGCTTAGGTGGCTTCGAATTTTATTAATATTTTTAACATTTATTTATATTTTAAGATGATAGTTGTTTTTACTAATTACACGTGTTTTTGAAATATCTGTCTGGTTATACAACAAACCACAATAGTGAGATGTGCCTTTGGAGGATTTTTAACCACTTGAGGTGTAACTTGGACTCAGAAGCTGTCTGTATTGGTGTGTCTGGATCCCAATGAGGCATTTAAGATGACCAGATTTTATTAGACGGGGGCTAAATGTAGTTACATGCTCGTCAGGAATCCATGGAATTAATGTGGGGGTCTCCAAGGTTCAATGTTAGACCCATTACTTTTTAATCTGCATATTTTGACTCTTGGGGATGCCACCAGGAGAGACAGCATTGATTTTCACAGATATGCTGATAAAATCCAGCTTAACATCACTGTGTCTCTTGCTGACTTACATCCTTTTAAACTGATATAAAGTCATGGATGGCGGAGAATTTCCTACAGATCAACCAGGAAAAAACTTATGTTTTAATGGTCAGTCCTGAAGACAAGAGAGAGAATATTTCATCCAAATTACAGCATTTTAAACCTTCTGTGTGTCAGAAAGCTGGGTGTCCTCTTAGGCTTTGATCTGAGTTTATTCCACACATAAAAATGTCACAAAGACAGGATTTTACCATCATAAAAACATCACCAGAGCCCGCCCATCACTCTCTCTCGCCAGCATGGAGGTGCTGATGCATGCTTTCATTTCTATTAAAATAGATTATTGTAATGTCCTGTTCTCTGGTCTTCCCAAAAATAGTATTTCTAACCTGCAATTACTTCAGAGCTCAGCAGCATGAGTTCTGACGAGGACCAGAGGGCAGAAACATATTGCAAGAGTTATAAAATCTCTGCAGTGGCTCCCCTGCCATTTCGGGATTGATTTTAAGGTACTTTTAGTAATTTAAAAAAAGTCCTAATGGACTTGGGGGTTCTTATACATACTACCTGATTTTAGAATATGAATGAATAGAATAGGATGCTGTGGTCCTCTGGCACCAGCCTTTCAACTGTTCCCAAGGATCAGAACCAAAACTTTTATTAAGGCCTTACTCCACCACCATGGCTCCTGCCTGTGAAACATCCTGCCAGACGACCTCAGGGCTGCAAAGACTGTTCATGTTTCTTTTAAAAAGACCTCAGACTTATCTAGTTTAGTTAGTTTAGCTTATAGCTGAATTTTTTTTGGTTTGGTTTCTATTTTATTTTATCTAATTTTCCATCACTTTATAACTATTTATTATTTTTTCTTTCATTCGTTCAATACTTTTCCGTTTATTTTAATAACCACTCATTTATGTGACTTGCTGTTTTTACTGGATTGTTTTGCCCACATACTTTTAAATATTTCTTTCTTCAAATTTGTTGCTTTTATTTGTTTATATTTGTTCAACCTTTTTTTTTTTTTTTTTTTTTTTTTTTAACTCCAGTGTTTTTCCTCATGGAGATCCTTCATACCAGGGTTTTTGCCTGCTTGGTCTGCAGGGTTGTTGCCGTGGTGATTGTGGAAGTCCTGCACTGCAACCCTACGGCTGTGGTGTGGACTCCGGCCTGCTTTGATCTTGGTGGTTTCCAATGGCATGAACCCTGTGTTCATACGTGGGCTGACTATGAACTACTTCCTCAGCCAGTTGCTTATTTCCCTACTAATATACAGTGGGGCACCAGTGGTTATGGTTGGGGTGGTGGTGGCTTTAAAACAACACTATGATGACCAAAAGATGTATGATGAGGTGTGTGTTTTAACAACTGTAAGGCCTATACCTGGGTGTGTAAAGGCTTGTTTTCAATATACCAAAATGTTTTTTATGTAAAGCACTTTGGGCTACTTATTGTATGAAAGGAACATTATAAATAATATTTGATTTAATTTGAAAAGCACAATTGAGATATTTCAGAAATCCATACCATGTGAAAGAAAATAAAAACACCCAAGAGAATTTTATTTCATTCAGTTTTATTACAAACAAAAAAAAAAAGAAAGAAAAAAAAAAGATGGGTCATCATTGACATGTTTTTACTGCCACTCATCATTTGATTGGCACCACTACATACACAGTGACACATACCCAGAAATCAACAGAAAATCCTGGAAATCGGTCAAAGGAAGAGTTCTCTTTTGATGCAACATTTTAGCTCCGGGGTCGCCAAACTTTTGTTTAAAATAAAATACATTTATAAAATGTTCTCAGATTTTTGCCCTGGGAAAATTAGATTAAAGTTTATGGGATAAGTTAACTTCTAGCTATTGTTTTTTCTCAGTTTTAACTTAAAACAGACAATGCTGACTAGAACTTACAGGCTGACATCAGTCTCAAAATTTATCATGACTTTACATTTGTCCAGCTATGTTTATTAAGGCGTTTTTTTAAATGATGCAATGTATAAAAGTCTAGTCAGATTTTCCAGATATGTATCTTTCACGGACTTTAGTGTTCACAGAAGCATTAAGGGTTATATGTGGTCTATTTTCTATATATGCATATCATTTGAAAGCCCCATGTTGACATATGAGCAAGAAAATTGGTTGTCTTGTAATGCATCTACTTCTGAAGTTAGCTCAACTTCTTCGTTTGCAGTCTCTTGTAATAGTAAGACAAATGTGGCAAAAGGATGTCACATATGGTGCTGTTTTCTTGTTTTTTCCCCATAGTTTTTAGTAAGAACAAAAAGATGTCTCTTTTGGTAGAAGCTCTTTCAAATAGCAACAGCGAGAACAACAGCAACATCGACAACAACAATACTCATAATGGGAGAGTAAAAATACAAGAGAACATGAATGAATGGTTTAAATATGCAAAGTATATCACAGGATTTTGTAGAAAGAAACAGAAACGTTGAAAAAATAAAAACAAGGAAAAACAGGTGATGGGGTGGGCAAGGAGTGGATTTCAAGAGTAGTGTTGAGGGTGGTCGATAGGCTTTAACAACACTGACTTTCTTATGAAAGGCTATAAACATTCATAGGGGGGTTTCTGAAAAAAAAAAAAAAAAAAAAAAAAAAAAAGCATAATTTCGAGGCCTTTTCTGGAACAACCCCCCCAAAATACCTCAAAGCTCTGTACATAAACTAGAACCGTGGAAGCAAGATGGGATGTCAAAAATTACTTTGAGGTTGAATAAGTCCTGAATATATCATCATATCTTACCTTCCTGCGTGTGTTTTATCTGAGCATGTACCTTTATTAAAAAATAAAAAAAAATAAAAATTTAAAAAAAAAGCAAAACCAAGGGCGAAAAAAGGCTGGAGCTGTGCTTGGAGCTGCTTGGACTGAGAAATCAGAGATTTAGCCTCTTTCTGAGAATTAGAAACTGTATTAAAATGACTGTAGGCACAGCTTAATAGCATATTTTTTTCTTTTCCACAAGACAGGGTTGTTGTGATTAGAGCATGCTTAAGGGGATGGAGTGCGATGATGGAAATGAGTTTAGTTTTACATGCAGCTTCCTGTCCAAAGTTTAAGGAGCAGCGGGAGGAAGGGGGTGCTATGTGGTCTATTGAGAGATCTAAAAAGGTTTCTAGGATTGAAGTGGGTTTTGCGTTTTGTGTGTGTGTGTGTGTATTTGGTTGTGTGCGTGTACCTGTAAGTGAGGTTTGAAGCATCCCTAGAGGAGGAGGCCCGTGTGAGGAGGCCATTTATGAGGAGTATAATGGTTTGAGGCAGACAAGAAAAAAGACACAAGAAGTTAGGAGACAAGTTGAACTATGTCTGCTGTTGGTATGCGTATGCACACTTGTGTGTGTGCCTGAATGTGTGTCCATGGGAGTATCGGTCAGAATTAGAAATTTATCAGAAGACTGCTGTGTGTGTGTGTGTGTGTGTGTGTGTGTGTGTTTACCCAACAAAGCAACTACAATCACTTGATAGTGAACATTTTCACCTTCAGTCAGTCAATTTGTTGCAATATCGGATGTGTCGCTCTGCTGCTGACTTTGCCACCAACGTTTCACTCTCTTGGAGAGAAACTGAAGAAATCTTTGCAAGAGTTGGATTTCAGTGTGTGTGAGTGCGTATGCGTGTGTGTTGTCTAGTCGTCGATGCAGATGACCTCTCCGCTGCGCTGCTCTCGCCGGTTGACTAGCAGTTCTGCTTCCCGTTCCTTCTTCACAGACATGGGAGGCCCGTTCAGTACTGCAGGGGGGGGGAAACACAAATTCAGTTCAGCCATCTCAATGCTTTTTTGCTCTCAGTGTCCTCTCTCCCTGTAAAGACTGAGAATAAGTTTTTACAACAAATAAATCTGACTTGAAGTCTAGCTAAATCTCCTGTATGTGTTCACAGCTAATCAAATCAGATTGTTTTGGGTTTTTTTTTTTGTTCACTTACATAAATCTAAATGATATCCATTGCATGTTATTCTTGTAAAGGCCGAAGTCTGAAATGATGGATATAAAACAAATAATATTCATTACAGAGGGGTTGCCACCCCCCCATGCAGTGTTACCTATAGAGGAAATCTGGAAGATTTCTTTGCAGCACATAGCAGAAATGCTCACAGAAATACTTTAAATAAGGTGGGGAAAAAAATGCTCACAGTAGTTTCAAATTGCCACTCAGGGAAAGTAGAGGGAAAAACTCTCAAATGAAGAAAAAGGAAGTGAGCGAAGGAGATGAAACAATCTCTTTGAAAACTATATTTGGAGTGTTTTCATTAAGCTGTACACATTTGAAGTATAGAAAACGACAATAAAAAGGTCTTTCAAATGAACACATGCTGAAATGTCTCTAAAAAGCCCCAAATACAATCTTTGGTAACAATAAATGAACGTATCAGCAAATATTCTGTCACATTTGCTGCAACTGTGTGCATGAGGTGCGCCACAGGTGATAGTCTGTCCTCATTGCCGACCTGCAGCTTTTTTCCTCTTTCAGTCGCTGTAGACACATACATACAGTGTTCATATCAACACAATAAGGAAAAAAAAGGCAGCTTTTGTGACTTCCAACCAAGCGAGCACGTGTCCAGCAGAAAGCCTCCCATTTAGATGTCATTATGTGAACAGCAACTGCTGACAAAAACCAGATTAAACTGTCCAGACTTTCTCTTGAAAATCTCAGTTTTTAAAGTTCAAATGTTAGTTCTGTTTGTCTTTAAAATTAATTAAAATACCAGTAAAATGAAGTAGTCTACAATATTAAAAACTGAAATGCAAACGTTTTCGGATGCTTGTGGATCCACAGACAATACTGACCAAGTGCTGGTTTGTTTTTTTTACCCAATAGACTGTAGCTTGACTTGGGTTTCCTGTTGAAAACAAAACCTGATCATTCTGACTGCCTTTCTTTGGTGGGGGTTTCGAGTACACAACTAATAAAACAAGTACAATGAAAGACAAGGATGAAGGATACTAATCTGGTGCTCAACTAGTGATATGCATGTGCTCTGGAAAGGTTTAAGTCCTTCAGCTGACACCACCATTTCTTGCTCTCTGAAAGAAGTAGTCATTTGCAAAAAAAAGCCTGCACATGTTTTAACTGGACATTTGAGTGGATGGGAACACAAAATCCTGATTAAAATTGGTTGAAACCAATGTCCTTGTTTTGTATTTAGGAATGTAAAAGTGAGCAGATTGTTTCCAAGCAGTGATGTTAATAAAATGAGCTCCAAGATGTTTATCCAAAAACACAAATAGATTTTGTTTTTGACATGAGAACATCCACTTGTAAAATAACGTTGTGGCGAATGCGGCCGGAGTTTGAAATTATTCTCAATTATCTTGACTCTGTTCACAGATGATGATTCAAGATATCCTTATCTTGTTTGGCCATTGTTTTCCCAATACCACAATAAGCATGTCTGAATTTGGTTAATCACTTTGGTTTTCCACAAATAAGTGACATCAAAGTGTATTTTTGAGTATCTTTATTGAGAAAACTTGCATAATACAGTACATCGTGTATCATGTCATATATATATACAATATCATGTTTACATTAATGGCAAAAGCTCAAAATGCATAACTGTTTAATGGGAGAAAGTGAGGCCAGCAATGAGTAAACACACTTTCACACACAGGCACATGAGGACACAGCCGCACACAGACACACATTCATGAAATCTAACGTCTTTCTGCACCACTGCACAGCTGGCAAGCGAGGGAGATCTGAGCTTTCCACATTTGTGCGCTATCATCAGTGTGCTCCAGGAGGGGAACGGCAATTTTAGACATCCTTTTAAAAACAAAGCCAGGAATAGACCAACAGCGCACTGCTCTCACTTGCACTACATGGAAAGATAAACGATCACAACACCCCCTGCAGATCAAATGTGTGATAAGGAGCGCATCGAGCCGAAGATGTTTGGAACTGCGTGTACGCACATCTAAAACCGGAGTGGGGACCACTTATGGGAAAATGTGTGGCACTTTGCCAGAAGAGGCCAGTGGAGGAGACGAAAAGAAAGAGCTAAAAAGCTGTGCATGTATGTGTGTGTGTGTGTATGGGGGCTGGCAGATGAAATGTGATAAGAGGCTAAACAAATGAAGGTAAAGACTAGGTGAAAGAGCAAAGGGTGCATAACCGGAGAAAATGCTGTGGAGAAGGAAGACAAAGACATGGAATAGAGACAGACAATGGAAAAAACTGTTCTGGAAGAGAAAAAGTTACTTCATCCAGGCCAGTGGACGAGTAAGCAACAGCAGTGCAAAACTAGGGAACACTCACCATGGGTTTTATATCATTTATACCCAGACAGTGCTGACAAGTGAGGTTTTTTTTTTTTTTTTTTAAGTACCATGTTAAAAAATGTAAATAATGCATATAAAAAGGTTTAATTAACGACAAAACACTTCTTGATACTATTTATGGCAGTCTTTTTTCCTTTTTAGGAATAGCTATTCAGTCGTTTAGCAAGTTGTGTAGTGGATAGAAACACATTTATTGTTTTTCTCACAAGAAGAAAAAGGTCATCAAAAAGGCATATGGTGAGAAAGCAATGATGATGAATAGGTAAAGGAACCAGATAACAGGCTCCCTTTGCTGTACTAGACGTCATAAAATTCTTTTGGCTGCCATTTTTGTCCATCCAAACTCCTCCTCCAATCCTTTTTTTTTATACTTTCCAGTTTCCATTTATCTGTCTGTTGCTCCACAGTAGCAGCAGACATTGTTTGACAGATACAAGTTTTTCATCTTAGATAAAGTTGGCAGTGCATATCTACAGTAAAAAAAATAAAAAAATAAAAAAAATAAAACATTTTACTAAAAGACACATCTCTGAAAGCTTTTATACTTCCAGGCGTTTTATTCCTCTCTGATACCTGAAACGCTAAAACTAGACTGGATGGAGGAATTCAAGTCCAAAAAGTCTCTAAAAAAAAAAAACATTCTTGGCCAAAATGTGAGTCTGTGTCTCCCTGCTGTAGATTCTTACGATGTGATAGAAGTTGGCAAGAAATGCTACATTATTTCATTAATATTTGTTCACTGAAAAGCTTTGTGTGAGTGCATCTGCGCCAGAACCTTTTATGGAGGACAACCTTGTGTTTCTAAACTGTCAACTCTTCAGGAATTTAAAGAGCAGAGATTTGCTTTCAGGAAGGAAGAGCCTGTCTAACTGCAGAAAATAAATTTGATAAATCTAAAAACTTGCAGGAATTTTGCAATCGGCCGAGAAAGTAGGAAACCTTATCTTAACGTAGGACTAAGGGACCAGAAAAAAAATAAGGACGTTATCAGAGAATGAGAGGAAAGGAAAACCAGTCAGGAAGGAGCAAGAGGTAAGATAAAGAGTCAGCATAGACCCAATCATCGTTAGGGGCAGTGGTTGACAAAATCTGAGTGCAGTTGTGCCACTTTTCGGATTTTAATATTATGCTGCGTGCTACTTACTGTGTGATGGTTGGATTTTATGTTTACGTTTAAACGGGAGTGTTACACATGAGGGCTTTTAAATTTCAGTAAATGAGAAATGTGAGTTTCTAGAAAATATCACATACAATAAAATACTAACGTCAAAATAAATGTAAGATTAACTGGGTTTTTTTTCTTTTGTACTTTAAACAAAGATCTTTTTTTTTTTTTTTTTTAGCATTTTAGACACCTGTGGGTTACTTTAACCATTAGAGTACAAACGAAAATGTTTCTTATGCATAGTTTCAGGTATGAGGATACAACAATTGTTAGCACCAAAAGGAGATTAAAAAGAAAAACAAAAAGGATATGTCCAAGTTTAGATGTTGGCTTTTTACTTTTTATAGCCTAAATTTGTAGCTTTGCATGACTTTAGACTGGAGTGACTCATCTATTTTTAGCTCTATAAAAGACAAAATGGTATTAAAATTATAACATATTTCCCACAATGTGGCCACTGGTTACATTTAGCCATTCTTCATCAGGGTTTTGTTTGTCTATAGTCCACCAGATCCCTCAGGTCATCAGGATCTGGTCTTTTATAAGTTCATTGTGTGAGAACCAGACATGGTGAAGCTGCATTCAGCCTCTTTGCTCCACATGTTTGGAACAAACCCCAAGAAAGTCTCTGATCAGATGAAAATTCTGTTTATTTAAACCCAGTTAAAAGACCCATCTGTTCTCAGCTGCATTTAAATAGAGTTTATTTAAAAGCTATTTGTTTTTTTAATTTATTTTAAATGTGCTTCTCATTTTCTAATGTTTCAATCACCAGTTGTTGAATCGTGTTGTACAAATTAATTCCCTTGTCAATAACACGATCGGTCTGCTTATTACAGGCATAAGTTATCAGGTTTTTTAAGGCAAAAATATCATAATACAGTGTTGGATAATTTGGTTATTTTATACGCTTGTGACAGCTAGCTCAATGCTCTGATTGGCTCATTGCTAATTTGCCGATTTAAAAGAAAATATCTCAATCAGGTCAAGTCTACGTGTAGCTATTAAAGCAAATACGCCTGTTATGTTAGCTTCCTTTTCTACACATGTCCAGCAGACAGCAGTTTTGTTTTTGTTGTTGATCTCTCAGCTCTGTTTTTTTTTTTTTGTCCCACTATCTCCTTCAGTTTCCTCCAGGTTGATCTAAAAGGACAACAGAGGTGGAAACAACATTGATGTTGGTGACACTAAACCACAGAACGTCATGAATCAAGACAATAAGCTAAAAATAATTTGATCAACTGTAATTTTTTAAAAAAAAGAAATGTTTATGGATATATATATATATATATATATATATATATATATATATATATATATATATATATATATATATATATAATCTAGCCTATTAAAATCTCATGTTTTATTAAATAGAAAAGTGCTTTGTAGAAAGCATTTTTGTGTTCCCTTTATTTAGCTTAAAAAATGGAATTAAAAAGGAATCACAGATATCAGATTGGCACCAATTTCTGTTAAGTGTAAACAACAGCATCGATAAAAAATAACCATCGGGATAACCTACACATACAACACACACACACAGAGAAAAACACTGCGTGTTCTCATTGCAGGCCACACCGCTACCTTCAAACCTAAAGGGAAATCCCACTCAGTTTCAGCTCCTGTACAATTTTGGACACAATCGCTGATGATTTATTTTAGTTCCGCACCGAAATGCCTCAAGAGGGTTCATCCTGCCTCTCCGCTTGAGGATATTACACTGATGTATGGCTTTACTGCACACGCACTGAGAGAACTGGAAAAACGATGACACAGTCCAGAGTGTTTTATTTTCTGAGGGGTCGGGGGACATTTTCCACAGCGTGGAATCCATCACACTGTCACAATAAAGAAGCTCGCGGAACAAAAACGTCCCTTTGAGCTTCAAAGCGAATCTCCCTCTTTCTTTTAGTGACGGATTACGGTTTTTATCTTCAAAAAAAAAAAAAAAAAAAAAAAAGAGCTGCTCGTAAATAACACATTTTGTTGCGATGAAACTTAAAACAGGAAACGCAGTGTGATATTTCCCTTTAGGTGATCATCCTACTTCAAAAAGGTGCAATAGTAAGGAACATTTTACCCCTTGTAATACAGTACATTATCAATGGAAGTCCATTAGATTAGATAGAGCATCGTTGCTACGAATTGTCTGATAAAGACAACATGTCAGTTCTTTTAGACTTGTGATGGTCGGACTTAGGAATGCAAGACAGTCTGAGAGAAGTGTTTCAGAAAACTCTCTCTCTCTCTCTCTCTCTCTTTGCCAGATGATTTGAGTCCAGTATGTCCTTCTCTGTTTTAAGTTTGGATTTCTACTGGCTGGACTGTGCACATAAACTAAGCTCTTTGCAGGTTTTCAGGTTGTGTGTGAGGTCCAGAGTGTGTGTATGTGTGTATAGATGAATGTGTGTGAAAAGGAGATGGAGGAGTGGAAGACTGTGGAGGAATGAGGGAGTGCAGGTCAGATTCAGGGGACAGGCTTGTCCAGTCAGTCGGCAGATGAAGAATTGATCCAAGGGGAAATCTTTTGGCTCAGAGGAAGAAACAGAAAGAAAAAAAAAAAAAATTCTCAAGAAATCTGTACGAGGAGGTATACAGAATAAAATAAAATAAATCCTCTTTTTCTGCATTTTTCTCCCGACATACCTGAATTTCTAAAAGAAAAACCTGTGATTGCATTAACATGCTATCTCCCCCCCCCCCACACTCCCCCCTTGCAGGCTAGTTCAGTTTTTAGCTTTTGTTTTTCCAGCAGCACCTTTTCCCCTCTCGCATTTTTTTTTTTTCTTTTTTCATTTTGGATCGGCTCTCTCTGCAGTTGATTGCTTGTTTTCATTTGTGGGTCAAAGAGCCGCCACTGCTTTTCATTTCACATTTCATGTCCTCTGCAGTTTTTTTTTTTCCTCTTTTGCCTCCGATCTCATGAGCTTTTCCTTTCCCTTTATAGTCCTCGCATTCCAGCAGTGTCAAAGTGCTTCGTTCTTCCGTCCTTTTTGGAGCTCTTCTCATGCAGTCAGGTTTTTGAGTCTTTATGTTCTTTTTCTTTCTTTTTTTTTTTGCTACATTCCAGGATATTTTTCCTCCCTCCTTCCTTCATGGTTTCTTTGGTCGCCCGTTGCGAGGCAGGTTCTCCACCGTGTTGCTGAGCCGGTACTTGACGATGATGCTGTGCACTGTGGACTTGGGCATCCTCAGCTCCAGCCCAATGGCTCCCTCTGACTTGCCGTCCTTCCATAGGTCCACCACTCGCTGCCGCTGCACCACATCGTGCTCCTTGGTCTTCTGGCAAACCCCGGCGGCGAGTGGCCCCCCGGCGGCTCCACCAGCAGCTCCCCCGGTGGCCCCAGCAGCAGCAGCGGCGGCAGCTTCTGTGGGGGCAGACAAGCGGCAGACTGTAGTGGAGGCTCGGAGAGGGGGAGCAGGATAATGTGACACTTTACTGGTCCCCGTAGGGATTTCTCTTTTAGTATATTTTCCTCCTTCTGCGGGGAGGTCAGAGGTCAGCGAGAGCTACCGGAGCTGGTGGGAAGGGATCAGCGTGGGGGCAGGTGCTCGCAGACATGAGGAACCCACGCGTTCGACTCCATCTCTTTTATTTGAACGCCTCTAAAAGATGAAGCTTTGTCTAGAACCTGGAACTCCTTACAGTGCAGATGTGATGCTTCCTGATGGTAGAAAGATAACTTCAGATTAACAGAATGCAGCTTGAGGAAAACGTGTAGGTAATAGGAAATGCATATTTCATATTACAGGACGCTTTGTGGACCCAAGTTTGGGAGTTTCTGTTTGGATAGTGCTTTTAATGGAAGGCAACTCCCCCCCCCCTCCATCTCTGTGTCTCAATCTTAAAGGGTCAAGAACCAGCTCAACCCCAATCAAGACCACAAACATGGTTTTATTTTCTGCATGCAGCCGAGGCATTCAGACTGCATATTGTTTGGCTCGGCAGCAGGCTGCGGGGCCCCCGGTGTGAGCAGAGAAAAAAATCCACAGAGCAGCACAACCAGCAAGTGACTATTTCTGAACAGGCGGCACACGGCCCAGCCCTTCACCGGTTCACAAGTCACAACACGACGTTTACACAACCAGGCTGCTGCGGTTTCTGTCCCTCTCAAAATACCTCGGGACAAAGTCCGAATGTTTTCTTGGCACAGTCAGACTCAGACGGGCTGAGCATAATGACATTTTCAGAGATAGGCCCCGGCTCCCTAAAAAGCAATGCTTTTGACAGATGTCTGAGTCTACAATTACAACAATCAAGATACACTGAGTGAGAGGCAGGAGCAGCTCCGAGAGGCTGGCTGTTGTGGTTTTTAGGGCAAAGCTACTGGGGAATATCAGGTTTTACCAGTTATCTCTGCCACATCTTTGCTATCTAAACATCTCAGAACACGAATTCACATCCAGGGCAGAGAGTGCGCCTGGACAGCATATGCTGTTACCGAACTAATTATGAGAAAATAAATTCACAAACTGCAGGAAAACTTTGACAGAATGCAGGCAAGGAGGAGTGGGACAAAAGCCCAAAACACAAAACAATTTTTTTTCTTCTGCAATTTTGATTAAAAAGCCTTTAACTTAATAAGTAATGAGAGCCCGGATCAGACTTCACAGCAGAAAAGAAACATGCTTCTCCAGCAGGGTTGACTGCGCTTTATTGTTGCACAATGTGTCATTAGATCCTATAACTGCTGAGACAAGTATTGAGGTTTTGAGGCTGGGCATGTTTAGAGATGAAAATGCCTTTATATAGCAAAGCAGCACGTTTGTGTTGGATTTTTGGTAATGTCTATTTCAGGTGTCTATTTGGCAGCCACATCAGACACCCTGCCACAGATGTTTTTGTCCAATATGAACTCCCTTTTGGATTTTTAAGGTTTCACAACTTCAGCGGCTTGGCGAGATAAAGCTTCAATTCAAAGTGCTTAAAACAGGCCTGCTTTATTAGTGTGGAATAATAACAGAAGACTGCACAGAAACCCTGACATTTAGATATGAAGAAGAGTCATGTTTGTGACGACTGAACATTTCTTTTTCTATTAACACAAAAATATAACCATACAAAGAAAGAATTCCTCAGATTGTAAAAAAAAAAAAAAAGGGGAAAAAAAGCAGCATTTTGGGGGCTGCTTTTGCCCATCCACGGTTCAGCTTGCCAAGTATTTAAATCCTGATCTCTAGCAAGATTAGTTCTTCCCCATCATGTACTTCTGCAAATAACTCCTGTCACATATTTGCACTGGATCTACAGAGATAACACAAAGAGACCTCAAGAGCCATGAATGGTGAGATTAGCTTGTTTCGGCCAGAGGATCACCACAAAACCATGCCTTTAGGTCACTGTAAACATTCAACACCGCTTTGGAGTTGTTTATTTCGAACATCTTGCGAAGAACCAGAGTTCAAACAGAAAGCAAGTCTCCTCCACAGACAACACTGTTCATCTCACTTCACATTTTAAGTCATTTAGGAGCTACTTTTTAAGTGAGGTACAACATTTCATTTCAGTGCATTAAGAAACTCTCGACACGTACAAGTAGAACAGGTCAAGAAGTGCAAAGTAAGCACAGTCTGTCCGTCCCCCCCCCCCAACCAATAGCTGGTATTTATAATGCAAGCAGAGTAAAAAGAAAAAAAAAGTGCAGGTGGTGATATCGAAAGCATAAAACATTTGTGCAAGCCATGCAGCTGCAAACCACATTTATGAAAGCAGTTGCAAAGAGTGTGAGCAGATGCTGCTTTTATGTGACAGCGTGTGGAAACGCCACCTGCTCTTTGCAACAGCCTTTATAAATTTATGGTCATTTATGGTAATTACACAGAAGGGACGGAAAGATCCAACAAATGATTATTGCACTGGTGCCCTGTGATGGACTGGTAATGAGTCCAGTGTGCATCTCACCTCTCGCCTGATAGTATCAGGCAAGCATAGAAAATTGATGGATTAACACGACAACTTTCACTTAATGTTCATCCTGAAACTTTGCTTTTACTTCTTCTGTTTCTTTTCTTTCTAAGCAGACTTGATTCTTTCGTTGTTTCATCTTTTGTTCCTAACATTCGCTAAGTTTCCCCACACCCAGCAGATGTCATAAGTTGCTCTTACTTTGACAAGTGGTGGAAATCTTGGGCATATTTTTCCATACCAAACAGCACTTTTTATTTAACTATCAAAGCATATGACAATATATCAAGATGACCCTCAGTTAAAAAGCTTTATGGGACATTTTCAGGGCTTTCTATTCTTCAGCCTTCACAATGCTGGTCCACACCCATTAAGAAACATTATGCTTTTAGTAGGCAAAATAAAATCCTCACTATGATCTGAACCTTTGTAAAAACTGTAGACATCCTCTTTCACCATGACTATTTTTAACAAACTTGTGCTGCAGCTAACAAAGCTGTTCTTTTAAGTAAAAGTGAGAGAATGAATGAGCATAAAACAGGACTTCTGTAAGTGCTATTAATGCACAACATGACCTAAATTAACCAAATCTGTTGTTGCAGTGCTGTTGTAACAATCGTATCTCTGTGCTGAGATATAATCAGTTCCTGCGCCTGAGGCAGCAACAGTGAGACTGCAATAACACCTCCGCAAAGGCGCATAAATCAGGCTTAAACCATCAGCTTGCCAAGTGTCAAACAGATCAAACAAAGTGGGATTTTCTTCAGTAAATTATCTTGAATACTGTAATTATCAAAGCTATTATACCTGACTTTTTGCTTCTTTTTTTCCCCCCATTCCTCTCATATCCTCAATGTACATTTTCTATGACTGACCAACACTTTCTACCTGCTTGCTGAGGTGATTTAAACCAAACACACACATTTCTAACGTCATTACAGATTAAACGTTAGTGGGGCTTCCAACACCGACCTGATATGAAGGACCCGGGCGGCATCTGACTATAGTTGGCTCCTCCCAAGTGTAGGGCGCTCGGAGGTGCAGGGGTGAAGGGGGCTCCGTAGTTCTGGGGGGTGGCATAGGGTCCTGGAGGTATGGGCTGTACAAAGTGAAGCATTTCTTCAGAACAAACAGTGACTTTATAAGAAAAAAAAGGCATAACAATAAATTATTCAATTAAGCATGTCGGTTACGTTGGAAGACATAAAATAAATAAATAAATAAATAAATAAGATGCTGACAAAACATTTGGAGTGAAAAGGCACATGTGGTTGATGATATAAAGGTCTCTGTGTTTTCATTGGACGTCCTCCAGCTATTATTTTTTCCACTGGCAGCTCCAGCAGGTTTCAGCTTGTGAGTGCGGTTGTTTGTATATGTAATAAATATGTGCGTGCGATCGCAAGCAGGCTGCTGACCGGGGGTGTGTGCGTCTCGGTGCCCTTGCTGGCCAGTCGGCTGAGGATGCTCCTCTCTGACATTTGCAGGCGGGCGGCGATGGGTGGGACTCTGGACAGCGTGGCCGGTAACCGAGTCACATCAGCTTTCATGTCACTCAGCAGCTCCTCCAGCTGGTTCAACACTGCAGTGACAACAAACAGAATGACTGACAGGAAGAAATATCTACATATTCTCGTATTTCACCCTATTTTTAATTGATTTTCTTCTTAATTTTTTTCTTTTTTTTAAAAAGAAAAAAAAGCATGCCTTGTCTTATTAACTAACCATTTACAAAAATCCTTACAAACAAACTGAGAACAAGAACAGTAGTGTGCTGTGGATGTTATTCTTGAGCAATATAAACATTGACAGCCTTTCTAATGAGACAGTGAGGGAATGTTTGGAGCTATCACTTAACATTAGGAAAGCTTATCTGCTTGGTATTACTGAAATCAGCTCCAGGCAAAGCGATTAGGTCAATGCAGCAGGAAAGATTGCACAACTGAGATCTGATGTCTATTTCTCTCATTAATTATCGGTGATTATCTCCGTTTCTTCTACCTTCTCTGAATCCATTTACCTACTTTACTCTGACAGACTTCTCTGCTTACAAGGACAAAAAAAAAATATTTCTGCTTCAAATTCAGACAATATTCTGACTGCAAAAGCGATCAATCTTATCTGTAATCATTGTTATCCTGTCATCGCTGACCTTTGTGTAGGACAGCGTTTGCAGGCTTGTTGCCTGCCAGGGACTCCTTGCTGAGGTGCTGGTGGGACTCTGCAAGGCACTCCACCTCCGCAAAGCGTGCATTGAGCGCCATGGCCGGGTGGCTCGGATCCTGGGTCATGTTTAGGTACGCTGCCCGTCGCAGCTGCTCCTCTATCACAAGCGCTTGCTCCAACAGCTGGAGGATAGCAGTCAGGAGGAGACAGATAAGTGACGGGTGTGATGCAGGACTCTTTGAACATGTACATTTAACACAACTGAGCCACTGGTACACTGGAAGGTAGGTGGATTGATTCCAGGCGTCCCCTGACTACATGCCTAAGTGGTTGAGTGGTTAACATGACTAAAAAAGGACAGTCCATTTACCATTAAAAACAGCTGACAGAAGTGATTTAAAATCTGTAACGAATGTAGTAGTTTGTTGTAGGGCTTAAAAGCCGCTGTTTTTTTATGAAAAGTGTTGCCTATGACACCACTGCAGTATCCCATTTTCAGAGATGGTACACTTAGACAGCTACTTTTTCCGAAACAAATCCTATGTGACTGTGCAGTACGGAGACTCATTTTAACGCCAAGTCTAATTTTCAGCAGTATAAGCAAAGCTGATCTTCATCTCAAGAACTTAAATGCTGACTAGAAACATTTTAAAGGATTATTTTGTATTAATGTTTTTCAAGATCTTGATATTTCATTAAAAACAAAAAACAATGTGCAACTAGAAGTCAAATTTAAATTCTTTTTCTTATATATGTATGGTGGGATGCAAAGTAATAAGCCCCCATTGTCACATAAATCAAAATAAAAGACACAGAACTAAAAAAAATAAAAAAACAGACATACATAAAAAATCTACAGAAAATCATCTGATCTTTGCACTGCAATAAAGGTTTTTAGCTTATCTTGTAGTATGTTTCATGTATAGGCTATATACTCATGTTCTATACATGCATTTATCCATAGTTACAATAATCTTATATATCTCTCCTGATAGCTGCAATGATGCTTCTTGTGAGCTGTGGGTGATTCGTTTAGGAAAATACAAGGTTTTTGGTTGAAACGTCCTTTTGCAAAGGATGTTTCCAAACTAAGTGATGTGTGTAAGTTGGTACCAAACAGGTTGAAGAGGACAAATTTCTTCAAGGCTTTCTTAATGATTCCCTTCAGCACGAAAATATTCTGTCCAATGATTGTGGCTGAAACTCTACTATGAACACTGATTTAATAGGCCCGAGTCAGATCAGTGCAGTATGTTTTGGATTCTCACAGTGTTTTTTTTTTTTTTTTTTACAAAGTCCTTTCCTTAATTTCATGACACTTTAACATCAAGGAAAACAGTGTAACAGTGTATAAAGTCCATAAAAGAACTTCTTTTGACTGAGTAACCATACCCTAGAAGCATATGGAGCATCAAAGAAGAAAGAATCAAATATCCCTAATGTGGCAAGCTTAATTTGTTCAGGTATTTTTTACTTTTAAATAATAAATCTTTCCTACAAAGGACAATAAAAACATAATGACATCAAAGAAACAATGCCAATTTGGCCAACACAAATTCAGCTTGTGCGAAGCTTTCTCAAACGATCGGCTTTGAAAATTTTTTTATAACTTAAGCTCCTCCTCTGCACAGCTGAATTCACTGCTGGGAATCAGTGTCCTGATGAATCTACTGATTGCATAAAAGGTCATTCATGGTCTGCATGAAGACGACGAAATGAAGAAAAGGCCAAATATATCAATAAAAAAAAAAAAGAAATTCTCAAACTGAAAACATATCTGCATATTTGTTTTCAAAACACACACAGGTACACACACAAAATGGCTTAATTTTCAGCAACGGGGAGGCCAACTCCAGTCTGAGAGAGCTGCAGTCCTGCAAGTGTTGCTGCAACACACCTGACACACATCACACTCAATTAGCAGACTTCTGTCATCTGTTAATTTCCAATTAATTTGAGTCAGGTGTGTTGCAAATTTAACCATAGCAACACAAGAATTTCCCTTGCGTTTCATATTCTTTACATGATTCAGTCCTATTTCCAGAAGGAAGTGTCTAATTACTGGAAAGTCTTGCAAAAGATGCTGCCATGTTACACAACCAATTACAATAAAGGCATTCCGGGAGAAAACTGGCGAGAAATATATATCGCGCTGCCTTGTGCACTGTTGATGTCAGATTTGAGAAAAAAAACTCCAATAATTTAGCAAGACATCATGTATCTTTACAAGGAGCAACCAGTGTGAGAGATACAGTAAATGAGGATGTTGAGGGAAGGATCTGAAACATGTGAGACTCAAAAACAGGATGAGAGCTCTTCCAGAAATGCAGCAGTCAGCAGTACCACTCAGCTAATATGTGGGTCTAGGGGCATCTGTCGTCAGACTGTTGAACAAATCAGGTGATTGAACACACTGAGCCTCAGGGTTTTTTGTTGGGTTTTTTTTTTAGTAACCCAAAGCTCTCAGAGTTGGTATCTTCAGCATTCAGATTAAAATTTTGACGATTGAGGAATTTTACAGCCTTCTAGTCAAAATGTAAAAACTTAAAGTAAGGCAATACAAGTGGAAACCAAAGTGTAGTAACACCATATCTTACCTTAAAGCGTCGAGCCAAAAACTTGTTCTTCATCTCTAAAAAGTTGCCTTTGTTTGCCTGCGACTTGAAAGGTTCATTGACGATGGCAAACTGAGGATCATTCTGGATGTCCTGCCATCGAGCGTAGCCATGTCTGGTACAGGAGTCGAGGATGATGTAACAATTTAGACTGTTTTTGGCATCAGTCCTGGCACACATTGTGAATAAAACATGTATCAATCTCAACAGCTTTTACATCATTTTATGCCATGCCAGAGTTGTTTTATTAAATTTTTTAAAAAATATTTCTGTACTTAATAACTTTTGAAGAGGTGGATAAAGAGATAAATCCCAATTTAATTTTAGAGTTAGAGCTGAAGGATAAATACTGGAAGAAGTGGAAACAGCTCTTAACTGAAATGTTTGCTTAATAGCATTTTAAAAGACCAATGTAAAATTCAATGCAGTTTTTACTTCCTTATAATATGTGAACAAACTGATGTAATATGTTCACTGTTGCTGTGCGGCCCTCCAAAGCAATGCCACCCCACACCATCACTGTTAACTTTTTATAGCATTATTTTTTCTATTAATTATGTCTGACGCTACACGGAGATGGAACCAATTTCATTTCAAAAAGTTTTTTGTAAAACAGGAGATGTTTCAAGATGTGTTCATCCACACAAAACCACAGAAAACACTGTCAATGCCAGGCCTGCAGTGGCGCTGCTACAACAAATATACCTAAAGCATAGAATAAGACATCGAACAGGATTACTCAATCTGTTCCAACGAGAGCCGCAATCTAGCAGGTTTTCAATGTGTTCCTGCTTCAACACACTTTAATCAATTATATTATACATAATGTAATATATATTTAATTCAATTAGTTTATTTAATTATACAATGTTGGCCCTGCAATGGACTGGCAACCTGTCCAGGATGAACCCTCTCGCCCAAAGAGTGTTGGGATAAGCTCCAGCTTTCCCGCGACTCTTAATTGGACTATGTGGTTAGGATAATGAATGAATAAATTTATATACATATATTAGTGCTGTCTATAAAATTTTTTTAATTGTGATTAATCGCAAAATGTCTTGAGTTAACTCCTGAATAATCGCATATTAATTGCAGATTAATTCTAAATGTACCATTTCAGGATATTTATCCCTTTGTTTTAATTGTCCTGTTTGCTCTTGTGTACATGCAGTTATTGGCACTTTAGTTACTTGAGAAATGTGTTTAACTGATGGCAACTTCACACACATACATACATGTGCACGTATGCACACAATAGTTTTTTGCAGACACTCTGGTATAGCACTGTGATAACCTGACATTTGTTAAGGGAACAAACAACTAAACAGTATTAAATATCATGCAGCATTTCCAGCTTCTTCAGTTTAGCCAGATCAGCTGCTGAAAAGTTGCTGTTGGAAGAATTATGGGGACGTTTCTGCTGTAAGCTTGAATATTTGACACTTTATTCTGAAAGGTTAAGCAATGGAAAAGGAAGTCGGCTACTTGTGAATGTTTGAAACTGACACAAGCATTGTAGCCCAAAGCGGCAATGTGGAGAAATATTTAATAAAAATAACTTGTGAATCCAATCAGTGCATGGATTAAACAGAGCGAGTCGTACCAGAAGCTCTCCATCACAAACTGCGTTTAGAGGAGGGCGGCTCACTGAATGATCTGCGCAGTACAGTGAGCGGTATTTGAGACACAACACACGTTACATGTCAACTTAAGAGCTTCAACAGTAGTTATAAAAATGAGCTTAGACTTGTCCAGAGAAGCAACTTTCAGAGGTTTAAAGTGAAACTGTCCATGTAAAAGACCCATTCTGTGTCCATTGTTGCTGTAGAACCACAATCTTATTTCTGCTACACTTCCCAAAACTATGCAGACAGTGCATGCATTAATCACTTGTTACAAAAATTAATGGCGTTAAAAGGAGTTTGAGTTAACGCATTTACTGCAAAACCTGAAATCTAAGTAAGATTAAAAATCTTAAATTGAGTACACATATGCTTATATTTTTTAAAGGTAAGATAATTCTTAGTTTTTATGCAAGAGAATTCGTCCTGTTTTAGGAGTATTTTTTACTTGTTTTGGGAAGTCTTGACAAGCCAAATTTTCTTGTTCTGTTGGCAGATAATTTATCTTATTTTAAGCAACATTTACCTAATTTTTGTATATTTTTTTCTTGTTTTTTAAGGCTGAGTTTTTGCAGTGTTAACGTGCTAACTTTGACATCTTTTGTTTTTCCATAAATCTTTTCTGAACTTAACCAGCCTGGGTAACGTTTTGTAGCACCCTTCATGTTCAGGCAAAAAAATCCCTTACTAAACTCCAAATAGGATGAATTATTATGTTTCTTTGAGCTAATGGTTTATTTGGTATTTCTTTTTAAATGAAATTATATTGCATGACAACCGTGCAGCAGATTTAAGGCAGCTTCTCTTCTTGTTTTATCCTCAACAGGCCTCCGCATTAGCTGACTGGGTAATGAAAACAGAGTTTTATATGAAAACTGCATGGCTTTGATTACCATAATAGAGAGAACAACATGAACTAAATGACCCACTACATCAGCCTCCAGCAGACACAGTTTGCTGTTTACAGAGCTCTGGCTGGTGTGTTGACTTATAACGCTGGGCTTCTGTCGGCCCGTAGAAAAATAAACACAGCAGGGTCATCACTCGGGCAACCGCTGTCAAGGATACATCACGATTCCCGCCAGCAGCCAGAAGTCATGTCGACGGTGCCAGATCTCATTCATCTTCCCCGAGGAGATGGCAGCCCGCTCCTCATTCTGCCAAAGGGTGTGCAGCTCTGCAGGATGAAACCAACACAAGGTAGAAAAAAAGCAAAAAAAGGACCAGCCTCAAAGTGCTTAGCTCGCTTAAACCTGGCTGCAGGTGTTTTCCACAGCACACCCACAGTTTTCCTGAGTTTGTGATTAAGTTAAAGATAAATTTGACTCACGGCTGGTTTTGTGAAGACGCTTTGAAAGCAAGAGTAATGATATATTTGTTCATAGAGATAGAACATTTTACGATGTTTTGACTCATTAATCTTTCTGGAAAAGATGTTAAGTTATTTTCATCCTTGGCACCTCTCCTGTAAAATCAGCCAGTGACCCTCGCAGTAAGAAAGCTTATCTTTTTAATCCACAGATGGAAACAGAGGGTCTCAGTCTTGACTTGAAGCATGTTTAAAACATCATTAAACTGTTCATTTGTCTTAAGTTTGTGTATTCAATGCTTTTTAGTTGTCCTTGAGTGACCTTTTTGGTGTCTTGTTTCAAATTTGGAGTGGAAAAGTGAAAATATTTGACTGAAAATTGTAGAAGTTGCACACCACAAGACTCCTTTATATGGTAATCACTGGAAGTACGATGATGTTTTGCTTTAAGTGATATTTCTTATGAAATTTAATTTAACCAAAGATAAATATGACTGCCTCTTTACACGAAGTTGCTTCATACTCAGTTCTCTTTTTGACTTTTTTGTGTCTATATAAGCTGAAACCGCACATCTGCACTGGTCATAAACGGTTAGGTCATTTGCTAAAAATACTAATTACATTACTTTAGCGGTGAACTGTAGGCTTTTGCAGGTGTGCTGTTTACTTTTTGTTGTTTTAGAGACCGGCCATAGAAAGAAAATGTATCTCTTGCCTTCAGTTCTACAAGTTAAATCACAAATTGTGACATTTATCGTTGCATAGCTGGTGTTTAGGTTTATGTTGCTGTTCATGTCTTTCATGGTTTGTCATCTTACAGGTGCTCCTTTTGATTATCTCCTTTGTTTCCTTACAGAGACCGTAGGAGGTTTTCTGTTATGTTTCTGTACAGGTGCAGCAGATTGCCTGGTTTTCCTTTCAGGTTTGATTTTACGATTGTTGCTGCTGTTTTCTCTCTTTTGTGTCTTTATTTGCTTTATCTACTAATCACTCTCTCATTTCCCCTTTTGTTCACTCCCCTGCTCTCTTTGTCCGCCAATCAGATCATCTCCTTTACATCCATAAAGCTCTCCCTTGGTATAAAAACAAGGAAACACGGCAGACATTTCGTCCCTGGAACAGACACATTCGTTTGGTTTGAATGTGTTCGTAGGCATCTACCATCATTTCTGGGATATTAAGCACACCTGAGTATAAGTTGCATCTTCAGCAAGCATGCAGCAGCGCTATTTCCTCCTTCAACAGACGCATAGATAACCTTCAACACAAAGGCTGCATTGTATGCATTTGTTCATGTGTTTTTCGTGATGAAGATGTGTACATGAAGTGCAAAATGACTCATAATTAGCCAGTAAAAATTCATACATCAGCCACATCAATGTTAAATCCGCATGTTTCAAATTGTAAGAAAAAAAGCAGCTGAAATTACAGTACTCCACGTCCAGTTCTGATATATAGGAGCTAACCTGTGAAGCCACCATCCGCGATGTTGAACATGAAGCGCGGCCGCTCAGTCGGAGGCTTCCCGTTACCCTTGGTTACCTCCTCCTTGGCCGGCTTTGCTTCTTTTCCAGCATCCTTTTCACCTTTGAGTTCTTCTGTTATCAAGAAAGAGAACTGAAGTTTGAATCAGTTTATTTATTAATCTGCATTTTCATTTCTTATTTCTAAAATAGCACATTATCATATATGTGAAACGCAGGAGGATACGATAAGCACCTTTCTTCACATCAGCCGCCTCCGCCTTATCCTTGTTTTCTGTTGCTTCAGTTGTTGTACGTGTTTCGTCTCGCTTTTCCTTTTCCTTCTCCTCCACAACCTTTTCTCCTTCTGCACAAACAAACACACTTAAGTCACACAGAGCTGACTTATAAGTTCATGTGCTTCTCAAGTTAGCTTTTCTTATTGTTACTCTTACCTGATTTCTCTTTTTTAACGTCCGTGTCTGGCTTAGCTGTATGTTTAGTCTCCTCCTTGCTTTCCTCTAGTCCTTTTTTCTCCTCTGTTGTAGCAGCCGGAGCATCACTTGTTTCTTTCCTCTCGTCCTCTTTCATGTCACTCTTCTCTTTGTCTTCAGCTTTTTGACCCAGAGATGCATTTTGTGACGTTTCTTTTGTCGCAGAGGAAAGCTACAGAGAATACAGCAGTGGATCATGACTTTTTTGTGTGATGCAATCTTGTTAGGTGTTCATCCCCTTTTGCAGAATGTAGAAAATCTGACTGATGGTTTTATAGTTTATTTAGTTTATTTGGATTTGCATATATGCCTTGTTTATTCTTGCCTTGAAAGGTAAAAGTTTTATGCCTGTGTTTTGGGTGAGGATATTTGAGTTTGTGCTTTGGTAACATCTTTCTGATTCACTATCCTGCAGGCAGCCACTACTTTGAACTACTTTAACATTGTGTGACAATAACCGTATGATTGCGCTCAAAGCTTGCCTTGCAATTACAATGTCACGTTTGATTTTCCAGTGAAACTGTAAAAGTAAGCAGAAGACAATGGCTGCAGGACAGGAAGAAAATTTAGCCTGAAATGCCCTGAAAGTATTTTGAAAAATAATGAAATATATCATTAAATACAAAAAATAGAGTTGTAAATATTAGTTTAAAACTTTGAAGGTGAAATAAAAACATTTTACTAATTATTTAGGTTTATGCCCCACCTCTTCAGTGTCTCCAGCCTTGCTATCAACTTCTTTTCCTTCACCCTTTTCCTTTGTCTTCTCTTTTTCCAGCGAGACCTCAGCTTCCTCCTTGTCCTCCTCCTTCTCTCCCTCTTTCCCATTCTTTTCTAGCTTTTCTGATGGAGCAGGGGTTGCTACATGTGTTCATACAAAGACAAACATATGCACATTACAGCAGATCAAGTCCACTATTTAGTAGCTTAGCCGGGGGGCCCTTTCTTTAGATTGCCCCCTGCTGGACCTGCAGCAGGTTACCTGGCTTTGAGGTGCATGGTGAGTTGTTATAGCTGGCATCCGGGGTGGGCGTGGCGGTCTTTACAGCAGGAGAGGAGGCCCTGGAGGAGGATTTGTCAACGCTGAGCTCAGGTTTGAGCTCTGGAAGGCTCCACCGCCCGTTGATGTGCTCAAACTCCTGGACCTGAACACAAAGCAGGAAACGCTCAGCAAAACAAAAAGAAAAAAGAAAAAATTTGGCACATGCTCACTTCATTTAATACCTCTTCCTTTAAACACACCACCCACATGCCCCGTTTGCCTGGCAGATTATCCTGCATTCCCCCTGGCAAAGATCATAGATCAGGACGTCTGCACGTTTAAACAAGTTGGGCCAAAACATGGGTGGAAGATGTTTGGATAAAATAAAATAAACTGGCAAACCGTAAGTAGCAGCAATCTAAACATCTTCAATGATGAATATGAGAACCACTGACATCCTGTTCAAGACCTGACAACTTCACAAAGAAGTGCAAACAAGCTGTTGACATAAAACTACCATCATATCTTTAAAATTCTCATAAATTTATTAATAATAAAATGTATGCCTTATATCATCTGATTGCTGTACGGCTGCAGTTGTCATTCAGCTTGTTTAAATTCACTTCTCCTTGTTTTTATGTGAAATTTGAACACTGTTTATTGATTATAATTATTGTGAGGGTGCTTTGGCAAAGAAAACATGGTCATTTACCATTCAAAGGGTCAATCAGATACTTAACCTCAAGTTCCCATGGATGAGTTAAGTACTGCTATAGAATGGGGACTGCTTTATGAATGTGAACAGGTGTAAAGTGGTGAATGTAACATACTGTGAAGTGCTCTGAGTGGTCAACAAGGCCAGACACATTTGAATTAAGTCATGTTTGCAGTCACTTCTTCCTTATACAAGTAAGAGTGTAATGGTTACTGCCATCTAGTGGTCAAGTTTGAGATAGCAACAGTAACAATTTATCCACTGTTTAGCAACTAATCACATCTTCACTATATCAGTTATTTAAGGAGAAAAAAAAAAACTTTAGGGAAGAGTTTTTAGTTGTTTCCAGGAAGGTTTGTTTTTGTTTTCTGCCTTCATTTGTCTAGAAATCATCTCACCTGACATGATCACATGCTGTTGTCTGGTCCTGCATTAGACAGCAATGATCATCAGTTTCTTAAATGTGGATGCCCACACATCTCACAAAATAAAATCATTCATTCCTTCATTATCCTAACCACATAGTCCGATGAAGGGTTGCAGGGAAGCTGGAGACTATCCCAGTAGTCTTTTGGCAAAAGGCAGGGTAAACCCTGGACAGCTCGCCAGTCCATCACAGGGCCACAAACTAAAATCCACACTACAAATTCTTCTACTTTCTTGTTTTCATCAGTTTCTTAAAAGTACTTATTTTTAATATAGTAGTTTTTCCATGTAAGATTTAAATGACTCAGTCTGAGATAATACAAACATAATGGTTTGTTTAGTAAAAATATATACATATATATATAAATCTTTATTATTACACACTGCAACAAGTTCTTGTATTATGTTCATTTATATGCCCATAATTGCATTTAGTAGAAATCTACTCACATCAGTTATGAAAAGAGCTGCTCTTTCACTTTCTTTAGTCAGACTAGAAACTAGGAAAACGTTATGCAGCTGAGTCATGTGGTAATGTAAATAAGGAGCTGTTTTGAGGCGCTTTATTTGGAAAAGAATTCTTAATGATTGTTACATCCACAGACAATTGACATGCCTAGAACAGTTGCAGCACAGTAAAGGTAAAAGCTCCCTAAACATGATATGATCTCTTCAACATGTTCTTTGTTTACAGTTAATCAGCTGCTTCAGTGCGAGGCTTACACCAAATGGTTTCCACAGCCCCAGACTAAAAACTGTAAGTCTTTAGTAGATTTTAGAAATCTTACTGGAGTCACAACGCGCACCCGTCATCCTGATCATTAAGTTTAAAATAGAAATCTGTACTGTTTCATATCAGTCTTTTCCTCATCTTGGGCTTGCGATAATATCAAACATGTTGCACTCGCAGTGACATAACACAATCAACAACCAATAGATGAGGTCTGTCACAAGCAGAGACAGGACACCCGACAGTGAGAACAACAACAAAAGTGGATGAACAAAAACAAGAACCAGTGGTTGTAGGTTGACCGTCCAAAAAGAGGAGCAGACTGTAGAGCTGTGGCAGATCCAACCCTCCCTGTTTGATATCAACTGTCCAACATGTCACAACCGGGGGTTAAAGTGTGCTCATCTCCACCACTTAAAATAAATTATTCAGATCAAATTTTACAGTGGTTTACATCATTTTCTCTACTGCAGTGCAACACCACATTTTAGGACTCTCCCACCCAGCTAATACCACTTTAACCATTGATCACAACAGCGTGGAAATGAAAAAATGTGGACTGGTTCAGACTGCGGTAGCGAGTCGGGGGGGGGGTTTGAGAACACCTGCACTGTCACAATGTATCTATCTATCTATCTATCTATCTGTCTATCTATCTATCTATCTATCTACCTACCTACCTATCTATCTTTGACACAATGGGGAAAAAATGCACAAAGAATCTAGTTGTAGTCTTGTAAATAGTGACCCTGCAAGATTCCCAGTCTTTGTAAAGTCTCCATCTGAGACTAAAGACTCTAGACACTCGTCTTTAGATTCAATTCAATTCAATCTAGCTTTATTTGTATAGTGCCACTTCACACTTTACATACAATTCATTTCAAGCCAATTCATACATAGCCGATCATAGAAACCAACTGATGGCATCAAATCATGACTTTGATCCAATTCTCCATCCTGAGCATGTATGAGGCAACAGTGGGAAGGAAAAAACTCCATTTTAACGGGAAGAAAACCTCCGGCAGAACCCGGCTCAGGGAGGGCAGCCATCTGCCTCGACTGGTTGGGGTGGAGAGGACAGGAAAGAAAGAAATGTGAGCAGGTGTGACCTGATAGTTTTCCAGGAGTCTATTTCAAATCTTTTCAAAGTCTTCTGGTGTAAGCGCAGCACAACTCACTTATTGCCATACTTTCTATCCCCAAGAACAGAAATTTCTCCTCTCATAATTTGCTTTATTTACTATATTTTTATTAGTCTGGGGAACCCCGACAGCATGCTTCTGACCTTTTTCTTGAGGAGTGACATGACGCCAATACGGGTTAGAACTGGCTGGCGGCACAAGCCTTCCCTCGGAACACCGTCTGCAAATGTCTCAGCCCCATCAGCGACCGGCTCACACAAGTGACGCATAAATAGAGAGACGTAAGCTCTGGTAGAGAAGTAAACAGATGTAAACAGAATCAGAAGACATCTAACACCCTCGCTACTTGTCCTTTATTTTAACTTACTTGAATTCCTTCTCAGTTTTGCCCCTGAGGTCTCTAACAAGCCACTGAGAGGAGAAAGCATCCTGAGACGGCATCCCCCATCGCATCACTGCATTCAGGAAAGCTTTGCGCTGCCGTGTGTTAAAGCCCAGAACCTGTCAGAGAAAATTGCAATATATCATAGATCCTCTGGAGGGAAACTGGCGCAGTGAGAAGTTGAAATAGCACCAATCTTTTAAAACATACCTACAGATTATTACCACTATGCCAGACTTTGTGGATATTCCTGCGAATATTTTTATATTTCTCAAACATCATATTGTATATTTAGAAGACAACTGACTGCCTGAAAATATTGGGGGGAAAAAATTGAACCACGCAGGTCATTATAATCACATCCACTGCTATTTGGATGATTTATACGCTTGGAAGGTCCAAAGCTTTTGGAGAGACAACAGCCTGGCTTTCAGCTCAAATCTAAGATAGCATTTTTTTTTTTTAAGAGACTGTTAAGTATAGTATCAGGAATGTCAATTTTGCTTTCAGTAAAAGCTGACAGGTTTCAGTGATATCACAATTAAATGAAGAAGCTTAAAATCAGACCAGGAATGTACAGACCTCGAGGTTGCCTCCTACTCTAGCGAGAAGAGGAGGAAGAGGTTTGTCCTTCTCGTTCCTCAGCTGGCGGCGGGACTGTCTTCGTCCTTAAAGCATAAAACAGCATGTAAGAATTTATAAAGGAAAAAAAACGTGTTATAATCAATATAATGAAAGAGTTCTGGAAATTGTAGAGCAAGAAGGCATCGGCAATACTGTGTGAAAAATTCTGCTATGCTTGAAGGATTTTTTTTCTTCATTACGTCTCTGTTTGGACGCAGATGGCAGTTTGCTTTCTGGCGGTCTAACTCGCGTGGTTCAGCCAGGAAACAACAACAACTCAATCAATGGATTTGAATACTTCACAAACTCTAATTCAACACAGACCTAAAAGTGCATTTGACAACTTTTTAACATTCAATAGCAGTTCAGGACACCTTGGCGTATCTTTCTTTTTCTAATTCTTACCTTCTGGCCGATCATCGAAATCTTCATCCTCTTCCTCAGAGCCCACAGAATACTCGGACTGGTTATCTGAAATGTCAGCATGCCACTCTGAAACAGCACACAGTGCTCCGTCAATAGGCCAGGCCCATTCACTTCCACTGTGCAAATAACAACTCACACACAAGACTTTGATGAGAAAATACAACTATAGTCCAACTAAGAATCAACTTTTATGTTCATGTCTCAGAATCATGTGAAAATAAAATACAGATCTTCTCTAAAGAAGTTGTAGTTGCAGCAGTTCAGAGGAGTTTAATCGGTTTACTTAATCCTCCACAGTTTCCATAACACACTTCCTACCTTGGTCTTCCTGTGCGGCATCATTGTAGTTCACAGGCTTGCGGTTCCTCTTGCCTTTACCCAGTTTGCTGGCCAGATCTTCTTGTTGCTGCTCATAGTGATGCCGCAACAGTTTCTCCCAGTAATCTGGATCAACGTTCTCCTCTTGTTTAATGATCTCCCGCTCGATCTCCTCAATCTGAAGCAACGGGTTGGAAAAGAAAAGTATGACTAATAAAAGACTTTAAACCAACACTGAGATGCAAAATTGTGATTATATTTTTTTTTAACTTTGAGATCGAGGATGTGTACGAACTCAACAAGATACTGCATCTGTGCAGAATAAGTATTCTACAAGCTGATCAAAGATGATGAAGGTGAAGAAGGCAAACATTTGTATTAATAGTTTTTCTCTCTGTGACTCACCTTGTCCTCCTCTCGGACCATGTACTGGGCCACTTTAAAGGAACTGAGGTACTCATTCATGTTCTGGACATCCGAGTCATCTGTGGCGTCTTGGCTTCGGTCAAGCAGCCTTTCAATGGCAGTGCTGTCATAATGGATGACGTTGCCCTCATCCTCAACTTTATCCCCTGAACTGTTCTTCATTCCTGCCAAATGTGGAATTAAAAGAAAAGGGGGGCACTGTTTGGCCTGTTCTACCATAACAATTTAAGTAAAAGAAAGCTAACACTGCCCTCTGGATGAGCCCGATCAAGATGAAAGCATGTTAAAGTGCCAGATTTATTCTATTCTACCTGATAAAAACATAAATTAAAACTTGTATGATTTCCATGTTGAACAGTAACCGCAGTCACCTTCTCCCTCATCCTTGAAGAGCTCCTCTGTCCCAAACTTCAGGATATCATCCAGCTCCTGCTTGGTCATGGAGCCAGCTTTGGATCCCAAACCTGGCCGCACCACCAGGTGGGTCAGCATCATCTTCCTCTTGGCTACTTGAGTGATCCGCTCCTCCACGCTGGCTCGCGTCACAAAGCGGTAGATCATCACCTTGTTGGCCTGTCCGATACGGTGCGCTCGACTGAACGCCTGCATAGAGGAGGAGACGATTTTAACTCTGATGACAATGAACTTTAGAAACCAGTTATTTAACCCTGCTAGCAAAGCCAGTTTAGGAGCACCTGTATGTCGTTGTGAGGGTTCCAGTCCGAGTCGAAGATGATGACGGTATCCGCTGTGGCCAAATTGATGCCTAAACCTCCTGCTCTAGTGGACAGCAAGAAGCAAAACTGGCAAGCACCAGGAGCTGGAGACAGAAAGAGAAAGTTGGAGGAAAGAAAACAAATCTTGTTTGGATACAATAGATGCATAGTTTTTAAGTCTCTCGTAAACCTCAGCATGACTTTGACATGGACTGATTTTCCTAAAGCATCTTCACAACAAGCAAAGAGACTAAAATGAGAAATATTTACAACTTCTTTTATCACAGAATTAGTTTATTAACATCAGAGTTTGAGTGACAGGGTAGCCTATTAAGACAAGTAATTCCTTTTTCTGAGGATCATTATTTTATCTATGTAACATCTTGCATTCCTCAGAGAAAGACAAGAAATAATAAGTAAAAAAAAAGAGGCCATGTAAACTGTCCTCCAATTAGGAAACAGACATCGGACAGGTGAAACCAGAAAGCCAGTTACTATTACTGGTATTCTGTATTATGACGTTGTGCCACCTTCTTAAAACTTTATCATACAGTCTCTGAAAAAAAATTACATCATATTCATGGCAAAACATGTCTCCAATATCACCGTTGAAACGGTCGATGGCCTCTTGTCTCAGTGCTCCTGTGATGCCTCCATCAATTCTCTCATACTTGTAGCCCTCGTAGTCCAGAAAATCCTCCAGTAAGTCCAGCATTTTAGTCATCTTCAAACAGAGGAGACAGACAGAGAGAGAGAGAGAGAGACCGATCCTGTTACACTTGATCGCACATACATCTGTACAACTGCAAACACAGCCAGCTGCTGAGCAACCTGGAGGTGTCATGAAACCATGTCCATCGTGTGCGCATGCATTTGTTTCCATCTGCTTATCCATGTTGCATGTGTGTGGCTATATCAGTGCGTACCTGTGAGAAAACCAGTACTCTGTGGCCCTGCTCTTTTAATTTTCTCAGCATCTTCTGCAATAGCATCAGTTTCCCAGAAGCCTTAGTAAGTGAAGACCCCTCATATGCACCGCTGGGTGTTTTCTGGGCTTCCTACAAAGACACACAAGCACAATAATGCTACAAGGTAAACTCTTGTGGACTAATATGTTTTAGATAAGAAAGACCCTTAGCCTTTGGTTAAAATGTCACATTTATCTATTGAAAACAAACTGACAATAAGATATAAATGATCACATTAAAAACACATAATAACTAAACGGACATCCACACTGACTGAGTAAAAAAAAAAGAAGTACAAAATTACAATATAAAGGCCAAAAAATACTACAAAGGGATGTAAAATAATAGCAAAGAATAACATGGCTACAGAGAGATGATGAATTATAACAAATATACAATAAAAGGCCTCATAGGATGATTATCAAAACACTTAAAATAAGTAAAAAGGAGAATTTTAGAAAGAACAATAGACATTAATGCCCATTAAGGCAACACAAAACGATGCCACCAAGACGTGGCATGACTGAATAACATGCTTGTCAATTTGTAACAAATTATGTCATCCTATTGCAACTCCTCTCTACTTGCACTCAGCTACTTTATAGTACTACTTGCTTACATTTTCAATATTTTTTATTTTACTTTATTTCAGCTTGTATAATTTTATCTATACTCATTTTTTGCTGATAATGCTCCTGGAAAAAAAAAACTTGTGCATAAGGTAGTACTTGAGGAACACTACCTTATGATACCACTAGGTGTCAGTGTCTAGTAATTCAAAATTAAAGTAATGTCTCAACAAAGAAGGAACAAACTTAAAAACTTAAATTACTTTTGTATAAAGTAATTAAATGGGGTGAATAACTTTTATTCAGCATTTTAAAAAAGTATTTGCTCAACATGAAGTGTGTGTGTCTGTGTATGGATCAGCACATCTCACCATGGAGGCAACAGGGAAGAGGTAGGGGTGATTGCAGCACTTCTTTAGGTCCATCATGATGTTGAGCAGAGAGACCTGGTTTCCTCCACCTTTCGAGTTCAGAGCTTCAAAGTTCTTGGTCAGAATAAGCTTGTAGTACTTCCTGTATTCAAGAGAAAATACTGGCTTTCAGTGATCAACACAAGCATACGAAGGTCGTTATAAATAATCTCAGGAGTTACTGTGCTTTAAGGGACATGAATAACCCCACATTGATATCACATAAACTAGCAATGCAGCAACTGGCTGACTGGTTGGAACAAAGAAAAGCAGCACAACGATCCAAAAATATCAACTGATATGTTGGGTCTGCTTTTGTCAGTATCATACTTCTGCATGGGGCTCAGCTCCACTCTGACAATCAGTTCGGTCTTGGCTGGCATGTTCTTGAAGACATCTGCCTTCAGCCTCCGCAGCATATGAGGCCCAAGCAGGTCGTGAAGCTTCTTGATCTGATCCTCCTTTGAGATGTCAGCGAACTCTTCCAGGAAGCCTTCCAGGTTACTGCACAGACAAACACACGTGGAAAAAACTGGTACAAGCTGGCTCTGTGAGAAGAAACGAGCAAAGTTTCTCTCTCATCAAAATTGTGTCATTTCAATCTTGGTTAGATTTAGTGTCCTCTTGAAACATTTGTTTTAATTATTCAGAGCGGTAGATTGTGTTCGTGTGTGAGGAGTTGTACTTGAAGCGGTTGGGAGTGAGGAAGTTGAGCAGGTGAAACAGCTCCTCGAGATTGTTCTGTAGTGGAGTTCCTGTAAGTAGCAGCTTGTAGTCGATCTTGTAGTCATTTAGGCGTCTGAAAAACTATTAAAACAGACACAAAAGATGATCAGCAACACCAGTCTCACTTTTTAAAAAGGATACTTGGCCTCCAGTAGTCTTTATGTGACAGCAGTTTAACACGTAACGGGTCAGACAGAGGGGAATGACATGCAGCAAGGTGCTCAGGTCAGTATTTAAACGCAAGCCAGCTGCATTGACGAGTTGCAACTCCTCAAAAGCTCCTGTGAAATACTTGTTCCACCTCTCATTTCTTAATATTTTGCTTTCAAGGACAGAGATGCATCATTTTTTTCTTTTATGAAAAAATGCCAAAGATAACCTGGCTTGTCAGCTGCTTTATTAAAAAAAAAAAAAAAAAGAAAAAAAAAAAGCTAAAAGCTGAAAACCTGGCATATCTCAGCATAATGCCCGATGTGTTTAAATACTTTCATTCAGGACAAGTGGAGACCTTGTCATTAAGTTACACTCCAATATCAAAGCTGAAATGGTAAATGGCCTCTTGTCTCCGTGCTCTTACGATCGCTCTATCAATTCTTAAGGAGCCCATTTTTAAAGAAGTGAAACAATGAAAAACTATTCAGTGCCATATTAGACTAAATCTGGATTAGAAACTAGCGATAAGACTTCCCTTCAAATCCCATCATGTCATGTGGAATTTTTAGTTTTTAGTTTAGCAATTAAAGGATAATTAAGAGTAAATATGTCCCCAATGCTTACAGAGTATTACAACAAAAGGATAACACGAATACACTAGACATCAAAAGAAAATGGGAAGCTGGAAATGAACACAGTAATTGGAGACGAGGACTGGGAAGAGACATTGAGGGGAGGACATAAAACAACAAACAGTCCAACTTTAAGACCGTTTAACTGGAAAACCAAGGTCAGATTTTTTTATAACTTCAAAATTTGGTCGAGCTTCAGATAAGTGTTGGAGGGGCTGTGGTTACGTGGGAAACCACATTCATATATTTTGGAATTGTCCAAAATTAACGCATTTTTGGAAAGATATACAAAGCGAAATAAAAAAAAGATTTAGATGTAGAAGTACCACTAAAGCCCAGTTTTATAGTATTGGGAATTTTCCCTAATACTTTGTGATTAAATGAACTCAAATGTAAACCACTCTTCCTAAGAATATTCCTTCTAAGTGCTAAAAAATTATTACAATCTCCTAGCTCCATCTGCAGCCTCCCAGTGCTACGCAGTGGAAGAACAAATTAAAAGAAGTGTATTATATGGAACAAATAAGCGGGACTAAAAATAAAAATGGAATTATTTGTGGATGAATGCTCTGCAATACAAAGGTAGATTTTAAATTAAACATTTCTATTAATATATTTAGGATGGGCTTCTTCCCTCGTGGCATTTTTGTTAAAACGCTTGCTAAGCCTAAAATGAATCAAAGAGACGGAGCTTCACATGCGTTCTTTACTGCTGAACAACTTGTCAGTTTTTCTCCAAAAAACACTCCCAACTTTTGCGCCCTGGCTTGAACATTACACCTCAATACGACGCTGGTTGTACATATCGGTTATAGATTGCATTCAATTTCTTTCGTGTGTGCATGCACATGTATATGTGCGTTTAAGTATGTATGTTTAGTCCAGTTCTAAATTTGTTGCGCTTGTAACTGTACAATGAAATGGCGTTGAAGTTAAATGACAACTAAGCAAAAAGATAGCAAAAAAAAAATTACTGATGTTTTATGATGTCATGATGTCAGCCTCCTCAGGGTCGTGACCTCAACGTTATTAAAGCAGAGTGGGATAATCATAGCAGAGGAAATACCTGTTTTCCTGGCAAAATACAAAAAAATCAGAAGTAGCTTAAGACTTTTGCACAATGCTGTACTATTGTGCACTTTGATGATACAAGTGTCAGACTGACAGGTGAATATGTTCATATATTATTCCAGAACTGACTGCAAAAGTCCCACTGATGCTCAGATATGGATGACCAGAGTGTTGCCATTACACCATGTGTCCACCAAAGAGAGTAGATGTACATTAACGGTGCCATAGAGACTAGTCAGAGTACCTTAGACTGGTTGTTCTTTAAACGGTGAGCCTCATCCACCACCAGACAGGCCCAGTCAATTGACTTGAGCGCCGTTTGGTCGATTGTCACCAACTCATAGGAGGTCAGCAGCACATGGAATTTAATCGGAGCCTCTCTCTGTAGGAAACAAACAAGGGAGGGTGAGATCATGTAGATCTATATGATGGTTCAGTGTCTATAACTATATGTAGATCTTTCACTGCCTCTTCACCCTCAGCTTGAAGGCCTTCTTTCCTCCTTTGACGGCAGTGTCATCGAAAGAGAACTCGTTCTCTCTGATGATTGCTCGACTGTCTTTGTCTCCTGTGTACGTCACCACATAGAAGTCAGGTGCCCACATCTCAAACTCTCTCTCCCAGTTTATGATGGTGGAAAGGGGAGCGCTGACAAGGAATGGACCTTTTGTGTGACCCTGGGGGGAACAGGAATGAAAATGTTGTCACAAGATGACGCTTCAAGCTCCATTAATGCCACAAAAAAAAAAAAAAAAAGCCCAGTACTTCTTTGAAAAGGGAATAAAGGAAGACAATGGTCTGAATGGTTTTGCCCAGGCCCATCTCATCTGCCAGGATGGTGTCGGTGCCCTGAGACCAGGAAAAGCGGAGCCAGTTGAGGCCCTCCAGCTGGTACAGATGCAGCGTTCCACCCGTCGATGTGACAAAGTCTGGCTGCTCCTCGTATTTTATTGTTGGCTGGAGCAACAAGATGAGGGAATATTTTTTTAGTTATTCTTTGAGGTTTTAGTATCATTACAGCATTACAGAAACCAGGGTTGTGGATAACTCACATCTGTGGCTGGTAACGCCTCCGAATCTTCTTCTTCCTCATCATCCTCATCATTCTTGCTTCTCATCTTCCGAGGTTTGTCTGGGTCCTCTTTCATTATGGCATCCCTATTTAACAACAAGTTACCAGGAGGAATTCAGTGATGCTACATCTGGCAGAGGAGAGATCTGATTAAAATACTTTTCATAGATATGATTACATATCAACACGCAGGGAGTCTCAGTAGATAAAGAGTGTTTTTGTTTCCATAGTTTAATGTAAATTAGTTTAATTTCTCACATGGTCATACAAAAGGTAATAACAAGACTTTACAGTACAAAAACAAAACAAACAGGAAAGGAACAGGAAAAAGAAAATTTCTTGTAATATCTGCCCCCCCCCCCTTTTTTTTTTAAAAGAAAGATAATGCACCAATAAATGGTTACTGATTTTCTTAGCGATACTCAATGAAAAAAAGGGAAAAAAAAGTAATTTCCATATGTCTCAAGTTGTTCACTTTATAAATGGATAATGTCCTACATTTTAACTGTGATCATTTCCACAAATTAAATAAAATTTCCCATACATATAGTTATGTACAATCACATTTACATGTACATAGATGTATATACATACATACATGTACCTGTATAAATATGCATGTGTGGTTGTGCTGTTGGGTCTAAATCCAGTGGTTAAATAAACATTGGTGAGATGTATTCCTGCAGACTTACCTGTGCCTCCAGTAGCTGGCTTTGTAGATCGCAAAGTCAGGAACGTCCATGTCGTCTCTCTCCCAAGTACACTGGTCATAGGTCAGGTCTCTCCACTTGACCAGGTAGTGGTACATCCCCTTCTTATCCACACTTGTGGGGGTGTGGCACATGCAGGATAGTAAGCAGCGCTACAGAAACTTGTGTTGCTCATGTTCAGTTGTGTTGCTATACTTACCTGTGGTTGATGATGCGGTGAATCATCATCCACTCAGGTTTAATGCCGTATTTGTAGTATTTTTCCTCAAGGACAGCATACTGAGGATCTTTGGCCCTCCTCTTCTCACTTTTTCCCACTCCGTTCTCATCTTCTGTGCCCGAGCCATAATCCAGGCTGGGAGGCTCGTCCATGTCTGTCTTTCTCTGGTAGTTTCTGTACATCACCGAGTGGAAGATCTCCAGCTGAAGGTTAAAAGAAAACATTTGTAGCGAGGTGTGTTTGCCCACATCTTTAAAGATGTAATGACTGAAATTTGGTATAACTTTATTAACAGATAATTATATGTAATAAATGGATAATAAATTAAATTAATGGTTTCAAGCCATGTATATATTGTGGTTTACATTTGTCCCAAATTAAATGGGAGGGGGATTTTGATTACATTAATTACATTTGTTTTCTCTGCCTCACCTGGAGCTCAGTGATCCAGGTACAGTGCCAGTATGACTGCCCAGTTAGCTTGACAAAGAACTCCCTCTCAGCTCTGCCTTTCATGGGTGGTGGTGGAGGGGCATCAGGTGGTGCGTCAGGAGCAGGTGGAACAGGAATAGGAGGCGGAGGTTCACCCCATCGCCAGTGGAGGATCTTCTGCACACGTCCCTTAATTGGCGGACACTGGAGTGACAATATTTTTACAAATCAGGTTCAAACTGGATGGTGAATTTATAATATAATCAATTAGCTGGATTATTGTGCAACGTGTAAAATCAGATGCTAACCGTGCATCGCGGACACAGCCACTCTCCGTTAGGGATCTCAGGCAGTGGCGGGTTAAGACAGTGGATATGGTAGGACGATGTACATGTGTCGCAGCACAGCAGTTCACCTCCATCTTTACACACCCGACAGAACTCCATGTGGTCGTCATCTTCCTCCTCACCGCCGGCGGGGACCCCAACACTGACCTCTGATATCACCCGGTCCTCACTATCCTCCTCAAAATCCTCAAAGTCTTCATCTTTTGCTTCCCATTGTATTCCCTCTTTTTCCTACGGAAGCAAAAACACCAGAAAACATTTAAAGGCTGTTTTCTTTTTTAGGTTGGATGTAGAAAAAACAGGAACTAGAAAAGCCACAGAGCTGTCCTGGCCTTTTGTCTCAAACAAGCCATCAAGGTGAATCTGTGAGCTTTCCTTTGGTCTAATGTGTAAATGTGAGACCAAAGCATGAGCTGAGAGGAATGTGGAGTCAGGAGACTTTCGTCGAAGTCGTTCAGGCACTATCGTATGCGGGTATGAAGGGTAGAGTTCATGAAAAATGGATCATTGCTCCAAGGGAACTAATCCTGGATGAATAAAGGTTAAAAAAAGAACAACCTGATTTATGTAACACCTATTTTATGCAACCCATATTCTTGTTCCACTGTCCCAGAGCATTGAGGTTGTTTGGAGAAAATGGATATGAAGTGTTGTTTATTACACTTGTGTACACAGAGGTTAAACCGGACCAGCTCAGCCCCACTTACAGAACGTCAACTCTTCACATTTAGAGAAAAAAAGCAAAACTTCTGATCTCACCAATAAAAATAAAAAACAATAAAAGGTTTTTTTTTTTAATCATACTGTTGTCTACATGTTGTGGAAAGTTGGCTCAGATTCAAAGCATTGCAAGCATGACCCTGCCATCATGTGAACGTGCACGTCCAGATGTGAGTAAAGATGAGAGTCGTCTTCAATTAGGAAATGATTCAATTGCTTGCAATGACAGGACGACACATCATTAGTCATGCTAGCGTACTACACAACACAATGGAAATAACTGGAAATACCAGCAACTTGATAGGGGAGCTGCTGGCATTAGAAAGCTTTGCAGTTTTCTATATCAAACTGCAGTACATCACTTTTACGGCCTTATAGATGACTGAATATTCTTAACTCATATTTATGCTCTGGAGAAAAGAGCCATTCAAATGAGGCCCTGCAAGCAAACACTAAAGCACGCAATCTTTGCAAAGAAAGGAAGAAAAGAAATGAAAGCAAAGAAAGAAAACAGACCTGTGTTGTTTGAGGAAGATAACAGCACTGGTTCAGTCTAAAATCATGCATGCTTATGACTGATCTGTGTAGAAATCAATCGACAAGATATAAGTAAGAATATAAATGCTAAATCAAGCTGAGGAGACAAACAAAGAGACTAATGAAGAAGTGGCATTAAAATCCGATGGGCCAACAAAGTCTGATCATTAAGATTTGGCTTTTCTAAAAGAACCATGCCACTGTGCAAAGCAACATTCATACCAGATTTTTGTCAGGAAGGAGTACAATTTATACACTCACTCACAGAGCTCCTCTAAAATATCAATAAATTGTGAGTTTATGCCCACATGCACAGCCTCCCTCGCCATACCTGTTCTGAGAGGGAAATAACTCTTTGGTAGCTGTTAAAAATGTAATTTTTGTTTTATACGACATGATAAGAGATAGTTAGATCCCCAGGAATGGAAATCCTAAACATTGATAGCTAATGGGTATTTTAGTTTACTGTGACTCATGAGGGCGTGACTCAGTTATGGAGCTTCTGGGCTGCATTTGCAGCCTCCACTAACTCACAGACGATACAGTGGTTACTCGGGAGCATTAAAATGTATGATGCTGGACGGCCAGAGAGCAGTGCTAGAGATAACTGCCTCGTCCTCCACACGAGACTATGAAGAAACAGCAGTGTGTTTAGTGAGGGGCTTCTATAGGCTTAACAAGGTACAGGAGTACATCCAACCTGCAGCCGTCAGCATCTACAAGATCTTAAGTTGATCTTTTTTTCTTTTTCTTTTTTTTACAAGCAATTAATGATTTATGATGGTTTATGAATGATTATTTCATTATACAATGAGTAATTTAAAACTGCATTAGGACATAAAGTCATACATTAATTACAGGTGGGGACACCTCGAATGACAGGCAAAAATAGCCGCAGCTACCCCTCAGACATGCGAAAGCATCCACAGATTTAACTCATACTACTGGCTGCAAAATGCATCCTCAATGCTGGGTTCAGGCGTCTTTTTTTTCTGTTTTGTTTTGTGACATCACCTATACTGCTACTGTCACGGATCAGAGCAGAAGGAGAAGAGAAGATAGGACCCAAAAGCAGGACTCGGAATATGGAGTGGAATATGATTTAAAGGGGAAATGAACTGAAATGTGTTTTAGTGCTAGTGTTTTGTGCTATGTGGAGAGTTAGAGAGGTAATTTCATGACATCACACACACACCATCTTTCTGTGTTGATCTCCAGCCCTATGTTTACCGACCAGTCCACCATCTATGTTCACATGAACCGCCGCCTCCGCTCTCCTCTTGCAGCCCTAGGTGCACCTTCCTTATAAACGCCTGCAGTAAGCCAACAATGGCACTGTGTATTTGGACTGAAACATTCAGCAGGTGCCTGATGCACAAAAGTAGGATTCCAACATACAGGATAAATACCAAAACCAGACTTGTTGAATCTAAACTATGGGTGTCTCGGCTTAGCTGGTTGGACAATGAGCAAGCCGGGATGACCAGACACGGATTCATCAAGTCAAGCAAAACTTATCTTAGCCAAGTACGCGCTGGTAGCTTCCTTATTAGTCTACCTAGAAGCCTACAAAGAATCAAAATTAAAGGAAACACCATTGTGTCTATAAAACAAAGAGAAAGCGTAGCCAAGTACTGCCAACTGAATGAATGAGTAAGTAGTGCACAAATCCACACTCACTGCCCCGCTGAAACCATCACAAGTACAGTCTGTATAGTTAATTATCATAATCGAAAACGTAGCTGTTATCTGATTATGAATCAGTTGAAGATGTAAATTTTTGCGTCTGTATTAAAGCACTAACAGATGTTTTTATCTCCTTCTCTGGACACAGAAGATTCTGCAACATCAGACAGGATTTTACAGGATTGCAGGTGAGAGAAGCTACAAATTACAGATTAAAATGTTACCAGCTAGTAGGAGACTCGTTGCTTTGTGTTACAGGCTTCTCTAATGTCTGCACCTATGTTTTGATATAATCTTTATTTTACCAGGCAATATCTTATTCACAATGTTGATCTGTGGACCAGAAAGCACTTGTAGGGACAATTTTTTTTTTTTTTTAAATAAAAACATTACATAATAATGCAAAAAATTTAAATAAATCATCAAATCAAAATAAATTTCCCCTCAGGTGCCAATCAGGGTGATTATGTGATCAGCAAATCCTTTTTCAGCATTAATGTTCAGTCAACGTGGTCTTTTTATATTAATAAATATGGAACATTGCTTGTGATTTGCATTGACTGATTTAATGATTCACATCTTATCATTTCAGATGGTCTGCAAAGCCGACTGGCTTTGCTGTCTGACTTAGTCCATGACTCCAGAGTCTTTCAGACCTCTGCATGGTATTAGCACCAATCACAAAGTGAGCCACACAAACTCTATTATTAATCACTGTTCACGTCATGGCTGGATCAGGAATATCTCTGTATTTATGACATTGTAATAATGACTTTCTGTTTTCCCAGGTCCTGAATTCTCTACTTTTACAATTCTCTGGTGTACTGCTGGTGAACAGAGGGTATACCTACCAGCCTTTTCACCTCACACTACTTGCAGACTCTCAGGAAGCATAGCAGGCATATAATATTGCCCATGCCAGAAATACAAATAGAAATTACCTTTAACCTACTGAAGGCACACGAGGAACATGGGACATCACAGTGACCTTCACTTTCCTCCACAATGTGGCCATTATTCTACTTAATATACATGCTACCAGTTTAAGGTAAATATGTCCTGCAATGGCAATAGATTCAGTGTACATTTTAAAAATATGTGGCCTGTAGACTGAGTATACAGTCCTGCAGAGAGGCAACTGCATCCATGCATGGGTCTGTTCACTTGTCATATATGGATCTGTCCGGCATTTATTCCAGTGTATTTGAGAGGTTCAAAATTTCACTGTAAGAAACACTGCTAAAACTAAAGAGGCTACAGTTTAACTCTGAGCTAGCTCCTCCTCTCCTGTATGTAACTACATAAACGTAAGTTACTTTGACATGTTCCATGAGTCGTGCTAATGTTTTGGTCAGTGGTTTTGCATTTTGGACAGCAGTTTGCAACCATGGAGAGTGTGTGGGGGAAGGAGGTGTGGCTCATGACGCACTTTATTTTGGTCTGCTCAACAGAAAATCTTGCGGTGAAACAATTTTGCTTTTGGCTCCTTTAGTAAAACAAAGAGATGCAACTCTGGTGGAGAACTGACAAATAAAGACTTGGAAAGCCCACATTCACTGGCAACACAGCAAGCACGATGAACTGGCAAAAGACAAAGGAAAACCAGAACCTTAAATATTGAGGGACTAAATTACAAACTAGAAGCAGATGTGATAATTAACAACCGGATACTGGAACAGGAAATAAAGTAAAAAATAATACCCAAGGGGAAAGATCCTAAAAAGTAAAACAGGAAGCAAAACAGAAGGACTAAAAGACAGCAGACTAGAAGCATAAATATAAAAAAAGAAATCAAAATAACTAAACCAAGAACTCAGCCACCATGACAGCTACCCTTAAGAGTAAACACCGTTTTTAATTTGCATCAGATCAGTCAGTGGGTCTGTAGCTGTCTGACTTTCAATGCTTCAAAAGATCATTTCAGCTGCTTTGCTGTTGACATATGCTGTGTCAACCTCCTCCTCTTACAGGTCTACCCCGTGATACTGGCCATTTTTCAACAGCAACAACTATGTTTAGCCTCTGAAGATGCAACCATCAAATACAAGTCTAGTAGATTTCACATGTTTCCCTTTGGTCGAACCTCCAACATTAATTTAGGCAGTTTCACACTAGCATAAAAGTTCATTTAAACCAATCTGGGCTTAAATGACTAATCTACCTCGTTTGCCACGCTGATTCAGAACAAAAAACTTCACTGTTTAATGGAAAGGAGAAATGCGCATTAGCAGTTTTAATTGTGACATTACTGAATAGAATTACACACCTCTTCACCCCTTTTGTTTTTGTCTGCTTGCTGCCAGATAACCACTTAAATGATGCGGCTACAAAGCATCTATTCATCTGGAGCTGTTTTGATTTTTTTTTTCTCTTCCAACAAGGTATGACAAGTAGCCATGTAGCTTAGGAAATAAAACACAAAGATACAAATGCAGAGCAGAGCAATAGAAAAAAAGGAGCAGAAGTGGCCCTGTGCAGCTCTACTCACACAGTGGGGACAGCTCCACTTGCCCTCAGGGGCTTTGTCCAGCTCTGGCTCGAGGCATACAAGGTGATACGCTCGTGGACATGTGTCACACAGGATGATCTCTCCGCCCTGCTGACATACTTCGCAATAGTCTTGGTGATCGGTCTCATAGCCGTCCCCATCTTCCTCGCCTGGGACTGGAAAGACAACAGGATGTAACACATGCTGACAAGCGATAGAAACAGGAGACAGAGCCAAATTACACCCTGCCTCGTCTAGACAGCAATAACAATGACCTTAATAGTGAATAATTTTAAATTTACGCATGATATTTCTTTTTAAATGTCCATTTCAAGTAGTTTTATTAAAGCAGAAACTGTCATTTTTATATGTTTGATTTATACTTTAACTGATTCTTGAGATCATTCAGTGGGTATTTTATGCTTTAAATTCTTTGCTTTAATATGTGCCTATAAATCCCTGATATATAAATCACAAAAAATGCAATTTCTAGTTGGGAAAAGAAAAAAATATCTGTAGGTAATAGGATAAAACAGGGGTCCTCAAGAGCTAACATCCGCTGCAGGCAGGTGCAGAAGATGCCGACAAGTTGTTGGAGAATCAAGTCTGTTTTACCAGGAAAATACTAAATTTTTCAGGATTTTAGCTCTCGAAGACCAGAGTTGGTGACCCCTGGGATAAAGTATCTGCTATAGAAGTCACAAGTAAACTTTAACCAGTTCACAGCCTTCACAAACAGGAGAACAGGGGGATATACACTGGTCCAAACTCTTGAATTTAGACCACAAACAGGTAGCTTGGCAAGATTGATTTTCTAAATGTAAGCATTTACATCATTACCTGCAGTGCATTCTGAATATGTGCACTATATTTTAGATTTTTGGTAGGATTTGCAGTTTTAGACCTGGCAATGTATTATCTAATTATTTTTTTACTTTATTTGTTTAATACGGGACAGTGCATATTCATAAACATTACTGTAAATATGCCAGAATTAGCCAGAAGGTTATTTTTCATCTGCAGTCCCTGAGCAGATGTAAAAAGTCACCCTAAAAGAGCAAGTCCAAATTTACATATTTACATGATAAAATTACGATAATACACATGGCGACAGAGCACACTATCAATCAGCACAACAAAAAAAAACAACAACACAAAACTCACAAACTCACACACAAGGCAAGATGGCAGCAAGGGGCAATGACAGCAGATTTAGTAATGTTGACAGCTCTGATTGTTAGTGAACCATTTCTTTATCTGTGTCTTGAATTAATTATATGTATTTAGATTTCTGATGATTATGGGGGTTAGGTTTTATTCAATTGCTGCTCGAACAGAAAAAGCATAACTCATACACATATAAGGCTAAACTGATCAGCTCATGTAAGAAACATGTTACTCTTGACAAATATAAACATTTGAATTGAGTTAATATAAATATTACAGCTCAATTACCCATGAATGAGCGGTACAGCTGGGTTCACCTGCCCACTTTTATACCCAAACAGTGAATGGCACATGGATGCCGTGTTTTACTGGGTCATAAACTGCGGAGAGGTCGAGCAAGATATGAAAAGACTGTGCTGCAGCTCTACCTGCTGCTGAGGCCTCTGTCACAGAAATCAGAGCTGTATGCGTAACGGCCAACTAGCTCGAGGAAGTTGTGCCGTGAGAGGAGATCTAATATTTGCTTGAAAACTGCCCTTTTGGTAACCTTTTGAAACAGCAAGAGTGGTCGATAGTTCTCAGCTTGACAAGTGCTTTTGGAGCTGAGGTGCATTCTTTAAGAATTTAAAACACTGAAGTACACGAATTGAACTGATAAAGGTGGATGTGCTGTGATTGATGTGACTGTGTACGGTCCGTATCTTACTTTTCTTCTTCTTCTTGGTGGGTCGTCCCCGCTTGTTCTTCTTCACTCGGCCAGAGCTGTCAGAGCGAACCGAGGAGCTGTGAACACTCGAGTCCTCCTGCTCTGACTCTTCCTCGTCCATGTCATCGCTCTAACAGGACAAAAGAAACCATGGGGGAGGTGAATAAAAAAATAAAATAAGGCAGGTACATGAGCAACAATGTAATGTACACTTTAAACTTTACACCTACAGAGCAGCTCTTCTTCCTCTTGGTACCTATAGGTGATAACTTGATACGGATCGGGGCCATTTTTTTAGCCTTGGCTACAGCCGAAGCCTTCTTCTTGTCTGGCACTCGAGGACTCTTACTACGTTTCTTATAGCCTGGACCTGGACAGATAATTAGATAACAAATATGACTGCTGGAAAGAATAAGAAAAATTAAACTTTAAAGGCATGACAAATAGAATGTGTACAATATCAACACGGAAGCAGGAGTACATGCACATATATTGCTGCTACATCGTGGTGTAAATTTACTTTTACTGAACTACACACAAACAACACTAAGCTAGAAGAGCAAAGGAAATGATCCGATCTGAAGCAGAACACCGACCTTTGCCTTCTTTCGTCTTGGCCTTTCTGATTGGTGGTGGTTGAGGCGGCGGTGGCTCAGGAGAGGCAGTTGCTGCGGAGACCTGCTCGGCAACAGCGATGGCGGCAGCGGCGGCAGCAGCTGCAACAGCAGCCGCATTGCCTTTGAAAGGGTTGTTAGAACTGAACTCCCTCCACTTGACCCCCAGGATGGTCATCATCTTTGACATGGGGATCTTGGGGTTCTTCTTGGCTATCATTGGCCTGGAAGTGTAAAAAAAAGACACGACTATTCTGGTAAATTCTGTGAATTAACAAAGGTTTTAATTTTGACTAAATGGACTTGAAACAATGCGGACTCTGCGCCGGTCTGTCGTGGTGAAGAAGGAGCTGAGCCAGAGCGCAAAGCTCTCGATTTACCAGTCGATCTACGTTCCTAACCTCACCTATGGTCATGAGCTGTGGGTCGTGACCAAAAGAACAAGATCTTGTATACAGGCGGCTGATATGAGTTTCCTCTGCAGGGTGGCCGGGCTCTCCCTTAGAGATAGGGTGAGGAGCTCGGTCATCCGGGAGGAGCTCAGAGTAGAGCCACTGCTCCTCCGCATCGAGAGGAACCAGTTGAGGTGGCTCAGACATCTGGTTAGGATGCTTCCTGGACATCCCTGGCGGGGTGTTCTGGGTTCGTCCCTCTGGGAGGAAACCAACAGGAAGACCCAGGACACGCTGGAGGGATTATATCTCTCGACTGGCCTGGGAACACCTCGGGATCCCCCCACAGAGTTGGCAAATGTGGCTGGAGAGAGGGAAGTCTGGGCTTCTCTGCTAAGGCTGCTGCCTCCGCGACCCGACCCCGGATAAGCAGCGAAAGATGGATGGATGGACTTGAAACAACCAAATAACTGGGACATAAACCCGCATCAGTCCTTGTGGATTATTAATGTTATCAGAGCGAATGCAGGTGTGAGACACACATGTCCAAGCTCAAGCAGCCTCTGACACAGTCTGTGCTTCTGCCAGACTTAATGCAACAGGCTGGGATGACAAAGACGCAGGTGCCAGAGGAAGACAAGAAAAAAAATAAAACTCTGTGTTAATGGCCCGCTAGTTATCTCTCACCAGAGAGTTTTAGCTGCAGTAAGTAATGTTTTGATTGCAGCAGGGATTGCTAGAAAGAATCCTTGTTAGCAGGGCGAGTATACTACAAATGCTTGGCTTCGCACAGCATATACGACATGGAGCCACATACCACAAAGAGATCTAAGTCTCTAAGGCTTGTCATGTGAGCTGCGTGCTGACATTAAGCTTACAAGAACATGCAGACACTGTGGGGAAGTTTCTCTCTAAGGAGGGAAGCTAAACGGCTAGCGCAGGAGTTAGCAAAGCAACTCGGTCTACCAACACACAGCAGATCTAGTGGTGTTTTCACATGTCGTCATCCAAATCTGCAGCCAGCAACACCACAACCATGTGCAGAACAAATAATAACAAAAAAACAAGGTAGCCGTACCTCATAAACTGACTGAAGGCTTTGTAGTTGGTGAGTTCCCTGTAGTCCTCCTCTGTGAAGGTATGATCAACATCCTCCAGACCCCATTCCTTTGCCAGCTGCGCAGAAGTTTTCTGCTCTAATGGTTGCTGAGAAGAAATCCCCAATCAGACCACAAATTAAGTCAGACTCATCTGAGATCATTTTATAGGGGGCTTCTGGGAGGCAAGCTGAACTCTTTACCTTTGTTGTTTCCTCCTGACTGCTGTCTCTGTCCCCATCATCTTTTTTCTTCCTCTTGGTTTTCTTCTCCTTCCTTTCTTTGTGTTTCTTCTTTTTCTTTTTTTCACCAGAGCCATAGTCGCTGGCTACGCTGTCTGAGTTCTCCCCGTAGTCTCTTTCTCTGTCAGAGTTTCGCTCTACATCGCTGTCCTGCGGCGCACATGAAAGAAAATTTAGAAACCCACGGTGTCAAGCAGGGAGAGGCGGGAAAAAAAAAATCAGGGTAGACAATATAATAAACTTACAATCTTTTTGCGTTTTTTTGCTTTAACAGGTTTCCCCTCTTTCTCTTTCTTCTTTGCGTCCTTCTTTTTCTTTGGCCGGCCTTTCTTCCTGCACGGGACTTCTCTTTCTGAGATCTCCGCTTTGTCGTCTGGGTTCAGAGAAAGCATGAAAGAAAGTCAGCTATCAGTATCAGCCCAACAATAATCTTGTCAAAACACCTCTCAACAGGGCGGCTAATCCCCACTGAACATGATTACGCGCAACAAAAGCTGAATGATCGCTATAGTGGTGTCAGTGACCTCTGACCTCATCTGAACTGTGACACATGGTGAATTAGTTTGTGAGAGGGGCTTTAAGTAGATCTGACAGCTGGTATCAGTGATGCAGTAGGAAAAGGATCATTTGTTAAACACCAACATATTTATGTACATGACTATAACTTATATTTTCTTGCTTTTTTTCCAACAATACACAAAGAGAAGTGTAATTCCAAGCCAGATTCCTGCAGTTTTACCATCTATATTTGGTGTTTGTGCTTAATATCATCCACACTTCTAAGTAAAAGGAATTTTTTTAAATATCTGCTCCTACTTTTAGAAGCGAACAAATTATTTAAAAGGCCATGTTTGTCTTGCACATTGTGGGAACTGGAGAATCTCAAGTACATGACAAGATGTCTTTGCTCTCAGGGAGCTTACGATGTGGTACCTGGGCATTATCCCACTCACACGGGAAAACAATTTAACCTGCACCCTGACCTGGCATGGAGCTCAGAGGAAACACAGTATGATGCAAGGAGATAGCAGCTTCAGTCTCAGAAAGGAAGCAGCAAAGCGTTAAACCAGAACCAAAATATGGGCTGCGGTCTGCTGCCTGTTTGATAGGATAAGCTACGTTTTTGTTTTTTTTGTTTTTTTTTTTGCTTGGATTTTTATTGTCTGCCTTTGTTGGTGCGCGCTCCCACCCGCAGCAACAACACCCACCCCCTCCACCACCACCTCCTCTTCACTCCCAACCCGTCCGACAACTAGCTTCCCCGCGTACCCGTGCAGTGTGCAGCTGCCGATGAAACGCCGGGGGCGGCAGCAGAACGCACGCAGATCCCGGTGATTCAGAGGCCGGCGGTAGCGCGGTGAACTGGAACGACTTCAGCAATTCCCACACGGGGACCGAGACCACCGCTGTGACCGCTGCGAGAGGTCGTGAGGGGGTTAAGGTCCTTGACAGGAACACTAATTTATGTGTCTGGCACGGCTCAGCAGCGACGTCGTGTCGAGTTTATGAAATAAAGACAAAGCATGGAGGATTCCTGTCATTCATACAAGCGAGAAAATTATAGCCCACAGCCTGTAATAACCACCCTGTATTAACCTCATTTTGACGCATCCATTGAATATTATATTGACAGTATGGTGTGTTTTTATTAATAAACTGTAACATTTCAGGTTCTTACAGCTAGCCAGCCTCTATACTTTCGGCACCCTTCACTCAGCCTCACTGCAACCTCGAGCAAGTTCACTGTCAGAAACTTCCAGAATATCACGCAGCCAGTCAATCACCGCCTGACAATCAATTCCCAACACAGCTGCTGACTCCTATGGTCAAAAAACTGAAATAAACAAATGAATAAATAATAATATGCCGCTATGTACGAGGAAATAGATCACAGCTGAAGCTTTTGTTCGGTCTTATTATTTGTACAGAAGCAACTAAGCGCTGAGCAGTCACACCTTTCTGTCCTGCAAGTGAGCAGCATGCAGCAGCAGTGTCCTATTTTGACCTGTCATAGCGACGTTGAGGGTGACGGTGTGGCAAGTTTATGTCTCATTTCACACCATCACCCGGCTTTCACGTCTCCACTGCAAAAGCATCTTCCACTCCTCTCCAACTGGGTAACAAATTCATAGCCTCCGGCGGGGGAGTCCATGTTTTTTCTCTCCTCTGTCACTCCTTTTTTTTTTCTCTCTCTTCTTCTTCTTTTTAAGCTTTTTAACCTTCAAGGCGACCTTTTTTACCCCCACAGTCTGAGCTTCCCTGACACGTCCTGCGTGCCTGTGGGAGCTGTCAGGAGGATTTAAGGGACAAACAGCAACTTTTGATGATGGCAGAGAGACGTGTGAGCTTTGCAGCCACTGAAGAGTTGGCTTAAACTTTGCTGGAATGTGCAGGAGGTGAAGAGGAAGCTGAGGGATGACAGTGTGCGCACACTACATTAGCGGCAACACTTTTTTTTTTGTTCTTTTTTTGTCTGCGTGATTTTTGCGAGCTGGAGTTTGCAAAGCGCGTTCTCGTGTTCCCCCCCCCCCCCCCCCCCCCCTAGCTTCTCACGTATAGCAGTAAATATGACACCACTAGCAACATTGAGGCACCACAACCGGAGATAAGCGTTAGTTTAGTCGCGTGTCTCTACTTTAAAAAAAATGTTAAGTGTTTCTATTGTGTGCATGTGTATGCGCGCACTCGACGACTGCTGGTCTCTACTGTACGGTTCTGGACATTGGACAAGCACAGATACGGAGATACTTCAAAACCTGCGCTTTCTTCCACCCCACACCAGCAAATTTTCCTGAAACAAAAGTGTGTCTTGTTTTTGGTTTTTTTGTTTTTTGTTTTTTTATTTCGTGCGCGCGCTCCCGACTTGTCCGGCCAGTTTTCTCCGTTACAGTACCTGGCGCGGCTGGTGTTGCAGTTTCCCGAGGCGCCGCCGGCGAGTTTATGTCGCTTGCGTTCTCGTCTAGGTCTCCGTCGTCGTCTTCTTCATCAAAATCTCCTCCCTCGGAATTAACCACCATGCCCTCGTCTTCCTCACAGGACCGGAGAGGAGAGGACATTATATTCCTGTCATTTGGTTCCGTCCTTGTATTCAAAAAAGCGTATTCTTGCCCGAATATGTGATATTTATTTAATATTCAAATCGGCACAGAAAAAAGTGGGGGGCGTTTTGGAATATTTTACACAAGGCAGAGCAACAAAGATGGCCGCCCTCTTATATTTATTTTTTAACAACCCCCCCAATAAGAAAAAATCCCCTTACATAAAAAATGGCTGACTATATTATTTCAGAACGCACCCCCCTCCTCCTTTCTCTATCTCTCTGCGTCTCTCTTTCTCCCTCTGCGCGCCCCCTCCCTCCTTAAAAACGTACACATTGTTACAAGAAAAAGGGGTGTGTGACTGCATGTAAGTTACATTGTTACTTGTTTGTTTCTTTTCTGTCTACCCCCCTCTCTCTTTCCCCTCTCCCTCTCTCTCCCAAGTCCGGATCAGTCACGAATCCGACAGACCTGCGTGGTGTCACTGTCACTTGCAAGATCACACGCAACAACTCTCACTGTCTGCATTGCAGAGCCCGACACAAATCTATCAAATATGGCCACCTTATATTCTCCGGAGCCCCCACCGCTGTATAGAAAATAATTTTGGAGCAGCGGCGTCGTGCATGTGCACGCACACACACACACACACACACACACACACACACACACACACACACACACACACACGTGTGTGTGTGTGTGTGAGTGCTGGGGAGGGATTGAGAGAGGGGGGTTGGGAAAATCTGCCGCAGCCATGCCCAGACTTACATCAGATTGTATTGCTTAAAAATTAACTACTTGTGGTGGGGATGAAAACAATTCAGAATATGCTAACCAGCCACACGTAAAGGCACAAAAGCACGCGCTCTGCAGCTCTAATGAACAAGTCTGGCACAAAAAAAGTAAGGTATTCCTGGAGACTTTTAACTGTAAGTTTAAAACTCTCATTAGCAGCAGGATGTGTCAGCTGGATGGCAGTAAGGCCATGGGAATCCCTCCACAGCCAGCCCTCAGTGGGTGCTGCTCCGGGCACTCTTGTTTTGACAAAAGGACCCCCCCCCCCTGTTCTTCTTTTTTTAATCTAAAGGAAATTAAATAAAATATGGAGAAAAGAGATTCTGATGAGTCTTTGTTTAAAAGAAAAAATCTGTTTTACTGAACATTTTCCAACATTTTTCTCTGCAGGATAATAGTAATTGTGTTCCAATTGGAAAAACATTTTCCCTCTAATATTTAATTTATTCTATTTTATCTGCATTCCAACTAAAACAGTCTAACCAGCAAGTGTGGGCTTTCATCATCATCATCCTCTGGGCCACTTATAGCCCTGAAATTTTGGCCTTTTCCTCCAGAGAAAGGCCTGTTAGATACTGGGGTTCAGAGTAAAAGTTCAGGTCATTTGGAGTACATGGCATAGCTTGACATGTCAAACATATATCAGGCTCAATAGCCTGTTTAGACATCATACATACTGACTCATCTCAGTAGACAGTATCAAAGCTGAGTCCCAATTCAGTAGCCTAAATATATCTGCATGTTTTTATGTTTAAAAAGAAAAAGATTTTTAAAAAAAATAATAAAAAAAAGGTTAATTACTGGAGGAAAATCTGAATGTCTGCCCTGCAGAATGCACTGCAGAGATTTACAGGGATTCACATGTACTAATATGCTCACAAAGCCAAACTGCATGACAAAAACAATACAGGACAGCCAAGCATTACACTGTGTTATGATTCCCACAAAAACACTGTAAGTTCATGTGGTGAGTATCTAAGTTTCATTATGTGCAATATTCACAAATGTATGCAGGTGTGTGTCGCCTTGTCTTCACTTGCCGGGACATCTGACAAGAGCTGAGCCACAGTTTATGATATCAGTAGCAAATATTCAAGCTTTAAAGAGTTAAACTTTTGTGTTTCCTCAATATATCGTTTAATATTTACGACAGAATAATTTCTTAATGTTACAATTTTTCATTTTCTTATGCAAACTGAACATGTTTTGTGTGACGACTGTTAATTTCCCTCCCAAATAGGAGGATTATTTAGTGGCCCTCCAAATGCCCACATAAAATAGCTTTATTACATAATAACCACATGTAGGCCCAGGCTGGACAATTTAATATTTGGTTAAATTTGATTAAACAGCTGTGCAAGTATTTTAAAAGTTACAGATAATACAGCCTGAACTTTCTTCAAATGCAGTTATTCTAAGATAAAACAACTTTTCTGATTCTTATGTAACTCAGGTCCTTTTGTTTCCCACCCTTTCGGTGTTCGATGTTAACAACAAGCTCTGCTTCATCAGCTGCAGCCTCCACAAGTTCCCCAGTTCTGTCTTTTCTGCTGTGCATTTGTCTCTCTGCCGCAACAGGTGCCTGAGCCGACCCAGCTCAGCTCCAGAAATGAGACGAGAGGAATTTTTGGGTGCTTGATCCAACAGCCACATCTGCCAAGAGAGAGACAGTGCATTGCACGACGCACAAGGAGAAGGAGGGCTGTGCTGCAAAAGAGCAGGAGTGTGTGACTGGAACGCTCTCCTCCAAAAGAGCCTTTGGCTACTGAGGTGTCTGACGGTGCCAGACTGAGAGGCTGGCGAGTTAGTGTGTGGCTTATGTACCCTCACACACAGCAGTTGGAGTCATGACAGTGCATGTATTGCAGCATGTGACTTCAAAAAGGAAGGAAGGTGAAACCAGTCAGGACTCTAAATGCTGCAGGCCCTGACACACTAATGACCCGGCGCCCCCTCCACTGCCTCCTGTGTCCGTTTGGCGGCAAGAGATGTCGAGGATGAGAGAGAAAAAGAGCCTCCCCTGGGTGCTGCACGCCAGATAACCTAGATTTTATGCAGAATGACACACAGAGGAAGACACGGGCTCCTGTGCTTCACTCAGAGCTGAGCTGTCTGAACTCAGGCAACCCAGGGAGAAGATAATGCTAAATAACAGTCCCAAAGAGGGAAAAAAGCCTGCAGTTGGATTTATTTAGGAGAAGAAGGACTTCTCATTGCTTAGCTTTACTTATAGTGAAAACAAGCACGTCCAAACCAAAGAATGATATTTTTCTTTTTTGTGTTTGGTAACATTTGACACACTTAATGTGTTTAATTATGGATCTTCTTCTTTTTGAGAGCATTTTCTGAAGGCGTCTCATCAGCCTTTCATGTGGAGCAGTCTTTTAATCTGCTCGTATGAAGATTTTAGCTGTCGTCTCTAAATGAAACCTCCTTAACAACTGCTAGAAAACCAACACAAAAGCAGTCAGTGAAATTTCCACAGTATATTCAATTCAACTCTATTTTTATAGCACCAGTTCACAACAACGTCCTCTCAGGGCACTTTAAAGACATATCAGTATAAGCTGATTTATAATAAATATTCTAGTTCATGAAAACGAACAGACTGTACTGAATCTGGACTTTGACCCAGTCCTCCATCCTGATGTGACAGTGTGTCCTAACACCAAAAGTGACCATAAGTAAAGGTAGGTTGACCGGTAAAAATGACGACTTTCATCTCATCTTCTTCCCTACAGCAGACCACCACAGTGTCCGCATCACTGCAGACCCCCCCCCCCCCCCCCCCCCCCCCCCCCCCCCCCTGATCCTTTGGTCAATCTCCCGCTCCATCCTTCCCTCACCTGTGAACAAGAAACAAAGACATTAAACTTCTGCACTTGGAATAGGACTTCATTCCTGACCTGGAGAAGACACTCCACCCTTTTCCAGCTGAGCACAGTGGTCCTGGATTAGGAGGTGCTGATTGTCATTCCAGCTACTTTCCACTGTTTAGAAATTCACCAGCAAGAACCAGAGATCACAGCCTGATGCAGCCAATAGAAACCACATTGTCTAAAAAAAAAAAAAAAAGCAGGGACCTAATCTTGAGACCACCATAATGGATTCCCTCAACACCATGGCTGTGCCTATTCATTCTGTCCATAAAAGTCATGAACTGAACATTTTTACATGAAAAGAAAAAAAACAAAACAAACAAACATTATTCACTGATCTTTGACAGCAAAAACACAAGTTTCAGAGTCTAACAGTGCAGAAGTATTTTCTACTTTTATCAACACAAGGTAATCTAGCAGTTCTCTGTAATCACTGCACATCATGTCAGTAAAACACCCAGGATCAAATATCATCCGAGATACACTCTATCCGGATTTATATTCTGTTGATGGTGTTAATATATTTTTAGTTTAATGTAAAATGACAGTAATTTTTTTTTAAAGTTCTGTACCTGCCAAAGTTTCAGGTTGTTTGTGAAAACAGAGCTTGCCTCATTTGTTCATCATGTTATGTTTCATTCTCTTGCTAGGAAAAAATGCCGACCACTCTTCTCCTTTGGGTTTTCCCCCATTTAGCATATAATTTGTTGTGATTAAGTTAAAGAAAAAAAAGCTTTTTTTTCTTTTCCCTTCATATATATATATATGAATATAGAACGCATCTTTGATTAATTTAAAATGAACTGGTTTGGTAATTCTTCATGTTATTATTCATGTAAAGAAAAAAGCCTGCAATTTCACAGTCTCATTTTAATAATTTTGTAAATTTGTTGTTATAACTTTAATAATTTGGTGGTATTGAAACACACACAAAAAAACTTATAAAGATATAATTGGGCTTGAGCCTTCATTCTCATGTGTAGTAGCAGAAAATGAGAGCGAGAGGAAGAGAGAGAGAGAGAGAGAGAGAGAGAGAGAGAGAGAGAGAGAGAGTGTTCCGTTTTTTTTTTAGCTGGTCCGTCACTAAAAGTGTTCCGTGAGCAACTGTAACATCAGAAGGGGGAGGTTATGGCAACAATGATTGAAGAAAATGGTCCTTCGACTCATGTACGTATTTCATACTTAACATTTTTCAGTTTTAGTATCAACTAGGTCATTTGCGCCACTTCAGCTGCTAAATATGAGGGAAGAAACGCTTTTCGGCAAACAAATAAACTAAGTCAAGGCTTTAGATGTGGCTAAACGTTAGCCAGTGGCTAACAAGTTAGCTGGTATGCAATGTTTCATCTTTTCACACCGAAACTTGACCACATATTCCCATAAAAATGTAATGTACATGTCCTTGAGGCATTTCAATTAAAAGTTCCGAATGATGAACTAAAAAAACATTCAGATATCTGACCAGATCTGCACTTTTCTATCAGTAGACATCTTTGTCAGAATCTAAAAATCAACATATTCCTGTTAAGTGGATCTGTTTATTAGAAAAAGCGTAAAATTTGCAGATACTGATACCCAAGGAAATTATTAAGTGCATCTAGAAGCAGCAACTTTATAGGAATTTTTGCACAATCAATAAGAACCAATGCGTTTTAAAGAGATGGTTTTGTTGTATCAAATGATCATTCCTTTCCCTGTCATTTTGGTCTCTTTGTGTTGCTTCCTCCCCCAGGAGCAGTCTGATGTGTCTTCATCCTCCCAGGCAAGGCAGAAACTGGAAGGGCTGCTGAACAAGAACATGAAGATCCGCATGACAGATGGACGGACTCTGGTGGGGCTCTTCCTCTGCACAGACCGGGACTGTAATGTCATCCTCGGCTCAGCTCAGGAATTTCTCAAATCCACAGGTAGGAACTTTTTGTTATCAACACAGTCTCAAAAGAGCGTAAAAATAATCCTACTGTACCAAGATTAAACCCTGATCCTCATTGGCCACAGTCCTTCACATTTGATGTTCCCCTGCTCCAACACACCTGACTCACATCAAATGGATCCATGCCTCTATAGTTCTGCACAGTGAATTATTAAAATCAGGTGTTGGAGCAGGGACCTCGTCCTGCATGGTCTATGTTTGTGTTGATGTCACTTATAATGCTGTTCAACTGTTATCCCTAGGAATGTCATGAACTTGTGTAGTGGTGAAACCAATGTAAGTAAACAGAAAAAATAAATATATTAATTAAAAGAACTGAAGAGAGGGAAGGGGAAAGGGGAGGAAGTAAAAAAAAAAAGAAAAGATAATAATGATAATGAGTAAACTAAATTTATTCTCATAGTGCTCTTTACATTATTGCCTTTTTACGCAATTTTGTTACATGATCAATAGTTACTGATTCTGACATCTCTAGTTGTGTAATTTCTGTGTTTTACATCAGTACATTGGCAGGAGTGTGGTGAGGTGTAAGAGTAAGCAAGTTTGTCTTGTTTTGTTTGTATCCTAAATATTGTTTTAAAAATGATCTGTTTAATTGTTGATTATAATGTATTGTTATGTTTTTGGACCCCCTCGAAAACAAGATGGTACGTCTCAAGGGGCATTCCTTAAAATAGAATAAGTAGGAAGGTAAAGGCTCCCTACCATTGACCTAATGTGAGAGAAATGGTAAACTACAGCAGTAGGCTGCAACAAAACACTAGTTATAATAATAATCATAAAATTTTTGTTTAAAATGACTGCTCTGATGCAAAAAATATCTTGTTTAAATGCCCGTATTCTCATCTCATCTGCTTCAATTGCTGTAGAAATGGAGCAACACAGGAGATTATTGGAGGGAGTACATATTGAGAATTTGACAAGTGGGCTGACGTCAATGATTATATCAGCAAATAGTTTTTAAGATAGAACAAACAGTAACGTGGGCTGGCGAAAAAGCCTGCCTATCTGTGTTTTTCACCAGAAGAAATAAAACCCCAGCCTGAACAGTTGTCCTCTTCTGTCCTCAGATACCTTCTCACAGGGCGAACCCAGAGTCCTGGGCCTGGCCATGATCCCAGGTCACCACGTGGTGTCCATTGAGGTGGAGGCTGACAGTCTTGAAGACGCACAGGGTTTTGGTGCCAACCACTGACAATCCCTGTCTGTTTGGACAGCACTCTACCTTCATTCACCTTTACTCAGCTGACTCCTGTTCAGTCAGATTTCGGGCTGGGGCTGAACCTGGAGACGATCGGACTATTTCTGGTCAGTTGCTACGGACAACGCTCTGGATTTAGCCATTTCCTCCATGACTGAAGGAAGAGTATTCGCCACCAGTGTGGACTCAGTATGTGTGTATGAATGAGGAGTTGTGTGCAAGCTTTGTGGGTGTGTAAGTGTCGAAGCATATGAGTGTTTTGAAATAAATCTTTATTTGAAGTTATTTCTGCAGCTTTGCTTCAAAATACTGAACAGAACATGAAGGAATTAGGACAATCACAGCTGGATATGTATGGTATGATCCACAAAGACCACTGCAAACATGGCTGATCGGGGAGGAAGAATGAGCAGAGACTGGATTGTTTAGATACTTTAATGCACTCAAGCATGTCAGCCAAGTTCAGTTTGGCAACAGGAAAATTGATGCCACTTACAGAAACCCTAAAAAAAAAAAAAAAAAAGGAACCCGTTCCTGTCAGATTTAAATACAGTCTGTCACATTTTGTTCACAACAAAAAGTAGAAGCAGTCAGTTTCCTTAATCTGTTCATTACAAAATAACTTAGTTTGTGCAACAAAATGAAAAAAAAAAAAAGAAAAAAAGCCTCGTTTCATTGTCTTCCACAGCTTCATCATTTGAGCCTCATTTACAAACTGCCCCTGCAACACTTCAGGTTTAACTTTGTGCAGTAGTCCCCTCCTATTAGATAAATATTATCCAAACCTCCTGCGTATGAAGTGCATTCAGTGTACCACAGAAATTTAAGCTCCCGCTCAGGTCAGTGTTGGCCATGTGCACTTTTCTATTTATAAATGAGGTTCTCATATAACTGCTGAAGACACAATTTGCAAAGAGTCCGCAGTAACATTTCAGGAGGGGAAAAGCTGTGGCGTGGTTTTTTTTTTTGTTTAATAACAGAAGAGTAGAAGTGCAAGTCTTTAAAGATGTTCACAGAAATTTGCAAAGAGAAATACATGATATTTGATTCGCTGATCAGTTGTAACATTTTTAATCCAAGAGACTACATTCTGCCTAATTACTGCATTTTAACCAAATCACAAGATGTAGTTGGATACGTTTACATCCGAATATATATATATATATATATGTATGACACCAGTGAGAAAACCGTAGAAACCAATTTTAGTTTAAAGCAAAATAAACAATCATGCCGTCCTACACCGATTTAAGATCCATAGGATTTCTTTACTTTTACACCTAGAAGTTTCATGTAAAAGTGCTCAAGTCTCATCATAAATATAAGAGCTTAACAAACCAAGTCTTTTGATGTCATTAAATAGAAAAGTCGGATTTCTCCACAGTAAATACACCTTAAATGTGGTCAAGAATATCTACTGGTTTCAGGTAACATGAAGTTCCTTTTACGAATACTGCGAGCCACAACGAAATGAAAAAGCGCACCGATGTTCTTCCAGGGGGTTGTCCCACCAGTTACTGCATCCAAAAGTCAAGTTTCAAAGAATGGCACTAAGAAAGAAATGAGTAATAAGAGCAGAAACATCCACTGCTTTCAATCACTGCCTTTTGTGTTTCCTCAAGCAGCAGCCGTGTGGACAAAACTTCATTTTTCTTCATCCACAGTGACGACTTGATTCAACGGGAACCAGTTAGGTTCTGTTATTGTGGTGAGAAGTCCAGTTTAAAAAAAAAAAAAAAAAAATCAATTCGAGGATTCGATGAAATGGCCTCCAAGCTGATGTACAAGTTCTGAGGAAGACTTCTCCAAAAATCCAGTTTGATTCTCCTCCCCAAGAAGTCCAAAAAGGGCGTAACCTCCCATGTGTTGATCGAGTCCTGCTCTCTAGTCGTACTCGAACTTGAAGTGGAAGCTGCCGCCAGACTCAAAAGGGTTGAAGTGAAACGGCCAGCCCCTCTGTCCTCCACCTCCTCCTTGCTGGTTCTCTGGGTCTAGAGGATCCTCGCCTGCATCAAACTTCTGTCTCATTTCTACAAAACAGATGGGTATGATGGACAAAAAAAAAAAAAAATTAAGATTAACAATAGGGAGTTTTCTTTATTGAGGTCTGTTCTGATCTGAACAACTCTTTAGTCATTCCTGAGTTTTAATGTTAGCGTTTTCTAAGCACCATTCAATAACGTGTTTATATCATTTTTAAGCTTGTATTTGTTACTTTGACTTATATAATCATCTCTCACTGTCAACTATTTCATGTCACATTTTGTTTATTGATATGTATCTACAGCCAGCAGCTTAACTTTATCAAACACAGACACACAAGTCACAAATTTGCGCTTTGATGCTTCTGTGTTTGTTCAGGCTAAGATGTAATGAATTTAAATGGTATCTTTTCAAGGTCCTGACAGTGAATTTTTGTCAGGACAGCAAGATGATTCCTCCAACATTATGCTAAACAGTATAAAGAAGCAGCTTAGTCTAAAGAACTGATGATGTCTCTGTGTGAAGGTGATTTGTATCGTCATTCACCACATTACTGATCTAAACAGTCATGTCTGCCACACAGACGAGACTGTTAGACATCTCTGCTACACAGAGCTGCACAGTTTTGCAAAGAAAGGAGGATGACACAGTTTTGTAGTTTTCTAATCTATTCTACAGACATTTAGCATTTCTCCAAAGCGACTTACATCTGAGAGTGAAAATAGCGAGTAGCGAAATCAAAATGTGACACTGCCATTAGGAAATTAGCTCGTCCATCTTAAGCAGGGGTGTCCAGCTCTGGTCCTCAAGGGTCACAATTCTGCAGGTTTTCTATGTATCCCTGCTCAAACACACCTGAATTAAATTAATGAGTCACTGTGCTGAGGTTAATATGCCGTTAGATCCATTTAATTTGAGTCAGGTGTGCTGAAGCAGGAATACATAGAAAACGTGCAGGACAGCGGTCCTGAGGGCTGACTTTGGACATGCCTGATCTGAAACAGGCTAAAACTTGCAATTCTTCATCCATAAACAAACAAGTGTAAAAAAATAAAGATCTGAACCGGGCCTTTTGTTTAAATTCCCTCAGAAAAAAACGCCGACTTCCACAAACCCTAACAATAAAGGATCAGTTCTGCAAGTTTCAGCCCGAGTTCCTGACCTGGGTCAGTGAGGACTTCTTTCGCTGAAGCAATGTCAATAAACTTCTTCTCAGCTTCCTTCTTCTCAGTCTCGGACTGGAAGTTGTCAGGATGCCACTGCTGTGCCAGCTTCCTGTATGCCTTGATGATTTCCTGCTTATTGGCGCTCCTGAGGACATGTAGCCAGACAGTTAGTCGGTCTCCATAAAAAAGATAGACTCTGAATGGGATGTCAGTCAGGACACAGATATTTCCATTTCATCCTTGAACTGGTTACCTGCTCACTCCGAGAATCTTGTAGTAGTCCCTCTTTCGAGAGATTTTGAGCAGCTTCTGTGCCCGTTCCAGCCCCTCTCGGATCTCGTTGCTGTCGGCATCAAACTCTCTGGCCTCTTGGTAGTCCTCTACAGCTGCAGGTACACAAATACAGCAAAATGACTTAAATTCAGCTTTTCCCTCTATCAACAACTCCCCCCACCTCCTCTCCAAGTCCAAGTTAAGAGCGTTATTCTCAACAGCTCATTATCATTTCATGCTCACATCAATAGTTCTGCATATTTTCACTGATGTAACATTTCTCACCTCCACCCTTCCTTCACCCCACCATACTGCTTCTGTTCTTGTCCACAGTCTCACCACCTCCCATATTGACTACTGCAAATCACTTCTCTTTGTTCTCCCCCGGAAATTTCTTCATGAGCTTGAGATGGTCCAAAATTCAGCCGCACGCATCATCACCAAGACGTCCTCCCTTCACCACATCACCCCTTGACTACAACAGCTGCTCTGGCTCCCGGTCAAATCAAGAAAAGAATTCAAAATCCTTCTGTACACATTCAAGGCCATCCACAAACTCTCCCCCTTATCTGTCAGGTCTCTTTTACACATTGCCACCCCCTCAGGTCATCCACCTCACTGTTCCCTCTAGCTGTCTCAGCACCATGGGGAGGAGAGTATTCAGCCACTCCGCTCCTCATCTCTGGAATTCCCTCCCACCAGACATCCGTTGCATCGACTGTTTAACTCTGTTTAAACCTCAAACACACCTGTTCAAGATGGCATACTCTGTAATTGCTATGTCCCATGCTTTTATGTTTGCATTTCATTATTGTTTGCTGTTGTTTAATTATACAGTGACCTGAAGTATACAGAGGTTGTTTCAGATGAGGGAGAATTCATTTACTCTACGAGGTACATGCATCCTAAAAACAGATAAACTCACAAACTAAACACCATTGTATCACAAGCAGTTAAACTGAGGAAAAACTTAAGTGATAATGTGAAGTTATGTCCTGCTCTTATCAAATTTAAAAATATCCTAAAAAAAAAAAAAAAAACAAAAAAAACCCATATTACAAATACAAAGGACAAAATTACTTTGATTTTTGTATAATGTATGTACGTGGATGTGCATTTCTGTCTGTATATGTACGTGCTTCATGTGTGCATATTTATACATGTACATGTATGTATATACATCTATGTACATGCAAATGTGATTGTACATGACTATATGTATGAGAAATTGTATTTAATTTGTGGAAATGATCACAAACAGTTAAAAGGTGGGAAATTATCCATTTATAAAGTGAACAACTTAAGACATATGGCATGCTATGCTATGACAATATTTTTTTTTTCTCTTTTCATTAAGTATTGCTAAGAAAATCAATAACCATTTATTGGTTGTGTTATGTTTCTTTAAAAAAAAAAAAAAAAAAAAGGGGCAGATATTACAAGAAATTTTCTTTTTCCTGCTCCTTTTCGAGCAATATGCTCTGTTTGTTTTGTTTTTTGTACTGTAAAGACTTGCTATTACCTTTTGTATGACCATGTGAGACATAAAAATAAATAAATAAATAAATAAAAAGTAACCTAAAAGGTGTTTTTAATTACAACACGTTATTATTGTTATTATTATTAAAAGAAAAACACAATACATCCACTGAATTTAGAAACCTCTTTATACTTAAAAAAACAAAAAAAAAAACAAAACAAAACATGACTGCTTTTTAACAAGGCTCAGGAGACATTGCTGTTTACAATTCCTTCAAAAAGTAGGCTGCCTGTTGCTGTAAGCGTTGCATTTTAATGTCAGGCGTAAACAGGGCCTTAAAAACAGGAATTCTGACCTAAAAAAATAATGTGACACACAAGATTTCTAGCAACACATAATTCAAACTGGACCACAGACACGCCGTTCTAGTTAAGTTTTCAGCAGTCCAGACAGTTTAAACCGTCATCCTACCTTTCTCATAGTCCTGGTTGAGAATGTAGGCCTCTGCTCGGTCTCTGAGGATATTGGCATTGCGGGGATCTCTTTGGTGGGCCTCTGAACACACATCAATTGCTTCGGAAGCCAACTTGAGCTGCAAATTTGAAGAAACACAAGGATGTCTTCGGTGAGAACTCTCAATCATTTGGTTACCGTTTTTTGTTTAAGCCTCTCACCTTGACGAGACAGAAGCAGATCCTCTCTTTTGCCAGGTTGACGTAATACAGGACATTTGGTTCCGTCTTCATCACTGATTCAAGTTTATCAATGGCATCTTGATACCTAATCACCCAGAGAAATTCAATTAGATGGAGAAAGCGGCAAAGCCTTTGCATGTACTTTAAAGTGTCCATCATGAGTGTTGATCTGCATGCTGAGAGGATAAAAGTGCAGTAATCTCAGAGATATACTGACCTCTCCTCCTGAATCAGCTCCTCTGCAGAGTCCAGCTGCTTGCTGAGCTTCTTCACCTGCTTGTAGTGGCTGAAACACTCTTTATCGTCCTGGTCAAGCTTTAGACACTCTCTGATATGACTGCACGGGAAGACACATGCAAATGAGTTCATGGAAACAGCAAGGCAAAACAGATGAGCACAGGTCTGGAGAGGGAAACCGCATCATTTGCATGCCTCTGCTGTCAGTGTGGTGCTCACTTGAGTGACTCATGGTGCTCTCCAAGGCTGTAGTGCAGCATGCTGAGCTTTAGAAAAGCCGCTCGGTTGTCGTTGCGCAGCCTTGTTGTTGGCGTAAGATCCTGGATGGCTTTCTGCGGATCTCCCATTCGGATGTAACATTCTGCACGGAGCTCCCGTGACTCTGGATCCCAGGGAGAGATCTGAGAAGCGGTGGAAACATTTAGACATGAACAACACAAAGGAAACAGACCAATACTGGAATAAATAGTAAATTTAGACACAAATTTGCTCTTGATCACCAAAATTGTCAACTAAACTGTGATCACATATACCTCTATAGCTCTCTCCAATATACCGACGGTGGTGCTGTAGTCTCCTTGGTGGTATGCAGCATGGGCATCCTCCTGCAGCTCCTCCAGCTCATTTGCCTTCATCAGCTGTTGGTGAGCTTCTTCATTGTTTGGAGAGCGCTGCAGCTGGAAAAAGAAAAAAATTGACACATTTCTCCTTTAACAGCATGTATTATTCTGAAAAGAAAAAAACAAGCACATGATCATCATATGACCTACCACAGCTTCAAAGTCCTCTCTTGCTTCTTGAGTATTGCCTTGCTTTAAAAGAATATTTCCTCTCTGCAAACGAGCCTGAAAACAACAGGAAATTATTTAGGTGTGATGAAACGAGGAAATGTTGAAAAGTTAAGAGAATCGTGAATCGTTCAAGTGGCGCGTGACCAGCTGGACTTACAACCAGGAAGTCAGGCTTGAGCTCGATGGCTCGGGCCAGATCTGGCAGAGCAGATTTGGACTTTCCCATTGCTAGAAACACTGCAGCTCGTTTGTAGAAAGTTAGGTAATTTTTAGAGTCTCCCTCTGCAAAAAGTGAGCAAAGCTGAGTTAGTGCTTGTTTCAAAGTAACACAAATGAAACTTTTAAGTACACACACAATTCAAACTACTACACACATCTTTCTTTCCTGTAAACGTAACCAATAGAAACCAAGCATGGCATACATGAAACAAACAATTTGAGACATTTTGCACCGCTTTATGGTACAAACTTTGTTCAGATGAAGTCGAACACATATTATTTTTCTATTTTGCCCCTTAATGGACACTAGAAAGCAGAAAATTACACTATAAAAATGTTAACATATCACATGGTAATCAATGGGTAATAAATGGTAAATATCCCCCAAATTTTTGTACTTTTTTATTTTACATTTTGTTAAAGGGACAAATAAAGACCCCATGTTTAAAATAGGACTTGATAATTTTTTTATGCAGCAAGTGTGGGATACTGGGAGCATTATTAGAGCAGTGATACAGAGAGCAGCAATGTGTGTGTGTGTGTGTGTGTGTGTGTGTGTGTGTGTGTGTGTGTGTGTGTGTGAGTGTCTGCAGGAGTAATCTTACCCACAGCAGAGTGGTAGTGGGACAAGGCTTCGGCTAGTTGACCAGCTGCCAAAAGTTTGCGGCCCATCTCCAAGTGGTGCTCAATCTCAACATGAGTCGCCCCCAACACCCCTGTAACACAAAACTGTGCTAAAGCCTCGCTGGAAAGACACTGACAAGACGGCCGAAGTCATCCACAAGGGGAAATCGTGATGCAGCTAAATGGCATCTGTCTGTGGGTTTCATTTTCTAGGATTTACAAATCTTCTCATATTACAGCTATGGCAAAAAATGACAAAGGCTGCAGCCCTCCAAGTTTTAGATGTGTCCCTGCTCCAACACATCTGATTCAAGTTAAATGGATCCAACATCTTGTCATCAGGCTCTGAACAAAAACTCATAATTAGCATCAGGTCTGTTCAAGCAGGGAACATCTAAAACCTGCAGGACCGGGGTTTGATTCCCTTGTTTAAGAGCTTTCACCTTTTCATAGATTTACAATCAATAATGAAACGTCTTTCATCTGAGACTTTATGTAGTACCCATTTCTTTATTTGTAAAATTTCACACCGATTTAATGCCACTTTGTTTTTTAAATAATATTTCTTTGGCACATATCTGTGTTTAGTTTAAGAACCGTGGCTCGTTTTCCTGAGTCTGCAGGTGGAAACTTGAGGTATTGTCACTCTGAGCAGCAAGGCAAACAAAAGTTAACCAGCATTTAACAAAGTACAACAGCAAGAATAGAAACTAAAAGCTAAAAGTTTTGTAAATATCAAGAAGTGTTTCCTTTAAAAAAACAAAAAAACAAAAAAAAAAAACAACCGCTTTTTTAAAACATTCGTGCTTGTGTGTTGTGCTTTGTTTTGCTTTTAAGTTTGATGCAAACTAAATTAGGCTCTCCAATCAATTTTTTGCTTTTAACATTATAAGTATTTATGGTTACATTTACTTACTGTGCTAATTCTGAGCTCAGATATCAACCTACCAGGGACTTCTATCTGCACACAGATCTACTTCCCCAAACACACCTCACAATACAGAAAATGTCTGTTTTAATAGCTAAAATAACTTTCGTATTATATTACAAAATTAGGTTTTTAGATATTCAACCCCACGACAAAAATTAAACCTGTTTAAGCTAATAACACTGAATCAGTATGCTAAATCTTTAGGAGGCTGACTGGACTAAGAAACATCTAGTAACACATGTGTGAGAGTTTATGAAGGTTTTTGTTTATCATCTTGTTTCTGGAAGTAAAGGCGGACTTACCGTCCAGCTGGATGTCCAGGAGGACACACAGCAGAGACAAGGAGCACAGCAACCCGCTAACTCCTGCCCGCCGACACGACTCCATCTCTAAATGAACTCACGCTGTCAAACCGAAACCTACAAACCTCACGGCTCTGTGTCGACTGTCGCAGGAAATACCACCGCGTTTCATCGAAAAGACTGAATTGTCATAGTTTCGTCCACTATGACAGACGTCGGGAACAGCTACGACTGTATATTTACGGTCCCATTCGGACAGCGGTCCGTGTGGAAATAAGTAGCGTCACCTAAAGGTTCCTCAGCAAAACCAGCTCTTCGGTCTCTGTGCGTAAACAGACTGGACATTAGTTGCAGGTAGGGCAGGTCCACGTAATTTTATTATGGAAAAATCAACCCACCGACCGTCTGTACACTTTATAAACGAGTCGTTTCTGTCTGTGAAACCATCCCCTCCCTCTCTGCCCTACATTTCCGTGGTTGGTCCAAATTGCGCACATCCGTGTTCGTCCACAAACGTGGGCTGCTCTCATTGGAGAGCCTAATTTAGTACCTATGGCACTCCCCATAATGTCCCAGCATGGGCCAGGCAGCCGGCATACTGTACACAAGCATCACTACAGACTACAGGCCATGCTCATTACTGCCACTTACGCAACTCAAATTTTTTTTGTGAAAAAGAGAAACGGAGAGGACTGTCATGCTGGTGTTGGATTACTCACGGCACTGAGCACCAGAAGGTCCCAACCTTGAATGAAAAAAAAATAAATTAAAATAAATAAATAAATTAATTAATTAATTATATGTATATATATATATATATATATATATATATATATATATATATATATATATATATATATATATATATATAATATACATATATATATATACATATATGTATATATATAATGTTAATGACTATGTTCACTTATGCCAGTACAGGACTGCCTTGTTATTCAGACCATTATTTCTAAATCATTGAATTTTTAAAGCATTTCTCCCATAATGTTTCTAAAAACATACTACTCAAAATATAATTCATTTGAACAAATACATTTTTCACATTTATGTTAATATATTTAAAGAGCATTATGTTTAAAGAGCATAACCTCCATGTCCTCACAAGAGATACCCCTCAACTGGAGGTAAGGACCATCTTGCCATAATTATTTGTAGGTAAAATAGTCATAAATATACGAAATAATAATATAGTAGTTGGATCTGGTTGCATTATAATTATGCCCTAGGTCATACTAACTTATTAGTGATGTCATTGCATCACAGTGGTGTCTGTCTTAAGTGTCTGCCGCTCTTGGCAATTGTTGACAATAAAGGGGATACATCTTCCTCTGGGCTGGATCTGTAAACAAGTTATTGTTGTGATGTCAGAAAAAGACACTTGTATTTATTCAATTTCAATAGTCTTCTGAGGTCCTGTATTATTTGGTTCTTATTTAGTTTTACAGGATATTCCCTGTTGTAAAACAAGTTTATCAAATGTGTTTATCGTTGTTGTTTTTGGGTATGTGTGTTTAATAGATTTAACTCCCTGTTACACGTCAGAAAAAAAATCTACTTTTCAAAGAAGTTCAAATGTTAAAAAATGCTGGAATTTGATCAAATGCAACTAAACAATTGTTCAGCATATAAATTAACATCTCAATGTTGTAATGTCAATTCAATTAATAATTACATCATCACTTCACCAAACTTGTATTTTTTGTGCCAACAGTGTTTTGTGGTTACAAGAACACAAAGTTAAACTGCAGCATTCATTCATTCATTCATTTTCCGAACCGCTTATTCCAATTCAGGGTCGCGGTGAAGCTGGAGCCTATCCCAGCTGGCTTTGGGCGACAGGCAGGGTACACCCTGGACAGCTCGCCAGTCCATCGCAGGGCCAAACTGCAGCATCTACCATAAAACAATTTATTGTATGCAGTCATAAAAAACAAAACAAAAAGAAAAAACAAAACAAAAATCACATGTAAAACAATGTAATATCCCCTCCACCCTCTCACATATATTTTACAAAACTGTACAAGACAAGACATTAATAATATGTGATTCATTCCAGTTTGACCTCACAAATGTCTGGCCATGTTTATGCAGGTTGTTCATGATTAAATATATATGAGGAATTGAGTATCCATCCATCCATCCATCCATCCATCCATCCATCCATCTTCTGCCGCTTATCCGGGGTCGGGTCGCGGGGGCAGCAGCCTAAGCAGGGAAGCCCAGACTTCCCTCTCCCCAGCCACATTTGCCAACTCTGCGGGGGGATCCCGAGGCGTTCCCAGGCAAGCCGAGAGATGTAATCCCTCCAGCGTGTCCTGGGTCTTCCCCGGGGTCTCCTCCCCGAGGGACGTGCCTGGAACACCTCACCAGGGAGGCGTCCAGGAGGCATCCTGACCAGATGCCCGAGCCACCTCAACTGGTTCCTCTCGATGCGAAGGAGCAGCGGCTCTACTCTGAGCCCCTCCCGGATGACTGAGCTCCTCACCCTATCTCTAAGGGAGAGCCCGGCCACCCTGCGGAGGAAACTCATTTCAGCCGCCTGTATACGAGATCTCGTTCTTTCGGTCACGACCCACAGCTCATGACCATAGGTGAGGGTAGGAACGTAGATCGACTGATAAATCGAGAGCTTCGCCTTCTGGTTCAGCTCCTTCTTCACCACGACAGACCGGCGCAGAGCCCGCATTACTGCAGACGCCGCACCGATCCGTCTGTCGATCTCACGCTCCATCCTTCCCTCACTCGTGAACAAGACCCCGAGATATTTAAACTCCTCCACTTGAGACAGGACCTGACTCCCGACCCGGAGAGGGCAATCCACCCTATTCCGGCTGAGGACCATGGTCTCAGATTTTGAGGTGCTGATTCTCATCCCAGCCGCTTCACACTCGGCCGCGAATCGCTCAAGCGAGAGCTGGAGATCACGACCAGATGAAGCCAACAGGACCACGTCATCCGCAAAAAGCAGGGACCCAATCCTGAGGCCACCAAGTCAGATCCCCTCAACCCCTCGGCTGCGCCTAGAAATTCTGTCCATGTAAGTTATGAACAGAATCGGTGATAAAGGGCAGCCTTGGCGGAGTCCAACCCTCACCGGAAACGAATCCGACTTACTACCGGCAATGCGGACCAAGCTCTGACACCTGTCGTACAGGGACCAGACAGCTCGTACAAGGGGGTCCGGTACCCCATACTCCCGGAGTAGCCCCCACAGGAGCCCCCGGGGGACACGGTCGAATGCCTTCTCCAGGTCCACAAAGCACATGTAGACTGGTTGGGCAAACTCCCATGCCCCCCCCCCAGGACCCCAGAGAGGGTATAGAGCTGGTCCACTGTTCCGTGACCAGGACGAAAACCACACTGCTCCTCCTCAATCCGGGATTCGACTATCCGGCGGACCCTCCTCTCCAGGACCCCTGAATAGACCTTACCAGGGAGGCTGAGGAGTGTGATTCCCCTGTAATTGGAACACACCCTCCGGTCCCCCTTCTTAAAAAGGGGGACCACCACCCCAGTCTGCCAATCCAGCGGTACTGCCCCCGATGTCCACGCGATGCTGCAGAGGCGTGTCAGCCAGGACAGCCCCATAGCATCCAGAGCCTTAAGGAACTCCGGGCGGATCTCGTCCACCCCCGGGGCCTTGCCGCCAAGGAGCTTTTTGACCACCTCAGCGACTTCAGCCCCAGAGATAGGAGAGTCCACCCCTGAGTCCACCAGCTCTGCTCCCTCATGGGAAGACGTGTTGGTAGGATTGAGGAGGTCTTCTAAGTATTCCCTCCACCGACCCACAACGTCCCGAGTTGAGGTCAGCAGCTCCCCATCTCCACTGTACACAGTGTTGATGGAGCACTGCTTCCCCCTCCTGAGCCGCCGGATGGTGGACCAGAATCTCCTCGAAGCCGTCCGGAAGTCTTTCTCCATGGCCTCGCCGAACTCCTCCCATGCCCGAGTTTTTGCCTCGGCAACGGCCGAAGCCGCATGCCGCTTAGCCCGCCGGTACCCATCAGCTGCCTCCAGAGTCCCACAGGCCAAGAAGGCCCGATAGGACTCCTTCTTCAGCTTGACGGCATCCCTCACTGCTGGTGTCCACCAACGAGTCCTGGGATTACCGCCACGACAGGCACCAACGACCTTGCAGCCACAGCTCCGGCTGGCCGCCTCAGCAATAGAGGCACGGAACACAGCCCATTCGGACTCAATGTCCCCCGCCTCACCCGGGACATGTTCGAAGCTCTGCTGAAGGTGGGAGTTGAAGCTCGCTCTGACAGGGGACTCAGCCAGACGTTCCCAGTAGACCCTCACAACACGTTTGGGCCTGCCAGCTCTGACCGGCTTCCTCCCCCACCATCTGAGCCAACTCACCACCAGGTGGTGATCAGTTGACAGCTCCGCCCCCCTCTTCACCCGAGTGTCCAAGGCATGTGGCCGCAGGTCCGACGATACGACTACAAAGTCGATCATTGAACTGCGGCCCAGGGAATCCTGATGCCAGGTGTACATATGGACACTCTTATGCTGGAACATGGTGTTCGTTATAGACAATCCATGACGAGCACAGAAGTCCAATAACAAAACACCATTTGGGTTCAGAGGGGGGGGACCATGCCTCCCAATCACTCCCCTCCAGGTCTCACTGTCATTGCCCACGTGAGCATTGAAGTCCCCCAGCAGAACAATGGAGTCCCCAGAAGGAGCACCCTCCAGCACTCCCTCCAAGGACCCCAGAAAGGGTGGGTACTCTGAACTGCTGTTCGGTGCATAAGCACAGACAACAGTCAGGACCCGTCCCCCCACCCGGAGGCGGAGGGAAACTACCCTTTCATCCACCGGGGTAAACCCCAACGTGCAGGCACCAAGCTGGGGGCTGATGAGAATGCCCACACCTGCTCGGCGCCTCTCACCATGAGCAACTCCAGAGTGGAAGAAGGTCCAGCCCCTCTCGAGGGTACTGGTTCCAGAGCCCAAGCCATGCGTCGAGGTGAGTCCAACTATATCTAGTCGGAACCGCTCAACCTCGCGCACAAGCTCAGGCTCCTTCCCCACCAGAGAGGTGACGTTCCACGTCCCTAGAGCCAGCTTCTGCAGCCGGGGATCGGACCGCCAGGGTCCCCGCCCCTTGCTGCCGCCCAGCTCACATTGCACCCGACCCCTACGGCTCCTCCCGCAGATGGTGAGCCCACGGGAGGAGGAATTGAGTAAATGGCTGTAAATGTGTTTGATCAGTTCAATATTAACAAGATTTTACGAAAGAATTCAGCCTTTTAATGCTCTGACATGTTGCCGAGCTCTGTAGCTTTGTCATCTTAACACAGGTTTTGTTATAAAATACACTCTTGATGTTTTGGTTATTTACAGTATGGCGGTGCTAAGTTGTATCAGAAAACATATATCATCAGCTGTCACATACAAAAAGCTCCATGTGAAGTGTAACTTCCTGCTTCCCATATCCTGTTCAAACATAAGCGTTTCTTCCGTAAGTGCTGGCAGCTGCACTTCTGCTCGGTGCTGCTTCAGAGTACACGGTTGCCCTGGCTTGATAAGGCAAAGGGCTGCAAAACAAGAACATTAAACACATGTGTCATTTGGGTAGGTTATAAATCTTATGTCTTCAAATCTTTACCCTAAAATACAAATTTTTCAAAATCTTTTAATCAATGACAAAAGCAAATGTGTTACTAATAACATTAAGGCTGTTCATTTATTCCCATAAACTCTGACTGTGTGAAGGCTAACTGGGCACAAACTCGTCTGAAGGCTCTTGGTCTGAGATCCTCACATTTGTCTCATAAAAAGTCACAGAACAACTTCTATGAAGCGCAAATGAGGCATAAATAAAGAGAGATAAACAACATTGAAATGAGAAATTCAAGTTAATGAATAAAGCTACATGAATACATATATTCTTATTTACTATATCTGGGATTTTTCCTATAATGCTGCTTATAACATGCTGCTTATAACTAGTTATGACACAAAGTGATTTGATTAAAATGTGACACAAAACTACTAAAAAAAAAGTCACAGACAACTAAATGGATTTGAACAAAGTATTAAAAGCAAACATTTTATTTTATTTATGTTAATGTTTAATTACTTTTGAGCCTTTAGAATGAGATTTCATGTAAAATTAGTTGCAATTCCAAAAAGGTATGTTTACAGTCTAAATATACAGTCCAAGTATTTACTTCTATAATGTGGAAAAATTCCAAGAAAAAGGAACAAATATGAATTGAATTTGCCTTTTCCGTGTCAGTGCTTCATAAAGACAGCAGTACGTTTTCAAATAAAACACTTGAGGGCGCCAAATACTGACCCCACACACTGTCTGCATTCATTAGACGCTCTTGTCATGTTCAGCTTCTGCCCATCACCAGGTAACTACACTACTTAATCCTTTTATTTCCCACCACAAAAACAGAACTGTGAATGTCAGATAGTGCCTGATTACATTTCAAAAGTGACTTAAATTTGACCTAAACTGGCTGCCAGAGAACCATGAGAACCTTTCTGAAGCGAGACTCTCTGTACAAGGTTTGTTTGGAATATATAGCGAGGCAAAACACACAGATCCTTTGACTCTGTGTATAAGGGACATCGTGATTACCAGGCACGAAGACATCAAGTTGTCAGCGTGAACTCACTATTTTTCCTGCGTGGCCATCTTGCAGGAGCAGGTGAGGCAGGCCCCTCCGGCAATTGCGAGCACCGCAGAGCACCATCCAATGTAGAGCCCCTCTCCTATTTCATACCTGCAACATGGAGTAGTGTTGTTATCAGCCAATACTTTACCCTGTTTACGTCACACCACCTTCACTGGCACAACCTTACCTTATCCCAGGATAGAAAGGGTCAAAGAAGTCCTGAGTGATATTGAACGCATACCAGGACACTGCCACCATCGTGCACACACCTGTAGGTTAAAAAAAAACCAAACATTATTTAATGGTTGAGAAAGCAGAGCAGGAGCTGCAAGACGATTGAACACTGAGATAAAAAACAAAAACAAAACAAGAAATCAGGCAAATCGAAGTGTGCAATAAAACACGATTGTAATTTATTATCCTGTGGAAGAAGTTCCTTTATCTACTGCATTTATAGGGTAGTGAATCAGCCGGTCACAATTATCAAAGTGATCTGAAAGCCTTAAAGTTCAGAGGCATTTTTGGTGTTTTTTTATTACCTTGAAGAATAAAGAGGACCCCGGCGGTGCCTGCAATCCTCCCTTTGAGAACATAGTTTTCTCCTCCCGCTTTGGAACACTGAACTCCTATCAGAGCTGCCAGCAGTCCAAAGGTGCCCAACACTACCGAGATGATCATCAAAGCACGAGAAGCCTGGATGTAACCTGCGGTGATAAACATGATAAGCCACTCCTTTCAATGCCACTGTCATGTGTTTGTAAGAAGTTGTTTAACGTGAGAATCCAGTTTAAAGATTTGAGGTTTTCTTCCAATTAATGTGGAGTGCAATGACAAAAGGTTCCTCAGACTATAAAATCTTTATCAAGATAAAATGATTAAAATGAATAAACGTGGAAAACAAGTATAATCAGTTGTACTTAAAACTGTACTTTATCTAGATGGCATTTTTCTGTTTGCACTTGTACTTTATAACGTACCATTCAAAGCAAGCAGTGAAGGGAACTCCCTGCAATTATGGACCCCGGTTGAATCTGTGGCGCAGGACATCCACAGGTTTTCATAGATAGTGGAGGTTGTGATGACATTTCCATCCACAGTGGAGGTCTTCCAGTAACGGTTTGGAAGCGCGACCCCCACCATCACCCATCCAACGAACCCCAGAAACAAAGCGACTATTTCCACAATAGGATCCATGGCCCCTCTTCGGTGTGGCAGTCAACCAAAAGTATATCCAAAAGCAAGTTTCTTCTTCAGATTGGTGAAATTAGTAATGGTTAGACCATCTGTTGAGCATGTGTGTGTGTGTGTGTGTGTTGTCCGCTGGAGTGTGAGATGTATCTTGCTCGGCAGATATGTATAATGATTTCTCTCCTCCCACCACCCTCTGTCTTGCTTTCTCACTCTCCTTCTTTTGCATTTTACACCCCTGAAACTGAACAGGTGTTTATCGGCTCACTCTCAGGGTCCAACGGTCATCTGGAGTTTTTAATGTAACCATGCGGTAGGTGTTTTTGATTAGGTTTATTTGACACATCCAGGTAATTCAATATATATTTAAAATAAATATAAAAATGTTATAAATGTGAGCAGATTTTGACAAGATGTGCAAATTAAATTAATGATCCAAGATTATCACAACAAAATTTCCATTTCTTCCATATTCTGCATCTTTTCATCAGTCTTGATTTGTGCCTCTAAACACTCAAGTTCTATGTTTCTTATGTGATATATTTTTTAAATATTTATATGACATGCTACATCTAATTTGTTTTATTGTTTTGATTTGAATTTATCAAGGCCGTAAAAGACAAGGACACAACCAGTAAACGTCACACCCAGTTATTTGGAGCCATGTCAACACTGAAGTGGTTTATTTTCAATTCGTAACAACATGCCACAGACCAGTGTTAGCCCAATAGTCCAATGTTTCCCAGTCCTTCTCGTAGTTTCTGTGTTTGTTTGTTTGAGATCATTAATAATCCTCTTGATAGCTGTTGGGTCATTGCCACTAAATCCAGGCCACACTGAGGTCTCCAAGCTGATAATATTATGATAAATCTTAACCTGGGAAGCTGTCAGGTGTATAGACATGAGAAGATTTATGAACCAGCAAACTCATTTGCTTTAAAGGTCAACAATGGCGCTCTGAAAATAGGCCAGCAATAAAGTCCCTTCAAGTTTCTTTTTGACAGGTCCAACTTTGTTTTCTGATAATTAAGATAATGGTTTTAAAATCCACATTTCATGCTTTGGGGTAGTGATTATTTCTGTCAGACGGTGATCAGCAGGCAACTCTCTGTTTAGATTTCTTTGTTTAAACAGGCTTTTGTCTATAGGTGTGTGTTGATCACTTGAAAAATCGTTTGTCCTCGATGAAGAGAAAAGTCTGAAAAGATCATCTTTTGAGATAATTTGATAAAAAAAAATAAGACTTGACTGCAGTCAGTATGAAACACACATATTACAAACTTTATTAAAAGGATCCACAACAGTCACAGAGTGGAGTCTTCTGCAAAAAAAAAAAATTTAAACTCCACTTAGCTTAAAGGAAAAACCCACTCTCAGCCAGGATGCACATAATGTGTTTCTATGATTGATTAATGAGGGTAGACTTTGTTCTGTAAAGCTGAAACTGCGTAGGAGGTATTCAGATTATTTTAGAACAAACGACGTGATGTTAGTTATAAGTTTTCCTTCTAAAATCATAGTAAAGTAAGTAAAATCGATGTACGGATTATATATGTCAATTTATTAACAAGGAAGAAATGTTCCTGTAACTATTTTAGGATATTAAGTCATTTAGTTTATGTAGCAATGCAAGTATTGTGTAATTGCTATATTTTAATTATTCTTGCTCTTATTATTTAAAACTATTTTAAGTTCAACAACATGAGATCATTATTTTCCAAAAAAAAACAAAAAAAAAACAATCTGGGTTGTTTAATTTATTTTTAATCCTTTAAATGATAAAATAAAAGAATATTGTGAAATGTTTAGTGTCAGCAAACCCCAAAACAGATTATTCATAGCAGTTTTTACCTCATACAATCCACAATGTAAAGTTATCCCAAGTATTAGACAAAGAAGAAACAGGCAATAATCTTTCACATCAATTGAGAAATTTATTAATTATCTGATCATTTAAGCAGCTTGCAAGAGCCTATTTCCAACCTTTGTTTTCCACATTTTTATTTAATGCAAAATAGAACAAAATATATGTATGTATATTGTATCAAACTGATAAACAGATTTTTTTTTTTTTAAACTTTTTTTTTTTTTGTATAATTAAACAATCTAAAGATTTAAAACATAAAGACAATTGCAATGTAAAAGTCAGCTGAAGATGTTATTCATGATATGAATCAGAGGCTTTCCTGCAGAAGGACACTGTTGTTATTCACCTGCATAAAATCATCTGAAACAAAAATCCAGGGAGGAGTTTATTATCAGTATTATTTTAAAATCCCATTTCAGTCATTTCAAAAGAATACCTCTTCAATTTCTAAACACAACAAAAATGAAATAATAAACACACAAATACATTTTCAATGGCAAATGGAAATGTTTCCACTTACCTGACAAAAGTAGTTGAAAAATTTACGATTTAGTGAAGAAAGGCTGATTTTGCTGTGAAAACTATAACGGTCAACACTTTGTTAAATGATACATATATGATCCATAGCACAAAAAAGTACAAAACAATAAAATAAAATAAAAATGGAAATAATTCATCCTATCATATATTTTCATTTAGATGAATGATTCCACACAGTAGAGAAGAACCTGACTGAATTTAACGCAGGGTTTGTCAGTGTTGATTTTATATTGCTTGCAGAGTCTGACAGCCTGCACATACATCAATACACAAGCGGGCACACGAACATGAACAAACATCTGGCTGGCACTGCTCCATCGTGGCACCTTCAGCAGCAGCATCATTGCTTGAACTTCCTGTACCGCTGCTACAAATAAGCAGTATTACATAGGGTTACAGTATGCTTTCAACAATGCAGTCTTTATAGATATCGAGATACCAAATTCACAGATCAGCATGTTAGCTTGCGCATACATGATACAGCACTGACTATAAATATCCATATCATCAGACAGGTCATAAATCATAAATATTTACCCTCATTACAGACTTGAAGGACAATGAGAACTCAGGAAATTAAAGTTTACTGTCCTCCATACTCCTAAAACTCGTGACATTTGTCTTCTATGTCAGAGCCATGATGACATAGAAACCTTTAGTAGCTGTTGAAGACCAACTGTATGAACAGATCCTCAAAACATCTCCTTACACCAGATGGTTTATGATAGGACTACCAACCCCACAACCTGCTTCAAAATCATTAAAAAGGTTTGATAACTCATTCATATAAACCTTAAAAGGAATGGGAGATAAAACTACTTCTCAGTTTAACTCACATACAGAATTATCCTATCTTTGTCCTGTGAGCACAGCAGCAAACCAGGATTCTCATTAGACATTTTGGAACTTCTTTGTTGTATAATTTGTAAAATGGCTTTTCATGCGATGTATTCAGCAGCTTAGGGAAACTGTTTGGATTTATTCTAGACAGCCATTTTTACATAAAACAGTTTCTGTTGATGTATATAGAAATATGTTATATGTTAACATGTCTCCCACATTATTTTTATCAATGAAAATAGATTTCAGATTAAGCTTTAGAAAAAAATCTTGAGACTAAAAAGACATTTTTTTAAATTAATTTGCAGCTTTAAGGTAAAGAATGTCAATTTCATTTAAATGTAAGTATTTGTGGTTGTTGTTCATCTCAGATTCATTGCAGCAGTATAGTGTTTAAATACTTTCTATTAAAAAGATTTATGCAGAAAGAAAGTCTCAGTGTAAAGGGTTATGAGTGCTACAAAGATGCAAACCTGAGTGGAGAACTCTGTTGGAATAATAAAATAAATTGCATTGAAGGACACACGGTTAAAAATCCAATCACGTGCAAAAGTATTGAGACACCCCTTACTTCTTCAAATAGATACTGGTTGCTCGCTAAGATGTTTGTATTGTAATAAAAACAAAAAGTCCTTGAACAATCGTCGGCTAAATAAGGATCGGACTGAAAACAAGTCAAAAAGGAGTCTAATGTCCGGCTGCTTCAAGGCATACTGTAGAGAAAATGTTTAGCCATACTCTGAGCTTCAATCCAGTGGCCTACTTGAGGCCAAAGTACATGGGCAGACAGTATAACAGCTTCCCCTTTGTCTGAGTTTAAATGTAGAGAATTACAGGTCGTCCAGACACTTATGTCTCTAATATTTGTCTATACTTCCGCTGGTTTGATTAATTTTGGCTCACATTAACACAACTCAGTGCTGTTTGCAGAGCAGTGGAACTAATGTGGCGTTACCTAGTTATATGTCTATTAGAAACACGAGTGTTGTGAAACACATTGGTCCAAACAAAGAACACTCTGCTATGTTGATTACAGCCTGGATAATAAAGTCTGTATTAAAAGCCAGTGTGATGACAACTTGTTTTGTCTTTCCTGATAATCAGGGTCAAAACGTCAATAAATTCTGAATGAACTGAATCAAAGTCTGACTTCTTCATTTGTAAACTACCAGGTGGATATAATGTTCTTTGCATAAAATGTCCTGGAAAATATATGTATAGCTTGTCATGAAATGTTTTACAGACAAGTCAAATTGGATCATTTTCAGTACTTTTTCTTAATATAACAAATGGTTTAGGTTGTACGGGTTAATTCGAATATCAATACATTATCCCCAACTTCAATGTTTAATTATCAATGGCCTCATAGAGCTATTACGCTTTGTCTGGCTTTCAAGTTATTTTTTGGTAAAAGAAGTCTCCCTGAAATGCAGAATGTGTAAAACTGGCCAAACAAATAAAGAACAACAGAGACAAACAAGTCAAAAATAAATAAAGAGGTATAAAAATGACAATCAACTTACAACAATAAAGCCAAGACGCAAAAACATTTTAGATAACACAACAAAATAGTCACTAAACTGGTGTAAAAATCCAGAAACCTATACATAAGAAAATAAAGAAATAAGGAAATAATCCAAGACAGGAATATTAAACATGAACTGCATATAAAATGGACAAAAATCAGAATTTAATGCCTCTTTGTGTGTCAATGGCTGCAATCATATGAGGTGACGGACAATAAACTGCTGTTGCACTAGATTACACAATAACCTTAAATGACAGTGTGATGGTGGAACTAAATCAATACACAGTGTTCCCAGTGGCTCGCTACTTCTGCATGGTGATTACACATTAATATCCTTCATCCATGTCTCAAAACAAGCAGGTACTAAGTGAACACTGGCCCTATAACTCAAACTCACTGAAGCCCATCTGAATTACACATACTTTCATTAATCATCGACGTTTAAGTGTGTTAAAACAGTGTGTGTGTGTGTGTGTGTGAAGAATCCCTACAGTTTTTCCAGGTATCCACAGCAATGTCTGTTTTTCTTTTACATTGACACCTCATCATCCCCCACACCAAAGAAAATTACTGTTTTTTTCCCCAGATCAGCTCCTCGGGAGTTTCGGTCCTGTCAGGCAGATTAATGAGTAACATCCCATGAGGCTGATAGGACCAAACTCAACTGATAGCCCCCATGAGCCTTCCTGTTGTAAATTGTTGTCGGCAACTTGAATCTCTCTGCAGATCAAGATATGCAAGATATGAAAATGATAGAGGCTGAGCATACTAGCAGAACAATCTTTCTGTACACGCACACCACAACCTCTGTGCAAAATACCCAATAAGTGCCTGCCAACACATTTATTAAGGCCAATAATTAACAGAGATTAGAATGACTTTATAATGGACTTTTGACTCTTCATTACAGGCATATAATGACATTAATGGCAGAATATTGGATCAGCTGCACGTTTAGATAAATGGAAAATTCACAGGTTCTCATAATAGTATTAACAAAATACATAATGTAAGTTTTTCCTCTTTCCATGCCAAACAACTTATCAATAGTTCATTTATTCACATCAATGTACTGAGAATTCATAAATAAATCATCTGAATCTTATGAATATTGAAGAATTGATTATATAGCTTTAGCTTAACATATGCATGTTTACTAAACCCAAAGAATGAAGGCTCCACTTCAGAGCTAAATCAACATTTTCAAATTACAAGTGAACAACTGCATAGCTCAAAGTCTCTAAACCACTTTTTTTTATTTATTGACCATCTAACATTACTAGTGACCCACTTCTACCACAATTCTCACACAAATATACAATGTTTTTAACCTATAAAGTCGGATAGGTTTTTGCTACTTTTAGCTGAAAAAAGCCTGCACATACAAATTATGCAATTATGTTGCTTTTTAAATGTTTGGCATAATACATTTTTTGTTTCTGTGCGAATGAAAAATCTCTGACGATGTCAACTTCCAAAGGGGGTTTGCTGTCGTCAGTCAATACCAAAAAGCAATGGCTTCGCAATTTTTGCAGTTTGTTTTGACAATTAACAAAAATGTTTATTATTAATAACACATTTATAATGAGTTTTAAATTTTAAACAACATTTCAAAGTGCTGCAATTTAAAATAATAAGAAACATGATAACACACAATTTCATAGGCTAATAAAATACTATTTCATATAGAAGGCTTTCAATATAAAAAAAAGTTTTCCAGTGCTTTTTATATGATCCTGCTGTCTGCGGCACTCTCAGGTGATCATGTAAGGCAGGGATCCCCAATCCTGGTCCTCAAGGACCGGTGTCCTGCAGGTTTTCCAAGTGTCCTGCTGCAACACACCTGATCCAAATCAATGTGTATTTAGCAGACATGTGCAGAGCTTGTCTGAGTCTGAGTCAGGTGTGTTCCAGCAGGAACACTTGGAATACCTGCAGGACACCGGTCCTTGAGGACCAGGGTTGGGGACCTCTGATGTGAGGCATTGAAAAGCTGTGGAGCAGCAGCCTGAAAGGACCCGAGTCTAGTCCTGAGTGGGTAAAGGTGGTGCGAGTCAGTAGCTCTGTCAGTGGGCATGGCCATGCAGAAGGTCAGCAGACAGATCTTATACTCTATATCTACGCCAATGGAGGGTCTGGAAAACGGTGATATGGTTGTATTAGTGCTTCCTCATCAGGTTGGGGTCAGAGAAGGAAACAAAGGCATAGAGCAGCTTTTCAGCATCACTGAGGGAAACGGAGGGGGGAATTTTGAAATATTTTTGAGATGGAAAATAAAGAGTTTTACAGAGCTATTGAATGCGGCGGTCCAATGGAAGGTCGGTCAAACCTGATCCAAAGTTCACATGCCGTCAGGGGCTGCATGCAATCGTCAAAAGCTTTACAAATATTTTCTGAAAACACAATATTTATCTTAGTTATTTTATTTACCAAGATGGAAAACACTTAAATATAGCAAGGATAAATTTTAGGATTGAATTTTAAATGACAAAAAATGTATTCATTTGCAGTAAGGGCATCATGTCCCAGTTAGTCTTCCTCAGAACAAATAAGAAACATTTTAATTAAACACAAGTATCTCCCCAACACCTCCGCAGGAGCAGCTGGACTTCACTTTCTGACAAAAGTCACTGTGGCTCCCTCATTATAACAAATACGAGACACTTTACTCTGAACCAATTACACTTTCCTTAACAAATCAAAAGCAATGAAAGAAACAGCAGCAGAAGAATCACAATTTTAGAAAGATGCTAGTTTTACTAAATGTACATGTCAACTTATAAAACGTAAGCAAAAGTTATACAAGTAATGAGACGCTGTGCTATAATGTGTGATTAGACTCTGTTAAAGTATGAAAAAACTTCTTCTCTGCCGTTATTCAAACACTTCGAGTTGCAGCAGATATTTAGTCTCAAACCAAAATTACACATCCTTTCCAGCTTTCTGCTCTTTAGTTTTATTCATTTATTTTTGCTTGTTGTATGCAGGTCAGTGTGTAAGTCCAGCAAAATGAAGATGCAATGCCTCATATCAGGTTAGGATTTGGCGGCTCCTTTTGACACTGCCAAGCCGATGAGGCCAGCTAAACCGGCCACGCCAAGACCGATTCCTCCGACAATCGCCATGCCAACTAAACCATCTAAATGACAACAGGAGAGTGTCAGGAAGTGGAAACACATAATCAAAATATAAATCTTTTTTATTTTACACCAATACTCTCTCACCTTTCTTCAGTGCTTTGTCAATAAGTTTCTCCAACTCCAGAGCCTGCTTGTTTCCTGGCTCGTTCTTTAAAAGAGTCCGAATGTACTTCAAGGCTTTCTCATATTCCTGGAAAAAAAAAAACAGGGGAAAAGAGAGACTACATAAACATAATACAAACAACAAATTTAACAGAAAAGCCACAATTAAAACAGTAAAGACAGATCTCATGTACATTCAGAGAAGAATGTAATTAGTTGAAGTCCGTTTACAGTAATTTAATCTTTCAGTGTTTCAGAAAGTAGATCATGTTGACCTGCAGTTCATAAAAGCCTGATTAGTTATCTTCCAGGCATAGTAGAGACAGCAGAGACAGGCACACTGCTGTCAAGAATGTAGGTGAGAAAGCTCATTTTACACTGTAAATAATTTGATATTTTCAGAGCAACACAAAGCACAAATCTCCTACATGCTATTTAATCTTTGTCTTTCTGCCTGTTCTGTTATCAAGGGCACTTTGAACTCTAGAAATCCATTGCTGGGAAGTTTAAAGTTTGAAGCATCCGGATCATCAATTTTCTCATTTGTGGTGATTTTTTTTTTTTCTGTTTTATCCTGAGACCTTAGCCTTTGTTGCCCCCATTGTTAGGGATCTGAGAGGGAACGGTCACAGCAGCTAATGATTGACTTGTGAGCTCAAGTGGGATCTACAATTTTGGTTTATGTGTCAAAATAGGATAAGCTGGTCCAACGTTCTCGCTAAATCTAAGTTCTAAGACCAATGAAGTTATATTTAAAAGATTTTACATGATAAAAATAAAAAGGTAGTTGTTGGAAGGCAAACACATCCTTAGTATCACTGCAAACGAAAAATATGAATCGATAATTCTGTCAATTAGAAAAATAACAGCTCACTAAAGACATCAACAGACAGTATACAGCTCTGATCTATAAACTCATCAGATGTGTTACACTACTGTCAATGAAAACATGAGGAGCATCTTAGCTCCAGTCATCTAAAATGAAAAAACACAACACAGTGTTTCAAAATTATTCAGACTGCTTACAACTAACCAAACTATATGCAACTACCACAATGCAACTTTACCAGCATTTGGCTTGTGCTCCAGATTTTTTAACCCGGTCACAGAAAAATCCCCCAACAGTGAAGTATTTTCTGATGTCAACATGACTATCGAATAAAGAATGAAACATAGCCAGAATAAAACTGACATGCAAACAAAGTTTCTGGGGTTTTTTGCGTCTATATTTTGATTTGTACAAAACTGACAGATATGAATATTTTGGACAGGCTATAATAACGGCAAAACAGAAACACCACTTACTTTGAGTCTATAATTTGCCACGGCAAGGTAGAAGAGAAAATCACGGGAGTCATCCTTTGAAGCTTTCTGAACAAGTTCTACAAAACCAAAAACAATTTTTTTGTTTTTATAACAAATCTTAGTATGCAATCTTACACTGGTCCCAGTCCTGGTAGGAGTGTAAAGAATGTTCCAGGCTGAAATGGTTGCACTTTAATCTGACCAAATTTTGCACAATCATTTAAATCACTTCCTTTCATGCTGACAAAGAAGCATCCATTCATTACCTCAGCATAATTTTTCATGACTTACAATACTATTACTTAATGGCAACAGCTAATAATCTCAACACACACAAGTTTGCATAATTAGGTCATAATTAGTATAACGGAAGATATCATGTGTACCTAGACTTTAAGTACAACACTAAACGTGGTA
>NC_136616.1:18594935-18821245 GCF_933228915.1 Telmatherina bonti | reverse complement strand
TGCACCTCTCAGCAGGTATTTTTGGCCCACTCCTCATGTGCAAAACTGCTCCAGTTGTCTCAGGTTTGAAGGGTGCCTTTTCCAGACACCCATGTTTCAACTTCTTCCAAAGATGCTCAATAGGATTTAGGTCAGGCTTCATAGAAGGGCACTTCAGAAACAGTCTAGTGTTTTCACTTAGCCATTCTTAGCTCTTTTAAGCTATCTGTTTTGGGTCATTGTCCTGTTTCAAGACCCATTGACCTGCAATTGAGACCGAGCTTTCTGACACTGGCCCAGCACATTTCTCCCAAGAATCCCTGATAGTCTTGAGATATCATTGTATCCTGCAGATTCCAGACACCCTGTGCCAGATGCAGCAAAGCCAGCCCCCAGAAAATGCCAGAGCCTCCGCCTTGTTTCAGAGTGGGGACAGTGTTATTTTCTTGATATGCTAAATTTTTCCATCTGTGAACACAGAGCTTATGTGGCCTGGCAAAAAGTTCCACTTTTGTCTCATCTGCCCATAGGACATTCTCCCAAGTTTGTGGCTTTTCCAGCATGTAGTTTGGGCAAATTTCCAATCTGTTTTTTTCCACATCCAGGGAGGTTGGCTACAGTCCAATGGGTCTTAGATGTCAGAATAATATGCGCAACTGTAGTCACAGGAACATCAAGCTGCTTGGAGATGGTCTCAGACCCTTTACCTTGAAATGCTTGTCTGCAATTTTCCATCTAATCTCCTGAAACATCTCTTTTCTTTGCTTCCTCTGGTCTGTGCTGAGTGTGGCACACAACATGTTACCAAACAGCATAGTGACTACCTGTAGCCCTGTATATAGGCTATCTGACTGATTCCACGATTGTGGACACCTGTGATGCTAATTAGTGGACACACCTTGGATAAACATGTCCCTCTGGTAACATTATTTTCAGTCCTTTTTGTTTTGTGAGTTTATTTTTTATGTATAATTCTCTTGAAGCATGTTTGAAAAGCAATGACTTTCATTGGTTAAATTTAATGGAATTTTCATTTGTTATTATACTTGTCAGATTCAAGATATTTCTGTGACCATTGTGAAGGAAGAAGGCAATCAAATTATTTAAAATTCAAAATTATTCTCTTATAGTTGTCACTTTAATGTTAAATTAGACTTTTCTTCATCTATACTTTTTTGTATTTCTTTGTATCTTTCATTATGATTTTTCCTGTAATCTTCCAATGCCAATTCTAATATTTACCTCCTTAACAATACATTGTTTACCAAAACTCATCTCAGCTTTTCTTTTTTGTTCCCCAAACACAGTCTCATTACAAATATTGGAGGACTGTGTGCCCTGTGCAATACTAACGTACTTCCTCTTTCTCTTTGTTACAATTTCTCCCAGGGAGAGTGGCAGCTACCTTACAAACCAGACCTTGTGGTCGCTTTGCAAGTTCCCCGAAAATGCAGTGATGTGGCATGTTGTGCTGTTCGCCATAATCCTGTGCATGGGCATGCTGCAGCTGGTTCTCTGTGGCATCCAAGTGGTCAACGGCTGCATTGGTTGTATCTGCGGGGACTGTCGGGACAGCAAAGATGTAGGTGAACAAATCCGGAAACTGTTTCAAAAAGAATAAAAAAGAGGGGGGAAAAGTTCAGGGAGGGGAATGAATGAATTCTTAGCAGTCAGGCCTCAGAGGTCAAATTGGCAGGTAATTAAATAATAAAGTAAGACCACACCAATATAAAAATGTTTTTTTTTTCATCTGAGAATAAGGCAGGCAACTGTGGTGCTTTATTACTGTTTGGTTGCTGTTTTGAATTTTTTATCAGATGTAATCCTGATGGAAAACAGGAAAGGAAACTAAAATTTTCTAATCCTGCACTGATAACGTGTACAAAAAAGTGTTATATGAATTGTGTCATCAACAGGAAAAGAGCAGACTGTTCATATACTAGCACAATTCAATATTTTAGAACGCAGACTTGTATACAAAGTCCTGTTTGTGTATAGAGAAAATTTCAAAATGAGACATGTTTCTCAATTAAACTCTTAGATGTACTTGAAGGAAGAAAATGTTACTCTTGGACAGGTAGCTTTTAACTATATAGTATGATAAGATGTATAGAAAGACACAGAGAATGGCGTAATAGCAATGGAAACCAGTGGGGGCAGTGTGATGTAGTATAGCACATGTGCAATGATCAACATGATGCTAACATTTAGAGCTTAGCTGCACGTCTCCAAGCTCACTTCATTAAATGCATGTGTCTTCTCTCCTGTTGTAGGATGATAGCGGACTGTGAAGGTTAAGAGAATCCAGCTGAAATCTATGTTGTCAAGATCTCTGTGAACATGCTTGTTGAGATTTCCTTTTGATGTGTTTAATGTATTTCAAAGGTTTACTCCATTATTTTGTAAATTTTTGCCATCTTTTGTGTAATACCTGAATTCTTTTTTGGTTTGAAAACATTTACTGTACCAACAAATAATGTCCGAAAGAAGCAGGACTGTAAAGATTGTTTTATGTCTGAAAGAAGTATTTGCTCTAAAGATATACACTGAAAATCACGTGAATGTGACGACACAATAACAACTCTGACCTAATGAAAAATATGTAAAGGATAATGTCTGATGAGATGTCCATTATCAGAAAGTAATGAACGAAGCGAAGACATAAACCATCCAATGCGAAACAGAGGAAAGCTGGTTCTGTAAAGTCCATTTATTTCTGATAATGGACACTTCGTAAGGTTTTATCCCGCTTACACCATGGTCATTTACAAAAGAAATAATAAATCAATTATTATGTTTACAATGGTTTTTGTTGTCGAAATTGTATGTTTTTCACGGAGTAGTGACTATCTAATATCTCTCATTGTGATGCATTGCCAAGGTAACCAGCTCTGGCCATAGAACATGCAACTTGGTCGGCCACAGCTGTTATAGTTTCTGAAATGGTTTTAATTGAAAAAAATATATTATCCATCATTTACTCTGATCATTAAATGTGTATCATGTAAATAAGTCTACCCTAAATTGTTTTTGTAAATATTATCCACCTTTCACTGTGTACTAAGCAAGTAAGTACGTAAGGTACCGTAAACAAGGCAGACAGGCAACACACTATTTAAAATTAAATGCAACATTGTAGTTGATTAAATTAGGTGGAGATGTTGTTATGTCTACCGTCGTGGCATATAAAGAAAGAGGATTTAACATTTGCTGAATTTGTCGAATCTGACCACGGCTGGTTGAGGTGTTGTGGGACAACAAAATGTTGCTCTCTCTAGGACTTCCGGTGCCCAATAAGCCTGCAGCCTGCTTTCACAGCGATGTCCCATCACAGGCATGGTCTCCAGCCCAATGTCTGAGAGTCGACCCACAGCCGTGCTTATGTTCTGAGGTTTTTTTTTGCCATTGTTACCAACTAGGGTTTGAGCAAGCGCAATGATTCAGAACACTATTTGACTGGAACTTTTTTTGTATGTGTCCTACAACACTTTTTAACAGACACATTGCAGCCAATCAGAATCAAGTATCCACTCAGACCACTCAGAGGTAATATAGGCATTACCATTCCGCAGTAAGTTGCATCTGCTTATATTTATGATTAGCAACAGGAGGGAACATCAATTTTACAACTTGCTGGATTTTGTCGATGAGGTTCCTGGTCTGGCTACTTTAAAGGGTTATGCTAATGAAATACACACATTTCTAAGCTTGTGAACACTGATAAAAATGGCATTTGACAGTGCTTGTCTGCTAGTTAGTTAGTACAAGAGTGTTTGACAAATAATTATTAAGGTTAAATTAATAAGGTATCTTTGTATCTTTTTGTTTCGTTTAAAAGTGAATTTATGAAGTCATATACATATATATATATATATATATATATATATATATATATATATATATATATATATATATATATATATATACAATATGATATGACTTCATAAATAAAATGCATATATAGTGCACAAAGGCAGCAGCGTTTGTTTTTTTTTTTAAAAAGGCAGGTGTTTGTAAGACATATGTGTAAATGTGCAGAGACATACAGTTAAAAGAACATGGACCCTTTAAGAAGGTTCAAGTGACCAGATTGTTTTTTAGAGTATAAACTATGCTAGTAAGAACAGCAAAACCTAATAAAACAACTATTTACAAACTATTATGGATGCTATCAATGCTCTAAAATAAAACCTTTTTTCTTTTTATATAATTGTTGGACCACAATTGGCAAGAAAGATTTCAGACCAAGGAGAGGACACTGTGAATGGGACATTTATTGTGAATGATCTTTTTTTTTCAATATTTATGTCAGGAGGAGTTGGAAGTGAAATTTGTTGTTTTATTTGTGAACTGTTTCCTCGTTGTGATGATATTGATATGGCATTTGTAATAAGTTATTGGTTGCATTTGAAAAATATTAACATGCATCAGTAATTTATTATTCTAAATTGTCTTATTTACGAATTCATCAAACATTTGTACACAAACTTGACAGGCCAATTTTAAAAAATCCTAGAAAACCCTCTTAACACAACTCTAGAAAACATCATAAATAAGCATTGCTCTTGTCCTGTTCGCTGTACACTGGCTCCAGGTTAAGTTTTTAATTCAGTTCAAAATCCTCCTGTTTGTTTTCTGTTTCATCCGGCTTTGCAGCTCTTTGTCTATGTGACATGCTGACTCCTCACAAGCCCAGCAGAGCCCTGCGCTCTCCCAAACAACACCTGCTGCTAGTCCATTTGCAAACAGTGGGGCGATCATGGTTTTGCCGTGGTGGGGCTGAAACTCTGGAACTCTCTGCCCCTGTAGTTATACTCCATCACAGACCTGCCCTTGCTTAAGGCAATGAAAGCTTACAAGTTCCGATCAGCCTTGAGAGTGGCGTTGCTTGTGAGGTAAACTGGTGTAGAGTTTATATAGATGTTCCATATCTGTATTCTTATTTTTATCTTTGTCCACAGATTTGGTTGACTGTGATTGTTGTGAAGCTCTTTTTAAATAAAACTTAATTAATTGATTGATTGATTGATTGAAATATAAGCTACTGAGTAAGTATAAATTTAAAAAGCACATCATTTGCAATGGAACAAATAATTAATGCAGCAGATTAAGGCAGTTATGCAATTGGCATATTCACAGACATGGTTTCACATAAGCAGTCCAGATCCTCCATAAGACCATTTCACTACCATCGCCATGCTGTAAACACTGCATAACACATGAAAACAACCTGCAGAAGGGTTACCAGACCATGAGAGACTCTGAGAGGAAACTTTAAGCCATAAAATGTCAGAGAAGATAGGATTTTTTGTTGTTGCAGGAAGATGATACTTTCTGTTTGCTCGAGCACTGTTCCACTAAACCAGGCCTCACATAGAAATGCTGTGAGCCAAAACAAAAGGGGGGAAACCGGTGTTAAAAAATTAATAAATGAATTAAACGATTAACAAATGAAGAAAAAAGTACTCAATATACAATCAAATAATAATAAATAAGGTTGCCGCTTGATAAAAACTTAATCAGTTCTACCTTTTGGAAGTTTTTTCACTTTCAAAAAATAGGCAAAAACTTTAAACCATTTAGTAGTGGATTGTGTCTAATTCTGCTTTTAGAGACACGAAAAGTGACAGTATTATTTCTACTTGTTTATGTGTAAATGAACAACATTCTCAGGGGCTCCAAAATTGTTATTTAAGGGCAGCTATTTATTTTCATTGCCAGATTTTCAAAAATAATCTCAATATATGTCTGCCAAAAGTTAAAAAAATCTAAGGTGAAAGAAAAAAATATATGCCTTTAACTGCACTCAGATTGGAAACATCACCTCACATCTATCTTTGACTTCTGGGAATATTTTGGATAATTTATAGCTGCTTGAGAAAAGCTAAATGTGTTATACTGCGAGTTGAATTAAGACAAGTCAATTGCATGTACTACTTCTATAAATTCCCAAAATTACTTTTCAGTTAATTAATTGCTGTTGTCTTAACACAAAACCTCTAAAACAAAATATGTCAATTGATCATATCAGTTATTGATTCATCATGTTAATGTAAATGTGTTTATGCTTTTCCACATTTAGTCAGTAGGGGGCAGCAAACTACATTGATTTCAAGCGACACGGATGAAAGAACATCAGCTGAGGTTTTCTTTAACATGAGGATTTATATGATGAAAACAGGCAGCATTAGGACTCATACAATATGTTATTCTTAACTTTATTTTTAGCGTTAGACATGTATTTCTGAATCTGGTTCATCATTACAAACAGATCAGAAATTTTCTGCTGCTTCACAAACTGCACAGAGAAACATCCTCCAAACAGATGTTAAAGAAATCTTGCAATGATTTGCTGCTGTTTGCTGAAAAGGAACGACATACACTGTCAAACATTTGTGGTCTCTTTGTCTCCCAAGTGGTCTCTCTATAACTCCAATTCCAAGACTCTCGTCCCACAGATACTCATTGTTCTCCTGTGGACCCAAGGTGAGCCTGATGTTGCAGCCCATGAAACACTTCTCACCCTGCCTCAGGGTCTGTTAGTCTGAGAGGTTGTTCTCTCCTCTCCACCCCAACTGGATTAGGCAAATAGCCAACCTTCCTGGGCTAGGTTCTGCAGGAGATTTTTCCTTCCTTGTTTTAATTTAATTTATGATATTATTGCGATTGGTTTTTGTTTTTGTCTTTTTTGAGTCTTTACACCACCTGTAATGCTTTTAATTTTTTAATGTAAAGCACTTTGAATTGTCTTGCACATAAAGGTGCTATTACAAATAAACTTGCCTTGCCTTGCTGTTAAAACTGAGTTTTTTCCTTACCACCATCGTCTCATGCATGCTCAAGAAGGGGGTTTGGGTCAAAGCCAAGATTTGTTGCAATCAGCTGGTTTGTCTTTACAAGGCAATTTAGGGCAAGTGCTCAGAGACTGTATTATTGTAAAGTGGCACTATACAAATAAAGTTTACTTGAATTGCTTGAAAACAAGCCCCAAAGAGCAGAGCCCCAACAGGGTTGAGGTAAAAAAGTCCACTAAAGAGATCAGAGAGGGGAATGGGTGAGGGATAATGGGCAAGGATGGATAAAAGGAAAGTAAAATGCATTGGAAATGGGTTGGATGAACAAATGAAAGAGGGGGGAAATGAAAGAAGGCAGTGAATAAAGTATAAAAAGGCTCAGGTGTTTAGAACTTAAGTTAAGGTCATTTGTGACATCTATCCTTTCATACATTTTCTTAACAGCTTAGTCTGATTCAGGATCTCGGGAAGCTGGAGCCTATCCCAGCAATCACTGGGTGGGAGGCAGGGTGCAGCCTGGACAGGTCGCCAGTCTGCTATATAATCTGGGACAAACATCAAAAAAACATTATTTGAAACATCACCCAATTTTAATTCACAGTAATTGAAAGTTTTTTCTTAGAATAAACATAAAACTCTTCATTGTGACGTATTTCTTTCCATGACAGAAGTAAGTCAACTAATAGCTTTGTGCAACATGTGAAAAAGTATAAAATTTGAAATGTTTCTATGTCCCTTTCAGCAAAAACATGTCTCCACAAGTTGAAAATTAAGCCCAGATTTATCAGGTGGTTGAGTGTACAGTTAGCCTTCAGTAGTCTTGACATCATGGAGTCTAAGACATTATGGATGAACATGCGACACTGCTAACATGTAGGGAAAAAGTAGATGCACCCAAGAACTGTACTGTCTCATGTCTCTACACATTAACATGATGCTCACATTTATTAACAACCGAGCTCCATGTATCCAAACTAGCTTCCTAAAATAAACATGTGACTTCCATAAAGGTGCAGAAGACAATACTGCCTTCATCAAAGTTTCTTTTAACATGCTTGTTGAGAGCACAATAAAAACTGTGGTTGAATACAAAAATTATTCCCCCTTTTTAGCCCACTGGTTGGATGTGGTCTTTATAAAATAACATTTCTAAGAAAATTTCTGATAAAAGTTCAGAGTATATGTCAAAATGAAACTCTTCAGCTGGAAGGCTGTGTGACAAAACAGCAGTCAAACAACGCTTCTTTAACTAAATCTGGTTTATTTTCAGAAAACGCAGGACCTAAAAAGCAGGCAAAGCCAGGTTAGCAGGAGCAGATTTTAATTTGCTTACTGATGAATGCTGAACAGGTGCTTCCAGGCAGGGAGACATGTTGGCAGGCGCATAATACCAGAAGGCAAATCAGAGACCTTGATCAAACAGGTTCTCCCAAAGTGGTTCATGTGACAGAACATGTTGCTGCTGTTCTTACAAAATTAAGTCAAATTACCACAATGGACCACTGACAGGCTAAAGACTAATTAAAATCGACTTCTTTGGTTGTAGAAACAGCAGGACTGTGTCTGTTTGATCTTGGGAAAATGTCTGATGTTGAAAATTTATGATAAATTTTGCAGTGATGTTAAGACTTGGAGGCTAATACATAAGCAAAAATATCAGTGTATGGGCAAAGCTCATGTTTATTAGCAAGAGCTGCATTCCACTTCTGCACATGCACGTGCTGCAAAGTGTGCACAAAAATAAAACTTATAGCAAACATAATGCACATTTGCTTTTTTTTTCATTTTAAGCCAAAATGTAACAAAATGTTCTAAATATTATGCATAATGATATTAAGATTATGATGAGCTTTATATATATTTCATAGCCTTTGTGTTAAGTATAGGGAATGGGTGAAACACAGGGCTGTCATATAAAGTGTGCAACCAACTCTAAAGTTGCATTGTTGTTTTTGGGCTCATCTTCTTTATTTGTCTTTTTTTTTTTAACTTATAAAGATCCCCAAGCTGTTTCTACTTCTTTTTTTTTTTTTTTTTTTTTTTTGAGGATTAGGCACACTTTTCCAGACAATGTTAGGCATGAACTTTTCCAATTGTTAAGATGTTGAAAAAGTTGAGTGTATTTTTTGATTGTTCACTCAATTTTTATCCATTGTGATCGCCCATTTAAATGTTTCTGAAAAATCATTAAAAATGTATTTTTCACATGTGCTTTTATGTTCCCACACCCTTAAAAATTGAGTGATGTTCCAGCCTATGTCTAAAAATGACTGCAAGTAAGAACAATACTGATATGGCAAACATAGGACTAATACTCAAAAACAAATTTAAGTAAAAGAAATGCTGTGGGCGAAGCTGTTGCTCCTCTGTGGCATGGCCTCCACTTATTCAGAAATGTTCTACAGCCTTCAGCAATGCATTACTGCACATGGCAAACTTCTGTGTATCATTTAACACTCCTGCGGAACACAAATGCACAAGTTAATGGCTTCAATATTGTTATTTTTGATAATATTCAAACACAGTAACCAATGGTTGGTAATGTCTGCCCTGAGGACCATCAGGTGCAGCTTACCACACTTTGGGGTCAGCTACACATCCAGATGCAGAGAAAGAGTCACCTGCATCCTCTCTTATCCCTCTTGTCTTGCACATGAACCTTTACAGACACACAGCCTTCAGAAAAATGATGATACACTGCATCTGTTAAAAAACAACAACTTCCAAACAGATAAAATGCTCTGCAACCAAAATACTTAACACTTTTCTTAAAAATGTGTTGATGCTGCAAGATTGCCACTTTGACTTATTGCTGCTGTTTGCTGTTTTATTGGCACTTTAAACTGATCACCTTTAATTACTTTTAGCTTTTAATTATTTAAGTTATTAGCTATCGTCATTTCTTTTGTTTAATTCTGATTTTTTTTTTTATATATATGTTGTTTATTTTAACAGGCATACTGCACATACTGATCTGAGAAACTATTTAGTTTTTCATCATGTCAATTGTTTGAATGAAAAAAAAAGCTGAGTCTGAGTTTTAGTGTTTTGCCTGAAGCTGTTTTCATTTTAAAAGCTATGTATTCACTCAGCTCCATGTTTATACACAGACCCCTGTAACATCCTCTCTCTTGCCTTTCTGTTGATTTTAGGTGAAAGTGGGTGTTTACGTTTATAAGCCTCCCACATACTCATGACAGGAGTTACATACAGCTAATTTTGTTCCCAGTTCACCAAATCGAAAGCATTGTCGGAAACCATATGATCAAATTATTGACAATGAAAAATGCATAACATTATGGAATACGTGCAATATCTGATTTACTGCAAATGACAAGGTCCTTCATTAGTCCAAAGCCCGCAAAAGAAAAGCTTGAATGGAAACAAATTTATTTACAGTTTGGCTTCTGTAGACTGATTTGAATACCAGAATCTATAGGATTGTACATATTTAGTGCAAACTGAATATGAACACATTCAGACTGAAGATACATTAAGATCTGATCAATCACATCACATTCTGCGGTAGTGTCAGACGTTTTTGTCCACATCCTAATAATAGTCCGAGTACAATCCATGCTGGAACAACTCTGACCTAATGTGCCTGCAGAGTGACCACCAGGATATTTTGTCACACTTCCACTTTCAGGAAAACAAAAGTGAAATCTCACAGCATGAACTTTTCACAGACAAGCTCCTGCTTGTGTTTTATGTTCATTTCTGCACAGAAAAAGAACAAAATTTGCTTTAGTATGCATGAGCAAAAGGAGATCATGCACTTTCTTGATGCTCAGGCTGGCTCATGTAAACTATGGACATGACGTGGAAACTGCTTTAGTCCCAAGTAAGAGTAAATCAAAAGCTAATAAAGTTACATTTTAAATGACACTATCATGAATATTTAGAAGTCAACCATTTTTACAGCACCAGTTTAAAGTGGCCTGCTGAATGTGTCAGTCCAAACTTTGAACTGTATGAAGTAAACATAAGACACAACTCATTGGAATTAATGCCACTGTTTTACTCAAAATTTTACTAACTAGGATTATTTGAATCCTTGTCAATCAAAAAAAGAGTTTTTGTCAGTAAATAAAGCAATATTGCTTTGTTTTCTCTGGCCAAGAGGCTCTGTATATCCATTGATATTGATTGTGTTTCTTTGCATTCAGTGCAAGTGCCTGAGATCTAAAGACAAGTGATCATGCAAAGCACATGTAAGGGCAGATTGTAACGTAAGGCCTCAACACATCAGCTTTGTATTGTCCACTTGTGACTGAATCGCTCAATGTGCATGTCAGTCCCAACTGTGAGCAGCTCATTTGTTATATGGAAAGCACATTTATGCTTTGTGTTTTGGCATATCTATGTATTTTATTCAAATAATACTGTTGAATAAAAAAGTCCAGATTTCTCTGCACAACACACACACATGCGCACACACAATTAAACAACAACTCTGCCTCAAACTCAGACGCAGCTATTTATATAAACCTTTGAACCAACTGGACGTTCACTAACCCTGATTATCCTCTGGAGGAAGTTCTGCTCAATCACTCTTAGGAATCTCTGTCAATTACTTATCTCATGCTGTGCCCATGCATCAGACAGCCAGCTCTAACAGGATTATTGTGCCTTGAGACAAGGTCAAAGGTCTGTGCGCCCCATGTGGACACTGTGGTCAATGCAGCTGCACTGATGCTCAACACTGTATTCAAAGGCCGGTCCTGATAGTTCCTGTACAGGTTAAGCTCCTAATCGTTTGTTGCCATGGAGCTGGTTCGAGGTAATTGTTACCTAACTTTCAAGTATAAAGCTTGTTGAAAGAAAACACACAGTTAAATATAGACAGTGTCTCTTGACAGAGGCCAAATAACCCAAAGTTACTGTTCAGAGCTAAAAGGAAAGCCTCTGCTGGTACAGCTAAATGTTTCAGTGGCCTCATCGTTTCATTAATAATGTTTACAAAGGAATGTTTTCCCTTTTCAGAAACCGTCTCTGTCACAGTGAGGCCCCTGTATGCCTCTAGATTAATCATAACCATAAAATTTGGCTACATAGTGTTCTGTGTGTCTGTTGCAACTCTCGGGCAAAAATTATTTTCATGTTGTTTTTGTGCTCTCATGCCTCCAGGACAAGGGAGGGAGAGTTGTGCTGCTTTGACCAGAAGTTACCTTCTTTGCTAACTGATTGGCCCATGTTGTGAAGCTCTCTTATATAATGTGTGGCACAAAGTGAGGAGTAAAGAATCTGGAATTTAAAAAAAAAAAAAAAAAAAAAAGGGTGACAAAAGGAGGAAAATGGGAAAGAGGCCCACTCTCCGGCACTATTCTTTCAAATCGTTGCCACTCTGAAAGAACTCAATTGGTGTGGTGATAAGTGCAAACATGCATTCTGGGAGACTTTAGAGACAAAAAGAAGTTCAGAAAATACCAGGTTGGGAAACTGCTCAGATTGAAAAGCCAGTCATTTGAGCGTAAAATTCTTGTGTCCTCTCTGCCTCATTCCCAGACACTCTTGAGGCTTCATGCCAATGTGGCAGAAAACAAGACAATAAACCAGAAATGGGCAGCAGGAACTGGATCCATTTTTTTAAAAAAAAGTTTGGCAGAATGATGATAAACATTGTTCAAAAGAAGATTTTTCATTATAAATTATGTGATTTGCATCTCTTGCACCTCACTCATCTATATCTTTGATAAAAATCACTTCAACATGGCACTGACCACATCCTCATTTTCAAGTACTAGTCATGCAGTAGCCAGTGGTTAAACACAAATTTTAACCCAGACACACTAAACTGATAACTCAGCAGTGTCCACCACCCTGTAATTTTATCAGCCACATTACCCAAGCAGAGCCACAAAGTAGACAGTCAGGCATATTCAGCAACTGTCAGCATGACTACATTCAGTTGTCTTCACTCTCAAATTACCAACACCTTTGTTTGTAATGTGCATTTTAAAAAGTAATATAAACATATTAAATTAATTTATCTTGAATTTTATAATGGACATAAGCCTGATATTTTTCAAGATAATACCACCAACAAATTCATATTCATATTCTGCGCAATTCTTTATTCAAGTTTAGCTGGTTCTCAAAAGAAATCTCTCCCAAAAGTAAAAGCTGCATAAAAATGCAGAGTAAGCATATGTGTTGTAATTCTGACATGTTATGTCTTTTCACTTCCGACTGCCCATTACCAACAAGACATAGTGTCACTTCTTTCTTAGCATCACTACTTAATGGTTACATTGATGTACAGAATGTGCTAAACAACTGGCCAAAAGTGTGAAAATATATCCAGCTGTGTTTTGCATGTAGGCCCTGTTAGGTACAAGGGGGGAAATGTTTTTACTCTCAAAAAAGTGTTTTGTTTTGTTTGTTTGGTTAGCATTTTGTTTCTATAACTGTATATCATTATGTGGTCAAAAATGACACAGCTCAGTAGTAATATTTGATTTAAGGAATGTGAGCAGATTTAGTCAATTCCCAAACATCACAGTCGTCGTGATAATATCTATAGCGTGGTGCTAAGGCTAATTTTAGCATTAACAAAAGCTAGCTAAACTTTATAAAATGCTTTTGATGACATAAATTAAGCAAAAATAAGTATACAAATTAAATTTGTGATTATATTTGTTATTATTTAGTTAATCTGCAAAATGAAATAGCTGCACATCTCGTGACTGTTAGCATATAACAGCATTGTAGCAGCTACTTTAGCAATTATTAAACTAGCAGCTAAATATTACCTGTTAACTTTAAATTAAGTTCAATTGGATTTCGTAGTCATAGTAGCCATGCAGCCTTTAAATGATGGAAACATTTATGTTATATTGAGAATTCCTGATAAAGTTGGAATTTTTAGACTATAAATACACAAAATTGCCCGAACCTGTTTTGCAATTCACATGCAAGGTTGAATTTTTAAACAGTTTGATGCAAACTGTGAGCTTACAGTGCTCTCATATTTATATGAAAATACACAGAAAAACAATTTAGTTTCTTTGATTATCTGATTCCTTTGAGCTGTTTCAGGCACAAGCTACAGACTCTCAAAGGATATTTGAACAAAAGGACTCAGCAAGAGGTAAAGACAGTCTGTTGCTCTTTGCCCTGTGATTTATCACGTGCAGCACGAGCACCTCATTTGCATGGTATGAAGGATGCCACTATACACACCTTCCCTCTGGATTCATGTAATCAGCGAGTGCAAAATGTGATGAATATTTTAGTTTCCCAGTGTAAAAACTGAGCATGTTCCGGAGGGTAAATTACATAACATAATGAGAGAACAAGGCTGAGGAGAAATTTTGTAAGGGGATTTGACAGAAGCTGCAACCAGCCATGAGCAACCTCAGGCTTCAGTCTGTCAAGGTGTTAAAAACACATTCCAGCATACCTGAAAATCAGCAACTCTGGGTGCAGAGAAGAATAAAAGGGACAAAAGGTTTAAATGTGTTTAAAATGTGAGTAGAAACATTCAAAGGTAGCTGGATGGATTGAATCATAGTTATATTATTTTGTTTTAAAAATACATCTGATTGACTTGAATACCTTAATTTAGAAATACCAGAGTTTACTTTTAAAGAGATGTCTGGGTAGAGTTTACTGACTTTATTTGTTTTTCTTATTTGCCAGCAGAATGAAATGAGTTTAAGGTGGGAAAATGGGAAGCAAAGATAACCCTGGACATAAATTACGATCAGGACGTCAGCACACACCCACAGAGTTTGCAGCTGCTATTATTGCTCTATTAAACCCATTTTATCTGATGCAGCACGCTTCATGGCCTTCCATTATAACACACTAAAAGCTGGGCAGAGGAAATAAATCAGTCAGAACTGTGGAGTAGCTAGATGTAACATTTATTGCCAGTGGTACTTTACAATGTCTGATCTGAGTTGGGTTATGTGATCATTAACAGAGTAAAAAGTGAGTGAGTAAAAAACAAAACAGTCAACTTCTCCCAAGTTTTGCCTTTTTTTGGTGAAATTTAAAGATGGAATTATTTCCAAGACCATTACAAAAAATAATGCAATAAGCCATGAATAGTGAATATGAAACAATTTAAGGTTTTTATTTTGTACCATTATTGTTGGCTTCCTTTTGTTTGATTTCTGAATTTGGACACAGTCCTCAGATGTACTTCCCCAAATACATTTCCTATGTAAACAAAGTCCAAAAAACTTATTTTTCCTTTTCTCAAACTGGAAAAAGGAAACAGACTGGCTGCTCTCGTTTTCTATAACACAATTCCTCTCTTCAATTTTTGATAAACCGCAGCCAGACTCAATATTTCAGCTACTGAAGCTGCTCACTGGCTCTTCAATGACATCATGGTAAATCTACAATGTAACATGCATTTTTTGTTACTGCTGTGAGACCGCAGTGCTAACCACTATGCCACCATGCTGCCCATGCTATGTTTGTTCCATATGGTTAAAATGAGGATGCACAAGTGTTTTTATTCTAAAAGCAGTACACAATTCTCCACAAGGATTTATTGATTAACAAATTTGTTACTGGTTCATATTAGGTAAAAATTTGCTGGATAACTTATAAAAGAAAATTTATAAAGTAAAGACAAAGTTCAAATAAAAAGACAAAATAAAGATTATTTCTTGCTTTAATTTTTTATTTTTTTTTTTTCTTTGGAATGTGATCCAAGCTTAATTTTATAATGTATACTTATAGCTATTTGCTTACAAGTGCAACTCTCCAGCTCCACTTTCTTGCTCAGAAATGTTTACTCTTGACTCCAGAAAGCCCAGAACAACTAATGGCAAATACTAAAGTTCATTCTTAAAAATGACAGTTCATAAAATAGCATCATGACATGAGGGGGTGGACTGGTTGTTATAGACCTTAATCCTGCCACAAAAACATTTCTTTTAACTAATTTCATATAAGGAATTAGATTGTTTGAGCTAACTTTGAACCTCTCTTGTATTCCTGTCTCTATGCCAGCGGAGCAGCAGTTCAGGTGGATTAAATTACCAGGAGCACAATAACTCACATGGCATGATGTCAGTAATATGACAATGTTAGTTTCCATTGAGTGTGTCCTCAGGCTCACAGTGTCTGATATCACAATGGCACTTGAGGCCAATGAGCCAGTGTGAGAGTGCTTTGAGTTTCTGATATCTGAACTTCCCCTTGGACACACAGGAAGCTGCAATGTTGCATAATGATCATATTACAGCCACCAGCAGACTGGCACAAACACTTGTCACCTTACAAGGACAGGAATGAGGTGAGGCTGAGGTGACATTGCAGAATGATCACTTGACAAGAACCATGGTGCACATTTAGAATCTGATGAACAAAACAGTGAAAGGTTATTTCACAGTTCTGTGTTGATTGTAGGAGGATCGGTAAAGTTTGCCACTTAGAATGAACGGCTAAAAACAACATGTCCTGATTTCTAAATTAGACTACATTTTCTTCAGTTTGAATTGAAGTCATGATACATATCTTTCAGCTTGTTAAACTCTAATAAGTCTGGATCAAGTCTGCTTCTCTGTAGTTAATCATCACACAGCAGGTTTAAAATTAGAGATAATGTCCCACTGAAGCGCGTCTGTCCTTCACCCACATCCAAAGGTGTAAATCTGTGGGGTATTAGAGGGCACATGCACACACTGGAGAGGTGTCCTGCAGATGACTGAAAATTTGAAGCTGCTTTCGGAGCAACTGCTGGAGATATAACTTTTTAGTCATCAGAAAATGAAAGATTTCCTGCTTCACGGCAGGCTGATCACATCAGTTCAAATAACATTTTCTCTTGTAAAACGAATTTAATCTTGCTTGTTTAAGCCAGACTTGAACAAATGAAGAGTTTTTGATTGATTTTCTTTCCTTTAGACTGATTAAAAACTCACAATCAAAATCACAAGATAAATTAAATTACTCAATTAGAAAGGTGACTGAGGTTTTTTAATTTATTTTAAACAATATCTATCACATTCATACAGTACCAGCCAAAAGTTTGAACACAATTATTCACTGAAATTAATGGGAAAGTCTGGTACTGAATATTATTGTCTTACAATAACCCTTCATTAGCATAAATGTTTGGGCTGCAATCCTAAAATGAATTTTAGCTACAAATAACCAAAAGACTTTGTCCATCTGTTCCTCTGCTTGATTCAGGTATAACATGTAACTATTCATCTGCATATATTTGCATGCAGGCCATCAAATACTGCCATTATAAGGTTTAATTTTTACATTGCTTTCCGATGCACCAGTCAAAGGTACTTTTTGCCATTTCATTTGCTTCGTTTAAGCATTGAGCAACCTAATTACCTTTAAGATGTAATGAACAATAATTATGGACCAAACTCATGAGTAGGCTGTATTTCCTTCAGACCAAAACTTCTCTACCATTGAACTGCCTACCCTCATTAGGCCTCAGACTGCAGAACAACTATATTGACTCTAGATAAACTGAGCTGAAATAGCGTTAAATAACCTGCCTCTATATTTTTTTTATCCTAATTAAGAGCTTGTGGATCATGTAAATCAGTCTTCAGAAATGGAAAAATGTTCCATCTTTTCAGTCTGATCAACAACAGCACTTATGGCAGGTTTTTTTTTTGTTTATTGCTATACTGACCTGCCACATCCACTGATGACTATGACAACTCCCTAGTTAGTCAGTGACAAGATCAATGTTTTCTAATCAAACTTAAACCCTGGAGGTTAACACTCTGACCTGTTATCTGCTCAGTTCCACTGTCTGACTTCCACCACATTTCTAAGTAGGATCTCCCTCTTCCTGCATTCATCATCTTGCCCTTTGACAAAACACCATCACTTCTATCAACCCTCCTCTTCTTAAGCTTTCAAAAAATTAAATTAAATTAAATTAAATTAAATTAAATTAAATTAAATTAAATTAAATTAAATTAAATTAAATTAAATTAAATTAAATTAAATTAAATTAAAACACCCACCAATTAGCAGACTCCAGATTTCAAATAATTTTCTCTTCTAAAATTCCTGAAAATGTCACAAGAGACTTAAGAATGTTCCATATAAGTAAGCTCACTTACTTATATAGCACATTTAAAACAACACAAAGTGCCCAAACTGTCATGATGTGTGTTGTGGTTCTCCCTTGTCACCTTTGTTCCCGTTCATTTGATTCCCCCGGTCTCATTAGCTCATTCACTCACCTGTGTCTCGTATTGTTCCTGTGTATTTATACCCCTTGGTTTCTGTTTCCTGTGCCGGTTCGTTTGAGTTAGTCTCCGTCAGCGCCTGTGGTTCTTCATGTCTCCTGTGTTCCTGCATTCTCAAGGAATAAACCATCTTGATCCTGCATCCCTGCCTCTCTGGTCTGTATTTGGGTCCACACCTCCTGCAACCCATGACACAAACCTGCTGTACAGACTTGCAGATTTAAACCCAAAATATATTATGAAAACTAACAAATATAACTCACACTGAAAACTTACAACAGATATACAGTAATAAGATTGACAGCAGAAGTTTTAGCTCAGGTCATTGTTAGCTGGAAGTTGTTTAACTATCTGACCGACATCTAAAATGTATTTATTACAAGATTTAAGATCTGAATGGTTGTGAAGCTCCCAGCATATAGCTTACCTTGTGTGTGTTTGATAGGTGATACATGAGCCCACTTCCTCTCCATGTTGGTGTTTTCATCCTAAGTGAACCATCTATCTAACATGCCCAGAATTTTACATTGATGTCCTCAAAAGAGAATATCCTATCCTACAGGCATATGTGGACTGCAAAGTCTTGACCTGAAGAGCTGGCTCTCTTGTGTTGAGCCACACATTGTTTAGTTTCCTATGTATAAAGGTCTGTGAACTCCTTGCTGCATTGAACTGCATGAACACTGCTTAGTCTATGTTTGCAGGATTCGTTCTGAGGATGAGGGTGTTGTTCGATTTAAAGTGCACCAGTATGTTGTTTTTAGAGTTTCTTAGACATTTGTTTCCATATAATGCTCTTTTGCTTAGCTTTAATTTTCTGTTTGGTGCTATGCTTGGGCCTTGCAATGGTCTGGAGACCTATCCAAGCTGTATCCTGCCTCTGCCCTGCTAATTGCAGGCATTGGCTCCAGCTTCCTTGCAGCCCTGAAATGGATTAAGCAGTTTAAAAAATGAATGAACGATGCTTTTTTACCAAGTCTGCTCCATTTAAACCTCCTCAGGTTTGAGCTGCTTTCTTTATTTGAGTTAGAACAGAAGAAACCTCTTGCTAGGGAGGTGAAATGATCAGAAAATATTTTTTTTTTATGTTCTGCTACTCATTTTCCATATTTCCAAATGACTCTAAGGTAAGATATAAGCAAAAGGGATAGCTCTTGGATGGACTGGTGACCTTTTTGGGGTTTTAGGTAAACAGCTATTAATACTGACTCAGAACAGGATAGAGCAGGTGTGGAAAATGAATGGATGAATGCATGAAATGGTTAGAATTAGCTGAATATTGTGCTTTGATATGAAATACAACCTTTCAAAGTCCAAACAATTCCTTTCAAAATGTTAATGTTTGGCAAGAGAAACAGCTCATTTTGTTTGGCTGAAGCAGGTTGAGGTTACACTCTCCCAAGCTCTTTTTTTTTTTTCCCAAATATTGAGAATATTCATACAATCAGTAAATATATTTTTAGATATTACAATATTTGGTGTATTCATACACTAAATATTCATAAAGCCTTGATAATAAACTACTGTTTTGTCTTGCATATTAACAATTTTGTAGATATTTCTATTGCTTTAGGAGAGGACTGTCATTGGACTTATTTTGTTTCAGTTTTATTTGTGAGCTAATTCAGTGCTGAACGCACACCACTGTACTTCTTAAGGTGCATCAACACTGGTGCCGTTTTGGTTAGCTTTATACTAACCCAGGTCCACTTCCACAGATAGCGTGGTTCATTGGAAGTAGTGTGAATATTTATTTGCACTCTGGTGAGAACCAAATAAGCTAACTTTGGTCCAGTTGACAGCAGGTGGTCTCAGTTCACTTGCAAGTGGCCTCTGGTACACTTTGCATATGATGTGAATGCAAATGGGACATCCAATAAACCAAAGAGATGAAGTGATATAAGCATGTAGAAGAGCAATTGTGCAAGTTCTGAATAGCAAAGTAAAAACCGAAAACCAAAAACAACATCAATTTGGTGTTACTTCACTGTTAATTTTTGGCAAACAAGCAGGTATGTCCATTTTCAGTCCATGCCACTTGATGACCCGGGTTTCCTCTTTCTCTTGCTTTTTTTTTCCCATCTCAGCCATTTCTTTCCACGTAACCCCAAACAAGCAGATGTTGTAACTGACATCCAGGTGGTTTGTCTGGTTGAGTAAAGTGCACTGCGAAGGTGTGGCATTTCTCAGTATTCCTCACCCAATCCAACTAAATTCACATAACTATCATGATATGAATGCACCATTAGTTTAAAGTTATAGCCTCATATCCCACATAGACTGTCTAACTCCTGTTCGACAAATTTTCTCCATATTGCGTCAAATTAAAAAAAAAAAAAAAAAAAGAAATTTGTGGTCGCTCTTGATACTTTATCAAGACTGCCTATAAGAATCTTGGTAATACCTTGATTAACATCTATTTCTGAATATCGTGTTTCAGATCAGCACACTTGAAACCTTTTAAAAGACGGAATAAATCTAGACATATATCAATATCATGAGAAAGGTACTTTGAGGGATTTTGCTCTTCTGTCTTGTTCCTGCTTGGAAAACTGGTTTGGGTTAGATAAGCTGAAGGAAACATCAAGGCTGCTTTCCTGGAGCATATACCAGGAAATTAGGTCTATGTTCCTTTCGCTCCTGCTGCCTTCACAAAATGTTGTGAAACTTAGTGAGTCAGAGCCAAATGTAAGCCAGACAAAGCATGTATGCAGGTAGTATAGGCCTACTGGCATAAAAAAAAAGATCAATTTAGATAAAGAATCCAAATTCAGGGTGGTTCATGCTGTCTCATAACCATTTTGGAGCTAAATAAGAGCTGCTAAACTAAATGTTGTCATGCAGCTGCTATTGGACTGATAGCCAGTAGTAATACATCTCCCTGAAGGTCATTCTTTGTTTGTGGTTAAATAAGAGTAACTATCTTGAGTTGGGAACCACAGAAAAATGAAGGTATGGTCCCAACCTTTCTCATTTCCACCTCGACCAGTGTGTTATGGTAATCTATTTTTGTCAGGCAAACCGGCTAGGAAAAGGGAGTGTAGGTATTCACAGAGGCATTTCTCATTTCAGCCAATTTAAACAAACCTTGCGCCATATGGGTTTCCAAGTAACGTTGACTTTTGATAACTCTAAAGGAGTCCAAAAGAAAAGTGACATCAATTGATCCCACTTTTCTTTGTTGTCAAGCGCAATAACAAGAACCAATCCGTCCTAACAAACAGTTCTAACCATCTCAGTTGGGAAATTCCTACTATTTCTTCAGCATTTGCTATTTTTGATCACATGGAGGCAAAACAATGCGCAGCATGCCGGAAGCACGGAGGTGTACGTGAGATGTGTGCGGACCAGCGCATGAGGAAGGTTGGGCGCTGAAGGTGGAGGAGGAGGAGGGGGTGACAGAGGGGGTGTGTGAGAGAAGGCAGGCGTGTCTAGCTTCGCAGTACCCTGGGGATTATTGAAGCCTATTTAAAGCCCAGCCAATGCGCGCCACGGAAACCTTCCCATGCTTTCCTCATTGCAGGACGCAGATTGCACGACGTGCAGTACGAGGCAGAGCTGGAACTCTCCGTGAGCAACATCTTTCATGAGAAACGCGGATAAGACGGCGGATAAATCGTAAATAGGTGTATTTCTGCTGGAAAGTAGGCCATCTAAACATACCGTTCGTCTTCTGCAGATTTAATCAATCAGGTAGGTAAAAAAAAAAGTCTTATTTTGTCTTAATTTAAACAATACAGTTATCTGGATATTATCATTTAGAGAGGGAGGTGTGTCTGTCAGCACTGCTCTTGACTGTGCCACGGCCTGTTTTTTGAGCTTCTGCTACTGAAAGCTCTCTGTTAAACTTTATTCTTTACGCATGAACAAGTTACTTATTATTCTTGTTAACTGTCTTCAAGTTTTATAGTCGGCTCTGGCCGGGATCCATCATGGTTACCTCAGTAGCCTACTGTCCAGCTTAGACTCTACTTTACACCGAAACAAGCAAATACTTCCTCTTCCTGCCAGATCAATAAGTAAACACAGACATACATCTGATGCTTTATTCGCACACAGAGAGAGATTAGTGATGCACAGTGTAGTAGAGGAGAGCTCAGATTAGCCTGTCTGCTTTAGCTCTTCATTCAACTTTCCGATTGCGCCTGCACTGAGCCCTCCACTTCTTGCACGAGCACGTCACGCCCTCCAAAATCAATACCAAAGAACACTAAATGGTCGTTTTATAAAACGAAACAATGCAGATGAGCCTTGTAAATGGCAAGTTTGAGTTTAAAGTGTTATTTGACATTCCGTAAAGACAGCCCAGTATGTCACTCAAGAAGACAAAAGTAGTGTTGTGTCTACTGTTTTTACGAATAGACATCATTTATGTCTACATAACTTATGTACAACGAAATTACATCATTGTGCCAGTACAGCTAAGGAACTGTGGAGATTTATGGGACGGTAAGGTGAGGATTTGATCTTTCTGACTAAAGGGCTTATGGTTGACTTTTTTTGGACTGAAGGAGGGCTTTTCTCTCGTTATATGAGTAGTTACATCAAAGCTAAAAAAAATCATGTTGAGTGTTTTGTAATATTCATTGTGTGGGGTTGGGGTCAAAAACTTGATTATTACTTCTGCTTTAAATGTGTAAAACCAGAAGTCCTCCCATTGGGAGAACAGATGGTGTCAAACTATACCAATTGGCCATTTTGGAGTTGTCTGAATTATATGAACCAAATTCTCTTGTTTTGTTTTGAGTCGATCTTTGCAGAGATGATGTTCACATGTCATGATTTGATGTATGTTTAGTACTACAGCTGCATAATTTCCAAAAGAATATTCATATTCATCCACAAAGTGTGTAATTTTTAAAAAGTAAGCCTGAAACCTGATTCCTTTGTGCCACCTTAATGTATCATTTACTTTACACCCACAATGATCCAACTAAAACATATCATTTTTTTCATTCTTGATTACTCCTTGTGCATTTTTTTTCATCAAACATATATAATGAAGAGAAATGATTTGGTATTTAAACAGTGAGCAATGGTATCAGATGCTCTAAATGACCATCAGAGTAGAAGCTGTTTTATTCTAATTTACTTTACTGATAAATGGACTGATTACTTCAGCTGTAATTAAAACTTCTGGAAACAGACCATGTTGATTTTGCATGGAAAAAAATAACTGAGGAGCAAACTAACCAGTAACTCGTGTTGGTAGATGACTGAAATCAAGTTGAGAAGCAGTGGAATGCGTCTAAACAAAATACTCATAAGTACCTTTAACTTATGTATTTCTTCAAATCTACTTGTCTTCATTCAACCACTGTGTGAAAGCACAGATATTATCAGGAAACCTTTGAATGATTGAAAGTAATTGCTCATTTTGAAATTTTAATAAACTATTGTACACACAGGACTGGTATTATGTACCTCTTAGAAATACTTTTAAAAAGTTTGTTTATATTCAGTCAATATGAAAGATAGTGGCCTGTATGGATTACCTGACACATAGTCACTTTGGCAGACCTAAGTGAAACTTTACATTAAGGGTAGCTGCACAAGACTGCATTTGCTCTTTTTTTTTTCCCCCTAAGAAGTTCCAAAGACTGAGTGGAAACAAGGAGCTCTGAGTGTTATCTCTTCCCTGTCAGCATTTGTAAGGGTCGTTTGTTAAACAGATAAGGAGCTGAGTGTGGACTGCAGGGAATGTAAGGATTGTTGAGAGAAACGTTGGCCTGTTGAGAGATTAAAAATGGAGATTATGCTCAACATACATATTGCATTACCTTAACTAACCCAAATAAAGAAGCTCGAAAGTGTAGACACGCACAAACATGCCTAAGATGAAACCTGTGACTAAAGATGGTGTTTTAAAGACTTGTCTGTTTGGCCCTGAAAGTTTCATTACTGGAAGACTTTGCTTAACGGCTCGTTTGGGAGCACGAATAACTTCTGGATAATTGATTTAAAGCAGTTATGTGGCATATTACATGTAGGCTATATATCATTGGATCTATAAACACAATGATACATGTGTTGGAATCCCCGTATTAAATATTGTGCAGACAGCTTAAATTTGTCTGTGCTCAAAGTGTTATATCAGAAAGTATCAACTTGTCAATCCTGGTATGTGTTCATTTTTTGGGTGCTATTCTGTTAAAATGCTCCAGATCGTTGGTGGCTTCTCTTTAAAGGCAGTGCTGTCAGTCAGTCTCCTCAACTTCACTTCACACAGAACATTTACTGTATTTCCAGGATTTTCAATGACTCAATATGGCAGTCAGCCACATGATTTTAGATAAACATAGCTTTCTTAGATTCTCAGAGAAACCTTTATGCGGGCTTCATGTGGACACACCGCACATGTTTACTGCAGGCTTCAGGGCTTCTGTGTCAGATGTAACATCACTACCTTCGACCGACATGGTAACAAATCACGAAATCAAGCTGAATGCCAAATGTCTCTCTCCAATGTTTGTACAACTTTCAGCTCTATCACTGAGCAATACCTCACTCCATTTTGCTCTCAGTAGCCAAAGCCTCCACTTTGAGTCTGTTTCCCTCTCTTTTATCATATTTCTTAACCTTGCTAGATTTTATTTCATTTCTTCTTCTCCCATCCACTAATTCTTTTATTATTTTGTTAATTTACTTAACCATTTTTCATTTTTTCCCCTTTCACTCTGTGTATGTGTTTGCCATCTGAGGTTGTTTTTCTGCTTCAGGCTCCCAGCCTGCTGTGTGCTGCCAGACCCCCACTGCCAATTATTATCTGTGCCCAAAATTCCTCACCAGTGACCGGGGCATTAATATTGTGTGTGTTTGTGTGGGAAACTGGGCAGAGGGGAAAGTCTTTTCTGGCTGTACTGTCATTGCTCTTTGTTCTTTACAATGTGTGCCATACTGTTCTCATATTGCAGGCAGAATCTTTAAACTGAACTAAACATAATGGTTTCTGTGTCTGTATACTGGGTAGAGTTTCAGAGCCACACCTGAGTGAAACGGAGAAGGGGGGAGCATTATATGTGGGGAAATTGAAGAGAAATAAATAAAATAGCTTATACCGTGCGACATTTACCAAAATAGAGAGGCTGTGTTCTCTTAGTGGACGCGTCTCCTTCTTAGCATGTCTGTAACATGCTGCAGCAGCTCTGCATGTGTGAGAGCTGACACGTCCCCACGAAACTACCCCACTGACCCAAGCAAAAGCAATTGTGGTCATCCAACACTGCCTGCCTTTATATTGCAATCACAGTTTAGCGTTTCTCATCAAATATCCAAATCTGTCCGTCCATGATTACTGAACAATGGGGCTCGTGGGATTAACACACTTGGAGGGTTTTCCCATCAGAACAACAGAGAGGTGAGCATTTAATTTATTTCAGACAGTACCGGGAGGATAGGGTTTGTTTTATTAGTAAATAGTTGCTATTTGTAGATCCTACTGGTTATTTATATTTTGTGATCAGCCATAAAGAGAAAATCCGTGCACAGGATGGGTGACCTGTCCAGGTTTTACCCTTGCTGGGAAAGGCTCAGGCTTCCCGGTGACCCCTGTGATTTGGATGAAGCAGTATAAAAAGTTAATGGAAAAAAATAAGACTGATTCATGGCCAGAGATTTGTAAAAATGTCCTCATTCAAATATTTATACTGGTTTTCTCTCATAATTTACATCTAATTGCAGCTTTTTGAATCTATCCCCCCTTGTCTTTTTGTGCTTATTTTTGGACCAACATATTCTTATTTTGTGGTTGTCTTGTTTGTATGTGTGGTTTTCCATCAGCATTGCCACCACTCTGATTTTTTTTAAAGAGCCCATATATGTTCATTAACAGGTTTATGAAACCATAAGATGATAACATACTTTTGTGTAATTAAAAAAAGAAGGAACGAAAGTACAGGGGGGAATGGTTATGCAGTAGATATCTGCAGCATGTCCTGTCACCTTCTGTGTGAATTACTTTGTTTCAGCTCCTGTTTCTTTAAGGGGCCTTCTTCTGACGGGCCTAGCATGTCCTGATTGGTCAAAAATAAGGCGGCTTTTCATTCTCTGTTTGAGTTGCTCCAAACAAGCTTGGAAATGAGGCATTATGCCAGTATGTTACATGGCGATGTTAGGTAAAGGTGTCTAAAGCAATTTAGAAGCGGTGTCTTCAGGAGAAAAGTTAACTCTGGGTTTTTAAACTTAAAATTAGCATTGTTTTTGTAAAATAAATTTTACATGCTCAAAAAAAGCTGGAAAATTTACCACAAAAAGTCAGGACAAACCACCTTAATCCCAATAAAAATAAATTAAACTAAAGTGTAATATTTAAAATCTATCTCATGAAACACTGAAAAATATCTTACTTTTCACAAAATGATGAACCTGTCTTTTTTTTTTTGGCTGTTATTGCTCGCTCGGTTATCCGAGATGGAAAGCCCAGTGGAATTATTTCTGTAGTGCAGAACATCCTAACTTACTTGACATGCTTACTAAACCTTCCCTTAGGCTACGAAAGTTTTAAGATTACTGAAGCTTTTCTAAAAGTGCTGTGGATTTGCAGCAGGAAAATCAACACTAGAACAATCCTTGTACTCTTCATCACAATTTCAATAGAAGCTGTCCAGGCTCATCATCTCCCTCTGCTCCATTTCACCTGACCTATTTCTTAACCTGATTAGACTAAAATAAAAAGCCTTTTTCCCTCCTCTAAGAAAATGCAGCCCTGGGCTTCTTTGTGCCTCTGACTTTATCCATTATAGTTGGGTTGACACAAAACAGAAATGTTAACTTTGACTGACCCGTCCAGCTCTGCAGTACAATGGGCCGTGGTTGTTTGGTGTCAAACATAAGTGAAAATAGCTGCTTTGACTCCTGTGCGGGATGAGGGACACAATATGAAGCAGAAAGAGTGATTGATTGGAACATTTTTGAGAAACACTAGGTTTTCATGTAAAGATGTAGACCAGTCATAATATTCCTAAATCACCTTAGTGTAATCTGTTTGGCTGTGAGCGGAGAGCTTATCAGTTTCTTGGACTGCCACAGTGCACTGACGTCCTTTTCCAGGATTAGACAGTGATGATGGCACAGTAAACAGTGACTGAGTGGCTGGTTGCTGGGCCACAGCGCCATTCAGTAATACTGTCAGCTTACATTAAGCTATCATTGGTGCTGAAGAGCAGCATCATAATTCCATTAAACCGTGACCTATTGAGCAGACAAGGAACTGTCAGACCTGCAGGCAGATAAGGAAGCTTAAATGTAAGCTGGAAGGGAAAGGTTGTATGGATGAGAAAGTTTGTCGATGATAAGATTTACTGGTCATCAGCGCTCTGATATTTATGTCTTTGTTCATTTTCTTCTGTCTTCAGACAACTCTGCCATGGGTGTGAAGATGCTGCAGTGTTTCCCATTTTACAGACGCTGTAAAGAGCGCTGCAAGAGCAGGCAGTGCCCCCCAGCGGCAGGTAAAGAGCAGCTTTCACATGCTATACAAAGTCAGTGCTTATAGACCCAACAAGCAATCTGCTTTTCTGTTTTGTTTAACTATCTTGTCTTTTGTCACTCAGTTCCCATAGAGGATATGAAGCCACGTCTGTCTTCCACAACATCCTGCGGCAGTGACAGCGAAGGAGCAGGAAGCCTCAGCCGGGGCTCTCAGATCTATTTTTCCACCAAGGCCAGGCTGTCTTTCAGGCACCAGTTAGACAGCAACATCAACGCAGTGGATGCCACCTACTGAGTTGGACAGAAGTCTATGGAGGAGCCAAATAGACTCTATTACCCATTAAAGTTTGGAGCCTGTGGTGCAGAGAAGGGGTCTGAATGCTTTAGATGTAAGCAGCAGGAATTGCCCAGAGCCTCAGCTGGTGTTTCGTCCTTTTGTGCTCCGACTGCACAGACATGAGTCTTGATGATGAATCAAATTCAACGAGACAGAAGAAAAAGGCAGAAAGAGACCCCAGAAGGCACAACAAAGTGGATCCACAGCCCCAAAACAAGAGACTAACTTAGCTCAGATAATGTAGAGTTGTTTACAGCATTCACTACCATTATGTGCATTACTTTTGCTTTGTTTTTGGAAATTTAAAGTTTTTCTACTGCTTATTTTGACAGGCTACATTTGTTCAAGAAAAAAGGACTAAATCATTTTACATTTGATGATTTGACCATGGCTGAATTTAAATAGGGTTAGTTAACCTTCATTGTTTGATAGGATCCACCTAAATTTAATCAGTTAAAGCAATATCACAACTAACTGAATTGTTTTCCTGATCTCATAACTTTAGTTTTTTCCTCTGTACTGGATTAATTTTTTTTTATGTTTGCATGCTAAGATCAAAACACGAGGGGAAAAAATTTTCTTTCTCCACTGAAGAGTTAAATTAATGCCACAAGCATGCAGCTGTTTTAGTCTAGTTTGTAAAAAGATAAAAGTAATCTCGGCTACACTGGAACTTTATAACTACTCACAAAAAGTTAGGTATATTCATCTTTTTGTATGATGAAAATACACTTAAACATGGAACTATATTTTCAGTGTTTAAGTATGCTGTTTTCCAACTAGATGAGTAACCACAAAAAAAGTGTCTGAACCATGAATTAACCCCTCAATCTTCTGGTTCTGTAACAACTTATATCTAAACAGTCCTCTTCAAAATACTGTACATGTTTTTAACATCAGACCAAGATTACACACAGGACAAGTTATTGACATTTTATGTTATATACTCACCACCATTATCATTACCATTAACCATTGTATCATTCTGCTTAAATATCCTACATTCTTGATACATCTGTGTAGCATCAACCTTTTACACTTTCTGTAAATTTTACCCAAAAGGTGAATATCCCTAGCTTTTTCTGAATACTGTCAGTTATTTGTCATGCTTGATTCATTTCAGCTTTTGTTTTTACAATTCAAAGTCCTGATGTTGGACAACCAGACTTAAATATGTGGTCATAATCCATTCAGCTCTACACTACATGTAATACCACCATTAAAGTATTTCTATCATAGAATCTCTCTTGTGCTTTTACTATCAGCAAATTTTATTCTTAGTAGTGTTTAACACCCAGGACAAGCTGGAGATGCGTTGGGATGCTGCTAACAGGTCCTAACCATGGAAGATGTAGAAGATGGATGTATTGGCTTTTAAAGTAATGGTAATTTCTTAACATAGTTGTAATCATACATGAAAACAGAGAGGACATCTTGTTGACAATATTTTATTTAAAAAAATCACAAGTATAAAAGTATTCCCAAGATAAACCACAGTGATGCTATCACTGCATGTTTCATGGTTTGGAGATGACGCCGTCAGGATACCGCTGCTTAAACCGTGCCACAACTTCAGGATCCAACAGATGAATGCCATCCAGCTGGTTGCCGAGAGTTATCCTAGTAGAGAAGTTTTAATTTAAAAAAAAGCTTTAAAAATATACTAAATGATTTTACAAAGTTTTTAAATCATAACCAGTATGTTACCAGTTGGGCTGGACATTGTGAGGTCGACCGAAAAGCTCAATCTTCCTGGTGCCGGGTGAGAGCCGCTCTATCATGCCATAAATCTCATCTGGTTTGTGACTAGTAGAGCGAACCTGAGTAGGAGCGTATGATGGTTACAGGCTGAAGGAATCATGAGTTATAGCAGTATGTTTGGCAGAAAATACTTAATGCTTTACCTCGGCTACAATGACATCACAGTCCAAACCTCTGTTGAAGCCCTGCGTGTTTCCCTTCACACCCACCTGAAGGTAAACATTTTGGTTTTACATTTTTTTACATTTACCTTGCAAAAACATTGAATCATCAAGTAACTTTTTAAAAAAGGTAAAAGTCAGGAGCCATATTGAATAGGAAGTGGCTTTAAGTGTCCAGCAATTTACAATATATAATATACATAATATATCTGGAGCATTAAAGGTGGAGTATGTTCTGTTTTTCGTTCTTTTTATGCTAATCTGTACAGCTCTGAACTTATTTAAGATGAAAAGACCTGCCATGATTTCCTTACAGGTGCTCATTTGCCCAAGTTGCCTGAGGAGGACTTGCCTAAATTAAACTGCCCTGTCACATTACATGAGCTTAAAGAGGCCACCCTAGATATGTGCAGAGGTAAGTCCCCTGGTTTGGACGGAATTCCTCCTGAATTTTACGTAACTTTTTGGGATCATTTGGGGCCCTTAATGTTTGACATGGTGCAGTTTGCTTTGGAGGCAGGTTCTTTTGCTAGAGATGTAAATTTGGCGTTTATATCACTCCTGCTTAAAAAAAGATAAGGACCCACATGAATGCTCTAGTTATAGGCCCCTCTCCCTTCTGAATGCTGATTTAAAAATATTTGCCAAATTACTCGCGCGTAGACTTGGTCCTTTATTGACTAAATTAATCAATTGTGATCAAACGAGCTTTATTAAATCAAGGTCTTCTCAGACAATATGAGAAGACTACTTCATATCATACATGGTGCCTCAACACTACAACTATCTCATACCATCGCAGTGTGGCGCTCTGTAGAGAAAGCATGTGGTATAACGTCTAACTGGAATCCTTATTCCCCCATCTTTAATAATGAAGGTATTCTCATTGATAAATGCTCTATTAAACAAGCTGAGTGTAGACATTGGTTCGATAAAGGTGTACGTTCCCTGGGCGATATATTCGGTGAAAATGGCCTGCTCTCATTTGAGGATCTGTGCGTTAAGTTTAACCTACAGTGCTCCACTTTCTTTTTCTTTCTGCAGTTAAGATCAGCCATGAAAGCCTATGGGGTACCTTGGCAGGTTCCACTGAAAAAACATCCTCTCCTTAGGTTTTTTAATTGCACCAGTGGACTAAAAGGTGTTATTTCTAAGTTGTATGTTTATATTCTAGAAATGGTTTATGTTCCTCTACACTTGGATTCCTGTTGGCAAACGGATGTCCCTAATATTCCACAAGATTTTGACTGGGAAGCAGTATGGGACTCTGTATTACACTCATCTAAGAACCCCGATCACCAACAGATTCATCTGAACTTTATTCACAGGACCTACATGACACCCTGTAAACTTTACAATATGAAGCTGAAGGCTGACCCAAACTGTTTTCTCTGTCATACGGGCTCTTTAGGAACTTATTTTCATATGATGTGGGAATGCCCAGGTGTGTCATATTTCTGGGAGGTGGTGAGGAATAGTCTCTCTAATTTGCTGTCTTGTGATATCCCCCTTTCGCCCTTGGTTTTGATTCTCAATATGTCTCAGCTGAACTGTCGTAAAATGCAAGAAAGAGTCTTTTTGGCTGGCTTGACTGCTGCAAAAAAGATGCTAGCCACAAGATGGAAACCTCCACACTCATTGTCTCACCATCAGTGGGTACTAACATTTATAGATGTGGCTTACTTGGAATTATCCACAATGACAAAAAGCACTTTTTTTTACTGGTAGGAAAACATTTAAGAAGGGTCTTTGTCTTTAATTAAACTTGTAATTTAATAACGCATCAAATATGGACAGACTGGAACCTACATGTTTAAAAAAACTATCGAATTATGATTGTAGTTATTTTTTTAGTTAATTTATTTTGAAAATATTGAAAATCTTACATACTCCACCTTTAATGTGAACATATTCACCAACACATTAAAGATGTTGCACTGATGTATATGAGATTTGGTGCATTAATTATTTAAATAAACATCCAATATTGACTAAGAAGAAATAGCATGCACATTTGTTTCATGTCAAGCATCAGTTTGATCAGTATAGATCAAGCCAGCCTCACAGTATCCGAGTCTGTTGTCATGGTAACCACCCATTAGAAATATGGTGACAACTTCCAACATACAAACATGTTTTCTGCATCATTTCAGCTTATTGTGCTTTCAAGCTACATCATTTAAGTGAAAAATTAAAAAAAATCTCCCTGGTTCCTTGTAACTTCTTTCACACCAAAGAAAAAAAAAACAAAAAACAGACTCATTCAAATGTACCAGACAGTGCTCCTTCCCGTGGTTCAGCCAATGACCTGTTCTGCCCGTCCGGATGATCCTCTGAAGCTGGTTGGTTTTCACCCAAATAATTTCATCAACACGCTCATAGCTGAGAAAGAGGAAAATAACAGAACAATAAGAAAAGACTAATAAAAAGGGGATTGCTTTAGATTTGCAAAAGAAAAAACTTACCCCCAGAGGCTGAGACACTCTCTGCCCAGCTCCATAGCCCTGGATAAGAAAAGAACTGCTGAGTGACAATATTGATGGATTATATGTATTTACACAAAAAAATTGGACTAAACTGTGCATTGAAATGTCACACCTCTGCATGCAAAAATGCTATTAAAAGTCTGTTACAAATAAGCTTAAAAAATGCACACAAAACAATTATTTGTATGCATTGTGGTGGACCACTTTGAAATTAAACTCTCCTGTAGTTACCTGCCAGTCACCCAAAGGAACAGGAAACCATCATCCTGCAGGGCGGGGATGCTAAGTTTTCTCATCTCATCATCCGTCAGAGTACCATATGGCAGTTCCATGTGGATGTCCCACGGAGGGTCAGCCATCACTACAGCAAACTTACCCAGTATGGACACGTCCAGGTAGCGGATGTCACAGCAGATCCACTGAGAGCCAAAGCACAACATCCTGCAATTTTAAACCTGCAACAGAAAATATCACCACACATCTGTAGAGCACCTCTCCTCTTCCTCACCTGTGAAGGAAAAAGTTTGCCCACGTTGCTGTCGGTGTCCCCTGCATGCAGGCCGAGTTCTGTGGTCCCTGCCTGGGGCCCCAACAAGCTGCTCTCTGTCTCCGGAGGGCTGTCAATTTCATAGTGGACATATTTACAGGTGTCCATGTGGAAACAAGTGTTGAGGAAGGAGCAGTCCCCGAGGCTCTCGTCAGTGTGCTTGTTGATGATTCGGCTGCATGGAAAAAATATGAACGTCAAGATGTGAAGCAAGCTGGCTTCTGCAAATCGCAAACTCCACATTGTTAACAGCTCTTTTTAATCTCTAAATCTTGAACTAATGATCTGATCAAGCCGAGGATCTACTGCGCAAAGGGGTTTATAATTAAATCACTGCTAAAAAAAAGACAAGAACAAAAAACAATTAAGTAAAAAGGACGGTACTGCGCTACATGACGGTTTGCAGGAGATCAACATGGAGGACGTGTCTAGATGAAATCTTTTTTTGCTGAAGAATGTAACAGTGAAATAAACTAGGAGGATCTAAGTGGTGCACTGCGGAGCACACAGCACACACTAACAGATTGTTCAGGAGAGTATCAAGTTGTTTATGTGCAATAATGCAAATTTTGTATGGTTAATGTTTATTGTGTGATGTATCAAATGGATCATCCTCCTCTAAATGTAAGGCTGGAAATCTGTCAGTATCCTCAAATAAAATGGAAAGCTATTTTTTGTGGACTATCTTCACAGCTGTGACAAAGCACCGCTATACCAAAAGTCAATTACTCTTCCGGAGATAATGCCAAAAAATAGCACCTGTGTTTTCTTTGTTTTTGACAACTGATGATTAAAAAAAAAAATCTAAATTTGAGGCTCAAAAATAGTCAGAATCTCCTTAAATAAGAAAGATAAAAGTGTTTTTTTGTGGATTCCATTCACCATTGTGTAACAAAGCATCTATGCCCAAAATCAGCTTCTCTTGTTGAGATAATACCAAATGCAGATTTTAACATGGAATACCTTTGTTGTTTATGTGTTTAATAAAATGAATGCAATAATTCCACAGATTAATCATTGTATCAACACATTAATTTTAACAGCCCTGATTAAAACAATGCCAAATGTATTTGATAAATGTAGGATATATTTAATGTTACAGTGATCTGGAAATTATCTTGAGACCACTGTGGGAATTAGGACTCCCCAGTTAGGGAAAGGCTGGTTTAACCTGACACCCTGCAACTTCTGTGCTGATCAGACCCCTCTCCATACTCCTGGGGGCCACGACAAACATTTAGGCCAGAAGCTCTGGGAAAATGGGAAACCAAGTATCATGAAAAATTAATAAAATTCCTTATGTGGCTGACAGGTGAACAGCACATTGAAATCTTGATCAGTACGGCGGACTAAAGGAAAAATACTTCATTTGGCAGCCCACATAAAATCTCCTGCAACTCACTTGTAGGTCACGACCCCATCATTGGGAATTTTTGCACTATATAAAGGTGTGTCCAGCTCTGGTCCTTGAGGACCACACTCCTGCAAGTTTTTAGCAAATCCCTGCTGCAACACACCTGACTCAAGTTAATGAGTCACAGTGCACAATTTCTTGGGCTGCTGGATTTTTTTAAAATGTTAGTCAGGGATATAAAGAAAACCTGCAGGACTGTGGGCCTTGAGAACAGACTATGGACACCCTTGCATTAGATACCAGCTGGCACCAGTGCTATGAAGTCAAAAATATTAGTCATGTTACCACAATCATAGCGAACTACCCAGTTATTATTACATTACAGACTGAGCATGGCTCCTCTCGGAGCACCTCACACACTTCTAAATTTCTACTCGCAGATATTAAACATGTTCATTATTTATGATCTCTGAGCTGATCAGAAAGGATAAAATCACTCTTAACACACCCCAAACCACAAGCAAATCAGAGACGATATTTGCAAAAATCAGCCTGATTATCCTGTAATGTGTACTCGTGTTTAGCCTTTCAGGTATTCTCCTTTGATATCCAATAATAACACTCATCTGTTTCCGATTCACCTGTTCACATGCGGAATGTTCCAAGCAGGTGTATTCTGTTTTTATCTATGATTTACAGTGCAGTCCAACTTCAGTTGAATTGGAGTTATATTCCATTGATCGCAAAAGGCAAACTTTCAAAATAAACATGCTTTTCTGTTTCCAATTTTAATTAAAGGGTGAATGTTAATAACTGTAAATATTCCAGATAAATCATATTGTTGCTACACATCTTGGTCTGTTACTATAAGCTTAAAGAATAAAATAAAACATGTACAAGCAGATGTTTTGTAAGTACTAACCGAAAATGTAATTTAGTGCATGGCTGAGGTGAGTCTCCAGAGCGGATACACTCCTCTTTGGTCCCGTGATCGCAGAACTCTTGAACCTGTGCTCGACCACGAGAGCGAAACTTTTCCACGATGGACTGCTCTTTAGCTGTGCTGGTGTTAAGTAGCTCCAGAATCTCTCGGCTCACCTGCACATAGATCAACCTCACATTATGCTGTGTAATCACACACAGACACTTCTGAAAACACAAGTAGTCTTTTTAAAAAAATAAAAAAATAATCTTTCTACCTTCTTGCTCTGCTGCTCCTTGGTGGACTGTTGGTTGAGGAGGCTTTCAATCTCCATGTCCACATGAGATGACTGGCTTTTGCTGCTCCTGCCTTTCTTCTCTGCTCCACTCCCTAACGCTGAAGGACCAGCCAGCTGCGAGGAGGCGGCCAGTGTCAGAGATGAGGAGGATGAGTGTGGAGGAGAGACAGAGCTCTGAAGAGAGGGTGAGAACCCACCGGCCCTTTTGCTGAGGGTTTGATCTTCTGCTTTTCTCTTGACCCCAGTCCTTTGGGCACCAGATACAGATCCGATCATAGCCCACAGTTTTGTGTGGTCCACAGCTATGACAATTGTATTGGAAGAAGATGAAGCTGTTGAAGTTAAACAAACTGAAGTAGGCTGACGGACCTCGATGAGCTCCTGAGCGGAGAATTTGAGCAGCAGACTCTGGATGCATCCATGACTAACAGGTGCCTCTGACTGTGATGAGAAATATATATATATATAAATTAGATGCTAAACAAGGGAAACATCAAGTTCAAGGGCAGAATTTATCACAAGCACAAAAATGCATACACTATTAAGTTCATTTGTGATGGCAAGCGAGTCTGTTGGCAATGAAAGGCTCAGCTCTGACAGATATCCCAGCAATCTCTTCTCTAGTTCAGGATCAGGGGGCTTTTCTGTCTCCTCCTGAGAGCTGGATGAAGCTGATGGAGCTGGACTGTCACTCCTGGCCGTGGACCCATCCGTGCTGCCTCCTCCATCTGAGAGGACAACAAAGATGTAAGAATCAAATGAAAGAAAAGAATTTCTGCCACTATGGATATGTACAAAAGGATTACATAAGTATAAATTTGACAGATTTTCTAGACTGGAATCAGATCTGAATTTTAATATGACTTTAAATGCATGAAGTTATTTCAGGTTTCTGTTGAGGTGCTCTAAGCTTGTTGGTTCCCTTACAATCTGACCTGCTGTAATGTTGTATTTTCATTTCAGTTGTAACTAACTGTGAGATCAAAAGCATGAACTAATTCTCAATTCAAAGTTAAATGCTGAACACATTTTATAACACTATGACAGCCACAAGCACCGGCCGGCTGGGGTCCTCCTGCAGTGACCGATCTGTACGTACCCGCCGCGGAGAGCTGCGTGGGATCTTTCCGCCGCCGCTGCAGCCTCTCCCGCAGGGAATCTAGCTGCTTTTTATGCGCCTGGATGCTGCTCCACGTATCTGACATGACGAGCTGGGCAAAATAAAAACACAAACACTGACCCTGGTCTTGCTTTTTAAGGTCTCCAGGACAAAGTATAACAGTCCGCGCTTTGCTGAGCAAAGTATGTATGGTCCACTGCAAAAAAAAATGTCCGACTGGCATCTTGATCAAGCTACAACGTTCTTACCTGTTAGTTAACTTGTGTTTACTGAGCGATTGTTCGGAAATATTAAAGTCTATTGAATAATAAATGACACTACGCATATTAGCTGGCTATCTTAGTGTCATTTTCGTTAAACAAAGCGAAATAATAAAACTTATTTTTCGGATTCTTTATGTGTACGGACAACTTCTACTTCCGGTGTCACATACTTTAAAAGCCTGGTAACTATGTACAAAAACTAAATACATATTTGGTTGTTTTGGGAAGGAAGTAAGCGTTTTTATCCTCATACATACAATAGAGCGTTGCATTTAACGCTTATTTATCCTATCAGTCTGTATTTTGTTTCTCTGCACTTTTTTCAGACAAGGCTAACGCAAAGATGGCGGAGAAAGGGGAAAGTGGAGAGCCTGTGAAAGACAAAGACGAAGCACAAATTATGAAGGCAAGTCCCGTCAACTGCATTAGACACTTACTTTCAAATATAGGCAGTCTAAAGCCTTGGAGTTTTGTTTACTCCTTTATGAGGTTAGTTTTCTGTGTCGCTAGTTGGACGTCTTATAAGGAGGACATTACTACAACAACTGGCTGCAGCTGTCACGCTAACACCTCTCTATTGTGATCGTCCCATTATTTATACCAGTGTTTTTCAACCTTTTTTGAGCCAAGGCACACCTTTTTTCACTGAAAACTCTCAAGGCACACCACAAACCGAAATGGTTTTTTTAAAAATTATTTTTTTTTTTTTTTTTTTTAAAGGCCATATTATTAATATAAAGTCATATGGTCAAAGTGTTTTTAATAGAAAGAAGATAAAGACAAGAAAAAGGAATTTTATTATCTTTCACCTAGGCCTCTTTGGATGAACACTGCTGCTTTTTTTAGACCAATCAGGTGAAATTTGATCATTGCTCAGGGCACACCTGATGATCTCGCACAGTGATTGAAAAACACTGATTTATACTCTATCACGTGTAGTAGTACAGTACTTGTTAAATGGTTATGTTAACCTCGAATCTAATACTCTACTGAGATATAACTCAATTTGAAATATTTATCCTTTGTTTGAATTTGTAACACTGACTCGTCAGCCTGTCTGTACGTTTGAAGACAAAACAACGGCGCTGAGGTGGTCAATGGATTCAATTCAGCTTTATTTTAGTTGCGTCATGGGTCCTGTCTGCCCGGATCTGGATGGCCCCCATGGTCATGGCCTGGGTGGTCGTGGGTGGGGGTAGCCCTTTGTGTAGATGCACCCTGAGAATATTGTTTCCTTATCTGGTACACATCTGGTACACATGTGCCATTCGTCTTGTTTTAACTGTCATAGGGGCCAATAGGGCATGGGTGAAGGTGGTTGTGGGTGGGTGAAAGGGGACTATGGGTGTGTGTTTTATCTATTTTGATGTAAATTGTTTTATGTAAAGCACTTTGTATTTTTAAGCACTAAAAGTGCTATACAAATAAAGTTTGATTTGATTTATTTGTATAGTGCCACTTCACAACAATGTTGTCACAGGGCACTTGGCATACACGAATCAGCATACACATCATTTCAAGTCAATTCATACATAGTCTATAATAGAAACCAACCTATTGCATCGAATCATGACTTCAATCCAATCCCCCATCCTGAGCAAGCATGCAGCGACAGTGGGAAGGAAAAAACTACCCTTTAACAGGATGATAACCTCTGGCAGAACGCGGCTCAGGGAGGCCAGCCATCTGCCTAGACTGGTTGGCTGGATAGGCTCTTTATATATTCATTTAATTAAGTCAGGAAGATTTCTCAACAATTCTGATCCCAATAACCAGATCACCAGCTTTTTTTTAGGGTCCGAGCCATAAGAAGTATGGCAGGGCCCTATTGTTATTGTAATTTCCTATGTTTATTATTATTGTTAGCACAACTCAGCCATTTTTGACCCCTTATCCTCTGTGATTTTCTTTTGTTGTTTGTTTTCTGAATCTCTATGATGGCATGGAGGTGAAAAACACAAATACATTGGACAAAACTCAAAAAGAGCCATTTCTCATCCTTATAAAAAAAAATAGTCACTGTACCTTATTTTAGTTATTTATACATGAGAGGGCGGCTGTAGCTCAGGAGGAAAAGCAGTCGTCTTTCAATTGGAGGGTTGAGAGATTGATTCCAGGCTTCCCCTGAATATGTTTGATGTTCCTATCGAGTGTGTAGTCGCTTTGGATAAAAGTTTCTGCTAAATGACTGTAGAATGAAGGTTTATTCAATCTCTATTTCTTTCTGATGCAGGCACTCGTGGATGATCTATATCATTTCAGAGATTGCTATTTTGAGACTCATGATGTGGAGGAAGCTGGTAGGAAACAAAATGATGTTAGAGAAAAGATGGATCAAACACTGAAGAAGCTAGAGGAGAAAGAAGGTGAGTGTAGTATTGCCAAAACAAACTATAAATTCATTACTTACACAATATAATTTCTACCTTTTATGTTTCTTTGTGTTTTTATGACAGAGTGCTTTAAACACAAAGCAGAGTTTTTGCTACAAAAGGGCAGGTGTCTGAATGTAGCTCCAGACTTCAGTCCAGAAGCAGAAGAGTGTCTTTCCCGTGCTGTGAAGCTTGATCCCAGCCTAGTTGAGGCCTGGAATATACTGGGGGAGCAGTACTGGAAAAAAGAAGACCTGAGTGGTGCCAAGAACTGTTTCACTGGTGCCTTGCAACAGGTATTGTACTTAAAGTGAAAAATATTTGTCCTTTTCTGAAGAACCAATAATTTTACTGTCCCAGCTATTAACTCATCTGTATTTGCTTGATCTCTCCCTCTTATAGAAGAAGAATAAAGTCTCTCTACGCAGCCTCTCCATGGTGTTGAGGCAGCTGCCAGCGGCCAGCAGCGACGCACACGGCAAGCAGGTGCTGGACAGTGTGGACATGGCCCAGGAAGCGGTTGACCTGGATGTCACTGATGGGAAGTCTTGGCGTGAGTACAGTTGTAAAGCTTTGTTGAAAGGTGAAGTGCTAAAGAGTATAATATCACTATATAATATAACTTCTTTTGCTTATTGTAATGAAGCAGTTGTTAGAGAATCCAAGGAGGTGTGATGACATTTTATTTCAGATGTTCTGTCTTAACTTATAATTTTTATTGTTTTTACAGAAATCCTGGGAAACGCCTATGTTTCTTTGTTTTTTACATGTGGACAGAATCCACAGTTCTGCCAACAAGCTTTAAGTGCCTATGCAAAAGCAGTAAGTATACATGCACTCCAAAGCGGTGAATATATTTGAACAATTATTGGATAAACAATTATGCTTACATCTTGCTCCTGTTGTAACCTTTCGTAGGAAAATGTGGATCGCGCAGCCTCTCATGACCCTGAGCTGCATTTCAACAGAGCCATTCTGTTCCAGTTTGAGGAGATGTTCGGATGCGCACTTGGTGGCTTCAGTCGAGCTGCAGTGTTGGACCCGAGCTGGGAGGATCCATCCATAAAAGAGAAGCAGCTCATGGAGTATTTGGAGAAAGTGGTGGAACTTGTACTAAACAAGGTAAGAGGTGTTGCTTAAACTCATGTGTTGAGCAAAAAATGTATTCAGTATCTTGAACATTTTAAAGAGGGAATATAAAATCACACCTTTGATTTTCCTATAGTTTTTATTTTTCTCTAAGGTTTTCTAGTTTGGACATTTTAAAAAAGTAAAACTACACTGAACATAACTTTTACAAATATATAAACATCAGAAAATGGTAAAAAGTCCTTCATAAGTTAACAGAGCTTTACTGGTGCATTTAATATTTTGTTAGTACTTTTATCTGTTAAATATTTTAGTATTTCATTATTATAGATTTACCAGCATCACAAATATATGGGCATGTAAGCTCTAGGCTTTGAATAACATTTTGTTTTTTAACACAGAAATAGTTTTCTTGAGTCGGTAGTTAAAAAATATAATACATATATTTCCTATAGTGAACTGCATTAGGGTATTGGGCAGATATGTAATTATAGTAATATTTACATTTCTCAAAAAAAGTAACTATTATAACGAATGGTTTTCACCTTATCTAAGTATTGTTATCAAGATGTTGCCTGTGATTGACCACTTAGTGGCAGCAAAGAGCAGGATTGGTTCCTCGTTTCTCCACTCACCTTCAATCTGTCTATTTTTTTCCAGGGAAAGGTGAAAGCCCGCCGGTTACGAATGATGCTCTCAAATCTCAACACATCAGCTTTGGGTCCCTGTTTGTCACCACAGTTTCGTTCCCCTTCTGGTCGTGTGGGAAGCCTAGAAGGTCAAACTCTTTCTTCCCTCTCACACGGCCACAATGTTGGGAAGGCAGCCCTGGGAAAGGTGGTGTTCAGTTTGGCCTCTGAGGGTCGTATGGCCTTGTAAGTGCCATTTATTTTAGCATATGTGAGCCAGACTTTGCATCAGTATTTGTGAAATATTGCTCTTCTTTTCTGCAGTACATTCGGCATGGTTGACAGTGAGGAAGTGTGTATAGTGGTGATGGTCTATAACACAGCTGACAGCTGGGGCGTCCTGATTGGTGATTCTGTGGTTATTCCTGAACCTAATGTCAAACGGCACAGTATTACACATAAAGATAAGGTGAGTGGTTTGATTTGCAGAGTAAAGGTTCTTTCTGTGTACATACATCTAACTTTTGCATATCCTCTCTATGACAGACATTTGATTTTAGAAGTATCCGAGTAGACTCTCCTGTGCTCCTCATCGTCAACGGCAAGAAGCAAAACATCCAAAGTCAGATTCCTGTCTCCATCAGCTACAAGCCCCATAGCGAATAAACCCCCTACCGAGACAATCAACCACATTTTTTGCTGGATCTGTTAAGATTGTTTTTGGTTTCTTTAATGTTTAAAGTTCTCAAAGTTTGTGCCTGTTTTTCACATCGTTTTGTGAATAGACATTACCCTGTTTGTTTTATATTTATGAACTCTTTTTTTTTTTGTTATTCTGTTATTAAGGAGTCCTACATCGAGGTTGTTTTGTAAACTTAGATACCTAGGATTAAGATGTGAGTTATGTTTATCATAAAAAAAAAAAGACTCAAACATTCTCATTGTAAATATTTTCTGTCATGTGTTAAAGCTATAAGATCAAATGTTAAATGTAACTTTAAAACACTGAGTTAGCATGCATAGATCAAGGAGAAAGAAACAAAGGCAACAAGACTAAATTTAGAAATGGTTCCTTTTCTAATGTAGACACTTTTTTTTTTTAAAGTTCATTTTAAAGTAATTTTGATAACCTTTTTTACACCAACAATTTGTTGCAAAAAGGAATACTCAAAAACTCACTGGAGGTTTAAGTGAACAGTTTTGGCTTTGGTATTTGATGACTCCACAGTCACGTTTCATGTTTGCAATAAGGAACCAACCAATATCTCAGGTTCAGGGGCAAATTAAATGTCCTTAAATGCAACATTACAAGTGAAATTAATTGAACTGTGTGTAACAGACAGCCTAACTGTATTCGTTCAGTGATACAAATAAGAATATGAAAGGAATTGTTGAACATGTCCTATGCAACTCTGGCTTGGCAATAAACACCAACCATGTCCATACATTACAAAGTTATGTTCTTTTATTATATTTACACATAAGTGTATTTAATATATTCTGCAACTACTGGTCTACAAAAGTATACAGTATATTCTCTTTGGTTGCCTTGACTATTTAATCCCACTCTTGTTAGACAAATATTCCCATAACCTCTTTTTAACAAAGTGTTCTGTGAAAGATTTTAATTACTTTCATTGTAACACAGATTTAGAAAAAACATCAGTAACATTTATTTGTTAATTTCCCTCTTAAGTTAACCTCAAGTTAGTGCTACAGCTCAGGACATTTGTGGTTCAAAAATGCATAAATTACTGAAGACAACATCTCGAACTACATCAGTAATAAACCAACAGAACACCATGCACCTTAAACGTTACTAACATCAGTGTTTAACGATGGAGGGCCGGCCCTTCTCTCTGGCTGGGGAGCTGAACTGGAAGAAAGTCTTGGCTCCATCCGCCTCCAGGCAAGAGAAGAAACGACTGTCTGCATTGGGGCCAAGTGGCAGGAACTGGGGGCTTCTCTGAGGAGTCGCCTGCCGAGCCATTGCTGGGTAAAACACGGGGGTGATGGATGATATTCTTTGTTATTTGAAGCAAAATTCCCTTACACACACAACCTCATTACCCCCACTGTTCATTCTTGATAACCACCTCTTTCAAACAAAACACCTAGAGCAGCACCGTCCCACAGGCCATGTAACATCTAGATGTACTGGTTTCATCTTCTCAATCATCATCAAGGGCAATATGTCAAACATGGTTATATGACAGTAACATCATACATCTGCATTTATGCAAGTTTAAATAAGCTAAATGAACAATGTGTTATTACCAGTGTTAAAGTCTTGATGTCCAGGCTGTGGAGCCATGTCTCTGTCTCCAACACCAACCACTATGTTACGTAGCCTCAGGGAGTCATACAGGCCCTGAAGCTTCTGGTACTGCCGGTTCCTCTCCATCAGCCTCTCAGATACCTCACTGTACTTCCTTTTGTACTCCTCCATCACCTGACCAGCAAGTTTAGATAAGGATTAACTGATATTTTCTGACATAATCAGTCAGGATCTAAGGTTAGGAAAATAATGAGATGATGCTCATAAGCCTACTACTCTGTTATAATCATTAGATCCTGTAAAGTCTTAATCTTAAATTCAGTTTGGACTGTAACCTGAGGCAAACCAGCAGTGTTTGATAGGAGTTTTAGTGAATCTTTGGTCAAATAAACTAAAGTAGAATTTACTTTCTTTAGGGAGGTGATCTCCCCCCTCATTGCGTTGAGTTCTAGTTCCCTGGTCTGATTCTGTTGGGTCAATATCTTCTCCATCTGCTTTAGTTGTGCATCAGCACGTGAAATACTGTACTCCTGATACATGCGCTCCTGATGGACCTGTAAATACAGACACTGACAAGCTATTTGTCATAGCTAACATAAAAACAACATCATAATGTGCACAGATACAGACATGTGCTGACTGAGTATATATATATATATATATATATATATATATATATATATATATATATATATATATATATATATAGTTATAGTGATAGTGATACTTCACCTGATAGCTCCAGAAGGCCAGAGCTCGGGAACTGATGTCTAAAACTATATCTGGTCGCAAACCTGCCAGCACCATTGCTTTGTACTCTTCAGATGGTGATAACTCTGTCCTGACGATGTCTAACTTCCCAGACAGAGCAGAGGAGCATGCAGGGCAGATGGCAGGGGAGCGGGTGAACTCACTGGATCCATGTTGATCACAGAAAACATGCGAGCAGGCCGTGACCCAAGCAAAGCCACTCAACTTGGCCCGGCACTTTGGAAAGTTACACAGCAGAGTGTCATCACCGAGAGACATGGCCATGGCTGTGAAAAGTAGTCATTGTTAAGTAATAGAAACATCTTATCTCAGAGACTTTTCAGAAGAAAAAATCTGTATGTTTAGCAAGTGTTCGAATTGCTGTAAGTGTAAAACTTCCCTGTGACCATTTAGATTCACATGAGGAAATCTGAGGGAAAAATAATACCAGTTTGGGGATTTTATCAAAATTCTTCAACTTGATATGAAATCTAAATAATTAGGTTTGTGTGTATTAGAAGTATTTTTTTCTGATTTAATTTGCTTGATAAAAAGACATTAAAATATTGATAGCAATTAGACTTTATCAATCTGTCACCATGGATTTCAACTGATGAAAAATAAAACTAACATTTTCGTTTTTTCAAATGGAGAACTATTTTCAACAAATAAACTTAAGTACCATTTTCATTGATTGGTTGATTGAAATATTGAGTTATTTAATTACTTTTTAAAAATGGCAAGTATTATTTAGTCAAAGCCTCTCTTAGATGTTGAAGGTTCCCTATATTTACTTTGTGTTGTTTAATTGATTTTAAAAATGTTAAAAGCTACCAGTAACAACTCATCCACAAGCAGACATGATTTAAGTTTAATTTCTAATTTGCTTTTATGGTGTAGAACTACCAGACAAAGTCAGCTGTATTTTTTCTCAGAGAAACAACATTAATGTCGCAATAAGCTACAATGAATGCTAAAACTAGAAGTAAGCTAACCTAGCTAAAGCTAAGCTAGTTTTGTGGAACAACAGCTTTGTTTTTCTTCAACTGCTAGCACAGAAAAAGTACTTTCGACATTTAATCACATAGTTTTGTTAATAACGCAATTATATAGTCGTAAACATTTTTAAAAAAAAATCTATTTAAGTATTTATTCAGAGAAGGACCACTTCTTACCAGTTTTTTCTTCCTTACTGAAGGTCACGTAAAGTGACGTTAAGTTGATCCTCTGACCTATGGTTGGCTAGTTGCAAATCATGCTTAAAACAAAATGGTGGCAAAATATAAAACAAAATAAAACATAAAAACTCTTCCAAATGTGTGAATACACTAAAATACCCACATTAACTATCAGGGCTTTTGGCTATGAACTAACCCATTTTGTTGTGTCTGATTCACCAAGGCTTCGTTTTGTTTGGTTGTTTTGCTTCCAAACATGTTTGTGATTATTATGAATAAATTATTATTTTTATGCATATATGTCATAAGTATTTTTGTTTCCTAATAAATCAATCAATAAATGTGATCATTTGAGCATAACATTAACCTTATGAAACTCCAGTTGTGGACAACACCTGGATGCATTTGCCCTATTATCTTGAAAGGTTGATAATAATGAACCGAATCTAACCTACTATGTTACAAATATATACAGCGTATGATAATTTAATTTCGAAACAATATATGTTGTTAGTGTTGGGTTTTTTTTTTTTTGTTTGTTTGTTTGTTTGTTTTTGGGGGTTTTTTGTGTAATTTTATCATTTTATTGCATCTTGGAGCAACAAGTTGTTTTTTCTGGGGTGTTCTTGTGATGGTATGATTGGATTTATTTTATTTTATAAGGACTATTTACGAATAAACCTAAAAAAAATTTCCCTGGGTCAAAAGTTGCACTTGTTATGGTTTAATTAGGATTTTTCTTTGTTTGCACTGAATATGGACGATTGTTGATGGAATCACAGGTCCATGATGATGTCTTTGATGAAAAACAACAACACCAAACTGTACACAGAATGTAAAACTCAGATGTTTGTTGGTATGTCTGTTTTCACACATTTGGAGCTATTTTACGTGTGTAAATGCATTAAATGTAGCAGTCTCATGTCAGTAAGAAAATTAATCCCAATAGCCAGTCATGAATAGCTATTAAAAATCAGTAATAACTCAATTAGCACCTCACCTTTAGAATTTGCTTATTAAGAATGATTTATGACTTGTTGCTTTTTCACTTTAGTAATGCACAATTTTCTCCACAGGTTATTGCACTTTGAAGTTTGACTTCACACCCACATTTTTTTCTTTCGCTTGACTTGATCCTGACCAACTAAACTCTTCACACTGGAGTAATTCCTCTGAAAAATAATACGAATTTTACCTATAGTCTCTGAGTTGGCCGACTATACAGCGTATGTATAATGTGGGACACCTTAGAAATGGCACCTCCACCACCTCCTCCCACGTCCTCTCTCTCTCTTGCTTTTATCCGTCTCTCCACATGGTACGAGAGTAAAGGCAGGGGGTGAAAGAGGGGCATTGTGCTGTGCAGCAGCGGATCCGGGGGTTCATAGTGAGAGAGGGGAGATGCTCACTCAACTGTGTCCAGCTTGCCATTGTCAATGATTCCTATCTATTCTCTGCCTTTTAAATAGAGCTCCAGTGTAAGATGCTTTTTTTTTTCTTCTTTTTTGAGAATTACTACATGCATGCATGTGGAATGGATGTGGTCCCACTTGCACACACTGCTCTTGATAATTAGCCCTATCGAAATCAAAGGGTAGTGATTCTGTCTGTACAGTCCTTTGGAATTACAACTTCATACTATATATATATATATATATATATATATATATATATATATATATATATATATATATATATATATATATATATATATATACATACATATATATATATATATATATACAAATCACCTGCCATGCAATCACCCATTATTTCATTATCTGCTTATGATGCTCAGGACTGGACAGGTTTGCGGGTGTCACGTGTCTGTTTATTTAACTGTTTCTATTTATTTATTTTATTTTTTATTATTATTACCTGTTGTCGTGCAATTTTGTTATCAAAACATTCATCTTAAGAGGGGGAAGAAAAAAAAGTCAATACGTCTTCTTAAATTTGTTTATAGACACCCATCGGCTTTGACGCTGTTGTCATGTTTTATTTAAAGTTTATAGCTTCTGTGCAAGTGTGTAAAGAAAAATAATACTGAGAGGAAAGAGACCCAGGGAGGCTGTGTGTTACACGCCATTGAAATGCAAATATCATAGAACAAGGAGTGGTTTTGTGCGTGTGAGAGTGGGGTGTGTGTACGGTGTGTATGTGCGTATTCCCTGTATATGCATGCAGCGCAGCAGCAGTGGGAGAGGAGGGGCACAAATTGGACAAGTTTTTTTTTTTTGTGGTGGGGGGGCAGAGACTTTAGAAAACAGCCACACACACCGCAGCTCCATATGACACGGTGCTGCCAGGCGGATTTCCAAACACCAACTCTTTTTGTACTTTCCTCCATGAAAGGCCGCGCTTCCAAAACTGCCCTTACTCATCTGATTTTTTTTCCTTCAGCTTTTACTCAAGGAACTGCATTACATTTTAAGTTTGGATGTTCCCAGGAACTCGTTCAAGTCCGCAAAAAGAAACGTGCCTGGTGCCATTCAAGCGACTGATGCCCCCCTCTCTCTCTGACTCGCCGTGAATCATGTCACGCCGGAAACAGAAAAGACCCCAGCATCTCGTTAATGCGGATCCTGGGGGCCCGAGGCTGCTATCTCACGGTAAGAAAACACTTCTAACCATGTTTAATTGTTTTTTTTTGTTTTGTTTTGTTTTTTTGTTTTTTTTTTGTGTTTTGTTTTTTTTCTATTGGAGAAAAGCTTAATAGCTACCACATCGTAACAAGTTGTTTTTGTTTGGAAATGCTTTTTGATCAACAAAAACTTTAAAGAAACTTGTGGCTATCATCGCAGAACTTTTGATATTTTATTAATTATGAGTTACTCTTATTTAATTTCTGTAACTTTGTGGTCACATTCCAACTAATGTACTTGACTTAACAAATTAAAAAAAATAATTTCAGATCTTAATTTATCAGCTAAACAAAGAAATCTTGTCATGTAGAGCAGTGGGCCCCACTAAATGGAACCATGAAGCACTTTGCTCAGTGCCAATAAACTTGTTCTTGTGATGTGAATAGAGCAAGATTAACAAACACATCTGTGGCTATTTGAATGGGATGACCATCCTCCTGGAAACCAACAGGCTGCTTAGCTATGACTGCTGGCGGACTTTATGAGTGTGGAGCACTCTCCTAATTGTTAACAATAAGGTGCACTAGTGGGGGGAAGGGAAGGGAAGGCAGTGTTTTTGGTAAAGATTAATCTTCCACCCCTCTTTTGTTTTCTTTTGCTGTTCATCTATACTTTTCTTCCTTATGCACCCCTCTTCCCCCCATTTTCCACCCTCACAATACCCCCCTCCCTGCCCCCCTCCTTTCTTTCTCACTCCTCAGTCCTCTTGACAGTATAGGAGATTTTGAGGGGGATGAGAAAAAGTTTCTTTTTTAATACTACCTTAACAGTATGATAAGCTGTAGCCTAAAGTCCACACAGAAGCTTCTCCAGGTAATCTCTTACAATAAGACTGGAAGGGTAGATTGATTTATGTGTTTCCTGAAGGCACAGGTTTGTTTCTAAATCAAGGGAAAAGAATTTCGCTGAGGTACAGTCTTTCATTCCATCACTATACCTCTCCAGGAGGGAGTAGTTAGTTTGTCTCTCTATTGTTGTTACCCTCCCCCTTCTTTTTCTTTTTACTCTTTCTCACTCTGTGCTCAAGATTCTGAAAGAATTTGACCCTTGGGCGGCACAGGTCAGATTAGTTGACCAATCAGAGTGTGTGGACAGTACCCAGAACCCTTAGCATGGCCTGACCCTTGACCTCCACTGTGACGTAAGGGGGGAGGGTGAATGAGGAGATGAAAGACGTAACTGCAGCCGGGAGGGGGTGGGTTAAGAGGGGTTATGGGTTGTCTTGGTGATGCCCATTGTCCTCTGAAATGTGTTGCCATAGCAGTAAGGTGGTCTGTAAGCTTTTTTGTGTGTGCAAGATGTTTGAGAAGTTTTGCTCCGTAGAGCACCGATTGAGACAAGACACTACAAAGACTGTGGAGTTTCTTCCACTTGTTTATTTGCTTGTTCAAGGCCATTTCCTCGCAGGCATTTCTTTTGAAGCTGTAACTTATGGTATGCATCAACGTTTGCTACCTAAAAGTCAAAACAACTGGAATCACTTAGATAAGTACTTTTTATAGTTAAAAGTGAAGTTTTTATTGATTTACACAACTAGACCAGTGGATATTGCACAATTTTGCCTCAACAAGTAAACATAATGGTTTTAGTGTTGTTTTTTAAAAAACGTCTCTTTCTGTCATTCTTCAGAAGACCAGCTGAGCTTAAAATCACCATCAACATCTCTGGGCTCAGACGTGACCTCATCAGGATCCTCCTCCTCATCACCCACCTCTTTGCAGGATTGCCAGCCGCCTCTGGCCCCTCGCCCATCCCCTGGAGGGCTCCACGCGCCCTCTTTGCCCAGTGAGAACTCACCTCCTCCTCATTGGCCCAGCCACATTGCTCCCTTCACCACATCCCTTCCCAATACCCACTCTTCCCTCTCCCCAGACTTTCCTCACCCATCCTTGTCTTCCCAGACTCACTCACCTCCCCTTTTGGGTCAAACCTCTGGTTCTAACAGCCTGCCCCACCAAGGAAACTCCACCATGACCTCTCCACCCATGGGCAGCTCTGCCACCACCACTACCTCCTCCTCTTCTTCCTCCTCCTCCTCCTCTCAGCAGCCTCACAGGGACAGCTCGAGTCCAGGTCAGCAACAGGCCTCCACTTCACCAGGAGAGCAGGGACAGATCCAAGTTCCTCCAACTTTGGCAGTGCTCTTAGAGGAGCTAAGGGTTCTTCAGCAGCGGCAAATCCACCAGATGCAGATAACAGAAGAGATCTGCCGACATGTCCTTCGACTTGGAGGTGCTTTCTTTGGTCAAGATAACAATGCACAGGGTAGTGGTACAAATAACAACCAGAAGTCCACAAGAGCGGTGTCATCTTCTCCAACACACCCTGTTGCCGCCACCACAGTAACTACAGCCTCATCACTTTTGACTGGACTTCCCTCTTCATTATTCTCCCCATCTGCCGTCTCTAAATCAGGCACTTCAGTTGTTAATGGCAGCAGAGTTGCCTCTTCCTTAGCTTCCACCTCAATATCATCATCCTCTTCATCTGCTCTTTCATCCACTATAAATTCTTCTGTTGCCGCCTTGCATCCTCTTTCCTTGTCCTTGGGCCTGCCGCCACGCTACCTCCATGAGAAATCATCCAACACCTCTACATTTGGTCACAGTAATGGCATTAGTTTCCCAACTCCTCCCCTTCCTGCCACCAGCCATCCACAGGACCTCCAGTCCAGCTCTGCTCTTACCTCTGCCTCATCATCAGGACGCCCTCAGCATGTCTGCCGATTCTGTGGGAAAGTACTAAGCAGCGATTCTTCACTCCAGATTCATCTGAGGTCACATACGGGTGAAAGGCCCTACCAGTGTCCAGTGTGCTTGAGCCGTTTTACGACCAGAGGGAACCTCAAAGCTCATTTCCTACGACACAGAGAGCAGAACCCAGAGCTGTCCCTTTCTCTGCTGCCACCTGCATTGTCAGAACAAACACAAAGCGGGTCTGCTCCAGGGACCATTCACAGAAGACGAAAACGGCGGGCTGATGATGACGAGACATATAATGGGGTAAAAGGAAGTGTGCCTGGGATGACAGAGAGCATGGCTTTAGGATTGCTGTCTGGTTCATCTGCTCGGCCCTCACCTACCTCACTACCTCTGCCCCCCTCAGTGGACATGGCTCTTCTGTCCACAGCTCATTCTTTGCTCCAGCTGAACAGAGCGTCAGCAGCAGCTGCTAGCGCGTCCAGCACTGCATTGCCTTCTTCATCTCCATCTTCCTCTTCCAATCAGTTTAAAGGAGCAAAGCAGCAACGTTTTGATGAAAACACTCCACCTCACACTCCCCTCCACACTACTTCCCCATACTCTCAGTTGGCCCATCTGCCCAAGATTCTCTTTCCTGGTGGTGCTACACCTCACCATCTTGCACTTCTCCGGTCCCCAGGCCATCCATCCACTTCCCACCTCACTTCACCTCATCAATTGCCCTTTCCTTTCCCACCATTCCCCAAACCATCCACCTCTTCTCCCTCTGCATCCTCCCCCACCACTTCTACACAGACCTCTGATACATCCAAGTTGCAGCGGCTGGTTCAGAAGCTGGAAAAGCAGCCACAAGGGGGGGCCTCCTCCGCATCTGCCCCTTCTCCCTCCACTTCCTCACAATCTCCTGCTGAGGCCAATGGAGATGCTCATGACCTGACCACTAACTCCAGCTCCTATCGAAGGGAAATGTTGGCAGCTCTTGGACTTAGTCCTTGTACCAATGCGACCAACCAAGGAGTCGCAGGTTCAAGCACTACAACTACCATGACAACCCCATCTCTCCCCACTGCCCAGGCATCTAATCAGTGTGGAGTGTGTCTGCGTGTGCTCAGCTGCCCCAGAGCTCTTCGTTTGCACCAAGCAACACATCTGGGAGAGCGTCCCTTCCCTTGTAAGCTTTGTGGCCGTTCCTTCTCCACAAAGGGCAGCCTTAGGGCCCACTTGGCAACTCATCGTGGTAGACCACCCAACGCCCGTGCCATGAACTCCTGCCCACTATGCCCACGCAAGTTCACTAATGCCTTGGTTCTTCAGCACCACATACGCTTGCACTTAGGAGGCCAGATACCACCTGATGAGGGGATGCCACCTGAAGATGTTACAGACCGAGAAAGTGCAGTCTATGATGATAATGAAAAAGAATCTTTAGACTCCCCATCTAAAGCACAACTTCTTCCCCTGGCCTTAACAACAGGCTCCAAATCTCCAGTGGATGCGCTTAATTTAGGGTCCACTTTCAAACAATCCACAGCTAATGATGCAGATTCTGTGAAGACTGAAGAATCTGAGGGGTCAACACCCAGTGTTAGTCCACCTCTGACCTCTAATCCCCCCTCAGCAGGAGCGGAGAACCCCCTGCGTCTGGGAGACAACACCCCAGCTGATAAAAGCCCCATGAACAGCTCTGCATACTCCAAGGAGGAAACCAATGTTGATCTAGGCAGCAGAAGTCCCTTCAAAGCCCCATTAGCTGGCTCTCTTTTGGTTGCAAATAAGGAAGAATCAGAAGCTGATGATATCCCTCTCTCCCTCTGTGTTTCAAAACCTGTTGCAAAGAAATACATGCCAGATAGTGACGTGAGCAATAATGAAACCAACTCTACAAATGAGACCACAGTTAGCCCCAGTAGTAATGCAACTCCCCCAGGTGAAAATCCCGTACGTGCGCTAACTCCTCCTGCCAGCCCCGGAGCTATTGCAGGAGTAGAGGAGGCTGGACCGTCTGAGTCAACGGGGAGAGATGCCACCTATGGTAAAGGAAACATTGAAAGCATCACACCCAGAGAGCCTTTAATTGCGTCTGATCCAGAGCCGGAGAAAGACTCTGTGCCAGACAAGCCGTGTGAGGACGGCGAGCCCCCTGCAGCAAAACCTGCACCTCCATCCTTCACTCAGCCTTCTCGCCCAGACAAACCCTACAGTTGCTCCCACTGTGGAAAGGCATATGCCAGCCGAAGTGGACTCAAGGTAAGAGTTTGGTAGTATTACATGAAAGTATAGAAGCTGAAGTTTGTTGAATGTTGTCAGATTTCATGCTTACACACTTGAGTATAATTTGATATTGTTTTTTAGGGACATATGAAGACTCACCCTGAAGTGTTGACCAACACCCCCAGCAAGGCTCAAACCAATGAAAATGACTCTGCGGATGATCCAAGTTCACATTTAGCCAGTAAGAACTCTGGAGAACAAGACGAAAAGCAGGGATTGGCACCTGAAAAAGCTGACGGTTCAGATCCTCTCCCAGCCAGTGTTGGTCCTGATGTGGCAACTGAGACGATGGAAAGTTCTTGAATGGTTTCACTCAGTTTTTAAAGAATCCTGACAAGGGAATGTATTTTTTTTTTATAGAATGAAATTTGTTTTGTAGAATCTTTAACTCTATTTCATAGTTCAATTTTGTATTATGCAGATAGTTCTAGTTTATACTGTAGTGCCATTACAGGAAATTTGTGAATGTAGTATTTTTGCTGTTTATTTTTGTATTTCTAAGACTACATTGAGGCCTTATCCTATACACTTTACAACGTAGTCATGATTAGAATGAATTGGTTGTGCTCTTCTGCGACTTCAGCGCATGCTGTATGATGTCAGATGAGCATAAACTGATATTTTTGTTTTTTTTTATTGAGGAGTGTCAAGAAGTTTACTGAATGAACTCCATACCAAAACAGGCCGTGTTTGTAATGGCCAATGTTAGTACATATGAGTTGCGGTTATATTTGATGTTTTTTTTTTTATTGTTACTATCTTCTTTCCTTTCTTTTAAAATGAAATGCTGCTGAATGCATGTTTCAGATGTGCTGAGTTGCACTGTTAGCTGTTTTGGGTTCTGCGCTGCTGAAAAACATCTACTGAAACAGACCCACCCCAGTAATGATTACACCTGTGATGCTGTTGATAAAAATAATAATAATAATGGTTTTGGTAGATGATGGGTACATTTGTGAACAGTCCCATACTAACAGCTGTAAACCTTTCTACCAGCATGTGACCTTATATGTAATGTTGATTGTGAATGTTTTCCTCATCCATGTTGGTGCTATCTGCGCTGTTTAACATGCAGCAAAGATGAACCCCCGTCCGTTACAGTCCACCCACTTTACACCCAATCCCTGCTCTCTGAAAGCACTCGAGAGTGCTCTGCCCCTACACAGTTTGTCTGCACTCGCTGCATTCCTGCTTTGCTCAGTTTAGTATTTGTATGCTTTGCCTTCTCTTTGTAAACCCCTCCTTTCTTTGTAGCAATGACAGAATGCGTTCCCACGCTTCCCATGTGATGTATAAAAATAAATAAAACAATGGAAATGGGAAGAGGAGACCTGTTTGTTGCCCATCTGTTTTGTTTTTTTTTTTCCTTTTTTTTGTCTGGTTTAAGATGGTGTCTCTGTTCATTTATCTGTTTAAGCATTCTGCATGCATGACTCTTAATTCTGTGCACGCCTGTATGCACACTCTTGGTCAGTTTTCTCTTGTTTGTTCCAGTTCTCTGTGTGTCTGGATTGGGGAGGGGGGTCCTTTGTCTGAGGAGCTGGGCTGGCTGTCTCCTAATTCTGTCTTTTATGCCCTTGGTGTCTTTTAATATGTTTCAGTTCCCCAGCACTGTGTATGTGTGTGTGAAAAGGATAATCAGAGCCTGTATGAGTGTGATTGAGGGTGCAGCTGTAGAGGCTGCCACCTCCCTCCCTCCTCTCTCTGTCATTCTCTCTTTCATACGCAGTCTCTTTCATTTTCTCTTTCATTTCTCTCCCTCACTCTCTCTGCTTACCCCATCACCCCCTCACCCCTACGCCCCCCTCCAACACCCCCTTTCCACCCCATGTAATGAGCTGACACACAGGAAGCTCTAATCCTCACACAATGCTACCCCTCTTCCCCCCAGAGTGACTGGAAGCAGGACAGGGGGCAACGGGGACCAACCTGGTCCAGCTGTCCCCAAAATGGCCGACTTTAATCCCCCCAGTTTTTATCCTATGGGGGTTCCAGGAACCATGACGACCGGTAACTATGGAGAAGAATGGCCGGGGGCAGAGAACAGGACAAAAGGAGTGAAAGGAGCCATGTGTGAGAAGTTTGTCCACATGTGTTCATGACTGACAAGAGACACGTCTCAATCAAAAAACAAAGAGAGAAAAGTCATTTTAGTAGTTCTCAGCATTACAGAAAAGCTGGGAGGTAAAATTAATGTAAAAATTCCTCAGGTGTGTGTGAGATGGTGTAACCCTTTTATAGCTCATCAATAAACATTATCCACCTTCCCATCAACATTTATCATGTTTTGTAAAATGTTTTGAATAGTGTTTAGAAACACTAATTATCCACCTTTATCCACCTATTAAATGATAAATATTTGCCTGATGGGAAAATGGAAGTTGCAAATCACCCCCTGGTCATTAATTTATTTGATCAAAGCTGTAGGCTAATTCATGAGTGTCATAAGCACACCCTTACATTAGTTACTTCTAAAGATGTGAGTTAGTTGTTATCTATCAATGTTCATCTGGAAGTCGAGTCTTTTATAAAGACCCGTGTGAATAAATATAATATTAGTTCTCATTTAATCTTTTTTCTGTCTACATAAAAGTAAAATGACTTGTCTAAAAACACATTTTTAATTAGTAAAAAAATTACACAGGAAAGTATTTTGGTGGAAAAAAAACAACATGTGATAAATAAAATATTTTATGATTTTTGCAAGAGTTGATCAGACTTTTTTTTCCTTAATCTTCAGTTATCATAAAAATACTGAAAGAAAGTGAAAGAAGAAAGTTCCTCTATTTTTGCTTTGTCATGGATTTCAAAAGGTCCCAAAGTCAGACAAAACACAAAAACATTGTGCTTATTGATGATTTTTTTCTATAAGATCTCATTTGTTTTCCTCATGTCATGTAATATAATCATTTTGTGTGAATTTAGTGATCTTTTTTTTACTTATTTCTTTTTTTCTTTAAGAGGTGACTTTGTTTGAAGGAAAATGCATTGTTCACTCAGTTTTGTTTTATAAAACAAGTTTACCAAGTTTTATCTCTAGGATACAAAATAACAGAAAACTTGCAAATGAAAAGCTCTTGATTTCAGGAATTAGCTAAGGTTTTACAGAAATAACTTATATTTGTACTTGCAAATAATGATCTAATAAAAAAATAAATAAATATAATAGATAAACAATGAACCCTTCAAGTTTTATTGAAAGTGGTATTTATCTTAAACTGTCTCTTGAGAACATTAAATAGACCATGTTAACAAAACAAGGTAAAAATATAATTTAGTTCAAACATTAATGTTTCCAATGACGAGAGGACAAACCAAACCAAACAAAACAAGAATATAAATTTTACATATTGCCTTCTTTTATTGCAGCTTAGACAAGCATATGAGAGACAATTTCTTGACACTGAAATATATTCTATCCGTCTGTCTGTCTGTCTATCTATCTATCTATCTATCTATCTATCTATCTATCTATCTATCTATCTATCTATCTATCTATCTATCTATCTATCTATCTATCTATCTATCTATCTATCTATCTATCTATCTACACCTGAATGAAATAAAGGGCTGATTAACAGGCTGCAAAGAACTTGACAAGGAAGTTCAATATTCTGACTCAGGTGCTTTGGAAGATGAATGTGTCTAAAACAGGGGGTCCTGAGGATTGGAATTAAGAAACACTGTCCTAGTGGATAACCTGCAAAAATGTGTCACTTGCTAAAAATAGATAGCTTATTCTTCAAAAGCAAGTATTTAAGTAAATGAAACCGTCATAGCCTTTAAAATAAAAAAGTCCTGTCACCATTAAGTAACTAACAATGTACTCAAATGGCTTTGTTGTGTTTTTCTTGTAGCAGCCTGATCTGAGAGTGTTTTTGAATACAAAACAGTCTGATCTTGGGGACACAACTTGAAAATGCCCAAGACAGGATGTACAGCCACTTGAAAACCACAGTAAAGTTACATTTATTTGATTTACATTTTACTTCATACAATTTTTCCCATTCATTAATTCATTAATTCATTCATTCATTTTCTGAACCACTTAGTCCAATTAAGGGTCACAGGGGATGCTGGAACCTATCCCAGCAATCACTAGACGAGAGGCACAGTGCACCCTGGACAGGTCGCCAGTCCATCACAGAACTTTTTGCCATCTTGTAGCGATTTACTCACAGCATTATGAAAGAGAAAACACACATCAGTCACTTCAACACACTTAAAGTATCAACCCTGTAATACAACTATAAACAGCATACTGCTATAACAGTATGCATATTTTGCTGTATCAATGAACATATTACTATAAATCACTCCTGTTAAAAATGTTATATTTATATGGCAGGACATTTTCATAACTAGTTTAACTCTTTTGTAGCCTATGTGATGAATCAAGCAATAAAATGAGGACTGTTAGTTTTATGGGGATTGACTATTCTGCAGCTGTAAAATTAATTTTGACTGATATGATCAAAGCAAATAATATTTTTTTAAAAAACAAAAAAAAATTGGAAATGCTACATGTAGCATTTCCAATTTGATCAATGCAATGAGAAAGGCAATTCAGATGTGTAGAAAAAACTAGTTGTTTTGGAGTTTGCACTGACAGTTGTAATAATGTAATATTGCTGTGAGAAGTACCAAAGCGTCTGAGAAAAACTAATAACTACATTACGTGTGTGGTGTACATACTCTTCAAATCCACAAGAGGGAGTCATGGTCCAAGGATAGTATGAGCCACCAAACCATGAAACACGTGAATTAAAAGTTACAACACATAGGTTTTCTTTTAGGCCTATATATTGACGTGCATATTATTTGTCACCTATTTAATAAACAAACTGTTTTGTAATCCATCATTAACCGAATAATTATTTGATAATATCGCCAATGATAATGCACTTCATTCTATGACAACCGTATTACGATGGAAAAGTCATCTGTGGTGGTTTTGGAGAAATATATAAGACCAAATTTAGGTTATATCCGTGAAAATCATTGTATAAATGTCTTTTATTTAGAAATCTCTCTACTAATATTTGCACGATAAAAACATCTGAACAAGAGGCCCTTTTGCTGCTTTGCCTTTCGCTAAATCTTTCCCAGAAAAATCCGGTTAACAGCCCAGTTCCTCAAACAAAGATTAAAAAGCTGCTGGATGTGCGAGATAATTTAGTTACGACATTTTAACGATGAACCGAAACCCACACAGAAGACACTCCATAGTTACGGTGTCTTCCTTTGATCTGACTCGTTTCCTTGGAGGTAAAGCGTTGCAAACCAGAAGTACATAAAAGCCACAAGTGCATCAGCTGAGGAGGTGGAACACGAAGTCAAAACAAGAGGAAACACGCAGGAAGGGGGCTTGTTATTGACCTTAACAGAGAGGAAGAACAGAGAAAAGCCGCGTGTATATATATGGAATTATGCTGTATTTTTTTAACCAGTATAAAGACTGCAACAGTTTTTCTGGACACCAGAAGTGGTTGAAGGGCGCCTGGAGAGGGTGAGTCTCCCTGCAACAGCTGCTCCACTCTTCTGTGTTAAGGCTTTACTATTGACTGGAGTAGTGACAACCGCTGATAGGATGCTGGTTTACAACAAAGACTCAATTTAGCCAATCATTTATTAACTTGCTATGGCATAACACGTGTTCCTAGTTAGTTTTTTTGTTTGTTTGTTTTTTTTTTATTTTTTTATCACAGTTCAACTGAGATCATGGAAGAAATTAATGAATTCATGTCATTTTATGATTAAATGATTCAGAAAAGTTTTCTTGAGGAATTCAGTTTGATAGAAACTGAACATCCTGCAACCAAGTGACTAAGGTTCATTGTCAGATGTCCATTTATTGTAAATTTCTATCTTTATTGTAATTTGCCCATAGGAATAAAAATGTTTTATTATTATTATTATTATTATTATTATTATTATTATTATTATTATTATTATTTAATTTTCTTATTATGAGAATAATATATGTAAGTAAGACAATATGATACATATTTTAAACTAAATAGTGTCATTATTGATCAAATAAAGAAAAGTTTTTGGAATCCAGGATGTAACCTTGAATAACTCAAGCAGAGCTACTTATCAGCAGCTTTTGGACCTTACACTCTGTTTCTGTAAGAGCCTCACCCTTTATGTCCCTGGCACATGCTCATGCACGGGCATTCAATCTACTGTCCTTATTTGCAGTGAAACCTTTAAAGAAGCCACATACTGCTGCTCCACTATTGTCTCAAGGTACGAACTGCTCAGCCTCGTTACTTTCTCCTCTGAGGAGAATTTTCTCCTCAGAGAGACTGAAATCTGAATTTTCAGTCTCAGTTTCTTTTCAAATCTAGAGTGAAGAACGTGTCTTTGTGCACGCTGATATCAAGTTATCGCATCAGGTGTAATGATCTGGAGTCTTCCAAGTATTTTGTTTAATGGGTTGTTTACTTAGGGTCTTCTGTTTAGTATCTTTAGATCAATTTGCACGTCATTTTTCTCTGTTTTCTCAGTGACTCTGTGTCTCAGAACACCATTTCCCTGCAGGCTACGTCACCATTCTATTATTGGATGAAATTGTATCTTTGTTTAACAAATGACATCAAGATGAAATTTGGCATATTCACGATGAAAAGGTTTTTTTAAAAAGTGACATAATTGCAGCCACAATGAAGTGCTGTTTTTCTAATTCAAAACGTAATTTTTTTTTTCAAAACGTATACTTTATAATCAATTAAATTTAAGCCGATCTGTCTGAGCCTTTTCTCTCACTAACTTAATGTAGTCACTTATGTGGAAATTTGAAAGACCATGCCTGTCTCGCCATCAAACTCTGGTCTGATGAAGATAATGAACTTTGGCAAACATGTGATCGCACACTGCTGACACTCTTAAACTGTGCATGTTTGTAGACGCATATGTGGGTAGCTTTGAGGCAAAAAGTGAGTCTTGGTCAGTTTTTCTTCCTTAGCTTGTGGTTACTAATGAGGAGCTGGTGTTTTCAGGCATGTTTGCTCCTCTCCCCATCTCTCTGTAAATACACTCAACCTTAAAAGGCCATTTACTGTGTGGCCTAATGGCTCTGCAATCCACAAAACTGCTGTCAAACCCAACAGTGTCCACACAAGTGTTATAAGATGTTATTTTGCATGTTTGTTCCTTGGTTAGCACCTGTGGCATGTAAATATGTTTTTTGTTTGACTAGCTATGAGCGGGATTGAAACAACATAAGTATTTGTTGCATGAATGCTGGGACAAATCTGTCTCTATAGTAACAGCGTCCCTGACATGACCTTGTGTGTTGTCTTCACAGATGGCGGTAGATAAGCACAGATAAAAAGGAGGGGAATTTTTTAATCTTCGGCTTCACATCAAGGCGAGAAAGTCTTCACTTGTGACTGAATCCCACCTGGGAACTTTTTTTCTAGTTAATAAAGAGTGAAACTTGAACAATGACATCCTGCAGTCCTGCTCCCACTCATGAGGAGACCAATGGGAGCCCACCATCTATCAAGTCTGGAAGCTCGCAGGAGTCCATGAAGCTAAAGAAGGAGATTTCCCTCTTGAACGGGGTCTGCCTGATTGTGGGGAACATGATTGGCTCTGGGATCTTCGTCTCACCCAAGGGTGTCCTCATCCATAGTGCTTCCTATGGTCTCTCTCTTGTGGTGTGGACCATTGGAGGCATCTTTTCTGTATTTGGAGCTCTGTGCTATGCTGAGCTAGGGACCACCATCACCAAATCCGGGGCTTCCTACGCCTACATCCTGGAGGCTTTTGGGGGTTTCCTGGCCTTCATCCGTTTGTGGACGTCCTTGCTGATCATCGAGCCGACAAGCCAGGCCGTCATAGCGATCACATTCTCCAACTACATGGTGCAGCCAATCTTCCCTACGTGTATAGCTCCATACCTGGCCAACAGGCTGCTGGCTGCTGCTTGTATATGTAAGTATGCATCTGGAGAGTGTGTTTGAATGTTAATGTTGCGGGTCAATTCCTGAATGGTCAGTGTATATTATCATCACAGATGCACATCTGAGACAAAGCACGTGAGCTTTGAGACTGGAGAAGTGAAAAGTGGTGACTGTACAGCTGCAGTCAGCAGGCCTGCAGTGGAAATTCCTGCTGACACAATACATAAGAGGAACTGATCCAGTCTAAAATCTAACTTAGGAAGAGTGATGGAGAAAAGTCTTTTAGCTCAATTTGAGAAATTTTTAGAAATAATTTAGAAATACTTGTCACACGCGGAGTTACAGCTTTTTTTTTTTTTTTTGTCTGAATGAAGCAACAAAACTGCAGAGGTAACGTCTTTGTATAGAAACAGCCAGATTATTGAGATCACTGTAATTAGGAGACAGCACAGAAAGGTGACTAACCTTATTAATCAAAATAACAATAAATTCACTGAAAGAACAACCCATTTAAAAGGCAAAGAAATACCAACACTCAGGCAACCAGACACCAAGACAACAAAACCAAACACATCCAGGTCTCATTGAAGTAATGCTTTTCAGATAAGCCCTGATGTGCAGAATAAATTATATCTGTATTGTGTTCATTTGCATTTAGTTTTACTCATTCATCCACCCACAAACCTGAAAGGAATGCATGTGTGAACACACATTTTAAATGCAAGCACATACACACATACGGCATGCTCTGATAAGCAATGCTTAGAGGAGGCTAGATAACTTTGAGGTAAAGACCTTACTACAGGAAGACTCTGACCTGAGAGTCTGAAACAGCACTGACAGCTCAGCACATGAGTAAACCATAAAACTAAACCTACTTCCTCTCACTGATGGGCTCATTGAAAAAAATAGTGATAAGAAGGTAAAAACTAGGTCTGAGAAATGTGTTAACTTGTTTTAGTGGAGATTCAAAAAAGGTTGTAGACATGCTAATGTTTTCATTGGTGAAAACCTGATATGTGGTGCCTGTCGAAGAAAACATAAAGGAATATAAAGAGTAATGTGATTCTGAAGCCATGCTGGGATTTCCATGACAAAATGTTATCAGTTTATATGTGATGCTGTCAGTGAGCATAAATTTCACTACAGATTATGGATTCTGGTCAAATAGTAAAGAAAACTGACCTCCAATCATTCCACAATCTTTTCCTAAACACTTAGGAAAAATGACCACACTGTAATCAGAATCCAACCATACTCACACTAAGATATATAACATAAGATATTATAACAGTGTTACTCAGAGAGCCTATATCATTTTAGTATGTTATGATGTTACTTCAGTTTGTAATAAACAAAGGAAAGAAAAGTCTATAGAAGAGAAAGAAGTTGTTGCAGGCTGCACAGTCACACCTCTTGTCAACATACACTGCTAGTCAAAAGTTTGGACACACTTTTTTTCCCATTAGTTTTGATGGGAAAGTGTGTCCAAACTTTTGACTGGTAGTGTATTTATTCATATTATTCATAGTTTAAACAACTAGCTAAGTATAATCAAACTTGCAGCTGTAAATAATTGTGGAACTATGTTTTTCTTTTAAAGAGAATTATAGTGTTTTTTTTTTTACCAGCACTGATCTGTTTGTCTGTTTTTCTGTTTGTTTGTTTGTGTTCAACATGACTCAAAAAGTTATTGATGGAATTTTATCACATTTTCATGAGTTGTTGGAAAGGTGAAAAGGAAGAATTGATTTAATTTTGGTGGTGATCTGGATCCCTGTTTGGATCCAGGAACTTTTTGAAGGCCTTGGCAGAGGTTTGCACTAGTTTGTTGAATGGGATAAATGAAGGAGTATTTGAACCCGACGTTTTCTTACTCCTGCTACCATACCCAGAGGACAGCCAAAAAGTTGAGTGGATTGAAATGAACAACTTAATGACCTACAATTGGCTGCCTTGCATTTGTAAATGTGCTATTACCTGCCAGATTAAAGTTTGACATGCGTCAAGTGCTTGACTGAGTGTCTGACACAGACCCACTCAGACCCTCAGATCAGAACTTTTCCCCTGAGTACAGACCAGAAGGAGCTTATAAAACACACCGTATTGTTTCAGTGATCACAAATGGCCTTTAAGTTTTTGACCATTTTTCACAAATGTCACGTACCCTTTATTTTGGATCACTCATAAATGGTTTGAGTTCGAACATCTGTTGCATATTGTACACATAGCCTGCTTTCAAATTAGAAATAATTGCCTTCCTTGGGACTTTTGTGGACACAGAAAAGCGCTTTCACAACAAGTTGTGGTCACAACACCACCAGATTGTGTGTTTTTTGAAAATAACATAGGGAAGTTGATGAATAATTTTCCTCAAAATAATGGCCAAACATTCAGGCATCTCATAGTCTGCGGTTTAGATTACATGCAGTGAAAATGTGAAAGGATACCCATATGTAGCCTGCTCATCTCTGCATAACTTCTCCATGGAGAAGCTTTGCTCTCTCTGACATCACACTACAAAAAGCCCTTTTATTCATGTAAATTGATTGCAAAACACTTTCCTGATAATTTAATCAATGACCATGAGACTTTCAGTTTTGTTTCACCTGTCTTTAGGACATGTACACAACCAGTCAAAAGTTTGGACACGCTTTCCTATTGGTTTTGATGGGAGAGTGTGTAGAAACTTTTGACAAATAGTGTATTTCGAACATGTCATTCTAGTAAACGGACCAGTAATGTCTCCTTGTAATAAGCTCTATTGTTGAAAACAATTACAAATAGTTGAAAATTTATAAATAATTTGTTTTAAAGTTATCACAAAAAACTCACTAAAGTTTGGCGTGTGAGAAGCAAGAACCATGGAATACTATGGATGCAAGAAATCCCACTTGACAATGATAATACAAACCATTTCACAAAGATGAATATCTACAAATGTTAGGATGCTGTAATGTTTTGGCTTGCAGTCCTTCAGGAAACAACACACCCATTAAGTCAGGTAAAGGCAAAGCTGCATTAGTTACATTTCAGTTTTGCACAAGTAATTGGCTCATTCATAGAACAATACAATACAATACAATACAATACAATACAATACAATACAATACAATACAATACAATACAATACAATACAACTTTATTTTTAAGGCACTTTAAAAACAACAATGTTGACCAAAGTGTCACATTGTTGGGGGTTAAAAAAAACCCCAGACTAAATAACATTCATTAGGACAACTTAAAAAAAGATTTCAGACATTTAAAAACAATTTTTAAAAAAAGCAATTAAATTAAAACAATCAAAATAAAATCAGATCTAAAAACAACTTATTGTGAAGAAAGCCAGCTTAAACAAACGGGTCTTCAGTGCAGATCAAACAGCAGATATAGTGGAGGCCTGTCTAATGTGTGAAGGAAGCTCATTCCACAGTTTAGGTGTGTCTGTTCACACCTGATATGGGATTTTAGCTCAAAACTAATCTAACCATTTTGCTGTCCTTTGGGGACGTAAGAAAAGCCAAATGTGCTGGGCTCTAGGACTTTCATTGTTAAACCTGGTCTTTCTCCTCCCACACCTAAACTTTCACTCTCAACACAACGCAGCTCTGCCTCTGAGTGGCAAAGCCTCACTCTCCATCACCGGTCGCCTCTGTCAAAGACGTTGTTTTCTGTTGTGTTAAACTGGACGTCCTGTTGGGCTCAGCTCTGTTATGATCCTTCAACTGTCCAATAAATGTAAGATGATAGTGTTGTGATTCATAATTTCACTGGAAGCATCTTAGGTATTTAGAGTTCAACACTGGAGATATAGAAAAATCTGTCCATTCAGCTTGTTTGTAGGTGAACTGCTGCAGCACATCTTCATCCGGCTTTGGGAGTCAGGAGAATGCCTTACGCAACAAGAAATACTCCTAACGGGAGGGAGGTTTCATAGAAATGAAACAATACTGAACACTACTAGAAAAAAACGCTTGATGTGAAACTTTGAGTTCCATCTCATCATCTGTGCTGCTCTACCTTGATTAACTTGGAGGGATTGTGTGCTGATAAGAAACCAGAGGATGATAAGACACAGGAACAAGAACAACATGTTTTCAAAGAACAGCGACCATGCTCAAGGTGAAGGACAATATGTGAAGAAGCTGCACCTTAAACCACTTTTCTTATCATCAGTTTGGGGAGCAGTAGTACTGTAAGCTGAAATCTGCTCATTTTTATCAGTGGTACTTTCTGAATATTCATCCCAAGCTTTTAAAACAGTGCGTGTGCATATTAGCTTGTATGTGCTGGTCTCAGCTGTTTCCTCGTCCAGCAAACAACAGCCCAGTCTGCTTGAGTCAGCAGCAACATTTCCTCAAATCAGCCTCATGGAAACATGCAGACACGCACCGAGTTTACAGGGCAAATGTCACTACTGAAATTGTTGACCGATTTGTTTCTCAGAGTCTGTGTTAAGCAGCACATGCTTCTTTGGTCTGTTGCCCCACAGGTTTGCTGACCTTTGTGAACTGCGCCTATGTGAAGTGGGGCACCAGAGTTCAGGACTTCTTCACCTATGCCAAGGTCATTGCTCTCATCGCCGTCATCATCACTGGCCTGGTTAAGATCGGACAAGGTGCTCAAGCAATCACTAACTCACCTTCTAGACCTTAAACTGTACACGTCCATGCTCAGAGGAAGACCCTTATTCACCACATGTCCTGTTGGCTCAGACTTGAAATCACTCTGTATATGAACGTCAGTTGAGTTACTTTGATTATGTATAATAACAACACCGATGTTTTCCAGGTTACACTCATAACTTTGAGGGCATGTTTGATGGCTCCTCTAAAGATCCCGGAGACCTCGCTCTGGCTCTGTACTCAGCTCTGTTTTCCTACTCTGGATGGGACACTCTCAACTTCGTCACAGAAGAGATAAAAAACCCTGAGAGGTGAGCAGAGCAGAGAGGTGACATGATAGAAGTTGTTTCCTTTCCGATTAATATGAATGACATCAGATAGTAGATGCAGTGTGTAGAGTGATACCTCACTTGATAATCCACCTCATATCTTGTACTCCAGCAGCTGAACCAATAGTGTTAAATAACCACATATTGCAAGCAGAATAAGTTAATCTTTTTTTTTGTTTTAGGATTAAAAGTTTTCATGAATTTAACTACACACCCTAAAAACTAATTTAAACATACAAAAATTAAATAAAGCATACATTTTTCTATTAAAAATAATCAGAAATAGAATTATGGTCACTGAAAACACACCTAATTTAGAAAAAGGTCTGAGACGGTTTGTATCAGATATGATACATCTGGGTTCAAAGGGTTATGGGGAAAGATTTTAATGCTTCTGTATAGAAAAAAAAAGATGCAACGCATTGACACTTACTGGAAATGTGGACCAGTTTTTGAAAGGCATCAAGGCACAAGAGCCTCCAAACCATGCTGATGAAATAGTAGTCTCAATTTTGGAGCATGGAGCTTAAATTTCACCTTCACATATGCTTGCAAATGATGTTATCTGGTATGAAGCACCTGCAGCACTTGAGGATTAATCTTAAAAAGCCAGTGTGCTTTATTTATTAAATATCAAATAATAAGAAACAAACTGCTCAATAGAAAATAGAAAAGCACAAACAAAGTAGATGCAATCTCTCTAAGAGTGAGCAAGAGAAAGTACAGGAGTATTTGTGTGCCTGTGCGTGTGTGTGTGTGACGCCTTGGCATTCATCCACACAGCCAAACACTGATCTAATGAAATGAGACTACACATGAGATCGAATCACAAGCCTCTCCCAAAGTTCACAGGCAGATTGGGTGACAAACAACTGCACCTCATCCTGATCCATATCTTCCTCTCGCCAACAGAGGTGATGTGATCTTGACCCAGAGTCTGTATCTCATCTCCTCTGCGCCCTCTGCTGTTTGCTTTTGTAAACTGCAGGAATCTGCCTCTGGCCATCGCTATCTCCATGCCCATTGTAACAGTGATCTACATCCTAACCAACGTGGCTTACTACACCATCCTACCCATGAACTCCATCTTAGACAGTGATGCTGTGGCTGTGGTAAGCTCCTTTTATCCGCACCTTAGTTCACATATGTATTCAACAAGTGCAACTTTTGCTTTAAAATCCCATTTTCTTTTCTCTGCAGACGTTTGCAGATCAGGTGTTTGGAGTGATGAACTGGACCATTCCTCTTGCCGTCGCTCTTTCTTGTTTTGGAGGGCTCAACGCCTCCATCGTGGCTGCTTCCAGGTAAGTAGCTCGGCTTTTTTTTTATTATTATGCCAGTACACTTGATCCCTGCATCATTAAAATTCAATTCATGATCCTGTGTTAGCAAGTTCCATCGTGAATGCTTGATTTTCGTGTCTCAAAAGGCTGTTCTTCGTGGGGTCCAGGGAGGGCCATCTGCCTGACTTCCTGTGCATGATCCATGTCCACCGCTACACTCCCATCCCTGCATTGCTCTTCAATGTCAGTCAACCCCTCATCTCCTTTTCTTCTGTCTGAGTAGTGTCATTTAGTTGCCATCCATCCCTGCAGTTTTTAGTCTCACTTCCTCTGCTTTTTACTCTTTTCTCCAGGGCTTCATGGCTCTCATATACCTGTGTGTGGAAGACGTTTTTAGGTTGATCAACTACTACAGCTTCAGCTACTGGTTCTTCGTTGGTCTGTCTATTCTTGGCCAGTTGTATTTGCGCTGGAAGCAGCCAGACAGAGAAAGACCGCTGAAGGTAATTAGAAATTCAAAACTCTGAATCTTTTGCCTTTCAGAAGATTCTATCATTTCATTATCTTTCTCTCTTCCTTTTGCAGCTCAGTCTGATCTACCCCATCATTTTCTGCCTCCTCACCATCTTCCTGGTGGTGGTGCCTCTTTACAGTGACACCATCAACTCTCTGATTGGCATCGGCATCGCCCTGTCAGGAGTTCCTGTTTATTTCCTCTGCTGCTACACGCCGGCCAGCAAGAGACCGCTGTGGCTACGCAGCTTCATTGGTAAGACTAATGCAGGATTCTGTGTCCATGTTAAAAAGATATGAAGTGGTCATTCAACTTTTTAATGAAGCGCTGTGAATAATTTACAAAAAAAGACATCAAACCAAAGGGCAGTGGTTTCCACATTATTTAATCCACTATGTTTAGTTTAAAATGGGAAAAATGAAAACAATCCAAATGTTGATATCACTGAAAAAGGTCTACAGCTCCTCAGCAGTTCTGGACCTCCTTTATTGTATTCTTTGGTTCATAGCTTGTCTAATATTTTAAGTGTGTGGCAGGTCTTATCATAAGGCAGGTCAGTTTTGCAATTATTTGTTCAGCTAAACAATGATGTTAATGATGTATGCGTAGCACTTTTCAAGGCCCCCAAAGTGCTTGACACTATTCATTCATGCCACATTCATGGTGGTGCTGTCTGAGAACCTCAGGCTAACTTCTGCTTTTCTTCATTGTCCTTTGAGAACAGATTTCCCCGAGTTTTCTGATGCTTTTGGTGATATTGTCTATCAAAGATAACAGGGGTGTCTAGTATGAGGCAGGGAGGCTGTAAACTTTTTAAATAAACATTAATTAATGAAAAAAACAACAAAAATATTTTTCAACAGAACAAAGTAAATTGTTCTGAAAAAAGATCTTAGATGATTAGATCCTGGGATGATGAGCACTGATTTTTCTATTTGGTAAAAAAAAAAAAAAAAAAGATATATATATATATATATATATATATATATAGAGAGAGAGAGAGAGAGAGAGAGAGAGAGAGAAAGAAAATTAGCAGTCTAAATAATGCATCTTGTTTAATTAATTTAAATAAACTATGCATTTTTCACCTGGTTCGTAGTATGATGTTTGGGGATACGTGGAAGGGCTGAGGCTCCAGGTTTTCTTTGTCTGATGAAGAGTTCATGGTGAAAACATCACTGTGTGGCAGAGTATTTCCTTTTTATCGGTGCAAGTTTAGTCGGTGAGATGTCCGATTACACCTATTCTGATTTTTCTCTTTTTCACTTCAAGTATTGTCTATTTGAACTTTCTTGACACGTTTATTGAGATCAGTTTCAAAAGTACTGAGAATATACATAGTATTCAGTGTATGAATATATCTCATATAAATCTCATTTTGTCTTTGTAATATACTTAATGTTCAATTTTAACATTATTGTTGCAACTTGGTGATATCATTAAAGTCTTTTGTTTCATGTCTATTTTTAAATGTATTTAATGATTATTGGTGTAAATACAACATTGTAGTCATTTACTAACAGAAAACTACTTTATGTGAATTTTGACGAGGATGTTATTGATTTGTAATTGAGCTGAAGAATATGGCTTAAGCAGCTGTTATAACCATCCGTCTAAATCTGCTTCTTTCAGCTAAATGTGGTGTGCTGATTCAGAAGGTTTGCTTCTCCGTTCTGACGGAGATGGACGTCAACAAAGCAGAGTAAGGAAGCTTAGCTTTCCCATCCTGCAAGAGACTGATGCCTCATGAAGCCTAAAGCCTGAACGAAGCTGGATCCAACTTTCTGACCCGCTTAATCAGGAATTTTGTGGATTGTTGGCAAAAGTTTTACTCTGACTATGACTTCAGGGACAACATGAAGATGCCCTCCTGAAGAAGTCAACAGTCATTTCTATTACACAACTGTACAGGTTTTAAGAGAATTATTTAATACACTAAGTATCTTGTGTGAAATGATATACATTAAATATTTTTCTGATTTTACTTGAAGGCTGCAAATTGTTAAATTGTACAAATGGGCAATTTTGAAACTGAAAGCACTGCTGACTACATAAACACCCTTGGAATAATTTCCAAAACAAGCAATAAAATAGGTTAAAGTATGTCGCTCAACATTCACACATGTATTACAGAGTTTATTACTCTTTTTTTATATTGTCATGTGTAACATCTGAAGGGCTATTTTTACAAGGATTTTTCACCTCTCTGGCATTGTTTGACTCAAACATTGTTAAATATTGAAGAGTTTGAAGAAATCAAGCTGCAAATGTGTATTTATAATAAAATTACTAGAAACAACAAAATGATTAATTTCTATAAAGAGTGATGTGTTGTGTACTCGCATGTGAGTCCAATAGGAAAACATACACCAAAATGTTTAGAGGCAGAGTTTATATTTTACTTAGAATAATACATAACCACAATCATGTCCAAATACTTCTCCATTTCTTTAAATCTGTACACAATTCATTGCTTTATGGCAATTACACCCTTTGGCATTCATCCAATGGTGTCCTTCCACGGCCTTGCTTTCCCTTTGTCTGCCTTCTGTTTGGTCGATGCTGCAGCCATAGGAGGCGTCTGCTGGAGAGGATTGTGAGTAAAAGTCTGCCGCAGTGGACCTTCAGAGTGAAAGAAACAACTTGTGCATGTATGAAAACATTTCACAGTTCCTGTAAACATGGATGTGATGAAAATCTGACAAAAGATAAACCATCTCAACTGATGCAGGATGTTGAACATTTTTTTCTTCATTTTACACATGGTTGCAAAATATTTTAAATTTGATCATGATACACTTTTGAACTTGATCTTTTTTTTTTCTTTAAGACAGTAAATGGGGATAAATATCTTCTACAAGGTCCAGCATCACAGTAGAATCCAGAAATGCCATTACCAGACATAAAAATTATCAGAACAGGTGAAAGTGTGAAGTCCATTAGAGGACAAACCAGAAAAATATTTGTTTTACAAGTATTTAATCTGATTAATATTAGAATTTATGGAAATACAAGCAACACTTTTTTGTTCTAAGAGATTTCCTTGTTCTAATATGAGTTTCGCAACCAGTCAAGTTCTGTTTAAGTATGTAATATTACCAGAACCTTGATACCTAAAAGTATACAGCCATGAAGCCATCATGTTGCTAGGTGTAAAATAAACACATGAAAGTAGCATTTTAATACTAGTTACTGGAATCAGGTTTTCATAGATAAAATAAAACGAGAAACCAACTTAAAGTCTGGCTGATTGTCATTATTTTTCATAAATGATTCAACTTTTATTTGTGTAATAAGTGAGAACAGCCACAAGGTGGCGCAAATTATCTACTCATTTTCTTGAAATAACAACAGCAGCTTTTATTGCACACAATAAGTAGGATGTAACCAGTATTTCTTTATCTAAAACACGACAATTAAATTTTAAAATACAGTTTAAAAATGATTTTTTTTCTCCATTTTTCCTGCTATATCAGACAATTTGTGCTTTTTTTTATGAATAAATAAAACCCATTTGAAAGTGAATAATAATCAGTTTAAATAATCACTAAGGAAACTTCATCTTGTGTGATTTAACCCCCTGAAAACACATTTGTCCATCTTTTCTCTTGAACCTCTTTCTCTTCCTCTGGTTTCCACTCAGTTATTTCTCGTAGCTGAAATGAATCCTAAAATAAATAACTAGTTTAACTGACCTTTAGCAGCGAGGTCCAGGTGATTTTTTATTCTTTTTTCCCTTTCTTCCAGCTGGTGAGCCAGCTGAGCATTCTTCCAACCTGAAGTTCAAACCAGTCATAACACAAAGACAGATATAGTAACCAACTTTTTGAGGTTGTCAGGTTAAATAACCAAGATTGTGATTTTATAGCACTACTAGAAGAAGAAGGAAGAAAAAAGTCAATCCAAATTTTGAGATGAATCTATGGGACACAAACCTTTCTTCATGCTTTCGATAAGGCCGTCATTCTGCGGCAAGGCAGAGGCCGGGTGTTTGATCCTCTCTGGGATCTTCAGCTTCTCTCTGACAAAGGGGTGTCTGAGCAGTGCCACTTGACCCAGGGAGAAGCAGTTTGAAGTCAGCCAGTAAGTAAACACCGCCTAAGAAAGGTTTTAAAAACACTGTTGAGATGTAGCAGCAGCACAGCTTCAAGAGATGTCCTGACATAGTGCAGGTTGAAATGAAACAAAAGCACCAGTGACTAGAAGACGCTCACTGTGGGGAAGTTGATGGTGAGAGGAAGAATGATTAAAGGCATGACCCTGAACACAGTTTTCATGGCTCGCAGATTAGGGTTGTCGATTCCAGACTCGGCACCAAGCTGGACAAAAAAAAAAAAACAAAAAAAAGAAAGTAAAAACAACGTAGTGATTATCATGGAAAAGCATCGTCAGTTACACTGTTGTTGTTTTTGCTTCAGAAATCAGATACATGAAGATCTGAGTAAGAGCAGAATCACCTCCAGGATGAAGAACATGGTCCCAGTGACAGCAATAGGCAAAATATAGAAAGGATCTGCTGCTGTTAGGTCAGTAAACCAGAGGGCACCTCCTGTCTGCAAGCTGGGGACTGGGAGATAGGCCATCTTTCTCAGAGCAATGAAGAAGGAAATGAAAACTGGTGTCTGGGGGACACAAACAAATGAACAAGTTGTCTTGAGCAATGATAGACAAAAGTCCAAGCAAAAACATATGGAGATGATGGCTTGTTATATTATTTATACTTGATACCAAATGCACTGACATGAGCTTAGCTTGCCCTCCAAGGTTTTATGTAGCACAGTTGTGTTAAAAAAAAACATCTTTCTGCTTGGCCTCAATAAACTAAACAGTAGGGGTGGGAAAATCGAATCGAAAAATCACATATCTGGATTTTTTGCTTCACAATTTTAAAATAGATTTTTTTTTTTAAATGACAAAAAAAGCTTTTTAAAAAAAAATAAAAAAAAAAATAGATATAATTCATTATAAAATTTAGTCAATTTTATTGTGTGGTTCTTTTAAAAAAAAAAAAAAAAATCATTTTACTTGTCTTCTTGGGCATCAGTAAAATGACGGTCTGGCTACTGTGTTTCTTCCTAAATGAAATAAAAATGCCTAGGAAAAAAATATTTGTACTTTTTTTTCGTTTGTTTTTAGCCTACAAAAATCAGCAATAATGAGGAATTGTGAGAATCCCAATTTAAATGGGATTGGCACTCAAAAAAATCGGAATCGAATCGGGACTAAAGCATATCGTCACAGCCTTACTAAATAGTACTAAATAGTACCCTACTACTGCTCTGGTAAATTAAAGCCAGCTCAGAAAATAGAGATTATAATGTTTAAACATGAAAATTTAGTCAAATATCAAGGCTAATAACGTTTAGCTGACCTGCACCAAAGGAACCAGGAAGCCACGCAGAGGATTCACATCATGCTTCTTCTGGAACAAGTTCAGATCAGAGTATGCTTTGGCAACTGCAACAGAAAACATCAGCTCATGAAGAGCGGGTATATCAGAGTCTCTGAAAGCCAAATACAGCAAAGGAAGAGCTGGTATTTACAGTCAAATTTGTTTCCACTCTGCTTGGCCTCATTCATTCTATTGGTTAGTTTTGTGATGTCAGGCAGCACGTTGTTCAGCTTGGCTGCTTCTCTCTGGCCCTTCACGATGACAGGAAACACAGCTAACCGAGCCAGAATCGTTCCTGAACAAACAAGAGAGAAGGCTTTAATTAGACAATTTTTTTGAGCCTAAACACAATGATCAAAGAAAAATCAAACACTTAAGCACTGAACTAATCTGTTCTCATTTGTTACTTGTACTGGTTTACAATGGCTGCTGCTTACCTGCAACAATAGCTCCCCACCAGGGCAAACCCAGGTCAATGTGAATAAATTCTAAGAGGTTCTGGATGAAACCCACTGGTGTGTTACCCGCCAAACCCAGCTCTGTCAGCCGAGGTTCTGCAGATACAACTTGCAGGACGTCCGCTGCAGTTGGGGCAGCATCGGCCACCTGATCAATGACTGGCTGTGTTAAAACAGGGCTGGAGCCAGCGGACACAGTGGAGACATTTGCTGTAGGAGAGACAGCACTGTCTGCTACTGATATAGTGTCTGCCATAAAAACGGTGTCAGTCGGGACCTGAAATTATATACAGCAAAAGCTTTGTAAGTGTAAGTAGATAAGGAGCTAATGGATAATACGTACTTTTTAAGATGTAGTCTGAGATACCTGTTCAGCGACTGCCTGGGTGATGACAGGGATGGGGTCTGCAGGTAATGAGATGGGCGATGACTCCAGCACAGGAGGGTCACTCGAAACGTCGACTCCTGAAGCTGCCATAGCTCCATCATCTGGTGGGAACTGTAGATATGAAGTTTCAACAATTCATTAACAGTTCGCTAGCTTCCTAAAACTCAACCAAAGAGAGACCCAATGTCAAAAATGAAAATGTTTACAATGATAAAAACAAAAAATATAATGCAATAAATATAGCATTTTGACTATATTTATGTCACATCCTATCCTGCACTACGTCTAAGGTGGATAGTCATATCAAAACATAGTTACTTGTATGAGACCAGTCAAAGTGTAAAATTGTAGAAACGAAACAAAATCCATCAAAAAAGCTGTAAAAGCAGGTTAAAGGACGCACGTGTCAAACAGACACAGTATGATTTTATCTGTCAATATATCTGTCTAATGCTAAATCCATCTTATAGTGCATTTAGTTACTTGCTTATTCTGTTATGCAAAGAGGGGGAGGCTTGACAAAACAGAAAGATGTCAAACACTAGTCTGAATTATTATTAGCTCTTAACATTATTCTCAAAAATACTGAAAATGTGAACTTTAGCACTAACCAGACCAGGTGGTAAGTTGTACTACTGCAACGACTGACATACATCTGTGATCTAAATTTATATGAAAACAAGAAACTAAACCCACAACCTCATATATGTAATTTAAAAAAATGTTATTGCTGACGTTGCATTACTAGTTCTTTGAATAATAAATGAGGCACTTTACAGCTAAAATGAAGGGAGCAAGGGACATAGAGAGAGAGAGAGAGAGAGAGAGAGAGAGAGAGAGAAAAAGAATTGTACAAGCATACCTGTGAGCTGTTTTGTCTGATGGTGACTGCGTTGACCCACAAGAACTTTGCTTGGTGTCTGCGGCCCAGCTGGGTGCTGGTGGATGGACTGGGACACCCCAACACTGTGTGCAGATGGGACCTCTGCAGCAACTGTTGTTTGAAAAACAAGACCAGCTTAATTAAGTAATAGCATTAAAACTACCCATTTTAGAGGTTACTTCTCTAGATGTTTTTGCAATTTAATAATCTAGTTTTAAAGATAAAGGCAAATTACTATGTCCCAAACCTTCATATTTTTGTTTTTGCACTAGTGGTTGGAAAAAATTTATTCTTCATAAGAAGTTGGGTGTTTCATTTTTGAAACTCAAACCAGTAAAAAAATAATTAATATAACTGAAATAAAATAATCAGTTACTTGTATGTTCATCCTTAACATGTAAATTCAGCTGCATCTGAGCTACGCCAATGCATCAGACTTTGATCAGCTTTAGTTAGAAGCTAAACAGTAATATTGTTTTAAGTTTCAAACCAAAATGATAATTTAATCTTTTTAATTTTTACAGTTTAGCTGAAAAAACAGCTGTAGAAAAAATACACCTGTATGAACACACCTAGTTTAGAGATTAATTTATCCAATTTTTGTTCTAAGATTGGCTTGATTGAATGTCAAGTATATTTTACATACATACAAATCATATGCGCAAGTAATAACTTTTCCAATGGTTTACAGCATTAAAAACTGCAATAGTTGCACATTACAAAACGTTTTTAATCTTTCAAGGTTGAAGCCCAGGAATAAGGGTGTAATGACTGTAACGCCTGACATGAAAATAAAAATAATTGGTCTGTATAATTAGTAATAAAACCAGGAATAACAATTAAACAAATCTGCTTATTGTGGTAAAAACAAGCGCAACTTTCAGGATAAAAATTAAATATATCTCCCTCTAGTGGCAGCTCTGTGCTCCTACAGGTAAAGGCAGATGGGTGTAAACTAAACCACATGTTTTAAACTCGTCAAAAAGTAAACCGTGAGTATATTCGCGTCTCAACTTAAGATTGTATTTACTCTATGAGAAATTATGTGAAGTTTAAGAAGACTCATGTCTTGAGGCTAAACACACTGATGTAACTATTAGTTCACTCCAGTCGTGTCCTAAATAAACATTCATCTGGTCCTTGTATTAATAATGTTTATGAACGCCATTTACTTAAGCCGTCCATGAACGGTTTATGTTATATAATTTAATAACTATGATGATTTTACAGTTCAGTAAAGTCACTGACAGCTCTGTCTTCTCCCTCAAAGTCACACAGAAGACATGCACTCGTAACGCAGCTAGGATGCTAGCCGGCTAGCCTGTTACCCTCATAAACACACCATTTGTGCCCATTTCAGATGTAGGAGCAAAGCCACACAAGGGAAACAGCTAAATCAACATACGTGTGTCTGAATGTCTGAAAAAGCCCGGCTGCCCCGGCTCGGTTTTCTTGTCTGTTTCAGAAAACATCTTGCTATGCAGTACGGAGTCACCCCACTCCTGATGGCAGCCATATTAGCAGGAATATCAAGATACTACGGAAAGCGTTAAGGGTCCATTTACTTGGCGACGCATCATCCTTCAGGCAGACTGAAGCTGCAAAGCATATTTCTGTGAAAAGTAAAATCGAATTCATGTATATATGTTTCTATTATACAAAGAAATATATAATTTTATACAAAAACATTAATAAGCACGTTTGGGGTGTTTGTAAACACTTAAAAAGAAAACAGATTGACAAACTAATGTGGGTATATGAATTTGAATTTACATCAGTTGGTGATTCTCCATAAATATTATTTGCCTTTACTTACAACTCGAGTAACTACATGAGAATATCTTGAAACCAACCATTTTCAATAAAATATATATTTTAAAAGAACTAAAAAGACAGGCATATTAATTGGACCATTGAATAAAATTAGCCTATATTTGTAACAATACATTTCCCATATGACTGATTCACAAGGTTTTGCATGTTAAATTAAGGTATAATCTTATTCAAGTCATAATACGGTGCAACAGTCTATCTTAAGTTAAACCACATGCCATAAGAAACATAAGATTTGATTTTAACTTCAACAAGTAACTTCAATTCACAATGACATAATGATAAAAAAAAAAAGTGAATTTCTTGAAAAAAATATATGTTCAAAATGCATTTTTGCACAGTGAAGAACACAGAAGACATTACTCTGATGAGCACAAGACTTTAAAGTTACTTTAAAAGTAACTATTACTGTAAATTCAACCTGAATTAAATTAAACATAGCGGAATGATTGTTAAACATTTCTGATTATTGAACCAACATATTTTTAAACTGATCAAGATTACATGAACTACATGGTAAATCATAAAGTATCATCAATAAACTGCCCTCCTCTGTCCAAAGTCATCCTTCGCTTCTCTTTTCTTTATATATATAGATATATCTATATATATCTATATATATATCTATATATATATATATATATATATATATATATATATATATATATATATATATATATATATATATATATATATATATATATATATATATATATATATATATAAAGATATATAAATATATATTAGTAAATGCTGAGAAACTGACACAATATTAAGGAAACAACAGCCTACCAGTGTGCACATTAGAAGTGTAAATTATATTGTGTGAATAACATGAGTACTATAATTCAGTGGTTCCCAAAGCTGGACCAACTAAGAGACCCAGAGTAATGTCTGGGACAGCATAGCAAGGTTAAGTAAAACTTGATGATGCAGATAAAAATGGACCCCTGCAGAAAACATTTGAACACTACTGCTATGATTCATGCCAAATATGCACATTTAAACATGAAAATGACATTTAAATTCTTTACCAAGTTCACAAATAATAATATTTTTGCACATAATGACATAAGTGGACTTGTCAAATCTGTCAGCTGACATATCAATTCAATCAGACAGAATTTGACAAAGTTAACAGAGCAAGTTTTTTCCTCCTCAAAAGTTGCTAGCTGTTTTTTTTCTAAGCTGCAATATATTTCAATTACCTCACTCAAATGCGTAAATTAAACTCACAATGTTTTTAAACACATATCAGCACAAAGAGATGGCTGACATGATCCAGCTGTAATCGCAGGAATATTGACATTGCTTGTTAAAAATGATAAAAAAGAAAAAAAAAAAAAAAGAATGAGCATCACCAGCAGGGGTCCCCATTCTGCAAGTTTTAGTGTTTCCATGATGCAACACTTTTGATTAAAATTAAAATGTTTTCTAACAACTTGGTGTTATCTTCTGCGCCTGCATATATATATATATATATATATATATATATATATATATATATATATATATATATATATATATATATATATATATATATATATATATATATAAGACAAAAGTATGTAATAGATTGTGAAGTCGTTTTGATCGTCATTGTAAAGTCAAGTCTATTTAAAAAAAAAAAAAAAAAGAATAATCTGAATCAGCTGCTATTATATACCCTGTTGTGTGAAGGCTTAAAAACATTCATTTTTAGTATGTATAAGTAGCTTTTATAATGCAGAGCCATTTGTGTTGCTCTGTGCATGAAAACAGCGATAGAAATTAAATTTGATTTTATATGATTTGATAAACAACAAGAAAAGGAAAAACCCGAGACTTCTTTACAACACAGCAGCATCAGTCAGGAAATCCCCTTTGTTTACTTTCATTATCATTCCGACAGTCACGTGAATTATGAGAACATGATATCGTTGTTTGGCTCTGTCTATTAAAAACAAACCAACAGACGATCCCCTAAAGGCGAGGTGAGACGTCATTTTGCATATTTTGCCTTATTTTCTACTTTGCTATGACAGTTATCTTTCTACAGTATTTGTTGATGACTTGTCCAGTTCGCTTTTTCTGCCCTCTAACGTGCAGCTGCTGATAGATGAACACCAAAGGTAAACCGCAGGCGGTCGCCTTGCGTATTCTGCCGACAAAATACAGGTAAAACTATTTGATTCAGTCGCTGGAACCGTATCGCAAGTTAAATACGATCAGAAATGGCGCATTTATTTATTTATTAGAAATTAAAATTAATTCTTTTGAAAAAGATTGGTTGATATAAATTCGGTGCTCTGTCTGTGTCCTCTCTGATGTTTTACAGCCTTCTGATTAACTAACCTATAAGCGTTTAAAAAGACAAGAAAGACAAAGAAACTTTTGTGGGAACATTTCACTTTTAATAAGCCTGAACAGGTAATAAATGTGGTCTATTCAGCCACATCTCCATTTCCCAGATCGGCAAATAAGACGCCGAGTCCCAGTGACATGCACAGATAGACAACAGGTGCTAACTGCTCTTTCACCTCTGGACCCAAAACCTGTCTTATCAAAGTTCTTATTATTTTCTAATGGTATATGATACCTACATACATCCGTGCGGTGCCCATCTCTGAATTTATTAAACTGAAATCTCCAGTGGTTGTTGACCAATATTAGGGAAGGGGCGTGGGTTGGAGCCTCCTGCTGTGTGACACATTCATGAATAAATAACACAACACAGAGCCTTCAAGGATTTTGAAATTAAATACATAATTAAGGAAATATTATAAAAACAATTCACTTAGCTATATCATCTAGATATAGGCTATTATTTAAAATAAGTGAATCTCTGTCATCCACCTCAATGAGAATATGAAACAGATAAAAGTCTAGAAAGATTAAAGCCGAGATCAGAGATATGTTAATTGTTTAGAGCCTTTTAAAGCTTACATTTACTTTTGATATTACTGGAATATCTTAAAAGCTGTCCACAAAGTTTAATGTGTAAAGTATCAAGTAAGGTATAAAGCTTTACTAGCTAAATAAATTAGCTTCAGTTACAACACCTGCAGTAATCTTGAGTTTACCTCAATATTAGTAAAACTTTGACAATGCTAAATACCAAACTAAATGTGTTTGCAGAACACAGCAGTGTATGAGTATTGAAATTAGTCTATGAAAATGGTGCTGACTCTTGTCAACAAATAGTCTTACTCAAACATTACACATTTATAATAAGGCAACCAGCAGTTCCACACACCACACAAAGTGCTCTCAAAGTGCTCCTGAACACCTTCCAAAATTGTGTGTGCATGCCTCTGCCCCTTAGTATAATGAAATTGAAGGCTTTGAAAATTGAACAAAGTGTTTGTGTCAATGTTTATTTTGCAGATTATTACAACAATTAATGAAGGGTTCAAATGCATCAAAAAATCAAGAGAAGTGTTATGATCCCTGCGATCCCACACTTAAATTTGTGGATGGAGAGGACGTTTTAGATTGTAAGTAGTTTTCGGTGTAGAGAAAAATAAAAAAGTAGTTGTCTATTGTATAAACTTTGAGCTTCATTTACTATTTAAATACTTTTTCTCATCCTTTATTGCAGTTTTGTGTGAAGATTTCACCTCTAGAAGAGCACAGATGTCTTGTGGTCATGCTGTGACCCCCATGTCTCTCACCAACTGGTGTAGGAAACAGCTGGAAGAGGTAGACTGCAACACAAAACAGATATTACAATTTAGAATGATTTGTTTCTAACTTATGATCTAATCACCAACCTGTTTTCTTTTACCATTTTTCTAAACAGGGTGAAAGTAGATTTGTTTGTGGCGCCTTTGGTTGCGGTGCAGAGTGGCCTTTTGCAGAAGTTTGTAAAATGGCTCTTCTGACTGCTGAAGAAAGGGAGCACTTTGAAATAAACATGGCCCTGAATGCAGCTGAAACCAGAGCAGTAAGTATGTTGCATGCATTTTTGGAAATATTTTATTTCACAATTTCTTTAAATGACTATGAAAAAAATTTATAATAAATCCATGTTTTCCCCCTTTTTTCAATATTTATCACATCTCAGTGCCCAAGATGCAAATCGTATGTGGTTAGAGATCATCAGTTCAATCTGAGGGTCTGCTGCAACGTTTGCACAGCAAACAGAGGACGAATCTATGCATTCTGCTGGCAGTGTTTGAGGAAATGGAAGGGTCCACACCCACGACCAGACCGCTGTGGAAATGATGGCTGCTGCAACCTCTCACTGGACACACTGAGATCCTGCCCGGACATCATCTTTATGTCTGTAAAGAGAGTGACTGGGTGTCCCTCCATCCGAGCCTGTCCCACCTGTGGCTGTCTGCTTGAACACCGCAAAGACCTTTGTAAACACCTCTGCTGCCCTCAGTGTAAGGTGAAGTTCTGTTTTGTGTGTCTGAAGATATTTACTAAATGTATGAAAACAAGTGGCATTTATGAACCATGTTCCAGTGGTGTTGCCCCAAGACAGACCTCCATACCTGTGTGGCAGAGGAAATAAATCTATATGTTACTTCAGCACCACGGACAGCACCACAGATATACTACTCACCACTCTGCCATTGAGATCAGTACGAGATTCTGGTCAGTACAATCCAAACAGATACAAACTGATTCAATCCAATTATCTATTTGAATCCAACCTACTTTAGCAGTGTTACTTTAATTCAAATAAGCTTAACAGTATGAAATGAAATATGTTTATATGTAATTTAGGAACATCAGATCAGGGAAATCTGATTGAGGAAGCAGAATAACAAAAACAAAGCTAATGACAAGAATTGTGAAGAGAGTTCAGCTGAGGAGAAATGTTCAATGCATTACGGGAAGTCCCCCAGCAGATTACAGCCGCATAGCTAAATAATCTTACAGAGCATTTCCTGTAAGCTTCATCAAAAATCTGATCATCATGTTTACTGTTGTGGCTTTTTGGGTTTGGAACAATCTTTTAGTTAACACTCAGTCAGCTGACATTGTGTCTACTTATAAATACCCCGTCAGGGACTGAAAACATTTGGCAATTACGTATTCTGTTTGTATTACAAACAGAGTGACTCTAAAATTGAAGTTGCTCCTTTTTTGTTTCATTTTCAGTTTACTGTCTGCAGCAGTCTAAATCCCCCTAACTTTCCTTCAGAAACAGTCATGTTTCATTCAGTTTAATTTAATGTGCATTCAGAAGTTCAGTTTGTTTAACCTGTTTCTCTTGCTTTGCCTTTCATGATTTGCCCATGGATTAAGAAAGAATTAATTTATGTTTTATATTTATTTTAATTTCTTCCATAACCTCTGAATGTTTTACTTACTAACTTTTTCAATTCAATTCAATGTAAAACATATTCTTAACTTTAAAAGATCTAAAGTATACAAGAAAACTTGTGATTATCATTATGTAAAATGTTATCTCAGTTATTCCACTCTAGATTATCTGGCCTTTTTTTTTTTTTTTAAATTTACTTGATTTATTTCTGTATCTTATTCCTTTTTTTTTATTTGTTGCATATGTGAGACTCAAACGGACTACAGTAATGCATTGTCACCTAAACATGCTAATGCTGTTATGATTACAGAAAAAAATATGTATAAAAAATACACATATTGTAACATAACATTCAGAGCAGCTGCGATGGACTGGCGAGCTGTCCAGGGTGTACCCTGCCTGTCGCCCAAAGCCAGCTGAGATAGGCTCCAGCTTCCCCACGACCCTGAACTGGATTAAGTGGTTCAGAAAATGAATGAATGAATGAACATTTAGAGCAGGTAAATGGGAAAACTGCAAAATTCCTCAAGTATGACCATCTTCTGATTATTTAACAAAAACAAAGCCTTGTTGCTGTGAGTAATTTGACTTTTGACTTATCTTAAATTGCTATATATTAGAATATGCAGTTCAATGTGTATGGATTATGATACAAATTAATCAGGACATGCTGTTTTCCTTGAGAAATAATGCTTGTTTCAACAAGAAATGGAATCTTTAAATCTTGGTCTCTTGGACTACAAAGAGAAAGAAGTGTTTGCAGCCTGTGCTGTTCAGTTGAGAATGCATAAAAACAACTTTGTTTCTGTATTTTTTTTAATAATCCCTACTTTCAAACTTTTTTTTCTGACGTAGTTGGACTTTTTTTTTAGGTTAACCTAAGACCCAAGTTCAGATTATTCACACTTTTATGTCTGTGTAAGGAGTCTTTGTACACATCTGTGTATATCCAGATGACCACTATCTCATTCAAAGTATTTCAATAGAAAATATTTTCATCTAACTTTAGAAATTACACAGAAAATTGAAGTAGGGTGTATTACTACCTTCTTCTACATAATGTTAAGATTTGTGCATGTTTATATTGATCTTCTGAGTATTCAGTGTTTGTAGTTGGATGTGCAGGGCTCTCTGTGTCCTGTGGTATGTTTTATAGACTTCTGATACTCTAACAGTGTTAAAAATCTATCACAGAAAACACAGAGAAACACCTTTAGACACATGCAGTTTTGTTGAACACTCTCATATGACTGCAGGATAACAATAAGGTTCATACAACCTCCTTCATTTCTCAGACTGAAGCCATTCATTGAGGATTCTAAAGGTGAACCATCATTTTTACATCAGGTTGAATGATTCAAAGCTTTGTCTGCTAAATTAAATCAAATGTTTCATTGGCCAAACCAGTTATTACTGGAAACTTATCAAGTTTATCAACATGTGAATCAAAGTAAATGCCTATGTTTCTGTTTTTGTCAGTGTCTATATCATTATGATTATTTACAACATGAATTCTGTTATTTTTTTAAAAATTTATTTTAGGTTTTATTTATTTTATGTTCTCTTTTGTTGTGTAAAACACTTCGGGTTGCTCCTGCTTCAACTGAAAAAATGCTATATAAATAAAGTTGGACTCAGTTGAATATTGTGATGACATATAAATGTGTGTTTTCAGCATTAATGACAGAAGGTGACAACAAATGTTACAGATATATTTGTCCAATAGAGCTAACATCATTCATGACAAACAAGATTGTGAAATATGAGGGACATGATAGTGGAGTAGGTATGAGTGTTTGGCAGATTAATCTCATTTGTTAACTGGTCAATCATGAGTCTTTTTGTTTGTTTACCTGCAATATGAACACTGTTTAAAAAACTCTTTCCTCTGGGAGACAAAGAACATTTTGCTTTTCTAATGCCTGTTAGCTCCTTTTTAAACTTCATACCTTGCATTTCATTCACATAAAGGAAATATATTAATTATTATTTTCAAAATTAATAGCTTTTATCATTTTCTTTAACATTTGTGGAGAGATTTTTTTTTCTACTGGAAAGAGCTCAAAACTGTTATTTAGGAGTTCCTAACACCCTGTCTCTGTTACACTACCAGTAACCAAAGTTATCCTGCTGGACACTGCAGTTTGTCCTTCACTGACTGGACTGTCCACTCCAATATGTTTGCCTTTCCTTGGACACCTCATTAAAAACGTCTTGCAGGCCACTGACATGTTTACAACTGTTGAGATCACATAGGATCATTGACTCTATATGCAACAAAGATTCAAGTTTGTTTTTATTCTGTAATTCAAATTAAATCACACAATGATAAAAATGATGAGAAAATATATTTTAATAAGTTTCTGAACCGTAAATTTACATGAATTAAAACATATCCCAAAGACATTAATGCTCAAAGTGACGAAGAAAGCTTTTTTTTTTTTTTTAAATATATATATAAGTTAAAGAATTGCTGAGTATACATGCATAAAGTGCGAACTGACACGTGTTTTCTAAGCAGGAAGAGTTCTGGTGGGTCCGGTGTGGACTCTTTGTTCCGCTGCTGTCCGTCAGCCTCCATGAACCTTGCGGACCATTTGGACAACTGACTCTGGCTTGATTCCGCATCTGCAAAGTGGGGCAGAGTCGTTGTCAAGCGGCTTGTTAACAACGATCAGCTGCACTTGGCTAGGGCTTGATCCTGCACACAAAGTAAAAATGAATAAATAAGAATATTATACTTAAGAGGTACCCTGAAATAATTCTTTCTATAAGTTTTTTTGCATTTCGTTTCTGCCATTGCTGAGGTAATGCCCTGAATGTTAATTTGGGCATACAGACTATTTTCAAGAATGCGTGTTAATTTATATATTTCAAGGATGACAAGCAATTACCAGAAAATAAAACGTGATTTTCTTCACAGGTAACCTTTTGGCGTTCATTTTCATTTCATTTCAACATTTTTTATTTTCTTTTCTTTTCCATAATAAACTGACAAATCCAAAAAACAATTACAGAAAATATACTACAGTTACAACAATACAGCCATTGTAGTACATTTCATTTAAAAAAGAAAAGAAAAGAAAAAGAAGAAAGTAAGAGTAGGAAGAGGATTTTAAAATGTATGACTGCTCTTCTAGGTAATGAATATTTTGTTTGTTTCTGGTTTGTGTGTAAGTTGTAGGCTATTAATGTGCCAGTTCGAATATATCTGTTTTCATGATCAAAGTTACCTGATTTAGGAAACTCCTTCGATGCGCGTTGTTTCAGATCCAGAACTGTCACGCATGTCCCCTGCTGCGGATGCTGTTTGTTAAACATGTCGACCATCTTCACCTCACCGGTGTTGGAGCGAAGAGCGATAAGGTCGGCTCTGCACATGGTTAATTTCTGAAGGAAAACTTGGAGTCTTTGACAGTTTACTTCCTGAGCAGTTGAGTTTGTTGTGACAGGAGTACGGGCTTATTTATACGACAGGAGAGGGAGGTACTATTCATTTAAATATCACCCATTCATTTTATAATTTTTTTTTCCTGTCTGGAACAGTAGACTGTATCGTGTTTGGGATTCACCTTTGTCAAAAGGTAAAAAGTGAAGGGGATTTTTGCGTGGACTTAACTATCTCAAATAATTTTGATTTGAGCCTTGATTCTGAAGATTCATAGCCATTTTATTCCAGCGAAAATAAAGATTACCCACAACCCCTAAAATTGTATTTTGGTTCATGATATTAATTGGATTTTACCTATAGTTTACGTTTTGACCAATAAGCGTTTTAAAGTATGCAGGGTTGAATATTATGTTGTGGCAAAAGTCAGTGAGGGTGTCACCAGTCACAATGCAAGATGCACGTACAATTTTAGTTATGATTAAAAACGTCAGCATATTTTCATTGGGTTAGAAAATATCCATCCATTTTTAATATGATCAGGATCAGACTTGGGGAAATACCGGGGTTGTTTTGACTTAATGATCTTTTTATTTTCTGCAGGATAGAAGGAAAGCCCCTTATACTTTCTCACATCAGTTTCTATCAATCACGTGACTTATTGTTTATCATATTGAATCAAATAGGAAATAGGATATCTTAAATTTGATGTGAGACTGCGTTTTCCTTCTTTTATTTTCTTTTTATCTTTTGTCGAATCGATATAAGGAAATGTCCTCGCATTAGCATTATTTATTTATACGAGATGTTTAAGTTTCTCCTGCTTGCTTACCCCGTCCTTCATAACTGAAACTGAAAGTGGGTAGTCATTATATATACACACACAACATAGCTATGTCGTGTAATTTTAGATGTCCTCACATGCAGCAACGCCTGTTTCACGCGAAACAAACGCAAACCAAAGACGAGGCAAGTCACCTCCGCTCATAATGTACAGGTAAAACTGTTTTATACTATTACTGGAATCGTTGTGCGCGAGTTGAATAATGTGTGATGTCGGCTATTTATCGTTTCTTCCACGTCGTTGCGAGTCTAAATGCTGGTTCGATGAAAACTGTGATCCGTGGTATGTTTCATAGCCTTCTGATGGCCAGTCTTCCAAAAATAGCTCAGTCATAAACATTTCTGAAAACATTTAATTTGTCTTAACCTACTAATATACACACAATTCAGTTCGAACATCTTGTCAACTAAATCAAGTGTGTTTGTTTCATGTTGTTTATTTTGCAGTTTCGGCCTATTGCAGCAAATGGGGATGGCTTCAAATACATCACCAAAACCAGAGAAGTGTTATGACCCCCGTGACACTGCGCTTAAATTAGTGGACGGAGAGGACGTTTTAGATTGTAAGTCCTTCTCGGTCTAAAGAAAAGAGAACCAGATTTGAATTATAAGATTGAACCATACTTTTTTTTTTTTTTTTTTTAATCGCATTTTCTTGTCCCTTTAAATAGTTTTGTGTGAAGATTTCTCCTCTAGAAGAGCACAAATGTCATGTGGCCATGCTGTGACCCCCATGTCTCTCACCAACTGGTGTAGGAAACAGCTGGAAGAGGTGGACTGCAACACAAAATAAATATAATTTGTACCGATTTGTTTCCAACTTGTGATCTAATTACGAACCTGTCTTCTTTACCATTTTTCTAAACAGGGTGAAAGTAGATTTGTTTGTGGCGCCTTTGGTTGTGGTGCAGAGTGGCCTTATGCAGAGGTTTGTAAAATGGCTCTTCTGACTGCTGAAGAAAGGGAGTACTTTGAAAAAAACATGGCCCTGAATGCAGCTGAAACCAGAGCAGTAAGTATGTTGCATGCGTTTGGAAATATTTTATTTCACAATTTCTTTAAATGACGATGAAAAAATGATAATAAATCCATGTTTTCCCCCTTTTTTCAATATTTATCACATCTCAGTGCCCAAGATGCAAATCGTATGTGGTTAGAGATCATCAGTTCAATCTGAGGGTCTGCTGCAACGTTTGCACAGCAAACAGAGGACGAAACTATGCATTCTGCTGGCAGTGTTTGAGGAAATGGAAGGGTCCACACCCACGACCAGACCGCTGTGGAAATGATGGCTGCTGCAACCTCTCACTGGACACACTGAGATCCTGCCCGGACATCATCTTTAAGTGCGTGAAGGGAGTGACTGGGTGTCCCTCCATCCGAGCCTGTCCCACCTGTGGCTGTCTGCTGGAGCATCTCAATACAAACTGTAAACACCTCCTCTGCCCTCGATGTAAGGTGAAATTCTGTTTTGTGTGTCTGAAAAAATTCTCTGAATGTATGAAAACAAGTTCCATTTCTGGTCCGTGCTCTGCTGGTGTTGCTCCAACACAGATCTCGATACCTATTTGGTGGAAGGACTAGCATAAACAAAACAGTCTTTTTGCTGACATTTATTAAATCATAATTACCATCTCAAGTTATACGAACATTGCTGTAATTTCTATCTTGGATTCTGATTAAAAGAAATCAAAACAATGTATTTAAAAACAGCAATTATAATACATGATATTATGGGGAAGGATCAAAACTATAAGTTATGATGGCGAAGCTATATGTAACTTCAGCACTATGGACAGCACCACATATACCAGTAGTCTGCCAACAAGCCATCTAAAGGCACTTTGAGAAGGTTAACAAGTTTAATATGAATACAAGTTCATATTTTAATCCAAGGAAATTGAATTCTAATAATAATGACAATTCAGCATTTTTACTTTATTTAATCATATTGGGAGACTGATCTATTTCTAGATGGACCAGAAAGCTGCGGGCAAGAATACGAACATGCATATGGTAGTAAGGAAAAATGCAAAAGTAAAAACTCTCTTTTGACAAGACGAAAGTTCAAGCAGAAGTAAAATTATAAATGATGACCTTGTGCTTCAATCAGTTGGAATTTGATAGGGCAGGGACACATGCACACAGCTGCAGTAACGCTGGGTCAATGATGATTGCTATGGGGAAAAATAATTAAAAAGATGAAGTTAATGGGAGCAATACTGTCATTTACATATTTAAATTATTTACAACTTTTCCTACAAAAGAGCAGAACAAAGTGCTTTACACAACAACAATAACAACTAAATATCAACAGCAAAACAAAGTAAATATAGAGCTTTACATACCAAAAACAAAACACACACAATCATTATTTTTCACACACTCACGCAGGTGAGTGCACAAAAGCACTTCCACCTCCCAACCCAGCCACTAATCCCATATACTTACATAGTAATGGCAGCTGAAGGAGAAATGTTCAGTTCATTAAGGGAAGTCTCTCTGCAAATTATAACTGATTACACAAACGATCTTAAACAGCATGTACTATAGCTTAATCAAAATAAATCTCATAATTTACTTGGTTTTATAGGGTTTGGTGTTGGAATATAGCTTTTACTTCATTACTATTGCAGGAAGTATTTTTAGATCTGCAGGGATAAGTAATGATAACTGTTTCAAAGCCCAAGTCTGCTCAACCAGCTGACCTTGTGTCTACTTTTAAATATTGTCATTCAGACAGACTGGATATTTTTTGTCAAATAACATTGTATTATGGTGAATATGGATTAACTCTAAACTGACTGTTATTCATGTATATATTTGCATTTCTGTTTTTTAATATACTGCAAGAATCTAAATTTCCTCTAATCAGTGTACTTCAACTATCCAAATTTCCCCTAATTTATCCTTTGGGATCGGTCACGTATCATTTCAGAATTCAGAATGCACATATAATTTACTTTTCTCTTGGCTTCGTCTTTTGCTCTTTTGTTTGTAATTTCCCCTGGGATTAATAAAGATTTTTCATTAATTAATGTTGTAGTATTTGTGTTTTAATTTATTCCATAACATCATAGTATTTGACTTCATGATATTACATTTTTGATTACAAGCAAAATACTTTATTTTACTAACTTAAAGCGTCTAAATAATATCAATAAAATGATCATTACCATTATTTCATATCAGTTGTAGGCTAGAAATAATTCCACTCTAGGTTACATGAGCTCTTTTTAATTTTCTTTGATTCATTCGCCAACCTTCTCCTCTTTTAGTTTAATTTCAAATTTGTGATTCAAATGAACTTATATGTTTGTGAATTTACCAAGATGCTTTTAAGATTAAAGAAAACTTGAAATAAAAGATACAAGTCTACACATAACAGATTAGCAGCAGGAAAATGAAAACTATGCAAAATTCCTGAAATCTGATTTGTTTTTCATTAACTCCTTACAAATAAAACAGCATTTTGCTGTGGTCAAATTAAGTCATGCAAATATTCTTGATTATATTGAGTATATTATTTGTGGTGTTCAGTTTGGAAATGAATAATATATTTGCCTCTGCATTCATTCACTGTCTCGACCACTTAGTCTGACTAAGTTGCAGGGAAGCAGGAGCCAATCCCAACAACCATTGGTACACTGGGGACAGGTCACCAGTCCATTACAGAGCCAACACAGAGCGACAAACAACTATTAACACTCACATTCACTCCTAGGGAAAATTTAGAGTCATAAATAAGATTAGCATGTATGCAGGGAACCCACACTGACACAAGGAAAACATAGAACTCTGCATAGAAAGCCCACTATTTGAACGTCCCCTCAAGGCTCAAACCAGTGACTTTTTGCAGTGAGGCCACAGTGCTAACCACTGCACCACCATGCAGTTCATTCATCTCTGCATTTACTTAAAAATGTCTACTTTTAAACTTTCATAACTTATTTACCATGATGATTCTTTCGGAGAGCAATTTGTCTTTTGCAAAGTGAACTTAAACCAAAACTTCAGCTTACTAAAAACTCATTTTATTGAATTTATTAATATAATACTCAGCATGATTTCTACTTAGATAAAATTTCATCTTGAAGTCCCCTTTGTATCCACTGTCTGATCAGAAGGAAAACATTGCAAACAATGCAGAAGACAAGCCTTTCTATCCTTTCTTTTTCTTTGACAATTTGATCAAACCACAGATTGAAAACTGGAAACTACCTCAAACACCATCACCAGTGCTGTTATGTGATAGGAGTGGTTATAGTTTCTGTCCTACACCACATCTTGTTCACTGTGAAGAATATTCCTCGTAGAAAGAGGTGAATTCACCAGTTAATAAAAAAAAAAACTAAAGACAAAATGGGATTATAAGATAGGGTGATAAGCTTTGCTGCTCTGCAATTGTGTGACTTCTTTTAAATGGAGAAAGAAACAGAAAGTAACTGTAGAAATTAAACAATAACATGAAAATGTTGGGGAGTTTCCATGGTGGTGATGCAACACACAGCTTCTGTGTCTATTGCTTGGCTTCAGAAACAGGGGGGCATAACCCTAGAATAGAAACTATGATTCTATAAACTTTTAATTTGTAAATCAGATTTCAAGCAAACTGAATGTAGCACAACAATAGAAAAACAACAATAAAAAGAAACATTGAAATCAACAGTTCAAAGCCCCCTTTATATATTCCTGTAAGCCCGAACCAGCCAAGGATTATGGTAAGTATAGTAAGTAAAGTAAGTAAGTACATGTTTATATAGCACTTTCTCAAGATAAAAATCACAAAGCGCTTTAAAATGCAACATATAGTTTCAATTTTAAAAGGAAACAAAGAATCAATATAGGGGCCTAAAGTAAGGACTGAGGGAAAATCATCTTTTCATATTTATATTAATAAAAAATATAAAATCGATCATCGAACTGCGGTCCAGGGAATCCTGATGCCAGGTGTACATATGGACACTCTTATGTTGGAACATGGTGTTCGTTATGGACAATCCATGACGAGCACAGAAGTCCAATAACAAAACACCATTTTGGTTCAGAGGGAGGGGACCATGCCTCCCAATCACTCCTCTCCAGTTCTCACTGTCGTTGCCCACGTGAGCATTGAAGTCCCCCTGCAGAACAATGGAGTCCCCAGAAGCAGCACCCTCCAGCACCCCCTCCAAGGACCCCAGAAAGGGTGGGTACTCTGAACTGCTGTTCGGTGCATAAGCACAGGCAACAGTCAGGACCCGTCCCCCCCACCCGGAGGCGGAGGAAAACTACCCTTCATCCACCGGGGTAAACCCCAGCGTGCAGGCACCAAGCTGGGGGCTGACGAGAATGCCCACACCTGCTCGGCGCCTCCCACCATGAGCAACTCCAGAGTGGAAGAAAGTCCAGCCCCTCTCGAGGGTACTGGTTCCAGAGCCCAAGCCATGCGTCGAGGTGAGTCCAACTATATCTAGCCGGAACCGCTCAACCTCGCGCACAAGCTCAGGCTCCTTCCCCACCAGAGAGGTGACGTTCCACGTCCCTAGAGCCAGCTTCTGCAGCCGGGGATCGGACCGCCAGGGTCCCCGCCCCTTGCTGCCGCCCAGCTCACACTGCACCCGACCCCTACGGCTCCTCCTGCAGATGGTGAGCCCACGGGAGGTGGGGCCCATGTAACCCTTTCGGGCTGAGCCCGCCCGGGCCCCATGGGTGAAGGCCCGGCCACCAGACGCTCGCTCACGTACCCCACATTTATGCCCAGGTTTGTCGTCATCATAGGGGTCGATGAGCTGTGCTTGGTCTGGTCCCTCCCCTAGACACCTGTTTGCCATGGGTGACCCTACCAGGGGCATAAAGCCCCTGACAACATAGCTGCTAGGATCTTCGGGACACACAAACCCCTCCACCACGATAAGGTGACGGCTCAGGGAGGGGATGAGGAGACATGAGTAACATAAAACCGGTGCAGAATGGTAACACTGAGAGGCAAAGCTGGCTAAAATGCCCGCATTATTATACAAATAGCTGAAAGTCATTTGTAAAGTGCATGGCTTTGGTTATTTCATTCATCTAAATGTAAAATTCTTGAAACTTCAAATCAAACTGGGGGTTGGACTCCCCTGGGGGGACCCAGAGTGATGCCCAGCATAAGGTCAGGTAAAACACATTGATGCAGATGAAAGTCGGCACGTGCAGAAAACATTTGTGCCTAACTGCTATAATGCATCCCAAATATGTACATTTAAACACTGAAATGACATTTAAATTCTTTACTAACTTCACAAATAATATTTTTGCACATAATGACATGATAAGTGGACTTGTTAACGCTGTCGGCTTACATATCAACTCCATCAGACACAGAATTTGACAGTAGATAAGAGCAAGTTTTTTCCCTCCAAAGCACCTTTTTTTCCTAAGCTGCTACATATTTCAATTACCTCACTCAAATGCTTAAATGAAACTCATTATAGTTTAAAACATGTAATCATAATAGAAAGATGGTTAACATGATCCAGCTGTGCATGATAGGAATATTGACATTGCTTGTTGAAAATTGAAAAAAGATTAAACTCACCAGTAGGGATCACCAACTCCGGCCGTCGAGGGCTACCATCCTCCAAATTTTAGTGTTTCCATGGACGTTATTCAAATTAAAAGGTTTTCCAGCAACATGTTGTCATCTTCTGCACCTGCTGGTTTATGATCCATTGATTTGGGTCAGGTGTGCTGCAGCAAGGAAAACGTGAAAACCTGCAGGATGGTAGACCTTGAGGACTTGAGTTGGTGACCCCTGCTCACTAGAATATTGGTAGTGATGCATTAAGTACCATAGACATAATTTATACATAGACGCCTTACTGTGGACTGGAGAGTGAACCAGCATCGCCGCCATATTGGGTGAGTCTCTGCTTTTGAGTCTTGCTGCAGAACGTAGTTGAACGTAGCATCACCACATAACTCCTTTCTGTGGAACAACGTGTAAATATTACACACAAACAAAACACTTTTCTACATAATTGGTTTATAAATAATGTTAACACAGTGAATAATCTACTATATGCAAATAATAAATTTTATTCCTATGAAGTGTTTATTGGAAAATATTATATTGAGGCTTAACAAAGAGAGTTTTACATGGTAGCGTAATTACCTCCATAGGAAATGCTCCTTAAGATTTTTCAGCTATGCGTCTGTAATCTGCTGGGGGACTTCCCATAATGCATTGAACATTTCCCACCGAATACCTTGGCATAGTCACCTGGTGAAACAGGGATGTTAAATTTGCACAGGAAATATTTGTACGAGAGGAGTTGGCCATTCTCATCAAATAATTGCTCAACAAATACAATCCCATTGTTAAACCAGTATTCCAGAAAGATACTTTTATGTTTGTATAAAACATCCCTGTTATTCCAAATGGGGTATTTATGGGGACGGTAATTGTGCTTATAGATAAGGCTCCATGCTAAAGAAAAAAAAAAGGCTTGTTTGTGAAAAGCAGATAATTTTAAAGGGATTTTTTTCAATATTGAAGTTACAAAGCAGAAAAAAATGAGGACCAATAATTTAGATAAAAAGTAGAGAGGGATGGCATTCAAAAGTGATGTAGGATTATTAAATAATTGTTTCAACCAATTTATCTTAAAGCTATTGTTCAAGGTCTCAAAGTCTAAGAAATTTAAGCCACCATTTCCATAATAATTCATTAAAAAAAAAATTAAATTAAGTGGTGAGTCCTATTTTTTAAGAAAATTAAGGAGGATTTTATCAATATCTTTTAGCTGTTTACTGTCTAGATGAAGGGCGAGGGCTGCCTAAGTGTGTGTGTGTGTGTGTGTGTGTGTGTGTGTGTGTGTGTGTGTGTGTGTGTGTGTGAAAGAAAACTACAATGAGGTATGTATTTTTGAATTGCTGATATATGGGCCCACTATGTTGTGTAAAGGCTCTTTAAATATCGATTTTTTTTAATGTAATAGCTTTTATAATGCAAAGCCTTTTGTGTTGCTCTGTGCATGAAAAGAGCATTAAAAACAAATATGGATTTTATTTCATTTGCTTAACAACAAGACATTGTAGGCATCAGCCTTCCTTATTTTACTTTCATTATCATTCCGACAGTCACGTGAATTATGAGAACATGATAACATTGTGTGGCTCTGTCTATAAAAACAAACCAACACACGATCTCTTAAAGGCGAGGTGAGACGTCATTTAGCATTTTCTGCCTTATTTTCTACTTTCCGTCGAGAGTTTTATTTAGCAGTATTTGTTGATGACTTGTTCAGTTCGCTTTTTCAACATGCAGCTGCTGTTAAATGAACACCAAAGGTAAACAACAGGCGATCGCCTTGCGTCTCCTGCCGACACAATGTACAGGTAAAACTATTTTTTTCAGTTGCTGGAACAGTCTCACGAGTTAAAGACAATCAGAACTGGCACATTTATTTATTTGTTTGTTTATTAGTAATTATTATTATTAGCTAAATCTTTTGAAAAAGCTTGGTCGATGTAAATTTGGTGCCCTGTGTCCCCTCTGATGTTATTGTCTTCTGAATAACTAACCTATAAGTGTTTAAAAAGAAAAGAAACAAAAAAGCAACAGGAAATGCTAAGAAACTTGTCTGGAAACGTTTAACTTTTAATGAACCTGAATAGCTTATAAATGTGATCTCTTCAGCCACATCTTCATTTCCCAGCGTATAATAGGACACCGAGTGACATGCACAGATAGACAATATGTGTTAGAGCATCTGCTCTTTGAATCAGTGTCTCATCAAAGTTCTTATTATCCTTAATACTATATAATACCTACATACACCCGTGCTGTGCCCATCTCTGAATTTATTGAATTGAAATCTCCAGTGGTAGTTGTAGACCAATATTATGGGAGGGGGGTGGGTTGGACCCTCCTGCTGTGTGAGACACATTTATGAATCTATAAGACAAAAAAAAAAGTCTTCAAAGATTTTCAAACAGTATTACAGTATAATTAAGGAAATATAAAAGTAATTCACTTAATTATATTTTCAAGATGCTATTTGCCTAAAGTAAGTTAATCTCTCAGGTCTCCACCTCAGTGAGAATATGAAACGGTATTTGTCTCAGCATAGCTGTGTTATAATTCATTTAGATGAATTATAACACAGCTCTTACTTGCTAAATGTTAATCACAGAAAGTAGCTGCCTGCCTCGTTGTAATGTCACCAAACAGACCTATTCATATCATCTTTCATTTACCAATTGAGCATGTCTGGATAGGAAAGACTGAGGGGAGTGAAAGAAGAGGAAGTACAGCACTATAGCTTGTACTAGACTGGATACAGCAGTCATCAAACAACATGGAGGATGAAGAGGTAGCTGATGATTAAGAAAGGTTAGAGTCGAGATCAGAGATATGTTAATTTATTAGGGCCTTTTAAATCTTACATTTACTTTTGATATTACTGGAATATCTTATAAGCTGTTCACAAAGATTATAGTGTAAAGTACTAAATAAGGTATAAATCTGTACTAGCTAAATAAATTTGCTTAGATTACAACACCTTCAGTCATCTTGAGTTTACCTCAATATGCAATTAGTAAAACTTTGACAATGCCAAATACCAAACTAAATGTGTTTGCAGAACACAAGAGTGTAGAAGGGTATTGAACTTAGACCAATAAAATGGCATTGACACTTGTCACCATGTAGTCTTACTCAAACATTAAACCGTTATAATAAGGCAAGCGGTTCCACACACCACACAAAGTGCTCTCAAAGTGCATTTCCCCCCCTCCATAAAATTGTGTGTGCATGCCACTGCCCATTAGCATTGTGAAGCTGAATGCTTTGCTCTTGAAAATTAAATGAAGTGTTTTTATTAATGTTTATTTTGCAGATTAATACGGCAATTAATGATGGGTTCAAATGCATAAAAAAATCAAAAGAAGTGTTATAATCCCTGCGATCCCACACTTAAATTTGTGGACGGAGAGGACGTTTTAGATTGTAAGTAGTTTTCTGTGTCGAGAAAATAAAAAAGTAGTCGACTATTTTATAAATTATGAGCTTCATTTAATGATTAGATACTTTTTCCCATCTTTTATTGCAGTTTTGTGTGAAGGTTTCTCTTCTAGAAGAGCACAGATGTCTTGTGGCCATGCTGTGACCCCCATGTCTCTCACCAACTGGTGTAGGAAACAGCTGGAAGAGGTAGACTGCAACACGAAACAGATATAATTTGTACTGATTTGTTGTAATTTGGAGTGATTTGTTTCTAACTTGAGATCTAATCACCAACCTTTCTTCTTTACCATTTTTCTAAACAGGGTGAAAGTAGATTTGTTTGTGGCGCCTTTGGTTGCGGTGCAGAGTGGCCTTTTGCAGAGGTTTGTAAAATGGCTCTTCTGACTGCTGAAGAAAGGGAGTACTTTGAAAAAAACATGGCCCTGAATGCAGCTGAAACCAGAGCAGTAAGTATGTTGTATGTCTTTTAAAAATGATTTTTTTTTTTTAAAATTATTATTATTTTTATTAATTCATTTCATTCAATAGATCAAACCATATTTAAAATCTGAACATATTTTCAAGTTTAAAGTTGAATGAAATGAGGAGCAGCAGTAGTAAAGTCTTATATTATCCCCCCCTTTACACCCAACCATCAGTGCAGTAAATAAACAGACAAAAAGCAAAATATTTATACAAAAATGAAAATAAATCTACAGAACTTAATCAGGTATAAGACATCCCACCAATTAAATCATTTTTTTTTGTTTTTTCCCACTATTTTCTTGTGACTTCCAGTTATATAACTAAATAAATAAAATAAGTTTTTAATCTTATCTCACAACATTGGACGTAATTTAGTTTTCATATTATTCATAATATCTCTTTGATAAAACTTATTTCAATTATCCTTTTAAACACATTCTTTATATTAATTATTTCACTTCTTGGTCCAAATCATTCCACAAACTGATTCCTTTGACTGAAATACATCACTCTTTTAATGTAGTCTTAAATTATGTTTTTCTGAAAATACCCTTATTTTTAAATGAATAAGGACTTTCTTTCTTTATACATTTTTTCTGAATATTTTCTGGCAACAGATTTTGATTTGCTTTAAATAAAGTAAATAAGTAAAATGTTATAGTGAACTGTTTCTTCAAATTTCAATAGTTTATGTTGCACAAACAATTGATTTGATGAACTCTGTAATAGCTTGCAGTAATAATCCTAATGGCTCTTTTCTGCAGAATATATACTAGCTGTGTAAATGTTTTATACGTGCTTCCCTATACGTCAAGACAGTATGTCACATATGGAATGAACAATGTATTTTATACAATATACAAAGCTTTCCTGTCCAATGAACCTTTGATTTTATATAGTACTGCAATTATTTTTGACAATTTTAGTTTGAGATTATTAATATGAGTTTTCCAATTTAGCTTTTCATCAATTATTACACCAAGGAACTTAGTTTCCTTTACTCGTTGGATCTTCAGCCCATCTAATTGAAATGACACCTTAAAACTTTCCTTTCTGTTGGTGAAGACAATAAAAATGTGTTTTGTCCAGATTGATTAATATCTTATTTTAGTCAAGTCATTTTTTCATTTTATTCAGTTCTTTTTGGACCACCTCCATCACCTGAAATAGATCACTACCTGAATAAAATAAAGTTGTGTTATCTGCGAACAGAATACATTTAAGTTCTTTCAAAACATTTACTATATCGTTCACATACAAAATAAACAACTTTGGTCCAAGAGTTGACCCTTGAGGTACTCCACAAGGGTGGAGTCTGGCTCTGTCTATATATATATATATATATATATATCGTGTGTTGGTTTGTTTTTAATAGACAGAGCCAGACAATGATATCATGTTCTCATAATTCACGTGACTGTCGGAATGATAATGAAAGTAAACAAAGGGGATTTCCTGACTGAAGCTGCTGTGTTGTAAAAAGTCTCGGGTTTTTCCTTTTCTTGTTGTTTATCAAATCACATTTTATTTCTATCGCTGTTTTCATGCACAGAGCAACCCAAATGGCTCTGCATTATAAAAGCTACTTATACATACTAAAAAGGAATATTTTAAAGCCTTCACACAACAGAGTATATAATAGCAATTTGACTCAGATTATTTTTAAAAAAAAATTAGACTTGACTTTACAATGACGATCAAAACGACTTCACAATGTAGGACATACTTATGTCTTATGTACACACACACACACACACAATCACACACACACACACACACACACACACACACACATATATATATATATATATATATATATATATATATATATATATATATATATATATATATATATATATATATATATATATATATATATATATTCTACATGTCCCATTTTACATTTAGCATCTGAACAAATTGTTTTCTGTTTGCAACATAGCTAGCCATCCAATTCAGAGTCACCCCTCTGAAATGCCTTCTTGAGGTCTACAAAAATACTCATAAGATATTGTTTATCATCCATTGTAGTTGATATTTTTTCAGTCAAATCCATGAGAGCCGAATGTAAAAGTCATAATAAATCCATGTGTTTCCTTTTTTTCATAATGTGCCGCATCACAGTGCCCCAGATGCCAATCGTCAGTAGTTAGAGATCATCAATTCAATCTGAGGGTCTGCTGCAACGTTTGCACAGCAAACAGAGGACGAATCTATGCATTCTGCTGGCAATGTTTGAGGAAATGGAAGGGTCCACACCCACGACCAGACCGCTGTGGAAATGATGGCTGCTGCAACCTCTCACTGGAAACACTGAGATCCTGCCCGGACATCACATTTATGTCCATAACAGGAGTGACTGGGTGTCCCTCCATCCGGGCCTGTCCCACTTGTGGCTGTCTGCTTGAACACAGCACAATTGATTGTAAAAATGTTTCCTGTCCTCGCTGTAGGGTGAGTTTTTGTTTTGTGTGTCTGAGGACTTCCACTGAATGTATGAGAACAAGTTCCTTTTTTGAACCATGTTCCAGTGGTGTTGCCCCAAGACAGACTTCTGTTCCTGTGTGGCAGAGGAAATAAATCTATCACTTCAGCACCACGGACAGCACAACAGATATACTATTCACAACTCTTCATCTTCATCTTCTATCGCTTATCCGGGGTCGGGTCGGGGGCAGCAGCCTAAGCAGGGAAGCCCAGACTTCCCTCTCCCCAGCCATGTTTGCCAACTCTGCGGGGGGGACCCCGAGGTGTTCCCAGGCCAGCCAAGAGATATAATCCCTCCAGCGTGTCCTGGGTCTTCCCTGGGGTCTCCTCCCAGAGAGACGCGCGTGAAACACCTCACCAGGGAGGCGTCCAGGAGGCATCCTGACCAGATACCCGAGCCACCTCAACTGGTTCCTCTCGATGCGGAGGGCAGCGGCTCTACTCTGAGCCCCTCCTGGATGACCGAGCTCCTCACCCTATCTCTAAGGGAGAGCCCCGCCACCCTGCAGAGGAAACTCATATCAGCCGCCTGTATACGAGATCTCGTTCTTTTGGTCACGACACACAGCTCTTGACCATAGGTGAGGGTAGAAATGTAGATCGACTGGTAAATCGAGAGTGTCGCCTTCTGGCTCAGCTCCTTCTTCACCATGACAGACCGGCGCAGAGTTCGCATTACTGCAGACGCCTCACCGATCCGTCTGTTGATCTCACGTTCTATCCTTCCCTCACTTGTGAACAAGACCCCGAGATATTTAAACTCCTCCACTTGAGGCAGGATCTCACTCCCGACCCGGAGAGGGCAATCCACCCTATTCCGGCTGAGGACCATGGTCTCCGATTTGGAGGTGCTGATTCTCATCCCAGCCGCTTCACACTCGGTTGCGAATCGCTCAAGTGAGAGCTGGAGATCACGACCAGACGAAGCCAACAGGATCAGTCATCTGCGAAAAACAGATTCCCTATCCACAACTCTGCCATTGAAAAAGTAGGCATGGTCAGTACAATCCAAACAGATACAAGCTAGTTCAATCCAATTATCTATTTGAATCCAACCTACTTTTGTCGTGTTATTTTAATTCAAATCAGTTTATTAGTAGGAAATAAAATATGTTTATATGTAATTTAGTAACACCAGGTTAGGGAAATCTGATTGAGGAAGCAGAATAAAAAAAAAATAAATAAAAAAAAGCTACTGAGAAGAATTGTGAAGAGAGTTCAGCTGAGGAAAAATGTTCAATGCATTACGGGAAGTCCCCCAGCAGATTACAGCCGCATAGCTAAATAATCTTACAGAGCATTTCCTGTAAGCTTCATCAAAAATCTGATCATCATTTTTACTGTTGTGGCTTTTTGGGTTTGGAACAATCTTTTAGTTAACACTCAGTCAGCTGACATTGTGTCTACTTATAAATACGCTCTTTCAGATACTGAAAACATTTGATAATCAACTATTCATATTATTGTATTATAATAAAAACAGAATGACTCTAAAATTACATTTGCATTTTATTTGTTTCATTTTCAGTTTATTTTCTGCAAAAGTCTAGATTTCCCAAACTTTCCTGAAAAAACTGTCATCTTTTATTCAATTTAATTCAATGTGCATTCATAGGTTCAGTTTGTTAACCCGTTTCTCTTGCTGCCTTTCATGATTTGCCCTGGGATTAATAAAGAAATCATTTATTCATTTACTTTTTTTATATTTGTTTTAATTTCTTCCATACCCTCTGAATTTTTTCTTTAATTACTTTTTCAATTAGATGTAAAACATTTTATATTCTTAACTTTTAAAGGTCAAAAGTATATTTTAAAATGATAATTACCATCATGTAACATGTTATCTGAGTTATTCCACTTGTAGGTTATCTGCTCTCTTTTCTTGATCTCTTACACCACAAAGAAAAAGAAGTATTTGCAGCTTTGTGCTCTTTAGTTGGGAATGCATGAAAACAGCTTTGCTTCTGTATTTATTCATAATTTCTACTTTTAAATATATTTCTAGGACTTAGTTGTCTTACTTTGAGGTTAACCTATGACCTAAATTCAGATTATTCACACTTTTAGGTCTTTGGAAGGAGTCTTAACACACCAGATTACCACCACTCTCCACCTGTCACAATAACTGTTTCAATCAAAATCTTTCAATAAAAAATATCTCTGTCTAACATTTTGAAATTACACAGATAATTGAAGTAGGGTGTAATACTACTTTCTTCTGCACAATGTTCATGTTTTTGTATGTTTTTATTGATATTCTCAGTGTTTGTGTTCTTCTGCTTCACCACGTGTCTTTTAAAAGCAGGGTAGTTGAAAGTTGAGGGCTCTCTGTGTCCTGTGGTATGTTTTATAGACTTTTGATAATCTAACAGGTGATAAAAATTTATCACAGAAAACACAGAGAAACACCATTAGACACATGCAGTTTTGTTGAACACTGTCATATGACTGCGGGATAACAATAAGGTCCATACAACCACCTTCATTTCTCAGACTGGAGCTACCCTTTGAGGATTTTAAAGGTCATTGTACCTAACCATATTATCGAACTGATCATTTTTACATCAGGTTGAGTAATTTATAAAGGCTTGTCTGCAAAATTGAATTAAATGTTTCATTGGCCAAACTGTACATTTAGATCAGGTGTTTTCACTAAGAATAGCTACCGAGACTTTTACTTTCAAGACCAGGAATTGCCACCTCTGCTCATCAAGTTTATCAACATGGGAATCAAAGTAAATGCCTATGTTCTTGGTTTTATCACTGTCTGTATCATTATGATTATTTACAACTTAAAGTCTATGTTATTTTTAGGTTTTTATTTATTTTATGTTCTCTTCTGTTGTGTAAAACACTTTGGGTTGCTCCTGATGCAACTGACAAAATGCTGTATGAATAAAATTGTACTCAGTTGAATATTGTGATGACATATAAATGTGTGTTTTCTGAATTAATGACAGAAGGTGACAACAAGTGTTAGATGTATTTGTCCAGTAGAGCCAACATCATTCATGACTAACAAGATTAGGGTCATGATAGTGGAGTAGGTATGAGTGTTTGGCAGATTAATCTCATTTGTTAACTGGTCAATCATGAGTCTTTTTGTTTGTTTACCTGCAATATGAACACTGTTTAAAAAACTCTTTCCTCTGGGCAACAAAGAATATTTTGCTTTTCTAATGCCTGTTAGCTCCTTTTTAAACTTCATACCTTGCATTTCATTCACATAAATGAAATATTTTCATTATTATTTTCAAAATTAATATATTTTATCATTTTATTTAAAATTTGTGAAGAGATTTTTTTATTTTTATTTTTTTACTGGAAAGAGCTCAAAACTGTTATTTAGGAGTTCCTAACACCCTGTCTCTGTAGCCAAAGTTATCCTTCTGGACACTGAAGTTTGTCCTTCACTGACTGGACTGTCCACTCCAATATGTTTGCCTTTCCTTGGACACCTCATTATAAACGTCTTGCAAGCCACTGACATGTTTACAACTGTTGAGATCACATAGGATCATTGACTCTATAATGCAACAAAGATTTAAGTCTGATTTTATTCTATAATTCAAATTAAATCACACAATGATGAAAATGATGAGAAAATATATTTTAATAAGTTTTTAAACAATAAATTTACATAAATTAAAAACATATCCCAAACACATTATTGTTCAATGTGACGATGAAAGCTTATTTTTTTGTAAATTAAAGAATTGCTGAGTATACATGCATAAAGTGCGAACTGACACGTGTTTTCTAAGCAGGAAGAGTTCTGGTGGGTCCGGTGTGGACTCTTTGTTCCGCTGCTGTCCGTCAGCCTCCGTGAACCTTGCGGACCATTTGGACAACTGACTCTGGCTTGATTCCGCATCTGCAAAGTGGGGCAGAGTCGTTGTCAAGCGGCTTGTTAACAACGATCAGCTGCACTTGGCTAGGGCTTGATCCTGCACACAAAGTAAAAATAAAAATACATTTAAATAAATAAATAAATAAAAAGAAAGAAAGAAAAAGCGTTAGAGGTATCCTTAAATAGTTCTTCATATAAATTTCCTATATTCCGTGCCTGCCATATCTGGCTGACACCTAACGTTGCGCACGAGCAAAATGTTCATTTTCCCAATCAACAGCATATTCAAGAGTGTGTGTTATTCCTCAAGGAGGACAGGTTATTACCAGGAAAACGCGATTTTCTTCACAGATAGCATTTTGTTATTCATTTGAAGTGTTATAAAGTGATTAATGTAGGCAATGGTTTCAGTTTTGTGTTTAACCTAAAGTAGGATATTAATGTGCCAGTTCACAGAATGTCATCGGTTCATTACCTGATTTAGGAAACTCCTTCGATGCGCGTTGTTTCAGATCCAGAACCGTCACACATGAGCCCTGCTGCGGATGCTGTTTGTTGAACATGTTTATCCTCTTGAGCTCCCCTGCGTTGGAGCGAAGAGTGATTGACTCAGCTTTGCACATTGTTGCTCCTGTTGAAACACGAGTCTCTGTTGACTTTGCAGCTGCGTATTCAGCGGGGCTGATTTTATAGTCTAGCGGGGCGGTCTTAAGGGGAGGTATTCCAATCAAGCCTTTTATAATAGTCTTTTTTTCGTTTATATAGAACAATATTGTGATTAACCTTTGTCATAAGGTGGAAAGTTAGGGGATTTTTCAGTGGACTTGACTCTCTCAAATCCTTTTGATTTGAGGCTTGATTCTGAAGATTCATTGCCATTTTATCCCGATGAAAACAAGCAAAATAAAGTTTAAAAACAACCCCTAACATTTTAGTTAGGTTCATAATATAAATTTGATTTCACCAATAGTTTTCGTTTTGACCAAGTAGTTCCTTAAAGTTACGAGTTAAATGTTGTATTATGCTCCAAAACACTTAGCAATGTTTTGGCAAAAGTCAATGGGGGTGTCCCCAGTCTGTCTCCTATTGCACGATGCACAGCCATACGAATAATTTTTAGTTATGACTTAAGATATTAATATATTTACAATGCGTTAGAAAATATCACTTTATTTACAATATGAGGAGTGTATTGGACACGGGAAATTCCGGAGCTGTTTTGTTTGATGATCATATTAATGCTGATCGTGGAAAGTCTCTACTTTCGCTATCGCTTTCATCAGTCGTGACTTAAACTGTTATTACGTTTTGGATAAGTTACAAGGAAATTAATACGATCACTTGAATTTGATCATTTCTCTAAATTTTTATATAATGTTCTATAAATATCCTCGTAGATATTGCGTATTACTATTTCTTTGTAGGCCTACTCAATTAAATCGTCTCTCAGCTTAACTGAAAGTGTAAGTGGGTCAAGTAGGTGTGTAATTTCACACCCAGATGCAGCAGCAGCTCTTGTTTCACGTGAAACAAACTCAACCCAAAGACCATCGCCACGCAAGTCACCACTGGTCACCACTGGTGCAAGTAAAACTGTTTAATGCAATCACTGACTGTTGCGCGCGAGAGTTAAATAGACCACCATGTGCCGTTTCTTTTTGTCCCACCTTAAAAACTCAAGCTCAAAGTTCTACTTTCTATTCTATTCTATTACTATTCTAATCTTTTGACATTTAAACCAAAAAAAAAATTCTTTAATGTAATTTATCCAGCGGTTTCGGCCCATTGCAACAAATAAGGATGGTTACAAATGCATCTCCAAAACCAGAGAAGTGTTATGACCCCCGTGACACTACGCTTAAATTAGTGGACGGAGAGGACATTTTAGATGGCAAGTTTACGGGCTGAAGAAAAAAGAAACAGATTTTAATTCTGGTGTTTTAGATTTAACTACATTTTAAATCCAAATTTTCTTGTCCCTTTAAATAGTTTTGTGTGAAGATTTCTCTTCTAGAAGAGCACAGATGTCTTGTGGTCATGCTGTGACCCCCATGTCTCTCACTAACTGGTGTATGAACCAGCTGCAAGAGGTGGACTGCAACACAAAAGAAATATAATTTGTACTGATTTGTTTCCAACTTGTGATCTAATTACAAACCTGTCTTCTTTACCATTTTTCTAAACAGGGTGAAAGTAGATTTGTTTGTGGCGTCTTTGGTTGCGGTGCAGAGTGGCCTTATGCAGAGGTTTGTAAAATGGCTCTTCTGACTGCTGAAGAAAGGGAGTACTTTGAAAAAAACATGGCCCTGAATGCAGCTGAAACCAGAGCAGTAAGTACATTGCATCAACATCCCCCATGTCTGCATCAACTGGTGTATGAAACAACTAGAAGAGGTAGGCTGCAACACAAAACAAAGATATATTGTAATTTGTACTGATCTGTTTCCAACTTGTGATCTAATCACCAACCTGTATTCTTTACCATATTTCTAAAAAGGGTGAAAGTAGATTTATTTGTGGCGCGTCTGCTGGAGCATCTCAATACAAGCTGTAAACACCTCCTCTGCCCTCGATGTAAGGTGAAATTCTGTTTTGTGTGTCTGAAAAAATTCTCTGACTGTATGAAAACAAGTTCCATTTCTGGTCCGTGCTCTGCTGGTGTTGCTCCAACACAGATCTCTATACCTGTTTGGTGGAAGGACTAGCATAAACAAAACAGTCTTTTTGCCGCCATTTATTAAATCATAATTACTTTCTTAAGTTATACGAACATTGCTGTAATTTGTATCTTAGATTCTGATGAAAAGAAATCAAAATGGTGTATTTAGAAATAGGAATTATAATACAGGATATTGTGAGGCAGGATCAAAACTGAAAGTTATGATGGCGAAGCTATATGTAACTTCAGCACTATGGACAGCACCACATATACCAGTAGTCTGCCAACAAGCCATCTAAAGGCACTTTGAGAAGGTAAACAAGTTCCACATAAATGCAAGTTCAATCAAATTGTTATCCAAGGAACTTGAATTTTAATAATGACAATTCAGCATTTTTACTTTACCTGTCCCTATTGGGAGATGGATCTATTTTTATATGGACCAGGAGGCTGTGGGCAAGAATACAAACATGCCTATGGCAGTAAGAGACAATGCAAAAGTAAAAAAATCTCTTTTGACAAGATAAAGGTTCAAGCAGAAGTAAAATTATGAAAGGTGACCTTGTGCTTCAATCAGTTGGGATTTGATAGGGCAGGACAGGGACACATGCACACATTTTCAGTATTGCTAGGTCAGTGATGATTGCGATGGGAAAGAATGATTTAAAAAAAATAAAGCTAATTGGAGCAATAATGTCTTTACATATTTCAATTGTATAGAACTTTTCCTACAAAAAAGCAGAACAAAGAGCTTTACACAACAACAATAAACTAAATATCAACAGCAAAACAAAATAAAAATCAGCCTTCATATACTTAAAAACAAAACACATGCAATCATTTTCTTTCATACACTCATGCATGTAAAGTGCACAGAAGTACTTCCACCTCCCAACCCAGCCACTATTCCCATATACTTACATAGTAAGGACAGCTGAAGGAGAAATGTTCAGTTCAAGAGAAGTCTTAAACAGCATATACTATAAGTTTAAAAAAAATAAATCTCATTATTTACCTGGTTTTTTAGGGTTTGGTGTTGGAATATTTATACTTCATTACATTATTTTTAGATCTGCAGGGATGATCATGATAACTGTTTCAAAGTCCAAGTCTGCTCAGCCAGCTGACCTTGTGTATACTTTCAAATTTAAAAACTTTAAAACTTTAAAAAACATTGTATTATGGTGAATATAGATTAACTATAAACTGACTGTTATTCATGTATAAATTTCCATTTCTGTTTTCTAATATACTGCAAAAATCTAAATTACCTTATAATCAGTGTGTTTCAACTATCCAAATTTCCCCTAATTTATCCTTTGGGATCAGTCACATATCATTTAATTTAATTCAGAATGCACATATAATTTACTTTTCACTTGGCTTGTTCCTTTGCTCTTTTGTTTGTAATTTCCCCTGGAATTAATTAAGATTTTTCATTTATTGATTTTTAGTATATGTGTTTTAATTTTTTCCATATCCTCTTTGTATTTGACTTTGTCATCTTTTTTTATTTACATGTAAAATACTTTATTTTAAAAACTTAAAGGGTCTAAAGCATATCAGTAAAATGATCATAACTATTATAACAGTTGTATAAATAATTCCACTCTAGATTAGCTGCTGCCCTTGCAATCTGACCCCGGATAAGCGGCAGAAGATGGATGGATGGATGGAGGGAGGGAGGAACGGATGGATGGATGGATGGATGGATGAAAATAAAAACTACCATACAAAATTCTTGGAATCTGATTGTTTTCTGTTAACTAATTATAAATAAAACATTGTAGCTGTAGTCCATTTAAGTCATGCAAATGACTTAAAAAAATCATTTACATCATGCAAATAGTTTTTATCTTTGTGTTTCAGGTCTTTTGGTAATTTCAACTAAGAACATGTTGCTCAGCATGTCTAGACTATTACCTAAATTATTAATCAGCACATGTTGTTTCACCAGGAGCCCTGTTAACTCAAAGGTGTGTTTGCAGCTTTGTGGTGCACAGTTTGGAAATGAATGAAAATATCTTTGCCTCTGCATTCATTCGTTGTCACGACCACTTAGTCCAATTAAGTCACAGGGAAGCAGTAGGCTATCCCAACAATCATTGGTACACTGGGGACAGGTCACCAGTCCATTATAGAGCCAACACAGAGGGACAAACAACCATTAACACTCACATTCATTCCTAGGGAGGGTTTAAACTTGCAAGGCTGTCAAATTCCAGTCATTGAGGGTCGATATTCGACAGGTTTTTATTGTCTCCCTGCACCAACACACCAGTTTCAAATCAAATGGATCAAACAGCTTCTTGTGAACCTAATCAGTCATTTCGGTCAGGTGTTTTGGAGCACAGAGACAACAAAAACCTACAGGACACCGGCCCTCGAGGATTGGTGTATGACATCTGTGATTAGAGTGATCAATAAAACCAGCATGTATGCAGGAAACCCACACTGACACAAGGAAAACATTCAAACTCCGCATAGAAAGCCCACTATTTGAACATCCCCTCAAGGCTCAAACTGGCAACCTTTTTGCAGTGAGGTCACAGTGCTAACCACTGCATCACCATGCAGTCCATCTTCAGCTCTGCATTTACTTAAAACGCTCTACTTTAAACTTCAATAACCTATGAACTATTAAGATTCTTTAGGAAAGCAATTGTTTTTGCAAAGTGAAACTAAAACCAAAATTTCAGCTTACTAAACACTTTTTTAAAAAAAACCAAAAACTTATCATTGTAACATCCAGTATGATTTCTAATGAGATAAAATTTTCTCTGAAGTGCCCTTTTTATTTACTCTGATCAGAAGGAAAGCACTGCAAACAATGAGGAAGACAAGCCCATCCCTCCTTTTTCTTTCTTTTGTTTTTGGTATTATGATCAAACCACTGAGTGAAAACTGGAAACTACCTCAAACACCAGCACCAGTGCTTGCATGTGATTGGAGTAGTTTTTGTTGCTGTGCTGCACCTTGTACATCTTTAAAGAGTACACCACATTGAAAGAGGTGAATTCCACAGTCATAAAAAGGCCAAAAAAACTGAAGCCAAAATGGGATTATAAGATAGGGTGATAAGCTTTGCTGCTATGCAATCACGTGACTTCTTTTAAATGGAGGAAGAAACTGAAAGCAACTCAAGAAAACAAACAATAATATAAAAATGTTGGGGAGTTTCCATGGTGGTGATGCAACACAGCTCTGCATTTCTTGCTCGGCTTCAGAAACAGGGTGACATGATCTTTAATCATGAGTTAATCGATGCTGAAATCTGAGCAAAGAAATGATTCTATAAACTTTCAGTGAATGTTAGTCCAACACCTATTTTTCTTTTTTTTTTTTATCAGGGGTGTGATGGACAAGAAGGAAGAGGTGGCCATGACCACCACAAGCAAGCCAGACCACCCCACATAACCAAATATTAAGTCTTTCTCTGGACTACTTGTGTATACATCAAAATGGAGTTGCATCTAAAAATTATAATAACTAAGTCTTTATTTGGAAAGCAGATTTCATGCAAACTGAATGTAGTACAATAATTGAAAAACAACTATAAATAGAAACATTTAATACAATATGGCAAAGCCCCCACTATATCTACCCATAAGTCCAAACCAGCCAAGGATTAGAGTCCCAATTTTAAAAGGAATCAAAGAATCAATATTGGGACTTAAAGGAAGAACTGAAGGAAAATCATCTTTTTATATTTTGTAGTAATAAATGTTGTGGATTTATTATAAGTCGACACGAGTGGCATAAAACCAGTGTGGAGCGGTAACACTAAGAGGAAAAACAACATCATGAATGTTTTCTGTAAACACAACAGAAAAAGGGGGAATTGTTGCACAGCTCCTCCTATTGGGGAAAACATGTTCAGTTTTACTGGAACTGGTTGTATCTAATGTAATTCTGATCAGTAAATGAAAGAGAAAGAAAGCTATTATTGCGTACGGCTGTGAATGTTGTGTTTTTCCTGTGGAATTTGCAGTCACTGCGACATTTAGCCACTCAGCTGGGTCAGCGGAGACATCTGTTTAATAAACACTTCAGTCTAGAAGCCACTTTCCATGTTATGTCATAGTCCCATTTATTTTTTAAATAATCTTTAATGTCCTGATGATAAGTCACATTTCTGGTTAAAAACAAAAATGCAAAAAACAAGACGGTGAATTAAGTGAAAATAAAACAAAAACACTGTCATCCTCTCACACCAAAGCTAATAACATCACACTACATCACCTGTGGCTGCTATTTAACACACCTGGTGCGCCTCTCCACTGCCACCCACTGTGGTAACACAAAATAACAAACGCAACTAACAAAACACAAGTGGTTACTACAAGCATAAATATATATGTTATAAATTAAACTCATGACTAATCTACCTTTTGTGCAAACAAGAACTCATCTGAATGTACTACTGCCTTTTTATCACAGAATGCATCAAAAGGTGGACGAATCCACACGTTTCTAACTTACTCACCGTGTCTGTGAGACATGACACAGAAATTAAGGATGTTTAAATTTCACCTTCAGAAAAAATGAGCCTTTTGTGAAATGAATATGTACAGAATTAGATGTCACTTAAACTTGATTGCATTGTGAATGGTTAGTTTACTAAAAGACGAACGACAGGACGAACTTGGGAAGTAAAAGCGTGAGTCTTGTGTTTTTAATGAATCATATTTGCAAATCTTTAAAACTCTACTAATATGCAAACTGAAGGTCAGAGCAATCATTTGCTGAAATTTGCTTGCAATTACTTTAATTTTACCAATGCTAAGGGTGCATTTTCGTCCACACAAACACACGTACAGGACAAGAATATACAGAACTGTTTATTATAACATGAACACCATTACATGAAAGCAGCACACTGATATCACAGTGGGTTCTTTTGTAGAAAACCATGCAAAATATTTATATAAATTAATTTGGTACAATAAATTTCTGGAAAAATAACATAAAAACATAAAGTTTAATTAAAACATAAAAATCTACACAGAAAAACTTGTTTTGTCCAAACTCAAAACAAATGTCCCATGACACCACTTCCCTTTTCCTCTAGGTTTACTCCTGCCTGCCACACTTTAGGACATTTTGTTTTCTACCATTATTATAAATTCATCTTATTTTTGTTTTGCACAGGTCAAGTATTCTGCAATAAGTTTCCCTTCTTTACAAACTGCTGTTATTTTCTACCTTTACATTCACTAATCTGCCTTTTTATTGCTAATCTCATTTGTTGGCTGCGTACTTCAGATCATTCACTGACTTGATGAGGAATCCGGTAATCATGAGTCATATTGCCCTTTATTCATTAGCTGGTTATCATGTCTGCAGTTCTGTGCTTATTCTTATAATTTTCCAATTCTTTGCCCTTATTTTCATGATTTATAACAGGTTTACATTTGAGTCGTATTAAAGCCAACATATATCTTGTGAATCACAACAACATGCTCAGTTTGATTTAAACTGGAGCTGATTTCTTCTTAATCCGTCTCTGAATCCTGATCCGTGTTCTTCTGCCTTTGTGGGAAGGAAAAACACCTAAATATTTTTTCATATTTAGTCTTTTCCTTTTTCTGCAGGCCGCTGGCCCAGTTTGTCCTGCGTAACCCCGGCGTTTGCTCTGTTTTAAACCTCTCTTTTTCAATGTATGTTTTATTCCAGCGGCTACCATTTGTTCATCTGTGACTTTTGTTCTGCAGTTGTGCAAAAATGACTCATTGGGCTTCCTACTGCTAATAGAAGTCGATAAACTGGGTTTTACCTTGTCTATGTTAAAATTCATGTTAGCATTTGCTTCGTTATGTGATTCATGTTTTTCAGAGGTTGCATGTGAGGTTTCCTCTGCTGTCTTTGTGTTCTGTGTGATTTTGCTTCTTTGATCACCACTAGGGGCCTCACTATACCAGTCAGCTTTTGTCCCTTTATCTCCAGGCTGTTTTAAACTTTGACAGCGTTCTGAAACTCCCTGCATTTCACTGATTGCTGTTGGTTTAGAACCTGTAGTGCTTTGCATTTCATGTGTAACACCAGTTCTTTGTCCTGATTTATTTTGACCAGCATCATGATCATTGCCTCTCATATCAGCCCTTTCCCCATCTTCCTTTTCTTGTTTCCCTTGTACGTGTTTCTGATAATCTTTTGGTATGTTTTGTTGTCCATGATCATTCTTATACCCATACCGGCAGAGGTCATATTTTGTTAAGAGCTCTTTATGAGATTTTACTTTATCAGACTGAATTCTTCCTCCTGTCTCATCTTTATTAATGTCCCATTTCATTCTCACCTCATCTCCCACTTTGGCAGCATCAATCGGTTTAGGACCATCATCTCTGCCATCAATTTGGTTACCACAGTGATATTCAGGGTTTTCTCCAACATTGCTAGACTCTGTGTCGTGCTGATTGTCTGCAGGCCAGGTTACTAGTTCCTCTATGTTTTCTGTCTTTTCACCCTCACCTGTTTCTTCCCCAAGTTCTTTCCTCTGTGCATTGCTTATCTGTTGTGGTCTGTAAGATGCAGCCTCTACAGCAGCTCTTTCGTTGATTAATGTGAAATTAGGATTAAAATCTGGTTTCATCACATTAAAATCAATTTGGTTGCCACAGTGATATTCACTGTTTTGTCCGACACTGCTAGACTCTGTGTCATGATGACTGTCTGCAGGCCTGTTTACTAGTTTTTCCATCTTTTGATTCTCGTACGTTTCATCACCAAGTTCTTTCCTCTGTGCATTGCTTATCTCTTGTGGTCTGTAAGGTGCAGTCTCTTGAGCAGCTTTTTCATTGATTAATGTGAAATCAGGATTAAAATCTGGTTTCATCTGATTAAACTCAACTGGTTCTGGATTTTCAGAATCTTTGACTTCAAGCTGAGCATCATTGTGAAGAGAACTTCTGTTTTCTGTCTGGACTCTGTCAAATCTGGTCTGATCATCCCTTAGTATGTTCTCCTCATTACTTTTCTGTTCTCTAACATGATCTTGTGGGGAACAGTCAGACAACTCTGGTTCAGCAGGCTCAGCATTGACTTCTAGATGATGTACTTTAAAATTGTGGTCGGTTGATGTCCTGTTGGGAGCAACTTCCACAGGATCGACACTAACTTCTTCTGAATGTTCGTGCTTGTTTGTCCTCCTGTCTGTTTCTGCAACATGGCTTTGATTACAGTTCTCACATGTGAGCACCATGCCTTCTTGTGCAGCAGTATCTAAAGAATAATTCAGAAAGTGGGTTTAAAGCAAAATCTAACAAAGTGCTAAATAGATTATGTAATTCACATGATCCTCCAGTATATTCTTACAGTATTCTTTTCTTACCTTTCTTTCTGTAAAAAAGAAGATAGGCACTCCAAGATCTAGAACTGCACATTTGAAAAGAAAGTAAAGGGTGTCATACAACCTCTTAGTTAACTTGGAATAATATAAAAGTAGTGGGAAAAAAATGTAATTCTTCAACATTTGGCTTCCAGGTTGACTGTAACATTATGTAGATTATATTTTAACTGGAAAAATATAGAAAGAATCACAAATAGATGTATTTTGAGTAAAAAAAGAAAGAAGGAATAAAACGTACTTGACAGATTTCTCATTGTCCAGAAAAGGCTCATGAAAAAGCTGCCAGAGAGAAAAAGCAAATAGATTCTTTACTAAGTCGCATTTTTCTGCTGTTGCACACATATAATAACTTCACAAGACAGTAGTCTGGGAACATAGTACAGCTGCTGAATCTTACCTTTCTAACTGTGGTATCATCAAAGTCATACCATTTGTCCTCATCCTGATCTTTAATAGTTGCAGCATAATGTCCACTTCTCAGGTCACCAAAATGATTCACCACCGCATACAACTCATACTCCTGATTCTGCTCAATACATGAAAAAAATGACAGATCAGAATAAGGAATGAGGGATTTTCTGTATTATAATCACACCTAGGGCATCTAATGTCATACCTCTGGAATATTTAGGGTGTATGGAACATCCACATCACAGTTGATTTTGACAAATGACATGTAGCGATAGCTGAAGTCAAACCTCTTCAGCAGTAGAATCAAAACATCTGGATGATGCTTTACTGCATGTTTCTGTACAATAAAACACAGATTTCCCCCCCAAGAAGTAATTATGTTATTGAACTCCCACTGTTACAGGAATATATCAGTAATAACACTAAACAAATAAACAGTTTCTTTGCACTCACCCTTTCACCATTGACTTTAGTATCACACTGCTCGCAGTACATCTGGTTTTCTCCGATCAGATATGAGGTTTTGAAAAACTCTGTAAGACCATTTACCTGAAAAAAATTAACCAGCGTCATATATGGATCAGCTCTGGTAGTAAAGTGCTGACCTGTGATAAAAAACTTGACTCTTAATAAGAACATTTTTATGTAAGTTGAGAGCAAAATGCATGTTTTTTTAAACTTTATCTATAATGGACATGATAACTATCTCATCCTGCGTCTTTGATGCACTAAAATCTGAAAGGACGCTGAAACTCAGTAAACTTCAGATGTGATCTGATGCAACACAGAAATGACCTAAATAATAAAATTTAAAAAATATTTTAATATATTAAAATCATTTTATAAGCTATTGAGTAATTATAGAAAATAAAATAAACAAACTTAATCTTCTAGGGGTGATTAGGGTTGCTGTTGGGGGTTGGGGTGGGGTGCTCCCCTAACGTAATAAAATCTCCGTCAATAAGATAAAAAGTTTGTTGAAAAAGAAAAAAATAAAAAAGTTAGATTTAGCCGAGTGCTTATGTGATGGACTGGTGACCTGTGGAGGGTGTACCCTCCCTCCCAGTGATTGCTGGGACAGGCTCCAGCTTCCTGCGACCCTGGATTGGACGAAGCGGTCAAGAAAATGAATGAATGATTTATCAGAGTTGATCTAAATCTTTTTAGTGTTTTGTTTATGCATAAAAATGTTGAATTCAACATTTACTCAGTGTTTTAGAGATTTCAAAACATTGAGATCTACATTTTGTGTCTGTTTAAAAGCAGGGAAATATTGAGATATCAGGCCATATCACTCAGCCCCACGTAACAAGTGCACAAACTTACACCAAACACAAAGTAAGCACTAAAATGGGTGGTCAGGAATGTAAATCAATATTTCATTCAGTGTTTCTCAGCTTTCAAAGATCTAAGTTATTAATCATTTGTGTTGTTTTTGCATCATTACAACTGATCACTTTTCACATGTGCTTCAGCAAGGATGTTTCTCTCTAATATGTTTATAAAATGTTTTCAACAAAGTTCATTCGTGAAAAAGCTAAAAGTGTAGCTCTAAACCAAGATTGTCCAAAAACAGTCCTCAGGGGTCTGTACTGCAGGTTTTGGATGTTTCCTGCTGCAGCACACCTCAATGTAATATTGATTTATACTCTGTTCAATGTGTCAGCATACATGAGTTTTTGGTTTAGTTCTTGTTGTTTTACTGTGGTTGTGCTTTTCCTTGTCTCAGCCTTGTTGAGTTTCCTGTTTTATTCAGTAGGTTTCTTTTCTTTTCACGTCCTCTTCCTTTTTTTTTCACGCCTGGTTTCATTTGTAATTTGCTTTTGCCCTTTGGTTTCATGAATTCACTGCCAGATCTTCATCATTTTGCCACTATCATCTCTGTGTAATCTGTAATAGTCAACTTCTTTTTTTTTTTTTTAGTTATCCTATCTGTACCACACATCCAGTTATGTTCATTAAACCTTTTGTATCCAACATATATCTGCTTCCTGCCTCTCCACCCTGCATTTGGGTCATCATTCTCAGCACACTGTGATAAAATCAGATTGATGGAATAATATGCCTTAAAAGTGCTTAACAGCAAGCTGTTGAGGAGAGCCATTTAATTTAGATCATGTGTGTTCATAGTGTGTTTAGGTACATGGAAATATCTAAAACTGGCAGGATTACAGCCCTCAAGGACTGGAGCTAAAAACACCTTATGTATACAAGAGCTGGGTTCCTCTAAAACAACAGACAAAGCTTGTTGACATTACATGCATACTTTTTATATATATTTAAGACTGCAAAGTTCGACTTCAGCAGCTCTTTTCAATTCACATTCATAATGTAGCAATTAGAGATGAGTTTAGAGATTAGTTTTTTTCAATAATAATTATAGACGTGTTGTCAAGACAGATGTCAAATCCCCAGTCACAACATTGTTCTGAAATACCACTGAGGAAGAAACATCAACCTAAATCTGCAACAGTTTCAATCCAGAGTTGGGTGTGGAATTATATAATCATTTATCGGTCGTTTCTGCAGACTTTGACCAGCAAACAACTCAATACATGCGGAATTAAAACATCTCAGAGTGATGGTAAACCTAAAACTAGTCCTGGCAGGAAAAGTAGAACACAGTTTCAACCAAATGCATCACTATAAATTATTGCAATTGAACAGAAAACAACAAAATAATGTGTGCAAATAGATTTATAATGAAGTGTGTATAATTAGGCACTGCTGATGTTTCAGATGCTTATGTGTGAGATTTAAAGTAGCTCTGTAACTTTCTGCTTCTCACTTCTGTTGATAGTACACTGACGTTCACCGTGCACATTCCTGGAGCTGATGTTGCCCTGCAGGATGCCGAGGCTGAGAAACTGCACAGATTAACTTTTCTTTCTGAGACGCAGTGTCACTTTACAGCACAGATTCACTTTATGGCACTGTGTAAAATGTCAACAACTCGAACTATGTGGATGGTTCGGCAAAGAAACACAGGAAGACATTACTGAAGGAAGTGTAAAAAAAGGATGACAGAGAGGGACAGAGTAAGTGATAAGACAAAAGTCGACTTCAGAGTTGACGTTTACCTGCTGTAATGAACTAAGAGTACAGGTGAGATACAAAATGGATGCCAAATTAGTCATTGTAGGAGGTGCCTCACTGAAACTATCAAAGTTCTACAGCGTGTGTAGTTGTAAATAAACGCTAAATAATAGGCTAATAGTGTGTAATCAATAAATAAAAACTTCACCACACTGTAGCATCCGTTGCTGGAATCCACCAGTGGAAGAGGAAGATGCCAGAACGACCCATCTCTGTTGGTCTCTGCTCCACATTTAGAACAACTGGTGATGCTGGTCAACTCTCCATGAAAGATCTCAAAACACAAATGCAAAGAAGTCTCTTAATAATTGTTACTTTTCAATCAACTTACAGTTTTCTTTTTTAAAGTCATAAGGTTTTTTTTTTGGTTTTTTTTTACCTTTGCTGCATCAGGACTGCACAGCCTCAAAATCTTCTCAAGGTACTCTGCAGCATCCTGCTGTTCATACACTGGGAGAAATGGGGAATAATTAAGTCTTTATTTCATCTTCTTCAACAAAATCATTTCAAAATCAACAAGGCTTACTTTTATGTTTCTATTTTTTAATTAACCATTACAGTAAAAACTAAAGAGCAGGGTTATTAAATGATTAAATAATATAATTTGTCTTAACACCCAACATAACCTGTGATTCAATTTCACAAAGGCTCAGTGAAGCAGGGTTGTTCTGTGTGCAAACATACCTCTGTCAATGTGCAGGCTGTTCAGTATTTTAAATGTGTATGCTGTACGTTGCAGCAAATCATCAAACAAGTCTTTGAGGTGGCGATCAATGAACTCGGGATTGTCATTGGTCAATCTAAAATAGACACACAAAGGTGGAGCATAAACTTCCTTCATTCATTATCCTAACTGCTTAGTCCAATGAAGGGTCGTGGGTTAGCTGTAGCCTATCCCAGCAGGCTTTTGGGCGAAAGGTAGGGTACACCCTGGACAGCTCGCCAGTCTGTCGAGGGCAGAGCACAAACTTTATATTTATATATAGTATAATGAATAAAATGGTGAAGAGGGGTCAGTAAATAAATAGACAAACCTTTGTACAGCTTCTCTGAAGTCCTTGGTCATGAACAACACCTGCAGCACACTGTTCAAATAGCAGGTTGCTCCATGGTTGATCAAGCCATGATGCTTAATATGAGCTGCTGGGAGATTTTAATAGATTGCGTAAATTGTTTTCATATTATTTATAAAATATTATAAACTGACCAAACACAAACTCACTGAAAGAGACAAATAATCAAATGTCTTCAAGTAAGCCCCAAACTGTGACAAAGAGGGAATCACTTTCCAACTTTAAATGTCCTGTCCAATCACATCACGTGACTCTGTATCAACGTGATGTGATTGGACATAGTTGACTGAGCCAGACATTTATTATTATGTCCCACAAATCAATTAACATTTCATATTAACTGCATGTCCATCTCTTCATCTACTCCGTAGATCATCATTTACACACACGTGTCTTCAAGCATTTCAATTATACAGAATATTTATTATTTACAGAATATTCACCACGTTACTGCAAACTTCCTCTGTGGGAAATAATTACATACGTAAATACAGCTGCAACCAAAGTACAGATGTTATCTTTAAGTTTGCGATCTGACACGCATTTAGAGCAGAGCAACATTTTGTTAATGCTCTGTAAAGACTGTTTAATTTATCATAGAAACATTGTGTATGGCATATATGAATGAGACCGGAATTTGGGGTAATTCTGCTTAATTAAAATGACTAATGTGAACACAAAAAAGAGCTAATGTTGCAATCACCCAGAGGAGCTGATATATCCCCTACATACCTGAAGTGTCCATTTCAGATTGACTCTCCAACAAAGTATGTTGAGTCTCTGGATCCACATCGACGCCGCTTAAGTGTCTACAAAATTATTACTAGTTTATTGCAGTTATAATATCTGGGTGGAAAAATCGAAAAAACTAAACAACTACAACGCATGAAGTAAAAACAAGAAATTTAGATTTCACATTTAAAAAAGTATGTATGGATAATATCGGCGCAGACCAACACTAAGCCCAAACACAGACACTGCTGGGAAATATGTACAGGCTGCTTTCGTTTTCGCCTCTGCTACGTTCACAAAATGATGCGTTCACGTCTGTCGGAAACTGCGGGTGGAAACGGAGCCTTTTTGTGGAAAATATTTCAATGTTTTTTCACAGATATAAACAATACTTATGGTGAATATTATTTTAGTTTAAAATAGTTTTGACAGCAGACCAGCTTTCTTCTGCTGCTGTTGTGGTACTTTCCAGATTTAATTTGAACTGTGAATTTCAGATTTCACTTATATAAATCAGATGTTGTGCATCAAGTAACGTTTAATCTTCGTTTTCTGTGAGACTCAGAGCTATTGAGGGTGTGATCCTTGTTTATGATCTGAGTGTCAAGTCCATTTTTCATATCTTGTTCCCTTGTTCAGTTAATTTGTGTTTAATAAAGGACTTTAATTACAGTGTTCGAATAAAAGAGCTTTATTATAACATTCAAGTAACAATGAACACAGATAAATACAAGAATTTGATTATCTAATGCACACAACAGTAAGGTTTATTAATTTGTAAACAGAAGGCTACCCTGGACATCAGCAGCTGCAGGAGGAGGTGCAGAGGGGATCAGTCAAGCTGTCAGACCTCCAGGGACCCTCACCACCAAATGGATGACGGACAGGTGCTGGATTCCATACTCAGACAGCAGCGTCGAGTCTCCATCCAGCAGCTTGTCTGCAAAGATCAGCCGCAAAGTATCCATTCCTATACATAAAAGGCAAACACAAGGGGACAGCGATTAAACAGTGATTCCTAAAACCGTTTCTGCAGAACCTGCTTTTCATAAACAACATCAAGCCTGGAAATCAACTTGTTTAGCTTCATATTGATGCTTTTATTATGATTTATAGGACACACTGGGGTCTCTCCAGTACTCACTTCTGTACTGGTCTACTCTAAGGCAAGCTATATGCTATAATTTGTCTTTTTTCTTTTTGGTTGTTGAATGTCTACTGTAGATTCACAATAGTTTGTCCATTGGTACATTCACAAATTTGCTCATGTCCTGTTTGTGAATGACTGGATCAAGACAATGACACCGTCATATAACCATCTAGAGATTAATTATTCTATTATATATATGAGATCCACTGCTGTAGTAGCAGACTCTGGAGCAGTCTCATTTCTGCATACTCTAAAATGACCATTTATATTATCCAAGAACACTTCTGCCTTTCTAAACTGATCTTTGTGGATTTGAGACATTTAATCTGTAGCCTAGTTATGTGGACAAAATTTAAATGTCTTGAAATTTTAAACGTTTTTTTGTTGTTGTTGTTTTAATTATGGTTTAACTCTAAAGTTACTTTTTACCTTTAAAATCATAACTACAGTGGATGATATTTTGTTAGTAAACGCTATAACAATATAAAGTAGTCTATCATATTATCTTCTGTGTGTACATATAGTGTTTTACTTCCAAACTCAGTACTTAGTACACTTTGACATCGATTTGCAATAGTATTTTTTAATCATCTTATTTACATATATACTGCTGAATATATCTATGAATAGGCTATACTTTAAATGATCAAAATATGTATTTAATGTATTTGCGATACTTGAAATTAAAGCAGTTTCATCTTTGTAAGGGTTCGCCAACAACCTTATGCTAATGCAAGAACGACACGCTAAGCAGAGAAAAACATAAATAGGTTCAATCATCCTACTTGCTTTTAAGTCTTTAGTATGTTATTATGTCTTCATTACAATATAGGCAACTTTCGATATGCTGTCGTTCCGTTTATTTGAAAGAACTTCTGTGGACGTATCGGCGTATTTCTGCGTAAAAATAACCTAATACCCAACCTACTCCAATCTCTGAAAAGCTTAGTTTACAGTTGTCCCTTTTCACGCAAGAAGGTGCTGTAACATCATCCCAGCGCTGACAAAACATTAAAACAAAGTGTTGAAACACGGCTCGAAATTGAAAGGACAAACCAGAAAGTTAGTTGAGTTTGTGCGCATGAAAGAGCTAAGAAATTTCCAGTTTTACCAGCGCCATCTGGAAGTCTCTGCGCTATTTTTTCCTTTAGCTGCAGGACGGTCATTCCCTTCATCTGCTCCTCAGTGTTACACAGATCAACAATCATCTTTTCTCCTCTCAGTCCGTAAACTTCGACCTGGTAGATTTTTCCCATTTTGTCGCCCTTTCTGCGCTGCAGCCTTCAGCTGTGTGTAAGAAGTCCTGATGGTGGTGGTTGTTGTGAAAGCAGAGAGCTGGCGTCGACAGAGGACGCTGCATTCTTTCACTTTCACTGTTTGTTTATTTATTTATTTATTTATTTAATTATTTATTTAATTAAAACACGGTTTCTGATTTATGGAACCTTTATTTGTGGAAAATCTTGATTAATCCAATTTTATCAGGCTGCTTTTCTACTTTCCCAACCTTTCCTGATGAAAACTAACATTTTTAGACCTACATCTCAAACTTGGACTAATACGTTGGCTAGAGTGATAAGATTAATAAAAAAAATAATTAAAAAAAATTGTGAAACATTTAACGTTCTGCAGCAATCAAATGTCACGGGAAAAGATAGGAAACATTCAGATCCGCTTACAGGAACTAGAACATCGCAGTCGCATCCTCATAATAAGGGCCCGGGGAAAACAATAAGGCGTGTTGATTTTTAAAGGAGAAAGTGAAAGTTAAAAACTGTTTTTGAGCTCTTAGAATAACAGCAGCCTCAGATCTCATTTATCGGGAGAGGACGAAGGAGGTTTTTTCGGTGGAGAGAAGACGACTTGTTCAGATCCATCATGAGTTCAGAGGGTAACAACGACAAAAGATACGACCCCAGAGACACCACGCTGAAATTTGTGAATAGGCCCGATGATCTGGATCCACTGCGTAAGCATTAAAAGTAGCTTAACATATTGTGCCGTAATGTTTAATTCGTTTTTCCTTGCTACGTTTAGTTAACCAGACGATGAGTGAACTGGATAAACTACTGTAATATTCCTGCACTTAGGCAGAGGTCCCGGCAGAATGAATAAGGAGGCAAAAAGGTAATACGAACACAACCTTTATTTTGTATAGTTCATAAGGCAACCAGTCTCAGACCTGTATGGGATTCGATAGATAGCAGTTCGATAGCAGTTGTATTCGAGCCAGTCACTTGCTCCCTTGAGTGCACGGCCACAATGGGAGGAGCCACAAGGCAACGCCTCAAACCCACCCACGCCACAACACAGCACTACAACCGAAGGTCCCCACTTTTACACCCACACCACAAACTCACCAATACGGAGGGAACTCTTAGGACCCACCCATCCCTGGTCTCACCGTAGGGCAAGCCGCGGCAGCATCCAACTCCTAATTTAATAACCCCAACACGTCCAATACTGGGTGCAAACACCATTAAAACTTTCCTACACTCACACAACACATTCATACAATTTATAGAATTAAAAAGACTACTTAGCTTTCCCCTGGGTCGAGACCCTCCCACAGGGTCTGAGCTTTGGCGCTGGTCCGACCAATTAGCTGTCACAGGCAGATGCCGGCCCAGCGCAATGAGGCCTCCACTGACGGCAGGAGTACCTCTCCTCTGGCTGGGGAGTGGAAGAGCGTGCTCCTAGATATTTCCCTGACTCCTCCTATCCCTGCCTGGATGGTGAACTCACCCTACAGTCCCCCTAACTGTCTTCGCCGCCGGCAGCCCTACACAGCTGCGATCGGCACCCTCCCACCAGGCCCACTGAGCACTAGACGATTGCTTGGCTGGGTAATCACCCGATAGTCACCAAGCTCCTCTCCCCAGAACACCTCACACACACTGACTCAGTCCTTTTGTCACCTCTGCTTGCTCTACCCCAGGTGCTGCCACTCACCTAATCAACAGAGCTGCTCCGAATCACCTAATCACCAGAGCAGCTCCCGCTCACTACACTCCCCCCACCCTTAAAGTTGACTCGTCCCTGAGTCAAGAAATGTCGTAATCCTGAAGCCACCCCGGCGGCCTCCTCTGACGCTGCGGACGCAGTTCCTGCAGTCTATGCTGCTCCCCTCCGCTTGTTTCCTCTCCTACTTGGCTTGGCACGGGCAAACCAGCTGCTACTGGTCTTGCCAGCTGTTGGCTGCTGGGCCTCCCCTCCTCCGTCGGTGCCCGTTCTCCGAGCTCGCTGTTGTCGCCTGAACGGTGGTGTGGGGGTGTCCTGACTGATGGTTCTCTCAGTTCCTCTCCAGAAGCTGCTGCTGACCGTGCTGCCCTCCATGGGACCCAACTGGCTCTGCCACTTGCCTCTGGTCGCCAGGTCTGCCTCTGTGTCATTGGCGGTCCTGATCTTGCCGTCTCTGGTATTGGGGAAAGACATGGTTTGAGTCGATTGTAATGCACAGTCATTTCAGCTCCCCCCTCAGCTGGCTCCAGTCGATACACAACATCTGTCAACCTCTCCACCACTTTATAGGGGCCCCTAAATCTCCTCTGTAGCTTAGGACAGATGCCCCTCCGCCGGGCCTTAGAACGCACCCACACAAACTCCCCTTCAGAGTAGTACTGGCATTGGGCCCTCATATCAAACGCCTCTTTCTGTTTCCCAGAGGCTGCAGCCTGGTGCTTCCTCACAGCTCCCATCACTGTGGACAATGTGTCCCTCAGTCGTGACACATACTCTATCACTGTTGGAAACTTCTCTCTACCTCCCACATCCAACATAATGTCCACCGGAAGCACCATCTCCTGTCCAAACACCACTTTAAAGGGGGTGAATCCAGTACTGGAATGAACACTACTCCGATAAGCCAGCATTACAAAAGGCAGGAGTACATCCCAATTGGTTTGGTTGTCCTCTACAAACAATGACAGCATAGACAGTAGGGTTCGGTTAAACCTTTCAACCATTCCATCAGATTGCGGATGGTAAGGTGACGTGCGGGTCTTATGAATGTTAAGCAAACGGCACATTTCCTTAAACAGACTGGACTCAAAATTTCTTCCTTGGTCTGTATGAACAGTGCGAGGGGCTCCAAATCGACAAACCCAATCCTCTACTAAGACCTTTGCAACAGTCTGCGCTTCCTGATTGGGAATTGGGAAAGCCTCTGTCCATTTGGAAAAATAATCCCCAATAACCAAAACATACTTATTGTGTCTTAAGGTTTCTGGCAAAGGCCCCATAATGTCCAGTGCCACCCTCTCAAAAGGCCGTGATGCTGGTGTTACCTGGAGAGGGGCACAGGGCTGCGAGCCCACAGTTTTCCGGGACTCACAGTCTCTGCACTCTACACCAGCGTCTCACATCTTTGAACCATCCTGGCCAGTAAAACCGGTCTTTCACTTTAGCCTGCATCTTTTGTATCCCCAAATGACCGGCAGTCACCGAATTGTGTAGCTGTTCTAGCACCTTGGGGACCAACAACTCCGGGAGGACTACCTGTACCTGTTGAGCTGCATCCGAATTAGCTGGAGGTATTCGGACCAACCTACCACTTTGCATCTGTAACTGCCCCCATACTGATGCAAACTTCTTCAGCTCTCCTGTCAGTTCCACACTCCGTCCTTCAGTCTCCCCCTCCATCAAGGCAATGACTTGCTTAAGCTCTACGTCCTCTCTTTGTGCCTGCCTCAGCTCATCCCATTCTTCCACGCTACCATGATCCGGGGTTCCCCTTGACAACACAGCACAAATAGGGTTGGTTACAATGGGCGATTCCTTTACTGCCTGCCCCTCAGGAGTATGCTCCCTGGGCAGAAATGCTGGAAGCCTTGAAAGCGCATCAGCATTAGAATGTACTCGACCAGGACGATGTACGATTTTATACTGAAAGCTGGCCAGCTGCTCAAGCCATCTGGCCAGCTGTCCTTCCAAACCCTGAAAATTGTGAAGCCATTTCAGAGAGCTATGATTTGTCCTCAACACAAACTCTTTGCCAAGCAAATAATGTTTAAAATATTTTGTGAAGGTGACCACACTCAGTAGTTCTTTTTTTGTTGTTGCATATTTCCTCTCCTGCTTAGTCAGTGCACGACTAGCATAAGCTATGACACCCTCTTGCCCTGCTTCCTCCTGCGACAAAACAGCTCCAATACCAGCATCACTGGCATCTGTATCCAGAATAAATGTCTTATGAGGATCCGGATATGCTAGAATAGGGGCAGACATCAAACTTAACTTGAGCTTTTCAAATGCTGACTGACACGCATCAGTCCATTTAAATCGTCTCCCCTTTTCAGTTAACTGATGTAGGGGGCGAGCAATTTCCGCAAACCCTTTCACAAATCTCCTGTAGTAGGAGGCAAGCCCCACAAAGCTTTTCACCTCAGTCTGGTTCTTTGGCATTGGCCATTGTCTCACTGCTTCCACTTTTGCTGGGTCTGCTTCCACACCCTGGGCCGAAATTATATGACCCAAATACTGTACTTGGGAAGAAAATAAGTTACATTTAGCAGGTTTCACCTTCAGGTTGGCCTGTTGCAATTTGGTAAGAACTTCATCCAACCGAGCCAGATGTTCCTGAAATGTACGACCAAATACAATAATGTCATCTAGGTAGACCAAACAAGTCGCCCACTGCAAGTCCGCCAACACTAGATCCATCAACCTCTGAAAGGTACCAGGGCTGTTACACAAACCAAAGCTCAGCACATTGAACTCAAAAAGACCTTGCTGTGTTATAAAAGCAGTCTTTTGTTTGTCTTTGGGATCTACTTCGACTTGCCAGTAACCACTTGCCAAGTCAAGTGTCGAAAACCAACATGCTTTACTCAAGCAGTCAAGAGCATCATCAATGCGAGGAAGAGGATAGGCATCTTTTCGTGTTACTTCATTTAACTTGCAATAATCAATGCAAAAGCGCAAACCACCATCTCGTTTACGAACCAAAACAACTGGGGCTGCCCAGGGGCTGTGAGAAGGCTGCACAATGTCATTATCCAACATTTGTTTAAGATGGTCGGACACCTCCTGTTGTAAATGAAGAGGGACTCTGCGAGGGGGTAACTTGACAGGTTTAGCCTCACCTGTATCAATCTGATGTAAGGTAAGATGGGTCCTCCCCAAGTCATGATCACCCATACTAAAAACTGACAGGTTACGCAACAGCAGGTCCCGAATAGCAGCCATCTCCTGTACCTCAAAACCTTTTTGATGGAGCCCCAACTGTGTTAACAAGATGTCCACTGACCATTGTCTAGATGAAGCATGGGGACCCTGTGTTTCACCCAAATGTTCAGCCCTATTTGCAACTTCAATATCTGTATGCAACAAACCCAGTTTCATCCCTTCTTTTAGGGTCAGAGCTACATTAGTCACATTTATCACCCTGATCGGCACTGAACCCTGGTCCGCTTTACAAACCACTCGAGCCACCATAACATTACAGTTTGCCGCCACTGAAACTGCAGGCTCAAACATTCCAACTTGACCAGGTCCAAAAACAGAATCCGTTTTTCCAGTGATAACTGTTTCACTTCGGGGGGTATCACTGTATCAGTGGGGACTGTCACCATTTTGGGTGTATTCATGTCAGCTGGTACCAAGACAGGCAACAACTTGCCCATTACTCGGCATTCTTTTTTTCCAAAATCCAACACCACCCCATATTTGCACAGAAAGTCAAAACCAAGAAGGATCTCCTGGGAGGGCACATCAGCTACCAAAAAGTCTGCAACCAAGGCCAGCGAATCAAGCTGACAGACTGTCTGCCACCTCCCCAAGATCACCATCCCCCCACCATTGGCAGCAGCCACGTCCCCCGTATACTCTGTTAACTCAGACCCCCCCCCTTTGTCATGTCCAACCACAAACTCTTTGGGATGACCGAGAGAGTTGCTCCACTATCTACCAACAGCAGGGTTTCAACTCCCCCCACTTTCCCCTTGATGTACCCTGCACCACCATATCTAACAGCCGAGGCCACCGATGTCCTAGTAGAATTGGGGGCAGGCAGTTGGCCTGCCGTACCTGCCCCCTCTAGTTTCCCGACAAATAAGGGCAATCTCGCCTCAGATGTCTCGTACAACCACATTCCCAACAACCCCCAGCCGTACCTTGGGATCTGTAGTTCTTGGAACCAATGATTGGTGCTCTCACTGAGCCCTTACTAGGCTCTGCGGGACCTGCTGGGGCCTGGGCTAATTGCAGGCTTTTGACAGCAGACTGCAAACTCTGAACCTCCTGTCTTAACTCCTCCACCATCCCCAACAACACCCCCATCTGCTCATCACTGCTGGATTTAACTACTGACACCCCCATGACTTTGGACTCTGGGATAACATGAGTTTGCTCCAAATTCCTTAACAGCTCCATTTCAGAAGACAAATAGCTTCTTCCAGGGTTTTAGGTTTTGCTGCCCTCAAATTTATCCGAAAATCTCCTGTGGCAACATACAAAATAAACTGATCTCTTGCCAACATGTCCCGAGTTATCTCGTCTGCAGTGGGATATGCTCGTGCCGCCAGCCGCCTCAAAGCATTCCCAAATTCCCTAGCACTTTCACTGGGCTGCCGTCGTCTAGCTGTGAAACTAGCTCTACTCCAGTCATCACAGTCTGAAGGTTCAAAACAACGAGTCAGCGCCAATTTCAACCGCTCATAATTACGTTTTGCTTCTGCTGGCAGCCCACTGTACATCTCTCTGGCACGCCCTGACAACAACAGTGACAAACTTCAGTTTAAGTCCTGCATCCCATTCATTAACCTCCGCAGCCAGCTCAAATTGCTCCACCCAGTCAGACCATGCGCGCCCAACTGCTGTGAATGTCTCCGGCATAAAAATAGGCCGACCTGTGCCTGCCCTCATGGCCTGCGGTGTGTTTTGACCACTACTAGACCCATTAGTGGATACAACCACATTCTCAGGTCCACCTAATGGTTGAGCCCCTTCTGCCTCAGACATTATCAAGAAATGACTCTAATGCTCTCACAAGGGAGAACAAGATCCCACCACTGCCACCAGTGTAATATTCCTGCACTTAGGCAGAGGTCCCGGCAGAATGAATAAGGAGGCAAAAAGGTAATACGAACACAACCTTTATTTTGTATAGTTCATAAGGCAACCAGTCTCAGACCTGTATGGGATTCGATAGATAGCAGTTCGATAGCAGTTGTATTCGAGCCAGTCACTTGCTCCCTTGAGTGCACGGCCACAATGGGAGGAGCCACAAGGCAACGCCTCAAACCCACCCACGCCACAACACAGCACTACAACCGAAGGTCCCCACTTTTACACCCACACCACAAACTCACCAATACGGAGGGAACTCTTAGGACCCACCCATCCCTGGTCTCACCGTAGGGCAAGCCGCGGCAGCATCCAACTCCTAATTTAATAACCCCAACACATCCAATACTGGGTGCAAACAACACCATTAAAACTTTCCTACACTCACACAACACATTCATACAATTTATAGAATTAAAAAGACTACTTAGCTTTCCCCTGGGTCGAGACCCTCCCACAGGGTCTGAGCTTTGGCGCTGGTCCGACCAATTAGCTGTCACAGGCAGATGCCGGCCCAGCGAAATGAGGCCTCCACTGACGGCAGGAGTACCTCTCCTCTGGCTGGGGAGTGGAAGAGCGTGCTCCTAGATATTTCCCTGACTCCTCCTATCCCTGCCTGGATGGTGAACTCACCCTACAGTCCCCCTAACTGTCTTCGCCGCCGGCAGCCCTACACAGCTGCGATCGGCACCCTCCCACCAGGCCCACTGAGCACTAGACGATTGCTTGGCTGGGTAATCACCCGATAGCAGTCACCAAGCTCCTCTCCCCAGAACACCTCACACACACTGACTCAGTCCTTTTGTCACCTCTGCTTGCTCTACCCCAGGTGCTGCCACTCACCTAATCAACAGAGCTGCTCCGAATCACCTAATCACCAGAGCAGCTCCCGCTCACTACACTACTTAAAGTAAATGCGCTTGTGCTGATTCGTGAAAACAGGGATGTGCATGACAACTTGTTTCTTAAAAGAACGCGAGAGCATTTCCCCCCCTCCCCCCTCCCCCTCCCCCTCCCCCTCCCCCCTCCCCTCCCCTCCCCTCCATGTTGTGCACTATTTGAGGTAATGTTGAGTTCAGTGTTTGCTCTTGTTGCTGTGTGCAGCCCCAGAGGAAGGAGACCGGAATCTCCGAGCAGAAATGTCCTGCGGTCACGCTGTCACCCCGGAGTCTCTCACAGGGTGGTGTCGCAGCCTGCTGGACCAGGTGCTTTCCACCATCTCACACATTCCTTCTTTCAAATCAAGCAACACGGTTTTAATTGTTCAAAGTAATGTCTATCAGTCTATTTGTGTTAACTTGTACTGATATTAACAGAATCTGCTTAATCTTCTCAATCAAATAATGATCCTTTTTAAACATGTTTGCAGAAATCTAGTAAACTTTTCTTGATATTTCAACCCTTAAATAGACATGGATGATTATTTTTGTTGTCATTTCACATTTGGATTCCTAAATTTGCTTTGCTTTTTTTTTTTTTTTTAATAACTTTTTTATGCTATGTAGGCAAACCTAAACCTAAGTTTGGCAGCTCATTGTTGACATGATGTTTTAAGAGTCAGATTTAATCAAGTTTTGTATGGCTTATGACTTTCTAGACAAATCTGTTGGATTGTTTTTCTTAACATGTACTCACACAGTTTGTTATTTTTGTAGTCAAAATGTATTCACTCACAAAGTAAAAAGGCCTTTCATCTACTTTGCATTTTCTACTTTGCATCTAGGTGGTAATATAATAATAATGTTCTTTTAAATTTTCAGGGCCAGTACAAATTTAAATGTCCTGCCTTAAAGGAAGGGACCCTACAGCAGTGTGGTGCTGTGTGGTCTTACCAAGAAGTGCGCAGACTTGCAGTGCTCACAACTGAAGAAATGCGTGACTTTGAAAAGAAAATGGCTCGCCTGGCTGCTGCACAGTTCTGTGACTGTAAATCGGTAAGTCTCCCACCACGTTTGATAAAAACTTCCACAGAGACTGCTGTAAGACTCCTTATAATTATTTTTTTTAAAAAAACATGCACAACAGAGGTTAGAGCTCTGCTTGGTTGTCAAAATTAATAGCAATATTTTTACCACTTTTTGGAAGGCCCAACGTAGACCTCATAATAAATTTAAAACAGTATTGTTTTATTTGAGTTTTGTCATTTTGTAACTGGCTAATAAAAAGCCAGAGACTTAGCCCCAACAAAATGGACAGATGTAGGTTTTACCTTTTCAGTTCAATGAGAGGTACATCTGGTAGCTTTAGTGGTGTAAAACATTATTAGTTTGATGGCTCTGTCCTTAAATATTTACACATTCTTTAGCAAGAAATCCCAAATTCCTCCTGATGATCGGGAATGGGCTCTTCACATGACAGCAGTGTGAGACTAACGGTAACATTTCCATTTCAACAGCTAGAATTTTCCCTTTGTTTTCTTTTTCTCTGTGATAGTGTCCTGGTTGCAAAACTTTTGTGGAGAGAGCGGACCCAGCTAACCTAAGCGTACAGTGCACGGTGTGCATGTCTGACAAGAAGAAAGTGTTTGAGTTCTGTTGGCAGTGTCTGAAGCCATGGAAAGGTAGAGCTCCACGCTCTGATCGCTGCGACAACGAAGGCTGCATCAACCAAGACCTCCAACTCCTGAAGACCTGCAAGACCACTGCTCTGCCTCAAGTTCAGGGGGTCACCGACTGCCCCTCTATCCGGGCCTGTCCCACCTGTGGTCAGAAGGTGGAGCACGATAAGACAGGCTGCAAGAACATCATCTGCCCCCGTTGCCAGGTGGAGTTTTGTTTTGTGTGCCTGAAACTCACTCCTGAGTGCTTGAAGACCAGCTCCTACTTCATCCCCTGCAGCGATGGTGTGGCTCCCAGACAAACATCCATACCTGTGTGGCACAGAGACTAAATACATGCTTCAGTTTTGGCATATGAAGAAAATCAAAATGTGATAGGCCAATTTGTTGCTGTATATTAGTAAAATTAAGTAATAACTTTTGCGTTCCTTTATATCAAACTCCTGTTCAAATATACAACTGTAGATGGCGCCCTTACACCAGATGTCTTTTTTCAGTTACGGTCAATAAAAGCCTTTTTAAGAGAATGTTTATTTGATGTCTAAACAAAATGAATGCATATGTCATACTAACTAATTTACATGTTGGGTATTAAAGACAGAGAAGCAAAATGCCACGAGACATCATGATGTGGCTCCTTTTTTAAAAAAAAGAGGAAAAAAAACTTGCTATACATACAAATGAAACCAATTCCATTTACAACATCACTGAAAATGTTCTGGACATACACTAAAATAGTTTGTAAAAGAGTAAAATACTTTGAACCACTGGGAAATTCTCATAAGCACAAAATATTTTCAACACTTTTGCATACTTGTACATTTTGAGAATGAGAGGATTGCAGAGAAACACTAACGACACCTAGTCTGTTGATAAAAGTAGGGATTATAGTAGTAGCATAGTAGTGTAAAATACTGGCTCATTTTCATATTAATCTATTTTCAACAAGCCATCATGTGGGCAAGTAATTTTAGTCTGGAAATAATGAATACAAGGAATAAAAGGGTAATATTGAGATAACAATCATTCACTAATATTGGTGGGATATCTGTGTCTAAGTTATTCATAAATATATATTAAAATTTCACTTGTATGTGTAGACAATATTTAAAGTCTAATCTGCCAGGTAGTACATGTCTTACTTTCACACACCGCTGTTTTGGATTTAAAAATAAAAAGTGTGTGTGTGTATAAAGCTACCTTGACTTTATTAATATGATTATTGACTTCAGGAGGAACAAGAATAAACAAAGCACTGTTTCCATCCTGGGAGAGGAGGTGGAGGTGGTGGAGGAATACAAGTATCTTGGAGTTCAGCTGGACAACAAACTGGACTGGAAATGCAACACTGACTACATCTACAAGAAAGGTCAGAGCAGACTGTACTACTTAAGGAGGCTGAGATGGTTTAACGTCTGCACCAAGATGTTGCATATCTTCTATAAGTCTGTTGTGGAGAGTGCAGTCAGCTTTGCAGCATCTGCTGGGGTAGTAGCATCAGAACCAGAGACTTGAAGAGAATCAACAAACTGATCAAGAAAGCTGGTTCTGTGCTTGGAGTAACTCTGGAGCCGCTGGAGCTGATTGTCCAAAGAAGAATGCTGCACAAGCTGATGAAGATGATGGAGGATTCTTCACACCCTCTCCACAACACAGGGATGAAACAAAGTGTGTTCAGTGAGAGGCTTCTTCAGGTGCGATGTAAGACTGAAAGAGACACAAGATCATTCCTGCCAGCAGCCATCAGCCTCCAGAACAAGACCTCTTCAAATTAATTATTATATACTACAATACTGAATTTCCCTTTGGGGATAACTAAAGTATTTTTCATTAATTTTTTTTCATTAATTCGTTCATTCATTAATTCAAAGCCTAAAAAACATAAAAAACTAAGTAGATTACAATAAAAAAATAATAATAATTTCCACGCAAGAACATTTTTGATCATGCAGAAAATTCTTACACCTTATGAAAATCTTTACAGCTGAATTTTATAAGAAGTATTTCTATGGAGGCATTCGCATGAAGGCTGCGTGGATAGCTCAGATGAGTCATGCTACAAACACCACATATGTACTCTCTAGTGGTCCTTGGTATCTGCTGTGGTCCTCGGATTGTGCCTGTTCTCTCTCAACTTAGTGGGATAGAAAAAGAGGCGAAAAGTGTCTGCAGGGAGCAGGTCCCACAGTTGCTGCTACTGATAGCAATTTCAGGTGTATGGAAATCCCAAAATGGACTCTGTTTAATATATATACACTACTCACAAAAAGTTAGGGATATTTGGCTTTCAGGTGAAATTTATGGAAAATGCAATATGTTCATGCTACAGTGATATAATGTCATAAAAGTAAGACATTTAAGTAGAAGGATGCACTACTGATTTCCTCATCTCAAAAAATTCATTCAACACAAAAGGTAACAACAATGATAGTTACACCACAACAAAAAAATTGAACGTCTCAATATCTCGTCATGTGCCCTTGAGCATCAATTACAGCTTGACAACGACGTCTCATGCTGTTCACAAGGCAACTTATTGCCTGCTGAGGCATGGCATCCCTCTCTTCTTGAAGGGCAGCCCTCAGGTCATTGAGGTTCTGGGGTGCAGGGTTTCGAGCCTCTACACGACGGCTCAGCTGATCCCACAGGTTTTCAATGGGATTCAGGTCTGGAGAGAGTGCAGGCCATTCCATTTGAGGTACACCAGTCTCCAACAGCCGTTCCCTGATGATGCGGCCTCGATGAGCAGGAGCATTGTCGTCCATGAAGATGAAATTAGGCCTGTGCTGTTCATGTAGGGGCACAATCACTGGATTAATGATGTTATTCAGGTATTATGGGCTTGTCACTGTACCATTCACAAAGTGTAGGGCAGTTCTGTACCAAGTGGACACCCCTGCCCACACTGTAACACCGCCACCACCAAAAGCTGGCCTGGTGACAACAGTGGCTGATGCATAGCGCTCTCCCTGACGTCTCCAACATCGTTGCCGGCCATCATTTCTGCTCAGTGTGAATCGACTTTCATCAGAGAACAGCACTGAGGCCCACTGGTTCCTCGTCCAGCGTAAATGCTCCCTGGCCCATGCAAGACGATGAGGCCTGTGCCTGGTGGTGTGGTCAGGTACCCGTGCAGGTCGCCTAGCACGCAGACCACGCTGATGGAAACGGTTTCGAATGGTCTGACGTGACACTTGGGTGCCTCTCACCTCTCTTAAACGTGCCTGGAGTTGAGTGGCATTCATCATCCGGTTTCTCAGGGCAGTGTTCACAATGTAGCGGTCATCAGCACGGGATGTGGCCAAAGGACGTCCACTTCTAGGCCTTTCTGTGACTCTTCCAGTCTCTCCATATCTCTGTTGCAACCTGCTGATGACACTCTGTGACACTCCAAGCTCAGTGGCCACTTCTGTCTGAGAACGTCCTGTTTGAAGCATCGCAATGGCAAGGGACTGTTGTTCCATTGTTAGGTGTCGTCTTGGTCTCATGATGTCAAAATGTGAACAGCATGATGAGGACAACTGTTTAAACACCAGCTCTAATTGAACCAGGACATTTATTGGTCAATTCAAGGATCACACACCTGCCGTGATTTTTGCCGTTAAGCTCCTTGTTAGAGAACAGCAACTTGTGCAAAATTTATTGAAACATTTAACAGTTGGACGCGTGCATTTAAAAGCTTAGAGAAGATCACATTAAGTTCACCTGTACAGGTTTGAATGCATTTTAGGCTTGTTGTGAAATTTCACCCAAAAGCTGAATATCCCTAACTTTATATATATATATATTTATATATATATATATATATACATATATTGTGGCCCTGCAATGGACAGGCAAGCTGTCCAGGGTGTACCCTTCCTGTCGCCCAAAAGCCAGCTGGGATAGGCTCCAGCTGCCCCGCGACCCTGAATTGGATTAGTTCAGAAAATGAATGAATGAATATATGATATAGATATGTAGATATATATACATACCCCATGACAATAGGCTAGATAAAACTCAATAAGACTATTTGTTTGACTTGAAAATGATTCACTAAAGCTTTATTCAGAAATTACAAATCATTTCCTTCACACGGTTAGTTTGAATTAATTTTAGTATATTATGGAAGATAAAAGTACTTTCACAACCCTGTGGCGATGATACACAGTAAATATCTATGAAGTATCAACAACAACAACAGAACATAACTACTTCTTTTAGTGGATAATATGGATATACAGGTAAGTCACATTCTGCTGCAGACTCATGTTATTCTTAAAATTCATGTAAAATTTAGCTGTAAAGATTTCTTTGGGGCTAATTCATCCTAAATAAAACACAGAGATAGTTACATGAGCCAGATAAATGACAGAATTCAGAGAAATGAAAAAAAAATCTAACAAGATACATGTGTATAACCTGGCTAGCGACATTGTCAGAAATAGAAATGGATGGTGTTCACATCATTCCCTCTGCCACACAGGTATGGAAGTCTGTCTGGGGGCGACACCATCTGAGCATAGGCTGAAATAATGACTTGTTTTTTCACATTCAGTCGTGATCTTCAGACAAACAAAACAGAACTCCACCTTACACTGAGCACAGAGAATGTTTTTACAGTATTTTGAGCTGTGCTGCAGCATGTAGCCACAGGTGGGACAAGCCCGGATGGAGGGACATCCTGTGACGCCATGCACAGCCTCAAAGATGATTTCTGGACATGTTCTCAGTGTTTTTAAGGCCTCGTTGTAGCAGCCTTCATTTTCACAGCGATCGTTTCGGGAGCGGTCACCTTTCCATTCTTTCAGACACTGCCAGCAGAATTCATAGGTCTGTCCTTTCATTGCTGTGCAAATGTGACATTGGACACTCAGATTGGACTGATCCTTTCTTGACACAGTGTGTTTGCATTCAGGACACTATATGTGGGAGATGAGGGATAAATCGATTTATTATTACTGTTTCATTATCCTACAATATATCTGAAAGCACTGCACCTTAATGTTAAATGAGATACTCACTGCTTTGGAGTCAAAGTAAACCTTGACAGCATTGAGAGCCATGTTTCTTTCAAAGTACTCCCTTTCTTCAGGGGTCAGAAGAGCCATTTTCCGGACTTCCACATAAGACCACTCTGCATTACAGCCAACCTGGCCGCACACAAATTTGCTTTCACCCTTGACAGAAATGAAGCAAATTTGAAAGTTTTTTAGGGGAAACTTAAATATAAATAAATTCAAGGGCTCAAATGTTTTTCAGGACAAATGTTTGTTTAGTTATTTATAGCTTTTTGTTTGTTGTTGTTGTTAAATAAGCTTTTAGTTGTTCTAATAGTTCTATAGAACTTATAATACAAAGAACATGAAACATGAAAGTAAAATGAAACTTCTAAGGACATAATATGTTGTTAGCCCTTAAACATCGCACATGAAAACTTCACTGTTGTAAATTCTGTAATGAAAAATTACCTACTTGTTGCAACAACTGACGGCACCACTTGGTGAGGGATGTTGGAGTCACAGCATGGCCACAAGACATGAGTGCTCTCTGAGAGCTAAAACCTTCACACAGAACTGCAAACACAAATATGAGTGAAACAAAGATCCTTTAAACTGTCGGCCTGTTAATGGAAACACTTTCACACTAAGCTTAAAAAAGTGGGTCATTTACTGAGCAAGCCCCAGTCGGTTACTTACAGTCAAACTCATCTTCTTTATCCACAAACCTCAGCGTTAAGTCACCGGGGTCGTAACACTTCTCATTTGTTGAGCTCATGTTCTCTGCTTTCTTAATTTCTTCGACGGAACTGTATACTAAAGTATAACTAACTATAGACTGTCGAAATGCAGCGAATGGTTTCGATTTGGTTTCTTATGAGCTCTTACGTCACGTGACCTTTTTGTTGCTGAAGCATGAACTGGTCTGATGTGATTTGTTATACAGCTCGTTGCAGAAAACCAGTGCCGTCAGACGTTTTTACCGACTCTGACCCATAAGTTATTTTTTGCACAACAATGAACCTTTTTTATGAAGGCATATATCATATGTATATGCATATATATTCGATGTATGATTTTATGTTTTTATTGGCTACTTGCGTTTTGGTTATTTATATTAATATCATTTATATTATTAACATGTTATATTTATTAGTATGGCTATTTTAACTATTGGCCTGAGAAACAACAATATATAAACAATATATAAACATTAAATGTATTACTTTGGGTTCATTTGTCTCTTTTTATTGAAGGTTTGAGCTGTTTATCCAGTAACACCTAGAAAATGCTTGTTGCTCAGTCCATATTTTAAATATTGTTTTCCAGTACAGTTCATTTCTGTACTGAATATTTTCTCACGTCGACTTTCTCTCGACAAACCCATAAATAATGGGTTTCATTTTTGGTTTTCAATAGACGGGACCCCAAGAAGTGTTTTTCAGTTTCATTTATGTAGAAGAGAGAAGCAAAAAGTAAGTAGCCTACTACTGGACAGAAAACCAAATCCATGTCGACCATTAATGAGTTAAGGGGGAGCTGAGAATACATATATATATACATATATGTATGTATATATATATATATATATATATATATATATATATATATATATATATATATATATATATATATATATATATATATATATATATATATACATATGTATATATATGTATATATGTGTGTGTGTATATATATATATATGTGTATATATATATATATATATATATATATATACATATGTATATATATATATACATAGTTTAGTACAAATCTTGGTAGAAAACATCCCTGTAAAATTAATTTTTTAACTAGCCATCTACAGAGCTCTGATATAAATATTAAAACTCAGAACATACATTTAAATGTTATAAGCTAAAAGTGAAACAAAAGGTGAAAACTTGAATATACTGACATTGATAGATTTGTCAATCAAATATTTGTGATAATTTTATTCATAATTTATGATTTGTGTCGCAGTCATCTAAAGCTTCGACTGAAAAATATTTGCTATTATTCGATCACCATTACATATAAACATACAGGACAGCTAAAATCATGTCATGTCATGTATGATTTGCACATAAAAAGTCTGCAGAGTTGCATTTTAAGTAAGTTTATTTCATCATGAACCCAACACAACAAAAAACAAGTACATCATTAATGATCACAGCGTGTAAAGTTTAGTTTAATTTCCTTTCTTCACTGCTGAGATTTCTAAAACCACATGACTCATTACATAAAGCTTTAAAAAAAATTACCAAAAAAAATAGCAAACGAGACACATCCAAGCACTAAAAGATTACAATGCAGTAAACAGAAATTCACAATACGTGAACCCCAAATCAAGGGAATAATATCACTGTGCTGTTTGTGAACAGCAAATGGTCTCTTTTCAAATACATCCAAATCCAAAAAGGTTCAATCTGCAATATAAGAATTTTGTCAAATGAAAATAGTGTAATTCTGGTTAAAATGTATAACCCATCTCATTGAACCTTTTTACTGTATTCATTTTTTTAAAAGAAAACCCCTGACAAAGCACCACAAACACCTCCTCCTGTGTTCGATCCTCCTGGTTCGTCTCTCTCAACGACCTCATCTGAGGCGAGACTGGACACTGAGTCTCGCTCTATATCGTTTTCTGTTTGTCCTCTCATATTTTTGTCACTGTTTTCCTGCGTTGCTGAATCATCCAATCTCATTTTTTTTAAACTATTTGTTAAATTTTCTACACCGTCTTCATTTGCAGCACATGTGGTGTTAGCATCAACCTGCTCTGCTGTTTCCTGTGTTTCTTGTGCTTCCTGTGCTTCAGCAGCACTTTGATGACCATAATGTGCTGTCACGTGATGGGCGACAGCCTGTACGGACTGATCATGATACTGCCCAGTTTCCTGAGCCACTTCGCAACCACCAGTTTGACTTACTGGCCTTTTTCTGATTTGTATGTTATTCTGGTTTGTGTTACCCTGCCCATTCCTTTCATTCAACCTCTTATGAGAACTTGTAGGATTGCCACTAATGTCTCTTTTGTCCTCCTTTTTGTTTTGTTGATTCCCATGAGCTCCTCTGATTTGCTGACTACCAGTTTTAAGCATGTAGCGTACTACTACTTCATTTTCAACTGTCTTAGAATCAAGAAATGTACATTTTCTTCTTGAACTTGCATCTTTTGCATCAGACAGGTTGTTTAGAACAGCATCAACATTTGCATCATTCTCACAGCCATTATTTGCTATGGTCCTCCCTGATGAATTATCATCGCCTCTTCTTATTTCTGTCTCTCTAACATCTCTGTCCTCCTCTCTCTGCTGCTCATGTGAGAAGCCACTGATTTTACTGAGTTTGTGTTCCTGACTGGTCATTGAAGTCGTATGGTCACTGTTTCCCTCACTTTGATTGATCTGTTCATTATAAGCCAATCCATGGGTTTCACCTCTGTTCTGATCTGCTAATGTCTCATCTCTTTGTTCTTCCACACAACTCCCTCTATTCTGGTTCACTCCTCTTGTCTTGTCTTCATCCTGTTTTATCTCATTGTTGTGATCCTTGGCTGCGGCCCCCTTGCCTTCCGCTAAATGTTGATCATGTGGCTGATGTTCATCTCTGGAGTCTTGCTTGGAGGCTTGAGAAGGGGAGTCTTCGCTGATGCCTTGAGTCGAAGCAGAAGAGATAAAGTCAAACCAGATGTCGTACAATTCTTAGAAACTAATAAGAGATGTTTGCCATCTTACTTTTTCTGTAGAACAGCAGATAAGCATCTGGGAATCTAATGGAAGTGATAAATAAGGTGAGCTTCGTGTCATATTTAACGGCGAGAAAAACAGACGAGAACTTACCTCTCGGTTAAATCTACTTGTAATGGCTGGAAAGAATGCTGTAGAAACAATAAATAGCTGTGAGTTTTGTGATCAATAATTCTTCTGTGATGGGGCGGTGTTGTTTTTAATTATAACACTGAAGACATACCTCTGTGACCCTGGTGTCATTAAAATAATACCATTTGCCATTATCCTGGGATTTGATTGTGGCAGTGTAATGTCCACAGCTCAGATCACCAAAATGGTTCACAAACGCATACAGCTCATATGTCTGCCTCTAACAACCAGAGAATAGACAAAATGAGAAAATTAACATCAGATATGAGCAAATTACATTTCCAATTAATATTTAAAATGCTGTCTACAGTACCTGGTCTCCAGTGGGTGGTATCTCCAGTATGTAGGGAATCTGCACGCTGCCGCAGATTTTCACATATGTCATTCGATTGTAGTCAAACTTAAATCTCTTCAACAGCAATGTCAAAACATCTGGATGATGTTTCATTTCAGTTTTCTAATTTAAACAAAAACATACTGAAAATTAACATGTAGCCTAATTTGACTTTAGTCGCCACAGATATGAACAAGCACAATGGAAGTTAAGTAAAATAAATAAATACATTTAATAAATAAAAAAAAAAATGTTTGTATCATCACTACAAACTCACCATCATAGTATCAGATTTGGCTGCACATTGGTCACAGTACAACTGGTTTGGCCCACTGACTTCTACGTCACTGAAATACTTCCTAACACCATCCACCTGAAAAGTACATCGATTTTACTTTTCATGGATATTTGCTAAATGGATGTCAAAGCACTAAGTAATTCTCAATAAATGCATGAAATGTTTTTAACATTTGTCTAATTGAACATTATCATGTAAATGAGTAAATGAACCCAGGTAAAAGTGAACTGATTAACTGTAAAATCTGTCAATTTGGTTTCACTAAAAAATTAAATATTCAGAGTTGTTGCATTAATTTAATTCATTTGATTTATATACATATTAAATTAATATCCATATTAAAGAAAATCAGATCCTGGAAACAGTATTTGAATATGGCACACTGGGACCCTGTAACTTATGATTTCACCAGAGTTCAAGCCACCCTCCTCCCACTCCCTCTGACTTTTGACATTTGTTGCTATCATCACCTTGAAGATGACAAAGCAGGAGAAATTAGATAAATGGGAGGCAAGCAGCAACTCAAGAGGTATAGCAATTCTCTCTTAGCTTGAATATTGCAGATCTACAATGATCTTAATTATCTTAATCTGTATTTTACGTCAAAATGTCCTTTAGCAAGACATAGATCCTGCTGTAATGCCAGATATCTTACCACTTTGAAGCCATCGCAGAACTCCTCAAATTCAAGAGGGAGACTCCAAACTGGAATATCAGTGTTCGTCTTTATGTCACATTTAATGCATTTGTAGTTGTGTGTCAGCAGTCCCTGGAAAAGCTTCAGAAAGACAATACTAAGCCTGTCAGTATTATATTCTGATTAATGCATTTGTTTGATTGAGTATCAAGTTTATACCTTTGATGCCTCAACACTGCTCACACTGCTCAGGATGTTCTCAAGGCATGCAGCAGCATCACTCTGAACATTCACTAGAGGGGATCATTTAAAAGACAGCACATAACTTGTACTTTAAAAGGATTTTAATTTATTTAGGCAAGGAAACAATCTAGAACAATTTGCTTCATTGAGTTAATTGTTTTAGATGCAAGTCTAAAATTTAAATCTCAGGAAAGTTTTAAGTTTGGCATTTATTTGTGCTTGAGACATCGGGCAAAAAGGCATTAATTCATGTTGCTTGTTCTGGGACAGCAAAAATAAATAAAAACAACAACATGAAAACACTGAGTGTCATTTATAAAATTAAAAAAAAACCTCCACTGTCTACACAGTAATATATGCAGTAAATACCAAAAGAGATGACTAAACATTTTTAAATGAAAATCAAAACCAAATTCTGCTAAAACATACAGTTATTGCTCTGCTTGTGTTTTGAAAGGCTGTAACAAAACAATATGTTTTCTCATCAGAGATTTCTGAATATATATTAATTACAAGTTGTGGGATTTAAATAGGCAGATAGGTGTTGTCAGTCTGCTGTCAATTTATTAGCTCATACTGACAGAGGTTGAATATGCAGATGTTAAAAAGAAAATGAAATTTCACTACAATTTTTTTTTAGCAAACATCTACATTTCATTACAATTGAAGTTGCATTAAGTAACTATTTAACTTAAAACTGAATGTGGACACTAAGTATTACCAGTAAGGATCATACTGGTGATACAAATTTTTCAACCAGTAAAAAATTATCAGCTTAAATCTATTGTGTATCATATCTGGAGACAAAATCTCATCCTTCAACATTATATAATTTACAAAAACAAATACCCTTATACTAACAAATACAGTCTCTTTCAACCACATCTGAGTATACTTTTGGTTTTTAAGTGTGTGGAAATGTGTTTTGTACCTCTGGTGATGCCCAGCTTTTTTGTGATCTTGTAAGTGTAGGCGTCATAATTCTTGAGGTCTTCAAAGAGAGCGTTCAGATGTGCATCAAGTGACTGAGCATCACTGCTGTGCCTAAAAAAGCAAACACGATCTGAGGTGAGTCACACAGAGGTTTACTGTAATTTGATTGCACATGTGTTTTACAACAGACCTTTGCACAGCTTCTCTGAATTCTCTGGTCATGAACAGCACTTGTAGCACACTGTTCAAGTAACACGTTGCTCCTTGGTTTAGCAACCCATGGTACTTGATACCTAGAAAGAGATAATCCACAATTATGCATATAAACTACAGAACATTCGTCAAACAGTTTATTGGCATGGGAAAACTGCAACAGAAGAACTAATAATATCTGCATAAATTGTGAATTGTGATCAATCGATTTAGTATTGAACTGAATTAATCAAGATCTGCTCTTTGTGAACGAATGACTGATCAGAATTTTAAAAAAACTTTGTGTGGGTTTGCTGATTCTTAATTTATTTATCAACTTTTTATCAATTTATATTGAGGATTTAGGGACTGAAGTCTCAGTAGGATTTAGAACAACTTGTCCATGCATTATCTTTAGTAGATTAGACTACTGTAACGCTGTCCTTACAGGTCTCTATACAAAGTCCATCAGACAGCGGAAGTTATTCCAAAATACAGCTGCTCGAGTCCTCACTAAGCTCAAGAAAGTAGATCATGTAAATCTAGACATCAGATCTTCACACTGGCTTCCTGTCTGTCAAAATCCTTTGACAATTAATGCATTGACTTCAAAATCCTGCTGTTAGTTTATACAGCACTGAACGGTTTCGGACCACAATACATTCAGGATCTTCTGGTAAGTTATGAACTGACCAGATCGTTCAGGTCATCAGAAGCAGGTCTACTTTATGTTTCCAGAGTCAGAACCAAACATAGAGAGGCAGCTTTCAGTTTTTGTGCTCCTCACATGTGGAAGAAACTTCCAGAAAACTGCAGGTCTGATGAAACTCTCAGCTGTTTTAAATCAAGATTAAAAACCTTTTTATTTGCCGCCTTTTACAAAAGTAACCATTAATTATTTAAGTATTTTTAACTTTATTTTTATATAATCTTTCTTTTTTCTTAAATGTTTCTGTTTGTTTTTTAATGCTCTCTGCACCGTGCTGTAATGTCCTATTGTTTTTTTTTTTTTATTGTCTTGTATATTAAATGTGCTATACAAATAAATGTGCCTTGTCTTATACTTAAAAAAACTAAACAGAATGATCAATGCATTGTGACATTTTTGCTGTCCAATGATATGGGTAAATTTTGAATAGTAAAAAAATGAACATAAATTGAGTTAAATTAGCAATCACAGCTGTAAGTCCACATGTGTTGACAAGGGAGCTCTTCAGAGACATTTTAAAATGTCCATCCTCATTTCTCTTTCTGTCTGACATTTGCTTACTGGAGACAATTTGTAGCATAGCATTAAAAAATTTTTGGTGGCTCTGCAGGAGTCATATATTTTCATAAATTTAACAATAACTCTGTCAGCAGTGACAACAGTAACATTACTGTACAGTCATATCTTCATAAATTTATTTCTGTAGTCTTGGCAAGTTTAGTATCATGGTACCCAGTCATTTTCTGATATGATCCTCACATTTTTGTTTGTCCACCTCATTCTTCTTTTTTTCCCTGGTCTTTTTATCAAGATAATGTTGTTCTTTTTTGCCGCTTGCATCTTGACTGCAGGCTTCTGAAGTGGAGGCCTCACTGGCATCTTGAGACAAAGTGTCTGCAGAAACTACAGAGTTCAATCAAAGCCAATATTAGGTTTATTCAGTGTGTTTACAGTAATACAGAAAGCATGTGTCAGATGGGTGTCATCTTACTTTTCTTGTAGAACAGCAGATAAGCTTCCCAGGATCTAATGGAAATAAAAATAGGGGGAGTTCAGCGTCAAAATCAAAAACATGTGAAGAGAGAGAGGCTGAGGCAAAGTCACCTGTGATTGGTGCCCCCCTGGAATGGTTGAGGAGAAGGCTATACAAGAGAAATTATATGTTGGTTGTTGTTATCTTTTGGGAAGTATTATTATGATTATGATTATTATGAATAATGGTGTTGAAGACATACCACTGTGACCAGATCATCTTTGAACTTATACCATTTCCCATTATACTGGGACTTGTATTTCACATTGTAATGTCCATATCTCAGATCACCATCATGCTCCACGAATGCATACAGCTCATATTTCTGAGTCTGAAAATCCTTGAAGAGAGAAAGCAGGAAACAATCAAGCAGGAAAAATTGAGAATGAACAATGATCAAATATGCATTGTAAAATACCTGGTTTCCACTTTGTGGTATCTGCAAGATGTCAGGAATGTCCACAGTTCCATTAATTTTTGTGAAAGTCTTGTGAATCTGGTCAAACTTAAATCTCTCCAAATGCAGCACCAGATATGCTGGATGATGCTTCATTTCAAATTTCTAGTTGAAATAATCAGATGATATGAATTAAACTAGACAAATAGTTGTTCATCTTTAGCATTTATGTACAGTGAATGAAAATCCTTGACAGATAAGAACCTCTGACACTGTAAACACATTTCTGTTATCTTTTTTTATTATATTTTCAAGAGTAAACAAACAGCATTTTGTTTGTCTTATAGACAATGTGGCTACTTGGCTTTATAATTTATTTGGTGATTTTGTTTCAGACTAAAGATTATGTCTGACTTATTTAGGTTATTTAAAACCCCTTTTTTTTTTAGTTTATTACAGTGGGGTGTCATTAGCTAAAGATATAGCGCTTCCAGGATGAATCTAAAAAACCAATATGGGCTCACAATCTATATGAACAGTAACTGGTGTAACTCTGTGAATAAATCCTGGGCATATCAGCGTGAGAGACTATGGCAGAGACATGGAGTTTCCAGCATCTATTGACTTCACGAGAAAGACAGCGACAATTTAACAGCCTGAATTACAAACTAAACTAACTTCTACGTAGAAGGCATTGCCCCTTGAAAGACAGTAAATCTGAGCTAAAGGCCCTGCTGATTAAGAAGAAGGTCAGGGGACAAAGAGGAACTGAAGAGGGCGCAGAAGAAGCTGAAATGGAGGATTAGGAGCTGCAAAGACAACTACAAGAGGAAGCTAGAGTAACAGTTGTGGGAAGCAATGCAAGCGGTTTGGAGAGGCCTGGTCACTATATCTAGACATGAATGGTGGAGGAAGACACTTAGTTTCTTGAGTGTCAAGACAAAAAAACTCATTATATACAGTTTTATTTTTAATGTACTTTTTCAATGTCTCTTTGGCATCTTACCGAAATACCTTTAACGTTTTTTTGTAAAGTACTTTGAACTGTGTTGAATTTGAAAAATACAATACGGATTAATCTGCCTTGCCTCACTATTCAGTTTTATTATGTACATTCTTCTGGAACTGCTTAGACATTAGAGTTTCCCCACTGTGGCAGAAAAACATGTTATGTTATCTCATTTGTGGACAGAAAATAAATTCCCAAACCTGTTGCTTCTCAAAAGTATAGCTCTTTGAGAAAGGGTTCAGCTGTTTGACCATGTGTCCTAATTTGTTACCAAAAACCTAAAAAAAAAAAAAATAAGAAAAAGAAAATAAGGAACCAGCCAAAACTTTGGATGGAATTTCCCATTAAATTTAATGGGAAAATGGTGACTGCTGTTGTTCTGAACTAAGTTACCACTGTAGAGTTACTAACACTAAGTTACCATCATGTCTCAAATACCACATGCTGTGCCTTATTCTCCCTCAAGACAGTCTGTGATGGATAGCTTCCAGCAGAGACGTCCTGATAATTCTACAACCAGCTACCTTTCAACAGCTGATCTGGATAAACTGAAGGAGATGTGGTGCAAGTTCTGCAGGCAGTTTTACTCCTGTTTATATATTTGTTTCCGAACAATAGTAAGGCGGTCAGAAGTGGAATGAGACAGCGAGTCTATACACAGGTTATGCGTGTGCATGCACATGTATTTGTAAAGTCATTCAACTTTAGTTAAGTAGATTTAACAAGTATTACTCTGGTCAGGTTGTACTGCAAGTAAAATTTCTATGTACTGAGACGCCAGTTTATTGCCGATAAATAAATTTCTGATATTGATTCTGATTAAATAAGAGGAAACGTATCCTGCTATGATACATTCAGAAAAAGATGTTTAAAAATCTGTGATTAATATGTGATTAATAGCAAGTTAATTGAGGATAATCCTGCAATTAACCGTAAATAATCTTTTGACTAGTGTATATATAAGGCTATATAATGTATGTAACACTCACTGTTGTAGCAGATTTATTACGACATTGGTCACAGAACAACTGGTTTGTCTCGCTGACATCTGATTCAGTAAAAAACTTGTTGACTTCTTCCACCTGAAAAACACATTGAGCATACTTTTATCTGCATTTGGTGAAATATAAAAAAAAAAACATGTTATTGTCTGACATACATAAAATAAATCACAATGTGAAAAAATGTCAACGGAAATAATTTCAAGACAAGTTAGAATTAGTCTAGACAACATTACAACATAAAGTCATTGTACTAGGTGATTTAAATATTCATGTTGACGATGAAAAAGATAGTTCAAACATGTCCTTTAGCTCTATTCGAAACTCAATTGGGTTTTCACAAAATGTCAATGGAGCCACTCACTCTAAACAACATATCCAGTTAAGAAAAACTTTATGGATTATGGAAGACTGGGGCTTCATGATGGACTGATGGTCCAAGGTCATCAGTCCAAGCACAACAAGCAAGGTCATCAAACACCCACTTATCTAAAGACAACTGGGCTCTACCTCCCAGAACTCTGAAGAAAATAAAGTAAGGGTACAAAATAATGGATGGGAGGCAGACTGGTGTGTCACAGCAGAAAGTCTGGAAATTAAGCAGCTCCTTCTAACTCTCTTTAGATAAAATCATCTGGTATGTGATGGAAATGTCAGATATCTTACCAAACTGTATTCTGAATGAACTTTCTCCAATTTCAGAGAAAGTCTCCAAAATTGAATTTCAGTGCTTGTCTCTTTGCCACATCCAGAGCATTTGTATCTGTGTGTCACCAGAACCTGGAACAACTTCCAAAACACGACAAGAAGACTGTTAGCATAATGTTTTTATTAAACTAACAGATCTGTTAGATCTAAAAAATTTCTACCTGTGAAGCATCAGGACTGCTCAAGTTCGCAAGGATGCAATCAAACACATGAGCAGCATCATAGTGACGATACACTACAGGGGTAAAGTATAAAAAGTTCACTAAAGTAGATTCAAGTAGATTTTATGTATTTGGGCAAATAGCTTAATTAATTAGAAAAAAAATCCATAAATAATCATCAAGGTTTTCATCGCGCCAAAGTGAAGATAAAAAAACATCACATAACCAGCTGAAATAACCATCGTGTATATGTATATTCTTCTCTGATAAATTATTCCTTTGTCAAAGCTTTTCTCATATTCTATCCCTGAATTTAGGCTAAATTACATAGTTTTCATCATTTTGGCATAAAAAGGGGGTTTCTTCCTTGTTGAGTCTGCTTTGCTTTTTGCATGACGGATTGATCTTCGAGCTAGAAATATAACAAAATGCAAATATCATTTGATGCACATCTTTGTATTTTATGATTCTCAATACATCACATAAATCCAAGTGATCATTAGTTTGCGGCCAATTAAAAAATTTGACATGACCTACATGTTCCATTGTTTCAGCTCATGCATTCAATGATCAAAAGAGATACTTCATCTTCATCTTCATCTTCATCTTCATCTTCTACCGCTTATCCGGGGTCGGGTCGCGGGGGCAGCAGCCTAAGCAGGGAAGCCCAGACTTCCCTCTCCCCAGCCCCATTTGCCAACTCTGCGGGGGGGATCCCGAGGCGTTCCCAGGCCAGCCGAGAGATGTAATCCCTCCAACGTGTCCTGGGTCTTCCCCGGGGTCTCCTCCCAGAGGGAAGTGCCCGGAACACCTCACCAGGGAGGCGTCCAGGAGGCATCCTGACCAGATGCCCCAGCCACCTCAACTGGTTCCTCTCGATGCGGAGGAGCAGCAGCTCTACTCTGAGCCCCTCCCGGATGACCGAGCTCCTCACCCTATCTCTAAGGGAGAGCCCGGCCACCCTGCAGAGGAAACTCATATCAGCCGCCTGTATACGAGATCTCGTTCTTTTGGTCACGACCCACAGCTCATGACCATAGGTGAGGGTAGGAACGTAGATCGACTGGTAAATCGAGAGCTTCGCCTTCTGGCTCAGCTCCTTCTTCAACACGACAGACCAGTGCAGAGTCCGCATTACTGCAGACGCCGCACCGATCCGTCTGTCGATCTCACGCTCCATCCTTCCCTCACTCGTGAACAAAACCCCGAGATATTTAAACTCCTCCACTTGAGGCAGGACCTGACTCCCGACCCGGAGAGGACAACCCACCCTATTCCGGCTGAGGACCATGGTCTCAGACAAAAGAGATACACGAACTGAAAATCATTAAAGTGATTTGTACTCATTTTAAAGTATAATAATTTCTTGTACCTGATTCAATGCCCAGCCTCTGTATGATATCAGAGGTGTCAGCTGTTTGTTTCTTCAAATCATCAAAGAGAGTCTTCAGGTATCTATCAAGAGACTGATCATCTGTGCTGTGCCTGTAAAAGTAAACACAGCCTGACATTAGAACAAAGAAGTTCACTGTAATATATGTTTGGTTTAATTAAACATTTAATAGGGAAATATTAGAAGCAAACCTTTGTATAGCTTCTCTGAAGTCTTTGGTCCGAAACAGCACCTGCAGTACACTGTTCAAGTGACTCGTTTCTCCCTTTTTGGACAACCCATGGTACTTGATAACTTGAAAGTTGTCAAACAATCATAACATAAATTGAACTGTTTTAAAACAATCTGTACGTATGGTAAACTGAGCCAAAAGTATGCACTTATTACCTGCACAGCTTCTGGATTGCTTTTTAGAGTGAAGATTTTCAGGTGCAGGTTTTCTAGAAACTGAATGTTTTGATTATTAGACACATACATGTACAGACCTGAATGAAAAAATCTGTAGGTTGTTGCTACCTCCTCACCTTCTTTTCTTTCTGTGGTCTTTGCATCTTGATAATGTTGCTCGGTTTTGTCTCCTAGATCATTCTTGGAGGCTTTTGAAGTGGATTTTGAAGTGGAAATCACACTGTTGTCTTGAGCCAAAGAGTTGGCAGCACCTTGACAAGCTCTTTCATTGCTCTGGATCGGACTGTAATAAAGACCACTTATCTTGAGATGTCCTGATCGAGTTGTGTTTTGATGGATCTTCTTCTCCTTATCCGTTTTGTTTTCCCCACTTCGGCCCTCTCCAACACTAACCACTCTGTTTTCAATAGTTTCCTGCCTGTCACTTCTGTTTTGATTAATCTTCAGTTCCTCACATTTATGCTGTTTGTCTACACTAACACCTCCATCACTATCAGTCACATCAGTTTTCTGTCTGTTTACACTGTAAAGCTTTACAGGCATTGCCTCCTCGTTCTCCTTTCTGCCCAAGTTCTTTACATGGTGATGTTCCTCCTTTGTTCCTGTAGTATCTCGTTTCCAGTCTTCAGAAATGGAAGTTTTGCTGATGTCTTGAGTCAAAGTGTTTGTTGCAGAAACTAAGGAGTTCAACCAAAGCAGAGATTAAGTTTGTTCAGTGAAATTTAGAAAAAATGCAAGAGATGTTTGCTATCTTACTTTTCTTGTAGAACAACACACAAGCATCGAAAGAGCTAATGGGAGTGATGTGAAAATAAAGAGAGCTCAGTGCCAAAATCAGAAATGTATAAAGTGAAAGACGTATGTGAGAAGTTACCTGTGATTGGTATCCACTTGAAATGGCAGATAGGAACGCTGTATATGGAATAATATTGAGTTTTTGACAAATATTTTCTCCATGCTGAAGTATTATTGTATTTCAAATAACAGTGTTGCAGACATACCAGTGTGACAGTAGTGTCATCAAACCTATACCATTTGCTATCATCCTGGGATTTGATTGTCACAATGTGATATCCATTTGTTGTTAAATCGATATGCTCGACAAATGCATACAGCTCATACATCTGACTCTGTTAACCAGAAGAAAGTTAAATAAAAAAGCAACAGGGATTTATCAAATATTTACATTGAAATATCCTTTATGAAGTACCTGAGATTCATCATGTGGTATCTGTAGGGTGGGTGGAATCTCCACATTGCATGTAATTTTCACATGTCTCCTCTGACAAAGGTCAAATTTCCTTTTCTTTAACTGGAGTGTCAAAACATCTGGATGATGCTTCATATCAGCTTTCTAATTGAAAAACACACAAAAAAAAAAGAGAAAAAGATTAACAAATACATTTTTATATATTTTCAATACCTGTCAAATGTTTGGGCACACTTTCCAATTGAATCCATTGTGAAAATGTGTACAAACTTTTGACTGGTACTATGTCATTTATTGTACTAAAATTTCAATTGAAAATTAAATATTTAAAACAAAATCAAAACTGTGAAAGATTCAAAAGGGTATCAAATGAAGTTATATACAGTACTCATCTAGTTCTAACCTCATTATCCATAATAACTTAAATATATTATAATATTAAATCATAACACACAAAAGGTTTACCTTTTCAGTTTGCCTAATTGATTATTATTTGTTTAAGTTTACCTTTTGTTTGACATGTTTTAATGTAACTGCTGCTTAAAAATACAATAATTCCTATGCTAACAACCTGAGGGTCCAGGACAACCCAAAGGGGTTCTGTAACAAACACAGGGGGTCCGTGAGGCTTTGAACATTCAGAACCATTTTGGTTAATGTCCATAAATTGTCCCTGTTTTAAGAGTAATGCTATATGTTTATTTAACTTTGGCTTTATGCAAGGACAGGACTCAGCCAGAATACAGTATTTATGGTGAGAGTTTCACATTTGAGAGCATAAAATCAAGCATGATTTCAGCACAGGGTGGGGCTGTGGGTCCGGGGCTTTAGGGTGCATTTAAATCAGGGTAGTCCGCTAGACTCGGTCTGATTGGGGACTCGGCTCAGTTGTAGGGGGGTGTATCAATGTAAACCGAGATTGCATTCATGCTGCACTTTGTCAAACGAGCCAAACCTTTACAATAATATATATTACAATTCTCAACAGAGGTGGCGCTGCACTAGTATTTAGCGAACGAGAGGACAAGTCTCGCTAAGTCTCTTCTAAACTAAGCAGACTGGTGCCAAGAGTAGTTGGTGCATGAAGGGGATCTTCGTGTAAGAATCTATAGAAATACATCTGTATGTTTCATAAACATATAACAAATAATATTTTTAATGACTGCCCTGTGATGGACTGGCAACTTGTCCAGGGTGTTTCCTGCCTCTTGCTGGGATAGGCTCCAGTTTCCCCACTATACTTAATAGTACTAAGTGTTATGGATAATGAATGAATGAAAGAAAGATTTTATGGCAAAAAACCAAAAACACATCCCAGATTAGAAGTTAGTTTTTTCCCCCAACATTATTCAAACGAGCACTGAATGCTATCGAGTAAACTCACCCTTGTAGCATCAGGTTTGGCACATTTGCAGTAGAACCTGTTTGGCTCAGTGACATTTGACTCTGTGAAAAACTTGTCAACTTCGGCCACCTGAAATATATATTTATTTTCATTTGAATTGTCATTTGTACAAAGATAAACATACTGAATCATTGAAAAAAGTTTTGCACTTCTCAATGTATATAGTAGCGTCCTGAGACCCAAACTTCAGTTTGACTTGTTGGAAACGTCTTCTCGTAACTTGTTTGTTTTTTTTTAATTTACAATTGTCCATATTGTCCTGTATATACATAGTATAATATATATAAGGTTGAGATATAAATATAATGTAATGATCTGGTGACCTGCTCAGCGTGTACCCTGCCTTTAGCCTGCTAATTGCTAGGATATGTTTTTACCTGTGACCATAAATTGGATCAAGCCATATAGAAAATGAATGAATGAACATTAATAATTTTTTCAATTGAAAACCACCAACTCCTCTGACACCACCAAATAGCAGTGTAAGTGTTAAAAAAATTCCAGTTTTACAGATTTTAGTATAGTGATGCCAACAATCAAATGTTTGACGTCTTCATACGAGGACGCTAGGACTCTGGAGGCTACATGTTTCCTAAACTTGACTAATTAGAGATGCTAATGTGAATGAAATCAAGACTATATCAGACAACTTATGTCTGAACAATACATCCTGGCAAATAAAAATAAAAATGAATAACTTTGTGGATTAATGACAGCTGCGATATACTATTGTCCTCCCAGAGAGTAAAGTAATATTCTAAACAAATAAATGGGAGGCAGACTGAAGTAGGGCAGTGCTTCAGTCAGCTGGATAATGGATTGTTCCAAAACTGTGCTCCTCACACCTAATTATCTTTACATAAAATTATCTGTTAAGTTATCACATTATCAGATATTGTACCACACTGTAGTTTCTGTAGGATTCCTCCAGTTTAAGAGGGAGACTCCAAAATGGATCATTAGCTCTTGTTTCTGTGCCACATGCAGAGCATTTGTACCGGTGTGTCAGCAGTCCCTGAAACAACTTCAGAAAGACAACAAAGCCATTTAGTGTCATGTCTTCACTGAACTTACAGATCTGTTAGATTTAATATCATGTTTCTACCTGTGAAGCATCAGGACTGCTCACACTGCTCAGGATCCTCTTCAAGCACTCAGCAGCACCACCATGATCATCCACTGGAGGGATAGAAATGAAGAGGTCATTATAAACTGTTTTGATTATGTTTTATACTTCTTTATTTAAGTATTTTTTTCCAACCCGATCCTGAAGTTTTATCATAATTGTACCTGTTCGGATGTCCAGCTTTTCTATTATATCAGATGTGTCAGCTGATTTGTTCTTTGACTCATCAAAGAGAGTTTTCAGGTTTCTATCAAGAGACTGGTCGTCACCGCACCTATGATGGTAAACACAATCTGAAATAAGACCATTGTAATCCCTTTTTGGTTTAATTAGACACTGAAATTGGTGAAAGTTTTACTGCAAACCTTTGTATAGCTTCTCTGAAGTCGTCAGTCATAAACAGCACCTGCAGAACACTGTTCAAGTGACTCGGTCCTTTGTGGAACATCCTATGGTACTTGATACCTTGAAGGAGGTCATCATCATCATCATCATCATCACATAATTTTCAGACCTCTTTTCAAAGACATTGAGACACAAAAACATTCAGAGCAGAGTTTTTAAAACTGTACAGTATTGCTATACCTTCTTTTCTTCCTGTGGTATTTGCATGATGACCATGTTGCTCAGTTTTTACTCCGAGACTGTTTTTGGAGGCTTTTGAAGAGGATGCTGCACTGGTGTCTTGAGTGAAAGTGTTGGCAGAATTTCCACCCACTTCTTGTTCACTCGGGATGTTGTTACTAGAGAGGTCACCCCTCTTGTTTTGATTTGTTTTCTTCTCCCCATCACGCTGTTTTCCCCCTGCTGTCCCTTCATCTTGGTCCTTTCTACCACTCACTACTCTGCTGTCAACAGTTTCCTGCCTGTACCCACTAAAATAATTCACGGCTGCTGCCTTTTCATCCTTTTTTTCTCTGGTCATTGCAAAACTTTTATCTTGCTCATTTTTGTCTCTGTTATGTTGCCTGCTGTCTTCAGCAGCGTTGACCTCTTTCATTTCTTGAGTCAAACCGCTTGTTGAAACTAAAGAGTTGAAGCAAAGCAGATATTAAGTTTATTTTGTGTCATAAGAAGATTGATCAAAAAGCATGAGAGCATTGTTTGTCATCTTACTTTTCCTGTAGAACAGCAGATAAGCATTGCTGCATCTAATGGGAGTGATGTGAAAATAAGATGAGCTCAGTGTCAAAATTAGCAAATGGACAAAGAACAGATGATAAAGTACCCGAGATTGATGTGTTCTTGGAATTTCTGTCAAGAAAAAGATAGGAAAAACAATTCAAATTATTTTAATGATTTTTATCATTTTTGTACTGAAGTATTGCTGACTTTCAAATAATACTGAAGACGTACCGATATGACCACACTGTCTCTGAACTTATACCATTTGCCATCATCCTGGGACTTGATTGTCACTGTTTGAGATCCATATCTCAGACTGCCAATACGCTCCACAAGTGCATAAAGCTCATACAGCTGACACTGAGAAGCAGTGATGAGAGAAAATTAGAGAATCTAGCAAAAATACGAGGCAGGTTTATTTGTACAGCACATTTCAAGTACAAGACAACTCAGGATGTCTTAAAAAAATATTAAAAGCATGACAGGAAGCATCAAAAGTAAATAAAATAAATCAAATTAAACCAGAAAAAGTATGTAAATTCCATGAAATAAAACTTACAGTGTGAGAAATTAACAGTTGTTCTGATAAAGACAGCAGCAAATAGAAAAGTTTTTGACCTTGATTTCAACAGCTGGGGGTTTCAGCAGACCTTATTTAACATGGGAAGATGTAAAAAACTGAATGCTGCCTCTATATGTTTCGTTCTGACTATGTGGACAGAAATTACATTTTTGTATGCAACTGTGTGATGGGTTTTAAGAATAAGAGTAACAAATTAGATGATAAATTACCTGGTTTCTGCCATGTGGTATCTTTAGAGTGGGGGGAATCTGCACAGTGCAGTTGGTTTCTACATATTTTCCATAATAATGGTCAAACCTTTGTTTCTTCAACTGCAGTGTCAAAACCTCTGGATGATGGCTCATTTCAGTTTTCTAATTGAAAAACCAGCCACAAAAGAGAAAAACACTATTAACTAATAAATGAAATAAAAAAAAAACAATTTGGAGCACATTTTAAGTTGGTACAGACAACCTTGGTTACTCGGGTGAGCGTAATTAAAAAATAAGTACTAATTGCTCCCACTATTAAATCACATTGTACTCACCATTTTAGCATCAGATTTGTCAGCACAGTGGTCACAGTACAACTGGTTTGGCCCGCTGGCATCTGACTCAGTGAAAAAGTTGTTCATTTCATCCTCCTGCAAAACACACTTATTATATTTTTCACTGTCACTTGCTGAAAGATAAAATTAAAAAATTATTGTTCAATTAAAAAGTTTTGCAACCCTCAGTAATTGTATTGGAGGGACATCTAATGACAGTTGGGATAAACTACTGTCCTCCAAGAACCATGAATACAGTAAAGTGAATTTACAGAGTGAATAGATGGGAGGCAGACTCTGGATATTAAACTCCAATTTAATGAAAGGGTTAATGAATAATTCCAAAACTGTGCTCTTCACATCTAAATCTTATTGGATTGATGTGTCTGTTAATTGATCTGTGTCGGATATCTCACCACTTTGTAGTTTCTGTAGGATTCCACCATTTCTAGAGATAAAGTCCTAAATGACTCCTCAGTGCTTGTCTCAGTCTCACATGTCGTACATTTGTACTTATGTTTCAATATTCCCTGGAACAACTGGAGAAAGACAACACACTGTTATCATCATGTCCTCACTAAACTAACAGATTTATTAAACTTAATAAGAAGCTTTTCTACCTTTGAAGCCTCAAGATTGCTCACACCATTCAGGATGTTCTCAAAGCACTCAGCAGCATTACCATTATTATTCACTGCAGGGGGAAAATGAAGAGGTTTTTGTGCTATTTTTTTTAAATGTATTTTAAAAATCCATTGTAGTTTAAGATGTACTTATTAATTTGGGCAACTAGTATCAGTATTTTTACATAAACTGGGAGAAGATAAAACATAAACAGGCAGCTGGGATGTTTATTTTCTTTACTGTATTAGGGAACCATAGGAAAATTTTCTAGTTGAATATTTAATTTCACATGCTTTTCTTTGGTGCGTCAATCGGAAAGCTCTCAGTTCAGCATGTTTTCAAGCTGGAGTGGTTGTTCATTTGGAAATTAAATTATACATTTTATTTTAAAAAATCAGATATCAGATGAAAGTTTCTCCATAAGATAAATTACTGTTATAATAAAGCTACTTGTTTAGTCACTGATCAGGAGAAGCTCCAGAGGCTGATGCAGTAGACTGGAAAATATAACTTAAACAATTCACATAAAAGCTTAACTATTTCTGTACTATTAACACATCTTTTATGCATGCCAAACTTTCTACAATAATGGAAGTTTTATCTCCTTCCATTTTTTATATATATTTGTGGAAAACAGTAGATTTGTCAGTATTTAATTTACTGCAGGAATTAAGAGTGAATACACGGTCATTACTTGATGGTCATTAAATAGTCACATGATCAGAAAATGATTCTAAGAGTTCATGCACAACAATCTCTCACTGACAAGATTATTGACATGATTTGTACCTTCATCTTAAAAGTCTTATCATTTATTGTACCTGATCTGATGCCCAGCTTCTTTATGATATCAGATGTGTGAACCGAGTGTTTCTTCAAGTCACCAAAGAGATTCTTTAGGTATCTATCAAGAGACTGGTCATCGCAGTCGTGCCTGTTCGAGTAAAGACAATATGACATTAGAAAACAGAAGCTCTGTGTCGTCTCTGTTTGGTTAAAGGAAACATTAAAATGGGCAAGAATTTTACAACGAACCTTTCTATAGCTTCTCTGAAGTCTTTGGTCATAAACAGCACCTGCAGAACACTGTTCAAGTAACTCGTTCCTCCTTCGTCGTACAACCCATGGTACTTGATATCTTGAAGGAGACCAAACAATCACCAGTTATTCATGTAAACTACAGACCTGTCTTTAAACTGTTTATTTATATTTAACCTAAGCGAAATGTGTGTAAATATCACCTGTGAAGCTCCCGTATCTGGAACTCATGATGATTCCGTTCAAGACGGAATTTGCCGTCGCATATTTTCTATAAACTAATGAAATTGATCATCAGACTGGATGATAAATTAAATGTTGTACATAATGAAGAAATATCTCTGAGCTTACCTTTAAATGGGACTGACAGTCTTTTAGAGGTTCTGTTAATACCTTGACACAGTCTGTTTGCTTTTAGAAATATGTTGGGATACTTTCTGTTTCATTTATTGTCGCTCCCGCTGTTATGTGGCGTTCAATGATTTTCGGAAAAACAACAACTCGACAAGCGTCATTGAAAACGTGTGCAGTTAAGAGTTTGGAGTTACATGTCATAAGAACACACTAAAAGGCTTCATGTTACTTATGAACAACTGTTTTTTTTTTTTTTGTTTTTTTTTAAAAATAGCTTCAGAATATGTTTTTCAGGCTTTTAGTGACAAATCGGTGCAGGATTTTTGTGGAAACATTTTGTCTGCTGGTGCAGCAAGTTTTGATGCTTTATTTATCTCCAATGTAATAGATTTGTTATTTATTTATATAGCAGAGCTTTGGCACATGAATGACACATAGTTGACTTAATTCTGAACAGTAAAGACGACTTAACTCTTTATTTTCCCTACTAGTCTTCACAGCTTTATTCTGTGATGCTCAGAATATAATTTGAATGGATTATCTGATAAACTGTGAAAGCAGTGATCAACATATGGAACGACATGTTCAGTACAAAAATCCAATTCTGTTGCACCACCCTTCAGTTTAAAATCATACAGTTCATCTTTAGATCAAACACACAAGCGAAAGCGAGACTTTAGTGAAAACCACACCTACAAGTCATATGAATTTCTGTAAGTATGACTAAGAATGAAAGTGAACCAGCTTTAAGTAGCATACACTGCAGTGTCTCTGCTCAGTCACAGATTCAAGGCTATTTATGTATCATTTTCATTTTCAACAGTTCTTGGTCTTCAATACTCTTTAGAAAAGCAATCATTATCCATTCAGTGTTACAATCATTTATAAATTAAAACCACCAGTGGTTATACAATGCTTTAAAGAGTCTATTGATAAGGATATACTACTAACATAGTAAAGAAAGGAGTATGTAGACAAAGGCAGCAGATAATCTGACAATAACAGCTGTTAAAAATTTGCAAGTGTGGCAGCAACACTACACAAACTGTTGTATTTTGGGAAATGAGGAAAACTTTACAGATATGCTGTTTGAGATATAAAGGAGCATGTTACTAAATACAAAATTATTTTTAGACAATCCGAAACACCAAAGTGGGCTACATTTTGTACAATCACAATAACAAGCGTTGAAAGAGTAAAAATTGGAATTTAATTGCTTTGGACCTGTGTCAAAACTTTTGCTGAATTAGGCTCATATGTAGCTTATGTCTCTGAATAAAAACTTCACATTTTCCGAATTGGACTTAACGGGATTTGATGACAATTTTTAAGTTTGGATTTTGTATTAAAATGGTGAAAATTGTAATGCTGCCAAATTTATACCTCTCTCAGTGCCTTACATAAGATATACCCAACCAGCAGTTTCTGGAGTTGGACAAACTTGATCGTCATTACATTTATCAAGGGTGCAATTTAAGAATCAAACACCAGAGTTTACAACCAGCCAATAAAAAAAAATAAAATAAAAAAAAAGGGGGGGTACTTGTGCATTCATGTTTAAAAGACTATTACATTGCAGCTCAATTAAGACTTTAAGAGTGTTAGAGTAAGCCAGAATTCAGTTAGATGTAGGAAGCTTGAAACTGAGCAGAGTTCCCAATTCAAGCAGCAACAGGGGGTAAAGTATTGACCAATAAGTTGAGTGAACTGGGAAACCCTTGGATTTGGTTACCACCTAAACGTGGAGCAAGATCAGAACCTTAAATCATTTAAAGGAGGCAAGTTTAGCAATGGTGTGCTTTTGATCCAGATTTCTTCCCTAGAAATTAGGAAGTGAGGTTTAAGAAATCGGCAACTCAGTGACTGATGGGATTTTACATTTATAATATTTATTATATTTATTTATATGATTTGGCATAAATAAAAATTTTTTTTAAAAACTAGATTAAAACTTTACAGGGGTTTGCAATAAATGAAAGGAAAGTTGTTCCATGTTAGTTCTACCTGAAGAAAATTGAGAATACGCCTATGTGACATTCAGTGGAAAATCTTAAATTTAACACTATGAAGAGAGTTTTGTTGGAGAAATATTATTAGATTTTTCATCACTCCAGCTTAAAACAGCACTGAATGAACGGTATATTGGGGATAGTGTGGACACCTTGAAGTAATTCATGATTGTATCTTCTGGTACTGTTCAATATTGCTCCCTTTTTGGCAGACAGTGTATAATTTTTTTAAGTTGAAAGTAGGTGGATCATAAAAAAGTACGAGTAAAAATGAAATATGAGTGCATTTTAACAGTAGCTCCCAATGTGGTTTATTCATCAAAATGATAAGGGGTGTTTTCAGGCCAAGGCCCTTCCTCAGAGAGGTTTATCAAATATTTCAATAAATGTTTCAGGTGGACGTTCCATTTGAATTTACATGTTATACTTGGGAAATCTTCCAGGAGCAAATAGTAACTCTCATGATAAATATTTATTTCAGTTCCTTAAGTGTTGGTTTCAGAAAAGCCATAACAAGGAAGTGGTCAAAACCAGAAAAATTTACAAAGGATGAGTGGACTGATATAGTTAAAGACATATTCAAAATCAAAAGAAAAACATTTTTACAACAAGATTTTATATATATATATATATATATATATATATATATATATATATATATATATATATATATATATATATATATATACTGCTCAAAAAAATAAAGGGAACACCTAAACAAAATAATGTAACTCCAAGTCAACCAGACTTCTGTGAAATGGAACAGTCCACTTAGGAAGCAACACTGATTGACAATCAGTTCCACATGCTGTTGTGCAAATGGAATAGACAACATGTGGAAGTTATCGGCAATTGGTAAGACACACCCAATAAAGGAGTGGTTCTGCAGGTGGTGACCACAGACCACTTCTCCGTTCCGATGCTTTCTGGCTGATGTTTTGGTCACTTTTGAATGCTGGCGGTGCTTTCACTCTAGTGGTAGCATGAGACGGAGTCAACAACCTACACAAGAGGCTCAAGTAGTACAGCTCGTCCAGGATGGCACATCAATGCCAGCTGTGGCAAGAAGGATTGTTGTCTGTCAGCGTAGTGTCCAGAGCATGGAGGCGCTACCAGGAGACAGGCCAGTACATCAGGAGACGTGGAGGAGGCCGTGGGAGGGCAACAACCCAGCAGCAGGACCAGTACCTCCTTCTTTGTGCAAGGAGGAACAGGAGGAGCACTGCCAGAGCCCTGCAAAATGAGCTCCAGCAGGCCACAAATGTGCATGTATCTGCTCAAACAGTCCGAAACAGACTCCATGACGATGATATGAGGGCCTGACGTCCACAGATGGGGGTTGTGCTTACAGCCCAACACCATGCAGGACGTTTGGCATTTGCCAGAAAACACCAAGATTGGCAAATTCCCCACTGGTGCCCTGTGCTCTTCCTGATGACAGTAGGTTCACACTGAGCACATGTGACCGACGTGACGAAGTCTGGAGACACCGTCAAGAATGTTCTGCCTGCAACACTCCTTCAGCATGACCAGTTTGGCAGTGGGTCAGTAATGATGTGGAGTGGCATTTCTTTGGAGGGCCACATAGCCCTCCATGTGCTCACCAGAGGCAGCCTGACTGCCATTAGGTACCGAGATGAGATCCTCAGACCCCTTGTGGGACCATATGCTGGTGCAGTTGGCTCTGGGTTCCTTCTAATGCAAGACAATGGTAGACCTCATGTGGCTGGAGTGTGTCAGCAGTTCCTGCAACACGAAGCCATGGATGTTATGGATTAGCCTGCCCGTTCGCCAGACCTGAATTCAAATGAGCACATCTTGGTCATCATGTCTCGCTCCATCCACCAACGCCAAGTTGCATCACAGACTGTCCAGGAGTTGGTGGATGCTTTAGTCCAGATCTGGGAGGAGATCCCTCATGAGTACATCCACAGCCTCATCAGGAGCATGCCCAGGCATTGTCGGGAGATCATACAGGCACGCGGAGGCCACACACACTACTGAGCCTCATTTTGAATTGTTTAAAGGACATTATATCAAAACTGGATCAGCCTGTCGTGTGTTTTTCCACTTAAATTTTGAGTATAACTCCGACTCCAGACCTCCATGGGTTGATACATTTGTTTTTTTTATTGATGATTTTTGTGATTTTATTGTCAGCACATTCAACTATGGAAAGAAAGTATTTAATAAAAATATTTCATTCATTCAGATCTACAACGTGTTACTTTAGTGTTCCCTTTATTTTTTTTTTTAGCAGCTTATATATTTATATGTGTGTGTGTGTGTGTGTGTATAAATATATATATATATATATATATATATATATATATATCTAAACATTAAATGTTATATCTAAATATTTATTCTAATCATTTGTTTAAATGTAAACGCAAACAGCCCAGTTCAAAATGTTAAATTTTATATTTAAATATTAAATCGTATATCTAAATCTTAAATATTTGTAAATGCCAAATCTGTTGACAGATCATATCTCTGTATTCATGTCATTTGTGAACTTTACACTTTACTCAATTTCTTTTAAAAGATTTATTTTTAAAAACGTAACGTCACGTGACTTCATGTTGACAGGCACGAGAAACTAAACTGAAACTATTTGCTGCATTTCGACCGTCGTGAGTCCGTTGTTCCACAGGATAAATCAAGAATATAGACACATCTTTTACTGTTTTAATTGAATTCCCATTAGCTGCAGTTTTCCTGCGGTCAGACACATAAAATGAGTTCAACTGAAGAGAAATGTTACGACCACAACGACTCCACACTGACGTTTGTGGACAGAGAAGATGAATTTGACTGTAAGTAACGAGGTGACGCTTTGTTGAGTAAATTAGACTTTTTAAAGCTCGGTATGAACTATCAGCTAAATTAACCTCTATGTAGGAATAATATGGAAGTTTAATTTCTACGGCAGGAGCTTAATGGACGTGTGTGTTTGTTTTTCTCAGTTCTGTATGAAGGTTTTTCCTCTCGCAGAGCCCTGATGTCTTGTGGTCATGCTGTGACTCCACCATCTCTCACAAACTGGTGCCGTCAGCTGTTGGAAAACGTAAGTTATTATTCATTCCTGAGTTTCATAGATTGTTGTTTGTTTGGTTTTTTTTTTAATTGGAGATGTTTCCATATGTCAAAAGCTTAAATGTGCACAAATATTGTGTTTAATGTTCCTTAGCAGACAGTTAAAAAATAATATCTGGATAAGAATTTTTTTTTTTTAAATGTCTTATGGGAAAAAAATGTAGGTCGGTAAAGAAAGTAAAAACATTTCAAACCTATAATTTTCTATAATTTAACAACTTCAAGTTTCTGACAGCTAAGATCCTTTCAGAAACTTCAGAGGAACATTTGTGCAGCAAACATTGTAGGTATTTCAACAGAACACGAACACACAACATGTGATGCTTATTCTAATGTAAATAATATTTTCTTGTTTTATAAAAGTAAAAAATGTTGTATGCCAGACACAACTTCAAATATTTGTCTAATCAATTAGATTTTTTCTTTTCTAGCAGATCTTGTTATTGAAATTATTGCTTAATAGCAGTTTTAGGAAACGTTATTGATTATGGATGTTTTTTTTTATATTGGTTGTATTTTTTTTTTTTTTTTTTTTTGTCTTGGTTAAATGTTTCTTTTGGTGTTTTATAGCTTCAGTAAATGATGTTTTTGAGTGTTATTAAATGCCTTATTTATTAACTGTGTGTTATGATGTGGTGGTTGTGTTTCTTTCGTTGGTTCAGGTTTCCTGTTTTATTTAGACTTAGACTTAGACTTAGACTTAGACAGACTTTATTCATCCACAAGGGAAATTCTGTTGTCACAGTAGCTCAGAACAGCAATAGAGGAAGAAATAGAAACAGCAATAGTAGGTAAGAGAAAAAAAAGTAAATAATAATAATAAAATAGAATAGGTACTATCCATAAAGCAATCTGGAATATGTACACTTTTACAAAGATAAATAAAACTATCAAGTAAAATTGGCAATATAGAATATGGAAATTTAGAAATTTACAATATATACAACATGTGACTAAATGCAGTGCCAGTTTACACAGAGGCTTTGAAATGAATGTTAGTTATCTGTCACAAAGTGGGGAGTTATTGTACATCTGTATAGAGAATGGTAAGAATGTGTTCTTGTAGCGCTCACTGTGACAGCGCAGCTGTAAAAGTCTATTGGAGAAGGAGCTCCTTTGCCCCTCTACAGTCCGGTGGAGTGGATGAGCAGGATTGTCCATAATAGAGAGCAGTTTGTCCAGAGTCCCCCTGTCCCTCACTGTCACAAATGTCTCCAGTTGACAGCCAACCACCTGTCCAGCTTTGCGGATCAGTTTGTCAATCCGAGAGATGTCCCTTTTGGATGTACTGCTGCCCCAGCAAGCCACAGCGAAGTACAGGGCGCTGGAGACCACAGACTGGTAAAAGATCTCCAGCAGTTTACTGCACACATTGAAAGACCTGAGCTTCCTCAGGAAGTACAGTCTGCTCATGCCCTTCTTGTAAACAGCATTACAGTGGTCCCTCCAGTCTAGTCTGCTGTTCACATGGACTCCGAGATATTTGTAGCAGTCCACTATCTCCACCTCTGAGCCCTGGATGGTGATGGGCTCCACTGGTGTCCTCTTTCTCCTGAAGTCGATGACCAGCTCCTTTGTCTTGTCCACATTCAGGAGCAGATGGTTAGCCTGGGACCACTTCACAAAGTCTGCAATCAGTGTCCTGTACTCCATCTCCTGTCCATCCCCGATACACCCCACCACCGCAGAGTCATCAGAGAACTTCTGCAGGTGGCAGGACCCGGAGCTGTACTGGAAATCAGAGGTGTACAGAGTGAACAGGAAAGGAGACAGGACAGTGCCCTGCGGAGCTCCTACATTACTGACCACAGTATCAGACAGGGTGTTCCCCAGCCGCACATACTGAGGCCTGCCAGACAGGTAGTCAGCAATCCAGGAGACAGTGGAGGAGCTGACACCCATCCCGAGCAGCTTGTCACTCATCAAAACAGGCTGAATAGTGTTAAAGGCACTCGAGAAATCAAAAAACATGATTCTCACCGAGCCTTTAACACTATCCAGGTGTGAGTGAGCACGCTGCAGAAGATAGATGACGGCATCATCCACACTAAGTTGAGCCTGATATGCAAACTGTAAAGGGTCCAGGGCAGATGACACGAGGGGTCTCAGCTGGGCCAGGACGAGTCTCTCAAACACCTTCATCACGTGAGATGTCAGTGCAACCGGTCTGAAGTCATTGAGGCCAGATGGGACGGGCCTCTTTGGTACCGGTACTATACAGGAGGTCTTCCATAGCACCGGTATCTTCTCCAGCTTCAGACTCAGGTTGAAGATGAGGTGCAGGACTCCAGTCAGCTGAGCAGCACAAGTCTTCAGGACCCATGGGTTGACTTGGTCCGGTCCAGGAGACTTGTTCTGACGAACCTTTTCCAGCTGCTTCCTCACCTGGCCGGCTGTCAATGTCAGAGGGGACGTTTCCTCTGTGGGGGTGGGGGCAGGTAGGGGGGTAGAGGTGTTGAGCTGCAACAGGGGGGCAGATAGTGGGGCAGGGGTGTTGAGCTGGGACAAGGGGGCTGAAGGTGAGGGTTGTTGATTGTCCGTCTGAGTGCTCTGTGGGGAGGTGTGTGTAGACGGTCCAGGAAGTGTGAGTACAGGAGGGGAGGAGGAGGGGGCAACAGGAGGTGAGAGGCTAAATCTGTTGAAATGCAGATTGAGTCGTTCAGCCATGTCCTCTCCACCATCCTGTTGTTTGGCTTTGGTGTTGAAGCCAGTGATGGACTTTACACCCCTCCAAACCTCTCTGGTGTTGTTCTGCTGGAGCTTGGCCTCCAGCTTCCTCCCATAAGCGCTCCTACACTCCCTTAGTCTGACCTTGATCTGTCCCTGTATCTCTTTCAACTTGTCCCTATCACCAGACGCAAAAGCCCTCTTCTTCTGATTAAGAAGACCCTTCAGCTGACTGGTGATCCAGGGCTTGTTGTTCGGATAACAGCTGACAGTCTGAGTGGGCACAGCTACATCCTCACAGAAGTTGATGTAGTCCGTGATGCAGTCCGTTAAACTGTTGATGTCCTCCCCATGGTCCTGACAGAGCACATCCCAGTCTGTAGTGCCAAAGCAGTCCTGCAGCGCCTCAGTGGCCCCCTGTAGTATTTCCTGTTTGGTTCCCTTGTTTGTTGTTTAGCTTTATTGATTTCCTGTTCATTGAGTTCACCTGGTCTTGTTTCAGTTCATTCCGTTCACCTGTGTCTCCTTTTGTTCTGTGTATTTATACCCCTCAGTTTCATTCTTTGGTTGCTGGATCATTTTGTTGCGTGACTTTGTTGTAGTTAGTCCCTTGAGTGTTATTTGTTAAAATAAATCCACTAGAATCTACATCCCTGTTCCCCTCATCTCTGCGTTTGGGTCCACATCTCCACTGCCACCATAACACTGTGATTCTGATTTATTTTTTTGTCATTGTTTCATTAAAGGGTGAAAGCAGATTTGTGTGCGGCCAGGTTGGTTGTGATGCTGAGTGGCCGTATGTGGAGGTTCGGAAAATGGCTCTCCTGACCCCCGAAGAAAGGGAGTACTTTGAAAGAAGCATGGCTCTCAATGCTATCAAGGTTCACTTTGACTCCAAAGCAGTGAGTATCTCACAAAACACAAAATATAGATCAAATGTACTTGAAATTTTTCACTTTAAATCCTTTCTTCTTGAAATGTTGACAACAAATACCTCTTTTATATTGTCCACCACACTGAAGTGTCCTGAGTGCAAACACACCGTGACGAGGAAGATTGAATCCAAGCTGAGTGTCCGATGCCACATTTGCACAGCGAGGAAAGGACAGATCTATGAATTCTGCTGGCAGTGTCTGAGGGAATGGAAAGGTGATCACTCCAGAACAGATCACTGTGAAAATGAAGGCTGCTACAACGAGGCCTTAAAAACACTGAGAACATGTCCAGAAATCATCTTTGAGTCTGTGAAGGGAGTCACAGGATGTCCCTCCATGAGGGCCTGTCCCACCTGTGGCTACATGCTGCAGCATAGCTCAAAACGATGTAAAAACATTCGCTGCACTCGATGTAAAATAGAGTTCTGTTTTGTTTGTCTGAAGATCACAAAGGAATGTCAGAAAACAAGTAAGGGTTACTGCGCACCATGCTCTGATGGCGTTGCCCCCAGACAGACCTCGATACCTGTGTGGCAGAGGAAATGATGCGCTGCAGTTCATTTTAAAGATCACCTTGACTCAAATCTGTCTTGCTGTGACTTGACAATGTTTCTTCACAGAAACATCTATCTCAGATTTAAATTTGCTATGTTTGTGTTTTGTTTGTGATTAATTGATTAAAGATGAATAAATCTTTACACCATACATTTACCATAATTCTAAGCATAACAATAAGTGTGTATATGCATTCATACCAACAGATATAGTATGTTGTGTGATCTTTAATTAGGAATTAACAAGTAATAACCATGTTATTCAAATGTGTTTTCCTTTATAAAAATGCAACTTCATCTTTTGTTGCTGATACTTAAGTGAGATGAGACTCACCTTCAGATGTGCTCATCAAATGCAGTCTGTTGTTCTGGTTAAGTAAAATGTATGCTACAGATTTTAAATAAATTACACATATTTGAAAGAAATGCCATCCATTCATTAAAAAATACTTTGAGAAATCTGATGTCTTATTTAAACCTTTTCTATTTCTGTTGTTGTATTAGACTTACTACCATGTATTGTTGGACAAAGAAAACTATTTAATGGTGAAGTTTGATCTCCACTGCCCTAAGACATTTTCTATATCTTAAGTGGCACAAATTAAATTATCATAAACTAATGCAAAAAGGCTGAGAGAATATTTATCTTTGGTTATTTTAGTGAAAATGTCCAATGTGACAAATAGTATAGTTATTCAAATATTTTTCAAAGAGTTTAATGCTGTGGTGTGGAGTGAAGGAAATACCTGAAATGGGTGGGACAGCATTTCAAACAAATTTCAACTAAAACTAGAGACTGTTGTACTTTGAGTAGGTGGAAAGTACCAAACTATATTGTTTTATCTGATCAAAGGTGCTAAGTACCCGCCCTGCATGACTAGGCTGTAAAAAAAGCAAACTGGAGGAACACAGTCCATCCTGTGATACAATAAATCCAGGTCAAGCCCTAACTTTCATTTTCTTCTCAGTGCAGTTACAAGAAATCACGTGAGGTCTCTGCTCCTTTGTATCATATTTCCCGAATCCCCTTTTTTTTTTTTAGCCTATTCCTTCCTTTCTGTGTCCATATTTGTGAAAAACAGGCTCATACTGAAACCACTTTTCAGAAAAAACATAAGTAGTTCTGTTACATAAACCATATCTGGAGTCTTTATTTAAGCAATAAATAAAATGAAGATAATTTTAAAGAATGTGGGGAAAAAAAGTGAATGTCAAGTCATGCCTTTCCAAAATAACCGAAGGATATTAGATGAATATTGTTTTGGGAAGTATATAAATATATAATCCTGCATGTTTTCTAAGGCTTTAATAACTTTATATTTAACTGTGGCCAAAAATGTTGTGTGTGTGGCGATTATGACAAGCCAAATAAACAGGAAACTATATTACCATCTTAAACTACTACTTCTTACCACTGCTGCAACATATATAGTTGCACAATATTGTGATGATAAACCTTTTCACATTGGATTATTTATGTTTCTTCAAGGGATTTCCAGAGTTTGCATTTTGGGTTAAAAAAGGCTAAACAAGGGTTTGGTTTATGATGTTACTCTTATCATATGGAAATGATGGGCCAAGAACTCAGTCACTAATTTGATATCAAAGAATTTGATTTATTTGTTATAAGAGACACACAAGTGCAGTCAGAGTAACTACCACATACCAGTATGTTCATGCCATGGAAAAACAAAGTTGAGATTACCTTTGGTTTCATGTCATAAAAAAAACATCACAAATTATTCATGAAATCAAGTCTATCTGGGGAGGATGAAATATCAAGTGATTTAAGGGATCAGATTATATGTCATAGCATCTTTGGTTAACACAACGTTGGAGGGTAGACTGGTATCTAAACAATCTAATTCTGGCCAAAGTTCATCCCATTCTGTTTACTAGCTCTGATTAGTGTTTTTCATCCTGGGACTTGGGAGACCGACATATAAGATACTATTGTTTTGTTTGTTTTGTCTCTTTTTTTTTCTACCTTTCTTATTAGACTCATGTAATTTATCACCATCAGCTTCCATTTGTGTACCAGGTGAGACTTTTTCTGTATTTTCAGCACCTGACTGACTCAAACTCTTTCTCTCTGCATTGTTTTCAGCTTTTCCAGTCATACATGCATTACCATATCGCTTCGACTCTGACAAATCTCTCTGACTTGAGTTCTTCGAACAACCTGACATAGTGTCTATTTTGTGAGTCCTTGCATCACATTTTACGTCTTTTGTTTCTTTTACAACCTGTGTTTTCACTTCTTGTCCCTGAACTACTTCCAGTTTCCCATTTTCCTGATTCCCTTCAGTCTCATCACAACACTCATGTCTATCATGCACCGTCACTGAGTTACTGATAATCACTCTGTGCTCTTGATTATTCACTGAAGTGTTTATACTAACACTGTCCTCTTCCTTTTTCTGACTCTGGTCATTGCAGAGGGAAATCTTGACTCTTGACTCTTGACTCCCTCGGGACTGATTTATCAACATCGTTTCCCCATTTCCTTGTATTTCCACACAGGTCCCTCTGTCTTGGTCCTCGCTGACATTCATAACCTTTTTCTCATTACATTTTTCTTCACGCTTTTCACCGTTATTCAAACAGAAATTTTTAAAAGCGGAGACCTCACTGATGTTTTGATTGACACCTTCCTGATCCACTTTACTGTCACTACGACAACTGTCTGACTCTTCTCTCATCAGTTCCTTATCATCAGCTTTCTTACACTCCTCCTCGTCTTCATTCAGCTTCTCAGAGGAACATGCAGGAGGATTAGAAACTGATTTGTCACATATGTCTCTTTTGCTCTCCAGATCATCATTTTGTTTACTCTGTTGATACTCGACAGCTTCCCTGCTGTCTCTTCTGTCACTGACTTGATGCTTCGAATAAATCTGGGAAGAGGTCCGTCGTCTACGATCGGGTCTTGAGTTTTGACTGTTTCTTTCCTGTAAACTTGCATCATTTTGGACCTTGGCAATGTTACTCTGACACTGATTTTTTGGGGACTTTTTTCCGCTTTCATGGTTCACTGATATGCAACTGTTATCAGTCATAGTCCTGCCATCTTTCTCCCTGTTAACAGTGATATTTCTGTTAGTTTCACTGTTAATCTTGTCAGTTTTGTGACTGTCTGCAGCTTCTGCCTCCTCATTCTCACTTCTCCCCACAGTCTTTACATCCTGGTTATGATGCTTATTTTTGTCTTGGGTTTGGTGTTTGGGGGCAGAAGTGAAGACCTCACTGACATCTTGACAAACTTCAGCTAATATCTTACTATCCTGATCTACTTCAGTCTCACTGCAGCGACTCTCTGACTGTTCTACGATTATTTCCTGATCTTCAGCTTTCTTACTCTCATCTCCTCCATTCTGCTCCTCAGAGGAACATGCAGGATTACAAATTAGTTTGTCAGAGATGTCCTTTTTGCTCTCTACATCATTATTTTCTTTACTCTGTTGATTCTCGACACCGTCTCTGCTTTTCTGGCTCACTGATGTGCCACCGTTCCCATCAGTTACAGTCTTGCTATCTTTGCCTCTTGTGAAATTTCTCTTTCTTTTACTTTTATCACTGCTACAATCAGTTGTCTGACTGTCTGCAGCTTCTGCCTCCTCATCCCCCTTTCTTTTCCCAGCCTTTACATCTTTTTCATGTCGTTCATTTTTGTCTTTGTTGCCAGTCTTGGGGCCTTCAGAAAAGGAGACGTCAGCGATGTCTTGAGAGAAAGTGTGTGCAGCAGAACCTAAATGAAAGCAGAGAAACTGTTCATTCTGACAAATATCATGGAGTCATTCTTAAAACTCATCAGCAAGTCTTTCAGAGGTGTTTGACGTCTTACTTTTCCTGTAGAACAGCAGATAGGCATTCGCCGATCTGTAGGAACTGATGTGGAAATAATGTTATTATCATATTCAACAAATGCTTGGTGGGAAAGAGACAAATGAAAACTTACCTCTTTTTACAATTCGCCTGAGATATCTGGTGGGAAAGTACATACAGTAAGTACGATAACAAAATGTTTTCTGCACCAGTGACTCTGAAGACAAGAGGTTCGGTCTTACCGGTGTGACTCTTGTGTCATCAAAGCTATACCATGTCTCATCATCCTGAGGTTTAATGTTTACCGTGTAATGTCCATGTTTCAGATCACCAGAATGCTGCACACATGCATACAGCTCATATTCTTGACTCTGACAAATCATAAACAGAATGACAGATAAGCAATAGAAATAAGAAAATAAATAAAAAATTATATTAATATATTTATAATTGTTATAATGATCATTAAAAAAAACTACGGTACATAATACCTGGCTTCCATTAGGTGGGATCGACAGGATTGAGGGAATCTCCACTGTATTAGTCATTTTCACATATTTCATATCACTGTAGTCAAACCTAAATCTCTTCATCAGCAGCGTCAGAACTTGAGGGTACTGTTGTATTTCAGCGTTCTAATCAAAACATAGGAATTAAAAAGAAATGGAGATTATCCAACACAAATAAATAAAAGTCACATCATGCAAAACAATCTTAAAAAAGAGTGAATAGAACTATATAACATGACAACCAAAATCATTATGAAGCCAAAACCCAGTGTATTAAAAATGTATGAGGTCAAGTTATCCATAATGTTAGTGTAAAGTCACATAAATTCAAACCACTTGCATGTATGAGTGTTATAACAGTGTTATAACACGTCTTCTGGCCAAAGTTCTTCATCTACAGTAGCACTCGACTTGCATCAGTGTGTTTAGGTAGTTTTAAGTGTGGATGCAGATGAGGTGGAGCAAAAGTTGTTCTGACTTATTTTATTCAAGTTTATACCAGGTACCTTACCTTTTGTCCACCATTGCTTCTATATGTTGGATCTCATTCTTCAGATTCCCTCCTATACTTAGATTCCCATTCTGTCCTGGTTTCTCTTCCTATCTGTCCATATCTTACGCCAAGCCTTTCCCATTTCAGTATCTGTCTGGGTCCCAGTATAGGTTGATTTGTAACTGATATAAGCAAATAACCATTTCCTCTGCCTCCTGTAAATGTATGCACATCGTTAATCTAGCTTTCTCCTGTGTCATGGCCCTTTAGCTAGAACGGCAATTTTTATTCCTCTCAGGATACATGATGGACAGGTCACCACTCCATCACAGGGCCAACACAGAGACAAACAACCATTTACGCTCACACTCATTCATAGGGCATGTTACAGTTACTTTATATCATGGTACTATATGATGAAACATTTGTGCATTTACCAGCTGTGATTGCCATTTTAAATCATTTGACTTCATGCATGTTTCCTCATACTTACAACCGAAGCATCGGCTTTGGCTTTGCACTGGTTGCAGTACATCTGGTTCTCTCCAGAGATGTTTGACTTTTCAAAGAAACGCTTGAGCCCATCCATCTAAAAATAAGTAATATATGTCATATATTCATGTCATTTGAGAACAGTTCTCAAAAAATAGTATCTTAAATCATGTTACACGTCCCACTACGTTTTAAAATGTAAGTGGATGTAATGTTAAGTGGATAGTTATCTCACCACCCTGTAGTCCTTGTCAGAATCCAGTAGAGGAACAGGTAAACTCCAAAATGGTTGATCATCAGACGTGGTTATGTGACATTTGGAGCATGTGTTTCTGTGCGTCAGCAGTCCTTGAAATATCTAAAGATGAAGGAAAACAATGACATTATTTTTATATTAATCTACTGAAGACAAGGCTTTCTGGATTGTACATTAAGGTATTTACCTGCAAAGCTCGAGGACTGCTGCAGCTTAAAATCTTCTCTAAACACTCAGCAGCATCAGCTTGTTCAGACACTGCATGATGGAGGCAATTTACACATATGTGCTTTGGTTATTCAATGGCACTGTTTAATCAACTCATCTGTCATTTCTGAGCTTTTAGGCAGCACGTGAACATAATTCACTCTTATAGGAGGCTATTCTGAAGTGAACCTGAATCCTATCATAGTATGCTTTGATGGAAATTTAAGAATCAAAATATTTGGCCATATTTCAAAAGTGTTCGCTGTAAATGAACAAATGAGTATTTCAATCAAATGAGTTCAATTGTTCACAAATGACTTACCTCTACTGATCTTCAGATGGTCTGTGATCGCTTGGGTTTTTGCTGTTTTGTTTAGTAAAGTGTTAAACAAAGTTGAGAGATGCTTGTCAATACATTCAGGGTCAGAGTTTGCAGAAGAGGACCTGCACAAGGTAAACATATTGGACTTTCAACGATTAAAAAATATAAGCTGTTTCAATCTTACAAAAATAAAAGCATGACAAGATGTGAAAGGATTTCAACAAACTTACACAGCAACTCTGAAGTCATTGGTCATGAACAGCACCTGCAGCACGCTGTTCAAGTAGCACGTTGCTCCCTGATTCTCCAAGCCATGGTACTTGCTTCCAGGACTGCTGCTGGCTGAAGTCTTCTCGGTTCTTTTCGTATTTTTAGTCTTTTTTCCTTTACGCCCCATCAGATTTGTCGAAAATATCACAAGACTTAATGTAGCTACTGTTAGGTATCTATTTCATTTATTAACTCTTTATTTTATTTAAAATAAATATCAAAATGCCCCTTTTCCCCAGCCTGGCGCTTAGAGAACGACATATTACTCATGCATGCATTTTCTCTTTCTATTCTGAAAAAAACGTCCGAATACTTTCTGTTTGACATGAGACCACTCCTACCAGTATGCCGCATTTAACATTATTGGAAATTGTCCTTCTGGATTTATTAATATGGTGGAAAAATTGTAATTAAGACGAATATGACAGTCAAGACTGACTTTGGGGTGTCTTTAACAGTGAATGAATTCATTGTCCATTATCCAAAACTGAAATATGACGGTGCGTTTAAGTGCAACAACGTGAAAGGAAATTATGTTTCTCACAAACGTGTCCTCAGGTTGACGGATTTTGCTTTCTCTTCAGGCTATTCCTCGCCTTTTTCTTTGCCATGGGCGCAGTCTCTTCTACAAAAACGAAACTAACAAACCCTCTGTGACGTTTGGCCTTATTTATAAAACCAAAGTTACTTTCATTCCACCCAAAAGCGAGAACTCCTGAGCAGCGCTTCACGTCGCCTGTACGAGGAAAGCTGACAGCATGGTGGTCCAGGTCGTTGTTTATGGGTTCGGCGGAGACAAAATGACCATAGATTTGTGCAGGGAAGAGAAAGATTTGCAGAAAATAACTGTGCTGGATCTGAAAAGGATGATAGCTCAGAAACTTCCCGGAAATCCAGGTGATTCTTTACGCATTGTTTGCTAAATGTATGTCAGTTTTTCCAGCCTAGATGCTTTTTTAAACAGTGATCATTTTTAGATAAACTCAAGTATGAACATTTCAGTTCATATCAGTGAGTTCCTTATCTAGGATGTAAACTCAGATTACTGTTATTAAGCTATTCGTTGGGCTAAAGAAAAAAAAAAAAAAAAAAAGAAGAAGAAGATTTGTTGTCTCTTAAATAATAGATTGTGAACTTATATCGTTTTAAATCTGCGCATGTGCAACAGCAGACTGTATACTTATTAACAGTACGGGTCCGAGACGTAGCCTACGTCCCAAAAATATGTCAAATAACCTCAGCCTGTTATTAATGTTATTTATCCCTAGATATTAAGTCATGTTTTGAAATGTAGCTAAAATAAAATTTAAAAAAAAAGGTATTATGCTGAGTGAATCTAAGTTTGCTGATAAACGACAACAATAATGTACCTGCAGATGGGAGAAATTATTCTTGTTTCAATCATTGACAACTCAGTTTTTCCTGTAAGATAACAGCGTTTTCATGATCTGACCTTGTCTTTTCTTTCCCCTCTGCGCTTGCGCGCGTGTGTGTGTGTGTGTGCGTGCGTGCGTGCGTGCGTGTGTGTGTGTGTGTGTGTGTGTGTGTGCGTGCATGCAGAGCAGGCAGTGGGTAGTATGCAGCTGGTCTTCGCAACCACAAGACTAAGCGCAGACTCCAAACGTCTGAGTGAATATGGGATCGTGCACAAGTCGAACATCCAGATGGTGATGTCCCTTGATGGAGGACTGGCCAGTTGACCATAGACCCAAGTCTACTGCTCCTCAGGACTCTGGGGCTGCTATTCGTCCATTAATTGTCATTCCTAGAAATAGGAGGGGTTACAGTATTACATTGCAGATGCCCACAAATACAATCTATTGTAACTGTTTACATTGTGGTTCTTTAAATGTGTGATGAAAATAATGTATTCCCAAATATTAAATCTGTCATAAGGTTATGTTTTCCTGTGTCCTTAGTTCTATTTTCCTCTTTTATTTTGTGGGTTTTCCTGTTTTGCCTTGTTCCATGTTTATTAGTTCACCTGGATTAGTTTAGTTCATCAGTGCCACCTTTGTCTTGTTTTGGTTCTGTTTATTTGTACCCTCATGTTAAGTTTTACTTTGCTGCTCCGTTGTAGTTGCTTTTAGTGCTTTCCTTGAGTCCCCTACCTTTTGTTAAATAAACAAGATTCCCAGAACTTCCTCAGCATTCTGTCTCCGCTTCATCTCCGCATTTGGGTCCACCTCCTTGTGACAAAATCAGTTTCCCACAGATTCTATTATAAAAATTTGAAGAATGATTTGTACCACTCAAAGCTTGCGATATGAGAGAAAGCAGCGCTCGTTTTTCTTCTTTTTTGGGTGGTATCAGACTCTTAAAAATCAAAAACCTGTAGCCTGTAAGAGTACACTCGTTTGGTCTCTATTTTATGCTTTATGTAAAGTTTTACTAAAAGTTTTTATTTGTTTGTTTATTTGTTATTTATAAGCCGGAGAATATGGATATGTGTGCACGCATGTGTGTGGAGAGCTGAAGCAGAGTTTATGTCCAGCGTAAAAACAGAAAATGAAATACATGACCTGCTGACATCAAGCACTCTGAATGTGACCAGACAGGTTATAACAGCAATGTCCAGCTCCAGTCTTCAAGGGCCACAATCCTGCAGATTAGATGTGTCCCTGCTCCAACACACCTGATTCAAAGGCTTCCCTCTATAGTTTATTGTCATGTGCTGTTAAAGCACTTGACATTAATTTAGTGACCCATTAATTTGTTTCAAATGTGCTTCAGCAGGAAACATCCCAAACCTACAAGACTGCAGTCTTTTGTGCCGACACTTTAAAAGAACTAAAGGCAGACAACTGACTCCACCTCGAAAAACTAAAGTCAGTTTAGTGATCGTATATGTAGACACACTGCATATATATCATAGTAGATGTACGTCAATGTGTTGACAACGTTTAAAGGTTCAGTCTTGTGTGAAAATATGAAGAGTTGACTGTACAACTGTAAGTTCCTGCTAGAAACGCAGGTATCTGTGTTGCAATCTTCATGAGTATCGACAGAACCAGTAAGTTGTTAGGCAGATGGAAAATCAAATGACTTAAAGTGAAAAGGAATCTAAAGCATAAACAAAAAAACACTTAGGTTACTGCTTTTACAGACTAGTAATGCTTTTCCTTTCACAGACTCTTACTTTAAATGTGGAGAGGAGCAAGTGCTCCTACCATCTCCAACTCTGACAGCAAAATGCTCCACGTTCATGATGTTTTGGAGGGGGTTCACTAATTTGGTATGACTGTAATTGTGATCTGATTAACTTATGGTCAATTGCCTCTGTTACAGAACCAGGGGACGTATTTATCAAATGTTTTAGAGGGCCATTTTAGTTCTAAATCCTAAGTGCTGAGATTTTGTGGAACTTGTGGACTCTCAAAGTTGGTAGAATGGCCTATAGCTGTTTTATCAACGTGCACAAGTATAAGAATGAGCCTACTACTGCTCCACATATTTCAGAGACCTCCAGAGGTCTCTGTATCTGGCCTCAGTGCCATGGCACTAAAGCCAGATACAGCTGTCCTCAAGTTTATTTGTGCCCTTTCATTAAAGAAAAAGCTGAATTTACATCAGTCACTCAAATAACTGGAGACTAAAAAAAAAAAGAAACAATAGCTAAAAATTTCTTAGATTATAATTAAGTGATATAAGATACTGTTTTTTATTTAATGGAGTTGAAGAAAAACAAAACAAACAAATCAGTCCTGGACAAATTAGAGCACTTTTCTAATGAATAGCAGGACAAAATACCTGTCAACAGGTGCAGAAGTCTGACTGAGATGAACAGAAAACACCTGATTGAAGTGGAAACATCAAAGAATTGTTCAACAAAATATTAGTTCATGACTGCTGTAACATTTATTGTACTTTATCATATTTGTTCGCATTTTTAAAGAAATTAGAAAATAATGTCATGATTTTAAAACTTTTATTTCTTTAAAACTTATTTCTTATTACTTCTGGCAATTTCAGCTGATTTCACAGGCACCTAGATTTTGTTGTTGTTGTTGTTGTTATTGTTGTTTTTGTCTTGTTTTTTATTTGTTTTTCCTTCTTTAATTGAAGGGATATGAATAGATCTGTATATGCTTTTCAGAAGCAAGTTTTTAAATTTTATTTGATGACAAATAGGTGATCATTCAATATTGTTTTCTAGTAAATTCTATGTTCTGGATTTAATAGGGGAAGTCATCTCCCCAGTAAGCTAAAGCTGTCACGCAGATTTTAAAAAGAAATCGGGACCCTATCACGTTTTAACATGATAGTTTATTGTTAAAACGTGAAAGAAGTCACGTTGTATCGTGGTAGTTTTTATTGTAGAAATGTGAACTATATCACGTTATCATCATGATAAATTTGAATATAAGAGCATGAAACATAACTTTTGCAACCCTAAAATGTTAAATATAAATAAATTTTATCATGATGTATTAACTCATAAAATGAGTATCATCAAGCAGAAACAGTCTGGGTTTTTTTTTGTCATGGTGACATAGTGGTTAGCGCTGTGGCCCCTCAGCAAGAAGGTTGCTAGTTCGATCCTCAGCTGGGGGGAGATTTGAACAGTGGCCTTTCTGTGTGGAGATTGCATGTTCTCTCAGTGTATGCGTAGGTTCTCTGTCTTCCTCCCACCGTCCAAAAACATTAATGTTAGGATAATTGGTTGCTCCTAAGTGTGAGTGGTGGTTTGTCTCTGTGTGGCCCTGCGATGGACCGGTGAGCTGTCCAGGGTGTACCCTGCCTTTCGCCCAAAGACTGCTGAGATTGGCTCCAGCTTCCCCACGACCCTTCATTGGACCAAGCGGTAGGGGTAATGAATGAATTTTTCTGATTTATTTTTGTACCCACAGCATTGTGGGACACACATGAGCAACACACATTCCATGCCTGCTCGCAGTGAGATGGTGCTCGTGTGTGTGTGTGTGTGTGTGTGTGTGTGTGTGTGTGTGTGTGTGTGTGTAGCTTTTGCCCCAGTGATTACAACTATGACCTATGACCTGTGTGTCTTCTGAAAAGTAAAATTAAAACGTTATAGACTGTACGAACTGCTGGGACTGGGTAAATTAAGTTGTAAACACCAAGATAGTCCTGACTGGTTTATCACAATGTCCAAGCTTCACCATCACAATCTCTTCTAAGTACAACTTGATTGTGTTTGGTAAATCCTACAGCAAGTATGCCTGGGCTTTCTCGTTCAAAGACGAATGGGGTTTATATTCCATATTTTCACATCAAAACAGTATAAGATTCCTGTTTTTACAATAATATCAGGTTATAACATGATAAATTCCAAATTTTGCTTTTATTAGGATGACACCTTTGCTTCTGTACACTATTAACTATATGCAAATATTGTACTATTATTAATATTATTATTATTATTATGTTTAAGGAGTTAGGAGAAATTTACCTTTGATTCATTATCAATGCTTATATTTTGCATCATTTTTCATTCTTTTTTTTTTTTTTTTTTTTTTTTTTTTTGTCTTGTCCAGCATTTAGGCAAGCAGAATGATGGTCTGGATGCTGTGTTCTGCTGAGCAAATTTTCTCTGCCAAGGGAAGCTTTATAGATATAATGATCCCCTTGACTTTCTGAATTTTTATTTTATTTCTATATTTATTTTGTATTGTTGTTTGAATTGTAGAGTTTGTACTGCTGGACCAGAGAAGACAGACGAAAGACAGAAAGAGAAAGGAGAAAAAACACCTCATAAGAAAAGTGAAAGAGATAAAGGGAGAGAAAAGGGAGAGAAAAAAAAACTAAAAAATAACCCAAAAATAAAAAGAAAGAAAACAACCTACAGATGTATACATATACACACATACATACATACACATACATATACACACACATACACACGCATACATACACATACATATACACACACATGTATACACACATAAAATATGTATATACACATATATGTACATATGTACATATGTACACACACACACATACACACATGCACCCACCCACCTACCCCTACCCACACCCACACGCATCCACACTTCCTCCTTAAACACACCTTATCCACCCATTCTCTTACACACGCTCAAACTCACACTCTCCTACCCCCCTTTCTTTATACACACACACCCCCTCACACACACATCCCTGCTCCCTCTATAATCACCCATTCTTCCATACATGCATACCCCACTCTACACACACACATACCTCCCTACACCCCTCTATCCACATTCACAGTCCTCATTGTACACCCACCCCATCACTTCCCCGTACCACCAACATAACCCCACATACACACCCCCACCCATCTGCATACACCCCCCCCTTCCTCCTATCCCAGCGGCCACCCACTTTCCTAAATTCTTTCACCCTGATCCCCCCCCCCCCTACCCTAACATTCATTCACCACTTCATCCATTGGCTCATGCACGCCCTCACCTTTCTTTCCCAACGTGTCCCCTGTGAGATACCCCCGGGGGAGCAGGGGATAGGAGGGCCCCGATCAGGGCCCCACAACTACCCCCCACCCCTGTCAATGCCCCCCCACCACTCCACACATGCAGCCGATCCAGGACCACCCAGGGCCAGCAGCAGTCCCACCCCTGCCAGGCCAGCCCAGACCCAGGCCCCCTGAACAGCACCACTCCCCCGCCCAAACTCCTCCGGCACAGCCCCGGAAATAGGGGCGTGGCAGGACCCCATTGTCACCCCCTCCCTCCCAGCTTATGAATGATTGTGAAGTGTGTGTTGTTTGCAATTAAAATTGGGAAGAAGTAACCACATCATGTTGGGAGCGGGACCACCAAAGCAGCCCCGCCCACCGCACACTGCATGGCCCGCCCCCCAAAATATGTCCATGTGTTGTCAGTGTGTGTTTTTTGTGTTATGTTGACTAAGTGTAATTAAAACTGGGAGGTGAACCGATGCTGGGTGTAGTGATCGAGACCACCTTGATGGCCTCTCTCACCATCCAGATCAACGTGTCCACCTCCCAACGCCCTGCCTGTGTGTGGTGGAAGAAGGGAAGGAGGGGGGTCCGGGGATTTAGGTCCCGAGGGAAGCGCGCCTCCCTCAAGAAGATGAGCCACCTGCGGCACGAGGCACGTCCCCCATTCCCGGGGCCCCCGAAGGCCAGGACAGGCCAAGGGCAGCTGCCCCAACAACCAGGGCCCTCAGCAACACCAACAAAGGAGCCGCCACCGGCCCCAGAAGGCACCAACAAACCACATGCAAAAGTGGGGGGGGCGGCAAGGAAGAGGAGGGCAGCAGAAGGAGAGACAGACCAAGGGCCCACCGCCCCCACACCCCTAGGAGACGCCCCCACCCAGAGACACGTTGCATTCCCTCCTCCTTTACACACCAACACATTCACACCCCCTCACCATCAGCCTGGTATACACACACATCTACACACACACACACACCTACAGACCCACACATACATCTATACACATACACACCCATTCTAACAGATACACGGCCAAAAGATTAGTCCACCTCCAAAACCCTACATCCCACTCACCTCCCTGCCCATCACAAAACACCCCTTCTCATTCTACCTACCCTAGAACAAACCACCACAACTCCCCACTTCTCTCACTGAAGTCCTACCCCCTTCATAATCATGACCCTTCACCCCCCTATACACCTACATACACATGCACCCCCCCACTCCCCCCTACACATGGGCCACTACCCCCCATACACATGCATCTCAATACTCCTCTATATACACACCCCTATCTCCCATGCATTTAACACCAGATTATCCACACACAAGCCCTTACCCCTTCCCACACACACACACACACACACACCACCCACTCCCTCATCCACAACCCCAACCCCCCACACAATCATGTACTATCACACTCCCCAAAACCTCCACCCCCACACCTACATGCCCTAACAACCTCCCCCTTACACACAACCCTACCCCCCACACACTCATGTACTATCACAGTCCCCTAGACCTCCACCCCAACACCCCTCACACACTCCTGCATACACACACCCCCCACCCCCTATACCTTCATGTACCACTACAATCCTCTATACACACCCCACATATACACCACCGCGCTCCCTCATACGTACCCCACCTACACCCCACACACTCATGTACTTTCACACTCCCCTAAACCCCCACCCCTACACCCCCACACATACATGCCTCAACACACTCCCACATACACGCACCCCTACCCCCCATACATTCATGTACCACTACACTCCTCCATACACACCCCATATATACACAGGCACCCCCCATCCTCAACTATTTTGGGCCCGGGTCCCTCTGCCGGGCACCAGGGCATGGACCCGCCCCCACTGCAGCGGCAGGTCCAGGTCAGCCCAACCCCCCCACGGCAGGGCCGACCCCCCATCCCCAAGAAGCAGGGGCAACTCCAACCATTGATCAACCCAAGGCCTCCCGCCAGGTCTGGAAACCTAGCCCCCCCAGTAATGAAGCAGCCAAGATCCCCGTCCAGGGGTCCACCCCAGACCCATAGCCACCTGAGCCACCCAGCCACTCCCCAGCCCCGAGCGGGATGAGGTCACACTCTCCCCCCTACACTAAGTGATGGAGCTGATCACAGGAGACCAGAGAGAGTGAAATTCAACTGACTGATCCTTTGAGGAGGCAGACATCATTTCCATGCTGATGTAATCTAATAACAGATTTCTAAACTGCTGGATACACAGATTCTGTTTGCTTTTCCAGTTCACAAGGATAGTTTTCTTTGCAATGCACAGGCTGCTGAGGATTGGTTTTGCTAAATTAAACCCTATGTTATTTTCACCTAAGTGACTCAATAGGCACAATTTGGGGTTTGCAGGGATATTACATTTAAACCAGTCTGACAGATCTTTACATACCTGGAGCCAGAATCTCTGGACAGGTGGACAAGACCATAAAGCATGGTAGTAGCTGTCAATCATGTTGTCAGTACAGTGTGAACAGATATGTGAGTGTAACAGACCCATCTTGAACATCCTGTGTCCTGTATAATGAGTTCTGTGTAGAATTTTGAATTGTATTAATTGCATGTTTGAATTCTTAGTCATTTTGAATGTGTTTGAGCAGATTTGTGACCATTCATTTTGATTGAAGTTACTGGATAAGTCTGCTTCCCATTTAGAAGTTGGGAGAGAGATGGAATCTTCTAGCTTCAATAGTAATCTGTATATTTTGGATAGTAGCTTCGGGGCCTTAAGATTTAAGAATTCTGCAACCCTGATAGGTAACTGTAAGTTTAGTTGATCAGTGGTGTATCATTTTTCATTCTTAAAATATTCACTCCCATTGTCCATTTAACAATACACTTGTCAGATTTTTTTCCCATCTTCTTAGATATGTGTTCAATGCAGATTGGTCAATTCAATAGACTTCGAAGTGACGTCATCTAAAATTACTTTTATAGCCTCTCTCTGAGACTAGCACCAAAGGTTCAGTATTAAAGTGTGGGTGATACACTTAATAGCTTTTAAGTAGGCTACAGCTTTAAGAAAGTTTTTTTTTTCACTAAAAAGCCCTGATTTTTTTTATGCTCTGAGAAATCCAGTCTAAAGTCATGTTGGATAATACCAGATAATCTTTTTGTCCTGTTGGTGAATCTCAGTTTCATGTCAGACCAGTTTGCTTTGGGATGCGCTAGTTGACAAATCACGTGACCTAAAGTGGAAAGTCTTCGGAAACGGAACCGAAAGCATGAACTGCAAGTCAACTCGTTTATTACTGCAATCTGTGTTGCTTTGCTGGGACAACTGGAGAAAATAGACAACATGAGCTCTCCTAAAGAGAAATGTTACGACCCGCGCGACTCCACACTGACGTTTGTGGACAGAGAAGATGAACTGGACTGTAAGTAACCGAGTATTAGTCTTTTTCTTTTTTCTTTATTTTTCAAACGTGCTATTAAGTACGTACGGAAGCGTAGAGCTGTCATCCTGATGAGAAAAATGTGTGGCGCCCTATTTCGTTATAACGTGATAGTTTCACGTTTTTACAATAAACTATCACGTTTTACAATAAAACGTGATAGTTTCAAGTTTTATTGGAAAAACGTGATACGTTTCACGCTTTTTGCAATAAAACTATCACGTTATAACGTGATAAGGCCTAACTTTTTTTTTTTATTAGGATGACAGCTCTACTCTTCCGTAAATATGAGTTAAATGAGTTTGTAATATTTTTAATCACAGAGAGGCGAATATTCGTCGTACATTTAATAGGAACTAATATGTCAGTGGCATTTTGTTTCCTTTTTTAGTTCTATATGAATGTTTTAGCTCTCCCAGAGCCCTGATGTCCTGTGGCCATGCTGTTACTCCACAATCTCTCACCAACTGGTGCCGTCAGCTGTTGAAAAATGTGAGTTATTTTTTCATTTTAGTATCTAAAACAACGTTTTGTTTTTTTTCATATAAAATACTCCCACGTTTATGCGTGATTTACTGTTGACTTCAATGTTTAAATATTCAGCACTACAACTTTACATACTTTATAGTTAAAAATGTTCTCAAGTGTACAAACATTTGTGCTGAAAAACTTTTGAGTCTGATCATTTTTCAGGATATAGCTTTATATTAAACATCAAACTTGCAGAAAACTCCTAACATAATGGATCCAAACAAAAACTACAACCCTAATTCCAAATAAGATAGGACACTGTATAAAACAAAATGGACAGATTAGCAAACCCATATTTTACTCCAATCTAACATAAATAATCTTCCCTAATAGCTGGGATGGGCTCCCAATAAACAACATGACTGTATCATTTTGTCATGTTTACCATAGTACATATAATAAACCAATACCAGTATTTGCTACAAAAATAAAAACACAAAGTGGTCAACAGCAACTTTACTTGATGTTATTTATGCAACATTAAAAATGTAAAAATGAACTCAGTTTAGACGAATAAGAGACTGTCTACGAGGGTTAAAAAAAAAAAAACCAAATAAAAAACACCTCAGGTACCCATGTTCAACAAACCAACATAAAAAGCTGCCATCACATACTACAACCAGATAAAACACTGGTAAAGTTAAACAGTTCCCCCATCTATATTTCATATAAATGTTCCTCATTGACAGTTTTGCAGCTGTTTCTGATTTGGACCAGGATAGATGTGTACAGTAAGTCTTTTTTACAAGTCAGTCAGATCAAGATCCTGTCAAACACTTCACAGAAACAGTCATTAGTATAAAAGTTTAGGTTTTTCAACAAAACATCAAAGTACAACAATAAAATACATTTGATGCTTAAATAACTCCAGTGTAGATGATGGTGAGGATTATTCCTGTTCATTTATACAGAAAGTACTTTAATTCTAAACACAAAAATAGTAATCCATTATTTTATTTTTACACTTATTTGACTTTTTAGTTTTTAATTTATTGCTACTATAAAAAAAAAAAAATTTATTAAATAATATTCAGCCATATTTATGTAATATATTTGTATCTTTAAAACACAACTGTATAATTTTTTTCCTGTTTGTCACTGAAGCAAACTAGGTCATCACAGTTTATTTGTACATATTAAATTCAGTCATATATTTATTGATTCTTCAGTGAGCAGTAGTGTAACTCACTAATGTCCACTGAAGTGACTAATTTGATAAAAACCATTCAGACTCACGCACGTCCAATGTTGTGGATACTATGCATGAAAGGGTCAAAGTCTGCATGCCAGACACAACAGTATACAACATCTTTTATTCCTAATAGTCCGTTTTCCCCATGTATTAAAGATGCATTTTTTTCTTAAAGCTGATCTTGATGTTAACATGTTGCTTAATACCAGTTTTAGAAAAAGTTATTGATCAGAGTCATGAGGATTTTTGTGGATTTAAATTTATAAACTGAGTCTGATTAACTATTTTTTGTCCTGATTTCAATCAAGGGTGAAAGCAAATTTGTGTGCGGCCAGTTTGGTTGTAATGCAGAGTGGCCGTATGTGGAGGTTCGTAAAATGGCTCTTCTGACCCCTGAAGAAAGGGAGTACTTTGAAAGAAACATGGCTCTCAATGCTGTCAAGGTTTACTTTGACTCCAAAGCAGTGAGTATCAAATATATTGACCTGCAGTACTTTAAAGAGTCTTATTTAATTTTTTGCTCTGTTATATAATGAGAAACTGATAACAAATCCATCTCTTTATTCTCTGTCTGTAACGTCACAGTGTCCTGAGTGCAAACACACCGTGACGAGGAAGATTGAATCCAAGCTGAGTGTCCGATGCCACATTTGCACAGCGAGGAAAGGACAGGTCTATGAATTCTGCTGGCAGTGTCTGAGGGAATGGAAAGGTGATCACTCCCGGACGGATCGCTGTGAAAATGAAGGCTGCTACAGCGAGCCCCTAAAAACACTGAGAACATGTTCAGAAATCATCTTTGAGTCTGTGACAGGTGTAACAGGATGCCCCTCCATTCGGGCTTGTCCCACCTGTGGCTATCTGCTGGAGCACAGCTCAAAAAAATGCAAAAACATCTTATGTCCTCGATGCAAAGTGGAGTTCTGTTTTGTTTGCCTGAAGATCACAAAGGAATGCCTGAAAACAAGCAGTCATTTTAAACCGTGCTCTAGTGGCGTTGCACCCAGACAGACCGCTCTGCCCATATGGCAGAGGACATGAAGTCCTGCCGTTTATTTTCTTGTCTTGCTGTTAAGCGACATCACATTCCCTTAAAGAAAATACATCCTATAAATGTGACTGTCTTGTGTTTTCTGTGTAATAAAGTGCCAGTAAATCTGAAATATAATCTGCTACAAACACGTGCAGTTCCATATATACCAACAACATGCAGTATGTTTGGTTTGGTCATCTTTAGTAAGGATTTAGTAAGTTATATCCATGTTGTTTAAATGCTTTCATCTCTTATTAAATGTGACTTTATTCATCTTTTGTTGCTAATTAAAGTGAGGTAGTTCTGACTCACTTCAGATGTATCTGTTGTTAAGATTGAATGTATTCTGCTTATGATTTGCATGAATTATTCTTTTTTTAATAAAAATGGCATCCATTCATTAAGGAAAAATCATTCCATGAATCTCACATCATATTTAGGTCTGTGTCTTATCATTCCTCATTACATGACTTCATTTAAAAAAAATACTATAATATTTATGTAAGATGATTTTGCAAAATAAATCCTCTGATATTGTTTCGTGTTCTATGATACGCTGTTAACATACTCTCACTTTTCCCAACCACTTCTGAGGATTTGTGTTGAAGACAAAGACGGGATGTTTGTCTTTTTGTTTAAAGTAAAAATCATATTCTGTGCCAGCAAAAGCATCTATTTTCAGTTCAAAGTACTCAACCAGTCAGATATCAATGCACCCAACCCACATTGAAGCAGGGCAGTTACATTTCCACTGGTTCCTGAAATGAGGACAGATTTTATGCAATTCCCAGTTAAAGTCTTGCTATAGCTATATATTGAGCATTTCTTTCAAATGGACTTGACTATTTATTATTTTACAGCTGAATAAATCAAATTAGATAAAACATATAAAAACTGATCAATTTGTAATTTCATACAGGAAATTGGCAAAAATGAAATTAAAAGCTTGCTGTAAAAAAGCTGAAAGAAAGTTAAGGATTCATGATTTTAATGAATATCTGCAGTATATTACAAAGTACTGCCAGCTATTAAAATATTCCTCAGGAGGTTTCATGCAGTGACATGGAGGAAAGGAAATAACCTGAAATGGATGAGTCAGCTCACTAAGACAATGCTAAACTTGAAATAGAAACTGTAGTGCTCCGACAAGGTGGAAAGTACCAAACTAGATCATCTTATCTGATTAAATGTACTGATGACAAACCCAGTAAACACCAGGCTATAAATCAGCCTTGTGGAGGGACACAGTCCAACTTGTTCATCTGGAGTTAGGTCAATTGTCTTCTCTAACTTTCATTTTTCTTCTCAGTGTAGTTACAAGAAGTCATGTGACTGAAGTGAAACTCCAGTGTCTTCATTTTACACATTTTCAGATTACTAAACTCTTTTAATGCCAACATTTATCAGATTTGAGCCCATTTTCTAAGAGCAACTTGGAGAAAGGGCAAAACAAACACATGAATTCAGCAGAGTCTTTAAAAACAAACCATATCTGGACTTTAAGATCTTTGAAACATTAAAGTCCGATAACATAAGAAATTACTTAATCTGTGATAAATGAATGTGTTCTTTTACGGCACAAAGTGATCACCTAATGAAAAACACTACACAAAAAACAGTGCAGAGGATGTGGCACAACATTAAAACAATTAAAAACAATCACAGCAGGAAACATTAAGATCAATTAAACATATAATTATTCTATTTTCATTGTTTAAAATGATCATTTGCAGGTTTGTTGCAGTTTCATGCTGTGAATTTTTATTTTATTTTTTATTTTTTTTGTAGTCATCCTGTTTTGAAGCTGATATTTCTGACACTCATTGAATGCATCATTCCCGTGACTATGAAACAGAAAGCGCTCATTTCATTTACTCAGGGAGTCTGATGAGACTCGTCTGTTACAACTAGTAACCGAGTATTACAACTAATAGACCTTGAATATTGATTTTTTTTTTTTTTTCATTTCATACTTTTATTTCATATTATTAGTCAATGCATCTGTGGAAATAAGTCGTGAAGAAGAGCTGGACCAACACAGTGATCAAACATGAGTCGTTACTATCCGAGATCGTATGAAGGTAAGAAACCTGTGCTGTTAAGAGCTGTTTTTCTATCTAGTTATGAGTTATTAATGCTATCTTACTAAAAATCCGTTTTAGATAATAAGTACCATGGCTTGATGAACCAAGGAGCAACATGTTATTTGAACAGTGTGCTGCAGGTGCTTTTTATGACCAAAGACTTCAGAGAAGCTGTGCGAAGGTTTGTGACCAGATAAAACTTAAATCACACGTCTTAACCGGGTATTTCATGCAGCCTTTGTGTCTCTGACAAATATTTCCAAATATTTCAGTGGGAATGCTGATGGAAATCATATTGATGTTCAACTTGCATCCTTGTTCAATCACTTAAAGACAGAAACTGCACAAACAGTAGAAGTTACAAAGAAGCTGGGCATATACAGAGGTACAGTACAACTAAACAGTAAATAATGTGGAGCTTCTGAATAGCTGTGTGTTCAAGGACCAGGTCTATTTTTTGAAAGATCATATTTGCTTTGGATACAAATAGGCTTAATTACTTGGGATTCGAAGTTTGGTTGTGAGCCACAACAATCTTTACAAAAGTGTAAAGTCAAAATAGAACAACAGATTGAGAATATTGGATAAACAAACAAGAAGTGAGGAACTGCTTTGCATCATTTTGGTCAGTGTGTTACTGCTTTCCGTATTTCCTCCAGTGTGGGAACAGCGCGATGCTGCTGAGCACTTTGAGAAGATTTTGACACTCACCAGCGATGAGGCGGCACAGGTAAAGATCTGACTTTAATCCATGTGGAGGGTGATCTCTGAAATTTGACAAAGAATGAATAAAGATAACGTTTGTTTACAGATGTTTTGTGTTTGCATTTTCAGATCTTTCAAGGGATGTTGTCACACAAAACTCGTTGTTCTGAATGTGACACAGAAACTGGTGAAGATGCAGCCTTTTGGGATCTTCCTCTTGCGTTAGTGAAGACCTCCGGTAAAAGCTATAGTGTGGTAAGTAGCACGGGGGGAGATGATCAGTTCAATACTAAGTTTTGGGTGATGATCAATGCAAGTGACAAGGGGTACCTTTTCAGGAGGATGGCATTCAAGAGTTCTTCAGGGAGTCATCTTTCAATGGGGAAAACCAGATGTACTGTGACTTCTGTGACGCCAAATGTGATGCTACAGCTGTGAGTAAAGAAATATTTTCTATTTCATGTATCCTGGCAGCAGGATGACAACATGCTATGTACTCAGGACTGTTGTGTTTTACTTAGAAATGTGAGATAACACATCATCCAGAGGTCCTGATGTTGCTGCTGAAGAGGTTTGAGTTCAGCTACCAACAGATGGCATTTGTCAAAAACACTTGTTTTGTGGATGTTCCCTCCACTCTGAGGATACCAGAGGTACAGTTTGAGTTTTATTTCACATTTTAATAATCCCCATCATGAGTTTAATGTGTATTATTTTTATCCGTGGCGATCAGAATCAGATGTACGAGCTGTATGCGTTTGTGGAGCACTTTGGAAATTTGCAGAGTGGACATTATACAGCAACAATCAGGGATGATGGAGGCAGATGGTACTGCTTCAATGACTCTAGTGTCACACTGGTAAGAATATACAGTCTTTTATACAGTACGTTTCGCTCCTGATCGATTTTCTTTTTTAAAAACAGTCAATGATTTTGTGTGTTTCCATAGAAATAATATTATGTATGATATTTCCTTTTGGCACAGCTCAATAATCAGCCTTTCCAAACACAGAAAACAAACAGGTAAATTCTCTCTTCTACTATTCTCTCGTGGATTTTGCTAAGTATAAAAAAATAACCTGACTTTTTCTCTCCCTATTAGAACCAGGACAGCTTATCTCCTGTTTTACAGAAAGAAAGGTAAGAAAGAAACATTTTATTGCCCTTGTTGATGTGTGGTGTGAACAACATCATCTGACTCTAGGTATTTTCACTCAAATGTTTTCTTGTTGTTTTTTTTTGTTTGATTTCTTATTGATGATGCAGATACTGGGATCCAAGACATTGAAGAACCGTCCAACAATAGAAGTCTCTCATTCAACACAAATATGAACGTGGGACAGAGTCCAGATGTTAACAGGAGAGATGGTGGTGAAGATGGTGTAAAAAGTAAGGGGTCATATGAGAAACCCTCTCATGCCAGAAAACGAGGGCATGATGAGGAGGAGGAGGAGAAGGGGGACATGGGGCAAAAAGCAGAAGCTAATCACAAAACAGAAGAGAGAAAAGATCAGGTGACCATTCCAATGAAGAGGAAAAATAAGGAACATGAAGAGAACGATCCAAAAATAAAACATACTGAAGCTGACACACCAACATCAAGAACTGATCAGCAGTTTGACAAACAGGCTTCTTTTCAACGTGCAAAGGATGAAAGGAGTATTAGTCCTCAACAGGACTCACCTCATAAACATGAGCAGCAGAGAGACGGGAAGATTGTTGTCCATGGAGACAAAGAACGAATGACAGAAGTAAATACGTATCCACTGAGAGATGGAGTTCATGTCAAGCCGAACAAACCAAACAAATCCCTGGATGATCATAGAGAAGGATGTAGCTCACGTGATGATCCCTATGTGAGTCAACAGAAGCAAAATGAGGGGAGAAAGATAGGAGGTGATAAGGAGGGCATGAGTGGAAAAGCTGAAAGGAAAATAGGCGAGACGAGTGCTGAAAAGAAGGGAGAAATGAAGGTAAAAACAGATCGTGATGGCTCCCAGACTAGACAAAAGGAAGGGGGACATGGTGATACGTCTATAGACCCAAAAGCAAAGACCGAAGCTGTTAGAAAAGCAAGAGATGATAAACGCTCGGAAAAGTTGACAGAGGATGAATTTGAATCACAAAAAGATATCACTGTGTACAACCCATCCAAATACCAGGGACATAAAGAGCAGGATGACCATAATCGAACCCCAGTGGAACCTTCTCCTAAACAAGCAGAACCAGGAAAAATGGGAACACAGAAACAGGGAGTCGGTAGTGATGCAGAGCTTGGCAAGAGTAGTGAACCAAAAGGAAAAAGATTTAGGAAGGGGAACAAAACTAAGACCAAAAATAATGGCAATGATACTAAACCCAAAAGAGGAAGATTTCGAAAGCTAAAGATATTCAAATCCAAAAAAAAGTCTGATAAATCAAAACAGGACGTAGAGCAGAGGAAGGGTGCAGCTGAGGTGTACTTCGCTCAGCAAGTTGAGAGTGAAGATGAAGAAATGGAAAAAACTACTGGATGTTGGAGTTGTGCAATGAAGATAAAGCGTAACAAAAAAGCTAAAACTCAGTAATAATGGAATATTTGAAGACAGTCTTAAAAGAAATTGAATTAATATCTAAACTGTTTTCACATTTACATCCTGATTGAAACAAAGAAACTGAACAAATTATACTGTTCAAAACATTTTTACTTTCAAATGACCTTCTTTACTCAGTTAATTAACTCTTTGGGGTAAATTGTAAATCTTATCAGGGATGTAACTGATGTGTAATTTACCAAATGTCTAATTCCTGTTTGTTCTTATGAAGTTTGTCAGTAAAACAGAGCTATTACTGTGAAATTAAACACTTCAGACCCCGTTTTCTGTTTAAAATATACCATATGTGAGATTGTTTTACATCTTCTTTTCTTATGTTGAAATGTTGATTTATATTCTGATAACAGAAAAGCAAATAACGGACTTAATTGAAAACAGAGGAAACTGCTCCTTGAAAATACATTCTGAATAGAAATAATTTTTTTTAAAAAAACTTAATTTAAATTTAGAAACCGTTGTCAGAAAATATGTCTTATTGATGCATTTACCTTTTTTTTTTTTTTATTGTGGTCTGGTTTTTGTTCTGTTGGAGAGAAACTCCAGTGCTGATGCAGCATATGATTTTATTGATTATAAAACGGCACTTGCAGTGTTGTAACACCCCCCCCCCCCCCCCCCCCCCCCACCTAAAAAAAAAAGAAGACAGTGGATTTTATGTTAGATTTTTTACACTCAGACCACTCATTTTCATGTTCTGTTTCATTTATAACATTCAGATTTGTATAAAAGTAAAGCAAGGAAATGAAGACTTGAAATAAACTGTGACACACACCAGTTTTGTTTGCTTTTGTTTTAAATATCACTCATCATGACTTAAAAACATCTGGCTTGATGCTGACCAATGGCATCAAGCCATTGATTAGCGTGCACACACACACACACACACACACACACACACTCCACAAAAATGTGGCTTGTTTAAAAACTTTACTTTAAGATTTTTTTTCTCACAAAAAAAAGAAAGAACTCCAGAGTTTCAAAAAAGAAAACTAATATCAATGTTTAAAAATAAAAACGAGGTTCCACAGAACCAACTGAGCTAAACTAAAGATTAGCATATCAGTAAAAAACTATATATAAATATAAATCAGCTAATCACAGTGTAAAACCGAGTGCAGGGATTTTTGTTCATTTCAAGCCCCCATATTCAAAGGTCTGTTATTGTTGCAGGGATCAATGCAATACAACAAAACAAAACAAAAAAAAACAAACAATTAACAATGATGTTAGAATTTGACATTAATTTGTTTGAATCCTCTTCAAGGATTTGTGCCAGAAATTGTCAGGATGAACCAATATGTTGCATAACCCACTACTAACAAAGGTGAACACAAAACCGTTCATCAGTCACACACACAAAGTGTTTTAGTGAATTTAAATGTTTTGGGGGTTTTTTTTTAACTTCAAAGTCCAGATGTCATCCAGACCATTTCAACACTTCCACGGCTTCCTTTCATTCATGTTATCACACTTTTTACCGTTTTTCTTCTCCATAAGTCCCTCACTTTTTCCTTTGGTTGGAGTTTGTGAAGCCTTCTGCTTGCAGCTGATTTCTCTTTGTTCTGTTTGCTCGTTTCTATTTAAGCTGCTTGATTTGCGCCGATGTACAGAACAGTTGCCATTACTGGACTCAGTTGCTCTGCACACACTGCGTGAGCGTTTTGGCGGGGATGGGGTTAAAGAGCGAGCATGATGTGGCTTTACATGAGGGTAAAGCGCACCATTAGCACGTGCCTCTCTTCTGAGTTTGTCATTATGATGTCGTTCAAGCATCCATTCAGGACGCATTGTTGCTGTCATACCTCCAGTATAATGACGATTCATGCGGTTCTTTGTTCCATAGTGCGGTCCATTTGCTTCAGTAACGGCTGGAGGCAAAATATTCCCAGGTCGCCAAACAGGTTTGCCATCACCATTCAAGTCTCCATCATTTCTTCTTCTGCGTCTTTCAAAAGCTACCTCATTGCAAGTTTCAAGATCACTGCTGTCAGTCTTCTTAGATTGTCCAATCACTGTGAAGACAAACAGAAAAAGTAATTAATACACTAAAACAGCAGTAGATTAAAGTCTTTTTTTTTTCTCTTGCCAAAAACCTGTCATGTACCCTCGGATACATGGACCCAAATGAGAGAATTACTGCTTTAGAGAATACAAGATAAAGCTTAATGAGGATTATGATATAACTTCTGCAACATAAGTTGCAGAAACGACCATAAGCTGCTTTTGAAATGAAAGACAGGCAACATTATACCAACATTATGTTGAACAAAATAAAGAACTTTATGTCACGAGTTAACTTGCTTACAAAAATGCACAAAACTTTTTTAAATGTATACATCAAAGTTTAGTCATTTAAAAGAGGTGAGAACTACACACTTTTAAGCTTACCTTTCTTGTACATGAGTAGATAAGCTGTGCAAGACCTGTTGCAAGGAAGGCAAAATGTTGGATGTCAGGTCAAGTCAAAGCTGTGTGCGTTATCCCAGCAGACACCACTAGGTGGCAGCAAACACTCAGAAAACATCTATAAGTACACTTTACCTTAAAAAGTCGTCTTCTTCAAAATACTGAGGTTTGACCTGACAGTTTGAAAATAGTAACAGTAAATTTGAAGTTTTATAGTATTAAACACATAACTATGTGACCATAAAGCACTTACCCTTTTGACAATTTGGTCATTGAAGCAATACCACTGTCCAGTTTCAAAAGATTTGATATCAGCGGTATAGTGGCCTCCTGACAGATCACCAAAGTGGTGAACAACAGTATAAAGATCATATATGCATTTCTGAAGGAGAAAAAACATTATTAAATTTTTTAAAAGTTAAAAAAGTAACTTTTTAAAATGTGCAGACTAAAGAAATACCTGGACGTGTAATGTTTGAGGCACGTCTGCTTCGCACTTAAGTTTGACGTAGCAGTTCTTCTTGTAATCAAAGGTGAACCTCTTCAGCAGGAGGGTCAGAACATCTGGAATTTGGACCATCTCACATCCCTACATCACATAATAGCAGCAAATAAATGTATAAGAGGCATGAGCCATTTATAATAAACACGTAAATAAACCAAATGCCTGACTCACCGTGTCTGCATTTTGCTTTTTATTGCAGCTGTTGCAGTACATCTGATTGTCCCCGCAGACCGTTTGTACCTCAAAGAAACTCTCCAGGCCTCGGTGCTGTAAACAAAGACGATGCGCTTGTCTTGGAACTTCTTTCTATCTGAATAGTTTAAACATGTACAGCAACCCTTGTGCTATTTGAAAGAAAAGAAATTGTACCACATTAAAGGTTTTATGAGGTGAATTTTCCGCCGCAAGTGGCAGAACCCAAAAGAAGTTTCTGGAATGGGTATTGTTGTTACAACCATGGCATGTGGTCTCATGATTCAGCTCACCCTTGAATACCTAAACAGAAAAGTGCAATTAGTACTGAACATATAAAATACTTTACCATCAAAAGCACTCCTCCTGTAGGCTTTAAACTCAATTCTCTCCTCCTGTAAAGTCATCCACAGTTGCAAACTGTTCTGTCTACTAATTGGGTTAGACTGCATTAAATATATAAGGCCAAATAAATAAATAAATAAATAAATAAATAAATAAATAAATACACTTTTTTTTTTTTTTAAGGAAGCATAGAGCTGTCACCATTAATGTTTGGGACCACATCATCGTATAACATGATGTGACATGTTTTGTAGTAGAATTTAAAAATATTTGTCTTTGAATGATGAAACTGTGTTTACAGAAGATTAGAGAATTGGCTAAACAGGATTAAGTTGTACCTAATAAGAGACATTGTGATGATAAAGCTTGGAGGACACTGCGATTAAACAAAACAACAAAAACTTCCCGGATACCGGCCCTCAAGGACTGGAGTTTGACACCTGTGATTTAACGCATTAGGAGCTAACCCGCAAAAAAAAAAAAAAAAAAAAATCAGATAAGTCCAATTCTTTGAATACAATGTCTTTATTTGTCCATTTAACAAAATGTCAAATAAAAAAGTACCAACATTTTTTAGGCATATTTACCATTTATTAACATGTGATATGTCAAAATGTTTATAATCGTCCTACTTCCTGGTGTCCATTAAAGGGGGGAAGACAAATGAGATTGTGTTTGACAGGATTTTGATCAAATCTGCCACCATAAAGGGATGCCAAATGTTTAAGAAACTGTATGTATCATCTATGTCACGCTGGGTTCTTATAGGCTAAAATCAGCTCAAATATAATGAACTAAAGGAGTAAAATGTAATGTTTTATATTATTTTCCAAATATTTATGAAAGAAACATCAGCACATGGTGAGTTACACTAATCGCTAATGGTTTCAGTGTTGAATAAATATGAACAGTTTAGGTGTGATCCTACCATGGAAGCCTCCGGACTGGTTAAACACAGGATCTTCTCAAAGTACTCGGCAGCATCTCGCTGCTGTAACACTGAGAGGAAAAATAATCTTTTTTTTCTGTTCCTGTTGACACAGAAGTTTGCCACTTGCCCAAAATGTCTTAAATCCCATCTTACCATTTGTGATGCCAAGCTTTTCTGTGATGTTGTTTGTATTGGCCACCTGTCTCTCTAACTGAATAAACAGCTCGCTCAGGTGTGGGTCCAGGGTGGATGAGCGTTTACTGCTGCACCTGCGAGAAGCAGAGGAAAGTTGTGTCTCTTCTTTACACAGTTCAGCTAGCAGGATAAACACACAAACTGCTGCTGGAAACTATATTTATAAACTACAGCTGGAAATGGAGATGAAACAATGCGGCTAGACTTTTATTTCTACATCATGTTAACCCTGAGTTACTGTTTGTGTTTCATCTCAATGAGCAGCATGTCTGTACAGGCAGCAAAATTATGAATGTTCGACTTCAAATTCAAAGAATTTATGTGTCATGATGCCAATAATATATTAACCCCTGCCGAAAGCACTTGCAACATGGCACCAAATGTACTTAGAAAAACAATATTTGTTTGATTTCATCTGCTACTACGGCGCAAGCGGCTCTAATTTTTAAAGAAGTAAACACATCACTGATTGTTTCCTAGAACTGATCTGATCTGAGGTGAGACGCCTTGAACCAGTGCTTGAGGTATTTAAAAAGGTCACAACATAAGCCAAACATCAGCACTAAACCAGGAAATGATCTTCATATACTGCAACATTTAGAAAAGAAAACATTTAAAAAAGGACTGAGGTAAGGTTTTGAACCTTTTCACTGCCTCCCGGAAGTCTTCCGTCATGAAAAGCACTTGAAGCACACTGTTCAAATAGCATGTCAGACCAGGGCTGCTCAGGCCATGGTGATCTAAAGGAATAACAGCAACATGACAAGAGTCACAATCTTGAATACATATGTCAGCCATCTGCTTTAAATGACATTATTTTACTGGACAGTCACACAAAGAGAGACATTTTATCCTCGTCTAAGAGGTTACATATCAGGACAGGATTTTACAAAAAAAAAAAATCATGCAATCTTTGCTATGTCTTAAAACTAATTTAAACTTTTACACAATGCTATCTAGAAAAAAAAAATGCATAAACAGTGTGTAAACACACAATGCATGAAGAGGAATTAAGTTGGTTAAAATCATCAGAGTCAGCTCTGATGTAAAAGCAGTTCAAGTAGTTTGGTAGTTTAGAGCATTAAGGTGTGTTTAAAGGAGGCTAAAATTCCTCCAGAATTATGCGACAAGCTACTAAAAACAAAAATCATACAAAAAATAAATAAATGACCTTTAGTTGTTACTACTAAAAATGTCTCCAGATAATGTGAGTCGCTGGGTGTAATTTATTTATCACACTCTGATGCTCTATTGTGAATAATTCATTTATTTTACTCTAATTTTGTTGTTTATCTGAGGTCACATCTACCTAAAATTCTTACAAATACTGAAGACATCGAGAGGACCAGATGATTTTTTTTTTTTACACTATCTTGATACAGAAACAAAACTGATACAAAATCTTGAGGGTGTAAATTCTTTTTCACATCACTGACAACCTACCTGAAATTTTCAAGTTCTCGAGCTTTTCAAAGAATTTTTTCACACGGTAGTCGCGCATCCTTATGCACTTCAAATGGAAAGGTCTCAATCTAAATATTCTTCCTTCGCACGTTTAGATTCATCCTGTAGAGAGACGGCAGACGTTAATGCACAGCAAGGTTATTCGCAGCATAAGAAAAAACGTGCAAAAACAGCCAATGTAAAAGAAGGCAACGTTTTTTTGTTTAGTTTTGGGTGATACTGAATATTCTGTGTATCATAATGGTTGCAAAATGACGAGAATGGGAAATGTGTGTTTATTTATTCATCTTTTTAATTTCTACTTGTTGGTCAGTTGATTAATTTCATGATGTACTGATAATAATGATTAAGGGAAAATGGTATGATACCAGAGGTTTTATCTGTATTTAAAACCATTTTTTTTAACTTAGTTTGGTCATGTAAAACTATTTTGTCAGGGAAATTAATCTATAAAGTGGCAAAGCCACAGTAAGAACCATGGAGGAATTGTTTATCAGGAAAATTCTCTCACATCTTCAACATTACCTGCGCAGATGTGAGAAGCTCAGACAACAGCTGCACGGGACAAATTTGATCATTTTAGCACTTACATCAAATCAAACCCAACTTTATTTATAAACCGCTTTTCCTGCCAAAGGCAACACTAAGTGCTTTACATGAGGAAAACATTTCATGGATAATTAACAAAAACTAACCAAGACAAGCAACAAACCCCTTATTGTCTCTTACACAAAGTTGGCACCCCTCCCTCTCCATCACACAGAAATGAACTCCATAATTTCCGTCTCTTATAAAAATACTAAAAGCAACAAATATACTCGTTCATATTCTGGCCCTATATCTAAACACATGACATAAATGTGAAACAAAGGTGCAGCAGGCCAACCTTTTAACTACACATTAAGAGCTCGTATAAGAATAAACTTTGTAATAATTATCAGAATTTTTAGACTCATACCAAGTTCTACTTCATAATAAGTTCCGACTTTTTCTTCTTATTTAAAGGGTTATAAAAAGGCATCTATAAACTTTGCATTGTAAGATTATATTCTTATGTCATTCCTGCAATCATTTTATTTTGTTACATATCATTAGATCGAATCAGATGATTAAAGCTATTGGAAATTATGCAAAAATAAACCTTTACGTTTTTTTCCATTTACCGGGATTTTATAAATGGCCAAGTTGAAAACAATAAAGAAGGAAAAGTCTCCCTCACCTCTAAACTTTCCATAAAAAAGTATGGGGTTTTTTTCGTTTTGTTTTGGGGTTTTTTTGGTATTTGTATTTCTGTTCACCCTATATTATTGTGTACTTTCAAATGCAACCACTTTCACGACTTTTGCACGAGATTTGGTCCAAACTACAGGAATAATTTTACTATCTTCACACATTACGGTGCATCTTAGAAGATTTGTACCATGGAGGGGTGTTGCCCAAACAAATACAACCTCTAATCCTCCATTGCTCCACGCCTCCAATACATTTTTACCTCTTTTACAGCGACAATCGCGAGCAAAACGATAATAAAACAATTATAAAATGTGAGGAACGTGTACCTTGTCTGGACTTGTGAAGTGTAAACAACTATTTAAAGATATGAAGGAAACAGGATGAGGTGAAAAACCGTCACGAGGGCACACTCACTCCGCAGACTGTGGACGCTTCTGCACGCTTTCACTTTCGACGTGAGAAAGGAGGAAATGACGGACACAAACGAGGACTATCGGCTTAAAAATATACCAAAACTTTTATAAAGTCATTTTATTTAACTTATTTTCAAGTCTGGTTTATAAGAAGTGAGGCTGCGTCCAGCTTCCGGTTAAGTAAAAAGAGGAGGGGAAAGGAAGTCTTAAAAGTACAGACATAATTTAGATAGACAGGACCTATAAGGTAAGGAAAAACATTTAGCTTTATTATGTTGTTATTGTATTAAAATTCTTCTGCTTTTTAACTTTTTATGCTTAGTATCTTCTGTAAAATAATTTTCATGGCTTAAGAAGTAAAAAAAAAAATTTGGAAAATTTCCCTGTAAAAGTTCTTTTTAATGGCTATTTATGTCTTTATTTATTATTGTTTCTCAAATTGATCAAAGTTTGGAAATAAAACACCCATACTGCTTATGAAATCCACCAAATGAAAAGAAACTAAGTAATTTCTTAACTGAAGGAAGTATTGACTGTAAATTGTTATCAGTGTGAATCAGCAGGAAACTCCCGATCAACCTGTTTTATTAGTACTGACAGTATTGATCATCATATATGATGCATCAATAGTGTGTTTCTTCAATACCTCAGATCGGAGGCTGCCAAACTGATTGGATTTTCTACTAAGACAGAACATGTATACCTATGATGTTACAGTATTTAAACCCACTTACTCTTTGCACCCTTGTAAATGGTGCTGTGCATGTCAGTAATCTAAAACGTCCATCAATTTATACTGAAGTTACCAAAACAGAGTCAAAATACATTTTCAAATGCTTGCAAATACATAAAAACTCACACTTCAACCTTTGTATAATTTCTTAGTTATTTATTTTCACTGAAACACTGATCCTCTCAATATCACATCTGTTTTTCATGTCTGTGCTTTGGCAACATAAAGCCCAAAATATGTGTTAGATTTGCACAAAATTGCAATATTTTCCATCCCTACTAAATGAAAACACAAAGAAATTCTCAACAGGTGACTTGAATAGTACTTTAAGTTCTGCAACACTCCTGCCATCTTGTTGTCAAACATCCTGCACTGATCTTCCTACATTTTGTGAATCTTACAAACATTTTTATCTGTATTTGACATCTATTTAACATCTATAACTATCTGTTATTCTCACTATCTTTTACAGCACTAGATACTGGGTAAATGTCATGTTTCTATCATTTTCAAACCTGAATTGTGTTTTACCACAAAGGCTTGTTTGTAAGGTTCCCCTGAAATTGATGAGAACATGTTGATTTAATTTGCCTCTTTGCAAAACCTGCAGTGTGACTATTGCACACATGTACATTGCGATGCTCAACTGGTATATTGTGTAGCTCTAATATATGGATATGATAGAAATTTTTAAATATTTTTAAAATTAAGAACTTTTCTTAACTGAAATATCAATAAAAATCCGTTGGGGACAGAGATTGTGTTCATTCGTATGCAACAGGATTTTGAGAAACATTTTGATAATATGAGTGGGGCCGGTTTCAGTAAAAGTATGGAGTTATTTGAATAGAAAAATAATGAGCTGTGCCCGTTATCTCTCACGTCTCACAAAAGGTTATGACTTATCAGATCAGTGAATCTTCTTCCTTGAGCCCTTACAGTGTTTTAAAGTCACAGCACCACTGGAGAATAAAGCTACGATAACAAAACAAAAACACACTTTGAGTGAACTCTAAGTTAAAATTGTCTTTTTTTCCCCCCCACAGATTTAAAATGAGCCTTCAGAAGCAAGAGCAGGCAGAGAAGAAATACGATCCACGAGACAAGACTCTTAAGTTTGTTGACAGGGGAGACGACTTGGATCCAGTCTGTAAGATCTATTTATTCATTTATATATTTGTAGAAAAATTATGGCATTTAGGGTTTTTATTTCATTTGTGACAAATATTTGGGCAGATCATCAAAATTTTCCTTCATATCTCTTTAAATAGTCTTTATTTAACTAAAGTTTTCTGCTTCACAGCGTCAGACTTCAGCTCTCTCAGAGCAGAGATGTCCTGCGGCCATGCCGTCACGCCTGATTCTCTGACTCACTGGTGCCGCAGCCAGCTGGATGAGGTGCTGCACGTCTTCACATGTTTTATGTTCAAATCTTATTCAAACTAATCCGATGAGATTAAGAAGGATAATTAAAGAGTAAAAAAAAAAAAAAAAAAAAAAAAAAGAACTAAATCTGCAAAGTTTCCTTTCACCTAAAAGGATCTTTCTGTTTTGTTGTCTGTAGGGGAATTACAAATTCAGATGTCCTGCTGTAATAGAAGGCACCACACAGTGCAATAAACTGTGGTCATACCAAGAGGTTCGCAGATTGGCGGATTTGACAGCTGAAGAAATCAAGTACTTTGAGGAGACCATGGCTCGCCTGGCTGCTGCAGAATACAGTGAGGTCCAGCAAGTAAGTGACCCAGTGGTCTATGAATGTCCTAAAAGCTATTTAGAGAGAGGGGGAAAAAGCACTGACGTTTTTAGTTGTTGTGGTGTTTTCCTTTTTAAAACTTTGGCTTTTATGTCATCCATATTAGTGCCCACAGTGCAAGACATGCGTGGAGAGGAAGGATTTGTCCAATCTGTGTGTCAAGTGCATTATATGTACAACTAAGCAGAAGACCTACAACTTCTGCTGGCAGTGTCAGAGGCAATGGAAAGGTCCAGGCCCTCGATCAGACCGCTGTGGCAATGACGGCTGCATCAACAAGGACCTGAAACTCCTGCAAACGTGTGAAAGCATCAGCCTGCCTGAAGTGACGGGCGTCACCAGCTGCCCCTCCGTCCGAGCCTGTCCTGTATGTGGCATGAAGGTGGAACACAACCGGCAGTTCTGTAAAAACATCAGATGTCCTCGCTGCCATGTGGAGTTCTGTTTTGTCTGCCTGAAGCGAAAGAGTAAATGTTGTAAGACCAGCTCACCGTACCAGATCTGTCCAAGTGGTGTAGCTCCCAGACAGACCTCCATCCCTGTATGGAAGAAGTAAAGATACGAGTTTGGCTTGGTTTGATCATCATCAAGGAAAATAATCTGGAAAAAAAAAAACAATACAATCAATAACAAACAAGTCTTAATTATTATTAATAATTAATTGTTTAAGGTGAGAGCAACATGTTTTAGTATAAGTTCATATAGTCCAAAAGACACTTAGCACTTTAAAGAAAAGAGTCCAGAGGAAAATTATTGTTTTTACAAAAATAAGAATTAATGTTTTTTAGCAAAAGGTTGAGATTTAATTTAATAACATCAGTGAAATGCATAGACTGTATGGTGAAGTCTTCAAAATGTGAAAGAATAGTTTTACAAACACGTTTTTGAGTTTTACATACCAAAACCAGTAAGTAGAGATGACTCAGGCAGATTTATTTCCACATTTAAAAAAAAATAAATAATCGTATTCAATCATTTACCACTACCAAATGGTAGATCAGGACATAAGATGGTTAATGGTTTAATATGCTGTGTTTCTGTACCTCTTTCTGGCTTGGCTATAAATTTCACATGACAAGGCTGTTTAGGATGACTGAATGGCAATGGTTGGGCTGAAGGTAAACAAAATTACAAAACAATGTTTCTATAAATAAATGATTTTATTTTAAATCTCTTCAATGAAAAAAAAATCTGATCATTGTGAATCATTGTTCTTCCTGCAACACATTTAGCATTTTCTTAATAAAGTGACGGGACAGAAATGACTTTGGTTTTTTTTCATATTCCTTTTATTGAACTGCTTTTACTGAAAGTTTATGGTTACATTCATGAGTCTTTAGGCAGTTTTCCTACAGCTCAGTGTGATTCTCTGGGTCAACAGGGTTGATTCTGACTAAACTGGTTTGACATTTTCTGTAAAACACCAGCAGTGCAGTCAGGAAACACACAGAAGCAGCAGTGCAGCTAACAGCTGCAGCTGCAGCTGCAGGCAGTCTGAGCAGAGACGACCCATTCCCATCCCTAAAGAAAAGCAACAAAATGAAGTTATTTTAAGTAATAAACTGGCACAAATTATGACTTTGCAGGTTGGAAGTTTTTCTCACCATGTATTGCCAAAATGAGGAGAGTTTCCATCCTCAGGTGGAGGAGTAACATCAGGGTACAAGCATAGCCTTCTGTCTGGGCAGAAAACTGAACCCTGGTATCCTTCTATCTGAAATGTTAGGTGGAAAAAGCAAAGAAATAACACAGGCTGTATAAAACTATAGAAATTAAAATGAGAATTAGCAGTTGTACCAAAAACTAGCAGCAATGTATATTACAGGATTTAATATCAATACATTATTGTCACTTTAAATCTGAATATTTGTAGGAGAACTTTTATAAAAAGCAATAGAAGGAGAAGGCATATTTTGGTGAAGCTGCAATATCTGAACTGCTTCCAGCCTCAACATGTTCCCAAATTTTCATCTGGTTATAGTTGCTATATGCATATTTCTATTTATTCATTGTTGTTTGTCATAGTGCATACAGTACATAAATCATTTCCATGTAGTTATTTATTGATTGGTATATTTGGAAAGTGACAGCCTTTCATTCATTCATTTTCCTAACCGCAGTCCGATGAAGGGTCACGGGGAAGCTGGAGCCTATCCCAGCAGTCTTTGGGCAAAAGGCAGGGTACACCCTGGACAGCTCCCCAGTCCATCAACAACCTTTCACGCTTCTCTTAATCCATAGTTTAGACAGGTGTAATAGTGTTACAGGGAAGACAGACAAGTGGCTTGGATGTCTGATGTTGTCAAGACCAACAGTTGTGATGCCCTCTGTGTACTACTCTTACATTGGGGAGCAGTTTTGTAAAAAAACAAAAAAAACAAAACACTAATTCCCAAGTAAAACAAGAAAAGTTAGAGATCTGAAAAACAACTATAGGGATTTTGAAATGAGTGCGTCGAGCTTTACTTTTAACTGTTTTCCAGTTTTGAGGGATTTTTCTTAACAACTAAAACTCAGCAAGTATATGTTACCTTGTTACTGGCAAGAGGTCTAAGGTATAACGCCCCCACCCCCTGTGTTTATATGGATTAAAACCATGTAGGAAGTAAATAGATTAATTGACTAATTGACTATTTCCAGTGTTTCCTTTTAGCTGAAGTTAACTTTGTTTTTAATCAACATGCTTCATTAGCAATATGCTTTTTTATGCTCATTAAGACGACTAATTTATACCATCACAACCACTATTTGTTTAATTAGACTATATCTGAAATTTATTAAATATATCATACTATGATTAATCTTTGATTTAATAACATTATTTGTTTTAGCTGTAAACTAATATATTTGTTCAAAGTTTTGAAACTGTAAAAGCTGCATTTAAAATTTGCATTGTTCCCCATCATTGTTTGTGACATTACCTGAATAGTGCTGCCTGCTGGACAGTCCACCCACCCAGAGCCAAACACTTGTATTTGGTACCTGTTCAGTCCAGTACACCTGTGTCTGAAACAGCGACCTTCTACAGAGCTGCTGATCTGAAGAAAATACTCCTGATCCACAACATAGACAGGTGAAGAAATGAAGAGTTATTTTAAAGAAAGTAAAGAGGATACACACATTTATCCTCTCACAAGCACACACACACACACACACACACCTGTCTGATAAGACTGGAGAAGAAGCAGCGACTGTCAACACCGTAAATCTCTCCAATCAAGTTTTCTTCGGCTGGCCACCTGGAATTTTCTTTTTTCCAACATTCACTCTGAAGAGGAGGAAAAAAAAGGGCAAATGAAGTTATCTAATAGCTATCAGAATGCAGAAAATACAGACTCTACCCAAAGTTCAAAGCACAGTTGTGGAAAAAAGTCATATTCTTGATTTTAAGGAATAAAAATGGGGTATAGATAATAGAAAAACAGAAATATATAAACTTCTGTGATTATTAAAGAACACACTAGTTTGGTGAAGCTGCAACTTACTCCATTCTTCAGGAGTTTATAGATTCTGCACCCTTCCAGGTATTGATCAGTCTGACACTCCCCCTTGTGGAGATGCAGGAAATGACACCCACGTCCACTAAGAAAACATTCTATTAAAATCAAAAGGGAGCCATACACTATCTCTAAAGCTAAGTTAAAGCAAATAAGAATATGAATTTACCTTCCACTGCAGAAAAATGATGAGGAGTTGTCCTGGCAGGTTGACAGAGAGCCAAACGTGGCTCCTTCACCTATTAGTAAAAACACGTTAATCCCCAACTTGTGGTTTAATATTTATGTTAATTAACTTTAGACGCATAATTCAAGCATTTTAGATTCTTCCATGTATCTATGTTTCTTACCATCCCCCCAGACCAGACTTTGTGCCATAGTTAAATCTACAGTGTACCATCCGGTGTCCTGTAATGCAGCTAAGGTGACTGGGTCAATCCGGACTATAGTTGGATCTTCCAGCACTGCTGCCATTATTGACCCCTGCAGGACACGGGACTCCCAGTGAGAGGACAGCCTGTCTGCAGATGCATCCTTAAGAATAAAGCATGAGTCAGACAAGAAGGGATGTAAAGCAGGAAAGCTGTTGAACTTGAGCTGATCAGTACCAGGTTTTCCAGCAGCCCTCCCAGTTCAGGATCAGTGGACACCAGGTGCTTCTGCAGGGCTAAAATGATAGATGGCGTATAAATCCTCATCTGGCCTGATCCATCAGAGTGAGTCACTTTGCCATGAGGAGAACATCTACCGTCTAGTGTAGCATCAAAGAAAAATGCAGGAAAGTAACACACACACACCACCAAAGACTAGAGACACACACTAACATTTAACTAACGCCACAAAAAAGTAAGAACAAGAAAACCTTTAGGAGAAATTAAACAGTCTCGCCAGGTGTTGAAGAGCTCTTTAGAGAAGCCAAGTGCATGAAATAACTCATGAATCACAGTCTGGAAGACAAAGAATTGCATTTTATCATTTTTATCCGACATTAAAGATGTCATTTCATGTTATAAAAGCATCAATTTATATCCAAGATTTACAAAACCTGCACAGTAGTCCTGTGGCTGTATGCAGCTCCTTTCAGTCTGTCTGTGCAAATGACCACCACCCCTAACACAGGCCGTCCGTGTGTGTCCGTCTGGCAGTGGGCAGCATATGCCAACACATTAGGCTGTATGAGCAGGAAGTAAATAGAAAAGGTAAAATTAATTAAAAACTTATAACAATGTACTTTTATCAGTGAGTGAAATGGAAAAATAATGTCAAATTTGTAAGAAGTTAAATTGATTCAATAACAGTCCTCAGATATTAATCAATCTACCTTCAAACGTTTTATCTGAATAGTTTAGATAAGTTTTCACCTCTTGTCTACATTTGTCAGTCGTCTGCATGTGAAGATAAAGCAGGAAGTCTGTGTCAGGAAGTCCGGCGCCTTCAGTTCTGATGAGAAAGCTGCGAGAGGAATCAGCCTGTGGGTAGATACGGCATCCAGCCAGGTGGTCATCTGGAATCTGTTCACACCGGGTTTAAGGGAAAAGTTTTAATGGAAAAGCAACAAACAGACAGACTAAATGAAAGTGTGACACTCACTGTTAGACCCAGACATGTCTCACTTCTGTAGTTGCTGTTGGCTCTGCCACACCTGAGAAAAGAAACCACAAAGCTTTTTTTTTTACTTAAGGTTTACAATTTCAGTCATTCAACAGAGTGAAATTAATCAAAGTTACTTTAACTAAATATTTTACATATGTTTTCATGCATAATTTTTCATTACTGACTAATTATTCATCATAAAAACTATAAATATAGAAAAACTTCTGTGGATTTTCATGCTGTAATATAGGGGTGGGAAAATCGAATCGAAAAATCAGAAATCGGGATTTTATTCTTCACAATTTTAAAATCGATTTTTTTTTTTTGTTAAAAATCGATTTTTTTTTTCAAATAAATAAAATTAATACACTATAAAATTTTTGTCATTTTCATTGGTTTTATTGATCTTTTTACTTGTCTTCTTGGGCATTATAGCAGCAGAATGATGATCTGGCTACTGTGTTGTTTTTTTCCTAACTAAAATGAAGAAAAATTACTAGCAAAAAGAAGTTTTATTTAAAAAAAAAAAAATTGTTTTTAATTTAAAAAAAATCATCAATATTGAAGAATTTTGAGAATTGCAATTTAAATTGAATCGGCACCCAAAAAAATCGAATCGAATCGGGAGAAAAGCATATCGTCACAGCCCTACTGTAATACACTAAATATATAGTCTAGTATTAGGTACTAACATGGGTTGATCATCTTTGGAACATTTCTTTGTGGAGTTTGCTGACAATTAAATAAGAAATCTTTGTGAAATGACTATATTTACGAGAAAAGCAGACTTAAAATAGGTCCAGAGTTATGTTTAAAGGGTCGGAGTTCCACAGCTGTATACACACCTGTTGTAGTTGATGGTACTTGAATTTTTCCAGAGAAACTTGCAGTATTTGTTGATGTCTCTGCTGAGGAGCAGCGGGCCCGCAGCTCTATTCACTGTTGGACAGTTTAAGTTAGTCTCACTTTATACATGTGTGTGAGTCTGTTGTGTGTGTTGTTTTCTTTTTCACCTGACAGTACAGAGGATACCACCCTCAGAGCCTCCTCTACTGCTGCCTCCAGCCTTCCTCTCTCAGCTTTTGACAGATTGTCACTCTCTGTGGTAGTCCAGGTCTTAATCCTGATTGGCTGTGGAGCTGTTGAAGTAGGCGGGACTGACTCTCCCGCAATGCTCCTCTGCTTCACTGCTACTCCTGGATGCTGTGCTTGCTGTTTAGAGGTTTCCAAATGTTTGTCCCCGTTCAGGGCTTTGAGTGTTGGATGGTCATGTGGCTGGATGGTGGCTGCTCTGACCACTCTGATCTGAGCCTGAACATCATCAAAGATGCACTTGTGCAGAGCTCCTGGAAGCTCAACCATCATCGCTGACACCACCAGAAGAATCCTGAAGCCGAGTGTCTGGATGGAGGTCAACTTGTTGGTAAAAGGATGACTGATGTTATTAGTAAAGGCTATTTTTGCTATTTGTAGACATACAGTATATTTGTTTATCAAATTATATTGAGTTTTACTGTGAAAAAAACATCATAATTACAATACCAACATCTCAAAACTGAGATATGACAATATAACAATGTAAGAATGTATAATGTGTAACAATGTATACAATGTATACATTACATGTAGAATGTATAACAATGTATAACAATATAACAATGCTAAGAAAACAACATTAAATCCATAAATCTCTCTCTGGCTATTTTATGATTAAAGTCAAAGTCACATTCTGTGCTTCTCAAAACAAAGTGGATTAATTCTCACAAATGTATAAAACCACATGATCAAACCAGTGTTCTTGGTAATCCGGGGAGATTTTTGGTATTGATAAAAATGAGTTCAATGGCTGAAAGTTGGATGTTTTAGTCTAAAATCCCACTAACTGTAATACTTTATTTTTTGTTCATGATGTGACGAATCACTAAATGCGAAATTTACATATGACGTGTGCATTTATGATTTATGTTTATTTCTGAGAGATTTTCTTTATAAAAGTCACACATTGTGTATGTAATGCATTTGCTTTATTTGTATAATTTAAGGTAACTCTACTTGTAAGTGTACATTATAAGGCATACAAGCTTTGATTCTGCCTATTTTGTTTTTGTTTTACTTGATTGGGTTTTTTTTTTTCGGAAATGGACAAACTGATTGTGACTGATACAAACAAAACAAAATAAATTAACTAACATTTCCTGTATCAAAGTCCCACCAGTTTTGTTTGTTGGTTTACTGGCCTACTGGACTTTGCAATATTCAATTTAAGTTAAAGTCCACTAAGTCCAGATTGTAGTTACATCATTTATATTATTACTTTTCTATAGTCAGAAATTCAATTGTATTTTTACCATTTTAAACACTAACACAATGATCTAAAAATACGAATTTGTTTTTCTTTAAATGTTAAAATACTGTAAATCAAACCTTTCTGATGAAATCTTCTTCCAGGTAAAAGGCTTATCTCACAAGTAGCTATCAGCCAGGGGAGTGGGGGTACAGTCACCCATTTCCAAGCATTTTCTGTCAATTTGGCATGCAGGTTTCAATATAAACTTTATAAATAATAATCACACACCTCATATCTTCCATGTAGTCTCATTGCTCAGCAGTAAAGCTCAAAACTCCTTCAGTGGTCGCTTCTCACCTGCGAGAATGGCTAAAAGAACTCCACTCATCAGCTTGTGTGAATTTCTCCTAAACTTCAGAATACAAAGCACAATGCAAAGAGGCTTTCATGTGTTACTGAGGTGTCAAGCTGCCGTGCACACACACCTCACTCCCCGCCTCCCCCAAAACACAAGCACAAAGTCAAAAACGTAAAAGTGCAAATTGTTTAATCACAGCCACATTTTTACTTATATACAGTGAAGTTGACCCTTTTAAAATCATAAAATCACTTTTTGTAGTTTTTTTTTCTTCCATTACTTTGCTAATTTAACATTTCTGGCTACTCCACATAGATCCCGATACATTCAACAAAGCAAAAAGAACCTAAAAGAAAAAGATATGCAGCTAGTTGAAAAAAAAAAACCACAATAAATTGTATGATAATAATACAAATGGCACACCACAAGTTGTTGTGTCACATGTGACAAAGCAATCCGAGTCCCGTCAAAAGTTGAGGTTATTTTGTGAATTTCGGGCCCCCCTTTTTTTTATTTTATTTTATTTTTTTTTATTATTAGGGCACCTCATCTTACTACCCCACACTCCACACACAAATCATAAAAATCAGGCACCAAAGAGATTGTCTGCTGAAACATTTACCTTTGTAGATTACATTCATTCACTTGGAAAGGTTTACCTATGTGTACTTTGACACGTAGTTACTTTGCAATCAATGTGCGCTAAAACAGGGGCCCCCAAAAGGTTATTGCCAGTTTGCAGAGTAAACATGCATCTATCACCTTATATTAAAACCACTGATGTGTTGCTGCGTGCCAAGATGTGAAGAAAACACGAGCTTATGTGTTTCTGTGTGCAGTGTGTGTCAATATTCTTGTCAATATCCTCAAACTATCAACAGGAAACTCCTCAAAAGGCACTTAAATAGTGGGAAACTATTCTCTATTTTGTCCTCAATAATACATTTGTGATGGAACATCAGACTGAACGCAAGTGGCAGAAGTATGCTGAGAACATCCGTATCCAGAGTCATACTCCACTGTCGACGTTAAGACGAAGATGCAGCTGCATTCACACAGTTGCAGTCACACAAACACAATCGTTTCCATATTAAGAACGCAAACCGTTCAGTCTGACGGTAGCCTGCCTCAGCATCTGGACAGGGAAGATCCATCTGTGCAAAGGTTTACCCTACTCTGTGCAGCCCAGTGTAAAGTGCACGTCCGATACTCGCCGACAGCTCGTTTTAACATACGCCAGCCATGTTTCATCTTCACTTTGAGGGAAATAAAACCAATTAGTCCAATACTTGATTCCAAATGACAAACAAACCCAAATCAAAGCAATTTCGAAAAGGCACCAGACTTGCACAGAGAGGATGAGTCTTGTTGCAGGGCGCTCCTGTGCTTCAGCTTAAACAAATGTGGAAAGACTGGGTTCCTCAGTTATTAAAGTGTAACGGGGATAAAGCAAAAAGAGGGGAGGGAGGGGGGGTTGCTGAGTGATGAAGTCATTCAGGTAAGCAAGGGAACATCGTCTTCTGATGTGGTGTCTTCAGACAACGGGATAAGCAGCACCTCGTCATCTGAGGAGGACGACGAAGAAGAGAAAGAAGGAGAGTCAGAGAGACGCATAGAGTTGGCGGAGGAGGAAGAAGGCGAGGCCCTGAAAAAGGAAATACTCAGGCCGAGTGTGTGGAAGATTGAGGCCAGAGAGGGGCTGCTAGGGGGGATGGCAACGGGAGGGGAATGGGGAGTGTCCAGGGATGGAGCTGGTGGAGCGTACGGAGGGGGAGGTGGGGAGGCGACAGGTGGCAGAGGCAAAAGAGGAGGCGCAGCTTCCTGCTGCTGCTCCGTCTGAGCCAGCAGGCGAAGTTTCTGAGGAACTGGCAGGTTGCTGGCCTCAACGGCCGACGAGGAGCTCGTTGGAGTGGAGTTAGATGGTTCCTGACCAGAGGGAGCGGCGTTTGACTGCTGCGGACTGGAGCTTGAGGTCTGAGTCGGCCTGGAGGGAGCCCGAGGGATTAGACCCCACCTCCTCATACGGCGAACAGCCCTGCGGACAAACCGGGGCCGGCGTCTGCGGTGCGGGGAGTTGGCGGCGTCCTGACGGAGAAGCTGGAGGATTCCTCTCAGAGAAAGGGACGAGGTCTGACAAGGTGGAAAAATCAAAGAATGGAGAGTGGAAAAGCAATTAAAAGCTGCAGAGACATTCATTCAAGACACTGATGTTGAAGTTGGAAGAATGAGTGAAGGTTTTGTTTTGAACACTAACACCTTCACAAGCTCAGCTGTTTTCACAGAGAAATATGAAAACACTTCTGAGTTAACCTGCATGGTAACAGCACATTTGGTTTACTTTGCTACTTCTGTCCAAAGCCTGCCGGCGGGAATAATAAGAGGGCACAAGTTTAAAACCTACATCAGTACCATGGATTATTTAGTACGGATCAATGCATTCAAGAATCTCCCCGTCTTCAGTTTATAGTAGCTCTGAACTTAACTTTTTATTTCTTTTTTTTAAACTAATCACGTGTGACAATATGCTTTTGTCCAAATTCTTTTTTTGGTTCAACCAGCTTTTTTGGGTGAGGTTCTCAATAAGCCCTTTAAGGGCATCCAACCTCCCCAGCACTGTAATCAATATTATTATTTGCACATATTGTCCATCATTTGAACCTTTTTCCTTCTTTTTTTTTTTTTTATTTTGTTTTCTGTGAATGTTCTACTGTTTCTTTTAAAGTGCAAACTTAAATAATAAATAAATGATGCAGATAATCCTGCTTTCTCACCTCACTGGCGTTTTCTGTGGGGAAATCCTCCACTGGGGGGATGATTCCCTGGGCAATCAGCTGACCATAGGAGGGAGGAGCCTGCTGCTGGATCAACTCTGCTTCCTGGCGACTCATTGGTGCAAACAAGCTGCCACCCCCCCCCCCAAAAAAAATGACACTTTTAGATGCAAGCAGAGAAAGTCAGCTGGCATGTTAAGTTTTCTCTTTGCAGTTTATATTACTGCTCAACCCAATTTCAAAATGATTAACTCTCCAAATCCTCACAGTAGACATTACTTATGGTCACCTAATAGAGATTATGTACTTTTTATGAATACAGCGGCACAGCTCACTCTGACACAAGTTGCATATGAAAACTTCACTTGTTTTTGTCAGAAGAGATGGACTGCAGCATCTATTGACAGATTCTGGCACACAGTCCTGCCAACAACTGAGACCTACAGTTAAAAAACATAAAGTGTACATCTGCTGAGTCATTATCTAAGACTATCAGCACAAATTTCAGGCTGAGGCGTCACTCTTCAAAGCTGCATAAAAGCCTTGTTATGCTGAAACAGGAATGCATTTTTAGCTCAACTTAAATAAGACAGTAATAGTCACCTATACTCTCTGGTCCTGAGCGAGTACAGTTTACATGTGCAGCCCATGGCGATGACCAGCAACAGTCCGCAGACAAGGCTGCCCACTGTTGCCGCTGTGATGACCTTACGGGGCAGCATGACGGTGCAGTTGAGCTCGTCGGTGCCGTCTTTACAATCCATTTGGCCGTCACAGCGCCAGCTCTCTAACACACACCTGCAGAGGAAACAATGGGCCATCTGTTAGTGAAGCATGCAGGTGTACCGCGAGTGAGATTCCACCTCACATGAAAATAATACACATACTGTATGCTATTGTATGCATGTCAAGAGACACAGGACTCTTTCTGTCACAGCAAAAGATAAGAGTTAAGTCAGCTGCTGTGTATTTTGTCAAAATCCAACATCCACAGTAAAAGCAATAAATTAATTTTCTGCTTATTTTCTTAATAATCTGATGTTTTAGTTATAATTTGGTGTAGAACAGCCAAGTTATTAAACACAGTTCAAAACACTGGGCTCCTGGATACAATCATAATGAAAACAAGATTTAGAGTTACTCTAAAAATCTGAAAATAACGCCTTATATAACTACAGCATGTTGAAAATAACCCTAAGTCTTTATGAATAAATTATGGTGCACACATACAGAGCTCATCGTACGTTCCAATTCAAACCTCCACTTGCAGGGCTTATTATTATATCCTTTTATAGATACATCACCAAATGCAGCTGTGTTCCCACTAAGTTAAGACACACCTATCCCTGATTCTTTATTTACACAAATCACAGTTGCCAAACATTTCTATAAAACAATGTGATTTAATTCAAAATAGCAAGTAAAGTTGTCATTTAAATTAATTTTCAAGTTTTTGTCTCTTTATTTGCAAAGGACTTGCACACAAAATACAAGTGTATACGTAAATAAAAAAGAAAAAAGATAAGAAATAAATATAACAAAAAATAAATAAAATAAATAAAATAATAAATAAATAAAAATAAAAATAAAATAAAATAAAAAGAATTGGTAATTTTTTAATACCTTGATTAAGTTTTAAAGGAAAATAGAGCAACTACACAACCTGATTAAAAAAAAAATAAAATGTTGCATCTGCAAACAATATACAGACAACTAAAACAAAATCCTCCATTAGTTACTCTTGATGTATGTAGCAACACCCATAATGTGCACACTGACCTGTCGCTGTCACAATGAAAGGTCCCTGGCTGGCATACAGTGCACTCCCTCTCATCACTGCCATCCACGCACTCCAGCTGATAGTTGCATCTCTCTGTCACCTGGTAACACAGCGGCCTGCCAGGAAAGTGGTTGGACATGATCGCTCTCTGTCCAGACACGCCGCATGCAAACTGATTCGGGCTGCAGCCCCTGCAACCTTGCTCATCCTTCCCAGTCTCAGGACAGTCCCATTTCCCATCACAGCGCTGCTCCTGGGTAAAGCAACCTCCCGCTGCTCCTCCACACCGACCTTCCCATGGAGGACAGTACGTCCCAACGTGGAATGTAGCCTTAAAACCGACACCCATCGAGCCAGCAAGTCGCTCATAGGCTAAAGACAGCACGCCGGTGTGGGACTCAACTTGGACTGACTTGTAATTGGATGCACTGGTGATCTGTTAAAAGTAGAGAGAAGGCACTTTCACCAAAAGGATTTGTTTTCTTTTTTAGGAATAAAAATATAAACTGGTGAAGCATACTCACATTTTTGATAATGTCCCCTTTGCCTTCCTCTCGGTTGTAGACAGTGAGCCTATCCCCAGACCCCAACACCAGCTGCTGTAGGTCCAATCTCAGCGGTCTGGAGTCCTGAGGATCCAGAGTCCAAACACAGAACAGCCTGAGACCCCGCGAGGATGGAGGCGAGAAGGTCCCATAAAAGGTCTGAAGAAGCCCCCCGCAAGGCCACTCAAAGGGAGTGGGTGTCACAACAAGCTCCTTCTGAGTCATAAACTGCTCTTGATTTGGCTGGTCCTTCTCCCTCTCTGGGAACCAAAGATCCCCATAAGTGTACCCCTCAGTTGGTTTAACTAAGCTCGAAGTCTTCTCTGTGATTGGATGTCTCTCTCGGTCCCAATCATTGTTCATTTCTGTATATGATGCAGTTTCAGTTTCTGCGTGGCTGTAATCAATGTCGTTGTCACAGCCCAGCTCATCCGTGCCGATACCTTCACCAAGACACTCGACCTGCCCATTACAGCGCCAGGACAGGGGGAGGCATCGACCCCCGAGGCATTTAAAAGAGGTCTTTGAGCAGTCGCCTGAGTCTGGGTGATATTAAGCAGAAGTGGATGAATTTTTTTTTTGTTGTTTAAATGAAAAGAACTGAAACTTTAAACAAAAGTTCAGTATAAAATTCAGAAAGCAGTGATACTACCGTAGGCATTGTCATACCTCTGGCATAATTCAGCAGAAACGATGACACTGGGAACAGATGCGGGAGAAAATGGTGCACCACTGTAATGTTTCCCCCAGGGAACTCTAATGGCTGTGGCAACTTGGAGCCACACAGAACCAGTGGCTCACCGCCAGCTGATGATTTTATGGACACCCATTCCTTCTTACACCGCACTGAGAACTGAGAGAAGCTGGGAAGGATTTTCAATAAGAAAGAGTATATCAGTAAACAGGCAAACCTTTCTGCAAAAAGAATTAAACTGCCATGAATGAAAGATTATAAAGCACAGTGGATCTGTGTGACCGGAAACCACCAGAAAAAAATCCATTACCCAAATACTTCCAATATGACAAAGCAAAACAAAAAAGCAATAACATTCAAACTATAATCCAGTCACGTTTGTACTGACTTTACCTCGGCCGATATTTATTCCAGCTGATAAAAATGCAATACAAGGAAATAATGCTACTCCGGTGAGCTTTGATAACAATAAAGTGCAAATCTAACCCCTCAGAGTCTGTACCTGAGAACGATGGGTTCTTTTTCTGAACCTTTGATGACCCAGCAGTCATAAGTAAAGCCAAAGCCATAGGACCAGCTGCGGTAAGCAGAACTCCTGATCTCTCCCACTTCACTGTCTATGACCTGAGTTGAATGCCCACAGTGGGCTGAGAAACAAATCAACAAAAAGCAACAAATTATATCAATACATATACAGATTTGAATAGAAATGTACATTTAATTCTGTGAGAGGGGACATTCAAATAAGCAGTACCACTCATTTTGATTAATTTTCTATAAGATCTCACACGTTTAATGGATTAAGATACAATTATTATCATAGTGATTACAATAAGGCTGTAAAATACAAAACAGTGATGCAACACTGAAAAATTCTTTCATGACAGCTGCATATCACATGATTTAATACAAATTAATTAGACTCCTTACTCATGCAGAGGGCAGGCTCAAATTGGCCGCATACTAGAAATGAAATAAGCAAAAAGAAAAAGAGACTGTAAATGTTGTATAATGTGGAATATGCAAACCTTTGGCTGATAAACATTTAAAAACAAGCAACTAAAACATATTCACTGTGTGTAATAACTTACCTGTTATGGAAAAAATGAGAAGTGTGTATAGTTTGTGACTGACTGTCATTGTGGTTGTACTCCTTCTCTGATTGTTTGAAACTGATTAAAAATATGAAGACTCCAGAAGTCTAAAAATATATATCTAATAAATCTCAAATAAGCTCCATTTCAGGAAGCTTCTTTCAGGAAGACTTCGCCTGCAAAGTAAAAGAAAAAAAGATGTGTGAAAAACACGTTAAATCTGCCTGTGGGCCAAAACCTGATAATGAACTCCACCTGACAGCATCAGAGCATTTTGTGAAAGCAAGCCATTGTAATAAAATGCTTTTTTGTTTGTTTTTGTTTTTATGCTTTTGCATAAACTCATAGTTTCTTCCATAATTACAAATCTTAATAATAATAATTTCCTACAAGGTACTGGGAAATATACATTAAAATATCTAATTTATTTGTATGCACTGCTATAGGAAAATGAGAGAAAATAAAAACTAACATTTACTCTGAGGACTCCACTTTGGATCTTTAGTATTCTGCGATGAGTAAAGCCGAAAACAAGATAAATACTTTTCTGATCTCAAGTGATTTGGGGGAATTATGTAGTTTAAGAAAGTGGGGGGACTCACAATGAAGCCACTGTATTTATAAGAAACCTAATACTTTAGGGAGAAGCATTTGATCTACATGCCATGGTGGTCTTTTCAGTTGTCACCCCTCAAACTCATCAACCATAAATAACATTGTGGAGCTGATTTAAAGAATCTAACAAGGCTTTTGCAAATTGAAATTAAATTAAATTACATAAAAAACACTTTAATAATCCCAGAGATCATTTGCAAATTACATGGTAAATAAATAAACATAAAGGATATCAGACAGATATCTCCCATTGATCACTGGTAGAAAATGACAACAATTCTAGTTTTCATTCATGTAAAGTTGAATTAAACTTGTAGTACGAAATATCTGAGTTATGCTCAAATATGACTTTTACCAAACATGGCATTGCTTTCCTCACAAGGTGTCTGTGGTTAATATTATCTTTTCAATGTCAGAAATATAAACAAAAATTAATAAAAAGTACCAAATAGTAAACTTAATCTGTCAAAATCGGTGCCAAGCATTTCTATTTTGACTACATTTTTAAAATTACTTTACAATATTAGAAAGAAAAAAGGAAGAGGGGATATTGTTTAGATTGTACTCGTTATCTCAACCATAAAATCCTTCTTATACCAATAATATAACTTTGCATATACTTGTCGTAACTCTGTTTCTACCATTTTTTTGACAATGTAACTACACGTAAACGTGAACAAGTCGTTTGCTTCTCCAGAGAAACTGAAAATTGATCACTAATAAACTCTTTATCATTTCGATCCCTGTTGTGTGCCACATCAGGAAGTACAACACAATACTTAGGGAGGCTCATTGAATACAAGTTATTTTCGTCCTGTTAACACAACACAGCAGTTTCCTTCCCATAATCTTCTCAACAACAACAACGGCAAAAGCGCTGCCATTTCCGAGACGAAAATCATCCCAAATTAATCCAAATTAAATTTTTTTTTTTATTTATTGTTAAATAAACTCCTGTAATATTGTTTTAGACCACAAAATGGTCTTGTGTTGAGATCAGAAAACGATAGTTTCGCTTTGAAGCAGCTTCTCGCCTCCCAAGTCACAAGAGCTTTAACAGCGCGCTAGCTGCTAACAGCTAGCATCCTCTTTTCCGCCGCTCGTTTACTCGGCTTTCTATGCCGCGACACATCAAGAAAAGACTTAAAAATAGAACATCACATATCGTGGGACACAGAGAAATTTAATAATTTTAACAAAAAGCTTAAATTATGTACTAAAGTCGTTAAAAAAAATGCTGAATGCGATTACGTTACCATGTCAGTCGGCCTTTCTTGATGACAAGTTCTGAGCGACTTCCGCATATTGCAGCTCGCGCATGAGGGGCGGGGCTAGTGACGCAGATTTCCTGTCATTCATAAAAAACATTAATTTTGTGTTTTAATCAAAGGTTAAAATTGTTCTGGAAAAAGCACAATAATGTCGCTGTTTAAATAAGCACCAGCGGTCAATTAGCTGAAATGCAAAGAGTGCAATATTAATTTTTAACACAAGGTGTCAGTGCTGGTTGGCACAAGAATCATATACTCTAAAAGATAAGAGAAGAATAAAATTGTATTTTCATAGAATAAGACGTGGTTTTAAAACCTTTTTTGGACCTCCCAGGTGTTGCAAGTTCAAACAATGACATTTTAAGAAATGTTTACTGTAAACTGACTTAACTGGGTAAACCCCAAATGCCCAACTGCAAGTGAATGCATCATGCAAAGTCCCACAGCCAAACTACCACGTTTCTGATTATATAAATAAATAAATAAAATGTTGCTGATTATAATGCAGCACTCACACGGCATCATCTTGCCAACTGTCTAAATGGGTAATAATACTTGTCTGTACAAACTGATTACATTTTATGAAGTAAAAAGTCATAAAACCACGTGATGTGACAAATGAAGTTAAAAACAGCCAATAATGCTGAAGAACACGGATAAAACTACTGATGTGGTTAAGTTTTTCTTGGTATAAATGTTCAGCAGAGATTAAATCCATAAAATGCAGAATCATCCTCAGTGTACAACTGCTGACTACAAATATATATGTTTTTTGTTTGTTTGTTTGTTTTTAGGTTAAACGACTTTTTGAGTTTAGTATTCTGTTCATGATGTCATAAAATCAGGATGTTTTACAGAAGCTGTCATTTACATGCGCCAGCCTTTTTCTGGTCGTGTGCCTTTGCCTGGTTCCCCCCATCAAAATATCTTTTTAGATCCATATTGTTCAAACACAATGTGTTTTTTTTTTTTTCATAGCAAACTGAAGACTTGTCACCTGTCTATATTTTATTCTTGACTAACTTTTAAATTAATTGTGATGCAACAAAACCACGTTTTTAAAGTCAGCACTGAATTTGTCAAACTTTAACATGTACATCTGCACAAATAAGAAAATATTATCCATGTCCTTTTTGTGTTACTCAAATGTTCAAGTCAGCGATGCATTATAATATATTACTGTATTTAATATGGTCTTTGATGTATGCATGTGCAATTGGTATTTTAATACATAAAATTAATGTGATTCTTTTATTTATAGCTTCTTCTTCATATTTATGTGTTGATGACATATTACAATAAAATATTACACATCTTCAAGATTATGAACCTTTGTTAATTCCTGTACCAAATCCTTGCTTCATCTGAGGATAAGGAGATTAAATTACTTCTATATTTCTACTCCTGTCCAATTGATTAAATAGACACATTACAGAAATAGCCCATCAGGCCAGTGTACTCAAAGAGTCAAGGGGTTATAGATCCACTCCTTGAGTTAGAATGCGTGTCGCCGAAAAGACAGACATGTGCCCATTAAACCATTCATTCATTCATTTTCTATACCACTCAGGCCAATTCATGGTCAAAGAGAAGCAGGAGTCTATCCCAGCAATCATCAGGTGAAAGGGTTAGGGTTGGATCCTGGACAGATCATCTGTGCATCACAGGGCCACACACACAGTAAAGAAGTTAAAGTATCACAGAGAGACACAAATCAACAACATCAATATAAGGCCTCAAACAAAACTGGGGACTGTAATTTTGTAAAGTTGTATACCTCTATGAGTAATTCTAAAAAGTTGCAATCTAGAAGACGGAAGTGAAACAAGCACATACGTAAAATTTGTTGTGCTCATTTATGGAAATTTAGTGGCGTCAAACACTTCTTGGCTACTGCTTCTTGATGCACTTTACCTAATATAGACTGCTTCTCTTTCACCGAGAAACCACTTCCATGATGATGTCATGGAACCTGTTTATTGATACCACCTTGTCCACATGTATATTTATTACATTTCCTATGAACTCATTACATGATGGTTTGAAATCATGTCTATTTGTCCACCAAGTTTCAGTTGAACATAAAAAAAAATAGCTCAATGAACTGATTGGGCTTAAAATGTGCTCAAACTTCAATCAGAGAGTGTTTTTTTTTTTTGTTTAAAAAGTCTTATATGATCAATATGATACATAAAACACACACAGAATGTATAAATTGACAAAAAAAAAACTAATAGGAAATTACTCAAATAAATCAATAAAGATGCAAAATTATCCAACTAAGGAATTGGATACAAACCTCCACTCTTATAAATTACTTATTTTGTTTACTTATCAGTGGATGGCTTCCTTTGGTGCCCATGCCCCCCCCCCCCCCCTTTTTTTTTTCCCATTCTTTTTTTTCTTCCCTATTCTTGATTGAAATATGATCCATAATGAAGAAAAACCATCAAACCGAATTCTGACAGAATATGCAAGTTTTCCAACATTGAAAAATCTAATTGTCTAACATTTCTGATTACATATCAATACTAACACCGAACAGTAAAATATTTCATAAGTATCATTACAGTCACTAAAGTAAACATCAAATCTGTAAACTTGGTAAGATGTCCGCGCGCAGCCCTGTATAAAATGACGTGCGCACATCTGGAGGAGGACCTTCAGGGAAATCTGTCTCTCTGTCTCCTTCTCTCCCCTCAAACGCTGCACACAACCAAGCGTCAGGAAAGCTTAAATATGAAGTTACAGTAACCAGGTGTTTTCAGAACTTTGTAAGTTTTATCATTTGTTTGATTTTTTATTCAGCCTTAACTCCAGTGGAGTCGCTTTTGCGCGGAGAAGGTGATCGGTGCGCCAAAAGTTTCCATGTGGAAACAGGAAAAAAAAAAGTGAAGCAGTATAGTTCTCCATCGTCATTTTTTTCTTTTTCTTTTGTTTTCGACGACCGTGAAGACGGATTTGCGTCGAGTTTGCTGAGCTATTTTTTTGGGGAGGGTTGTTTGCAGATACCAGAATGCTGCCGCAGCTGCTCAGCCTGACCTGCGGTCTCTGCTGCTTTTGCTTCAACTCCGTCACTGCAAACGTACTGCAAGCTGAGGTCAGTAACACGAAGGAAAGGAGATATTTACTTTAAACATTGTATATTTAAAAAAAAAAAAAAAAGACATTAGTTTTGGTTTAGTTTCTTATCATGACATCACATAGCTCAGCTTTAATGATGTCTCAGATTTCTGAGATGTTTTTTTTTTTCTGTTCAAGCACTGAGGAATTCCCTTCTTACGTTTTCCTTTGTCTTCTATAAATCTTGAATATTTTTTCTCTTTTTTTTTTGTTTACAAGTGTCTTAAATTTGCCTCTGTAATCTGAGAAAGAGGAGGGGGAATCCAGCTAAGCAGGAGCAGAGCTCAGAAACTTCAGCTGAGCTGCTTTGTTCCTAGAAAAAAAAAATGGGGTACTTGAGGTATTAAGGGGGGGGGGTTAATGGGTTTCATCTGCCTGCATAGACTGCAAACAGCAGGCGATGAAGATGGTCTGCCTTCACAACAAACTGGAAAGGAAGCACCGCAGTATCAACATGTGATTTTCCAGTTGACACTCCTGCATGGTCTGGCTTGTGCAATATTGTAGATGATTTACTGAAGAGAAACCATGATGTCTTGCTACATGTTAGATTTCATCTCCCATCTTCCCTAAAAGTTTCAACAACAGCTGGTTAAAAGAATGAGGAGAAGAAAAGGCTTCTGATGTAAGACCAGTATCAGATTGTAATCAGCTGTATTGCGAGGCGATCCAGATGTGAGACATTTCCCTCAAAAAGACAGAATTCATCATTTATCGCTCATTAGCTGCAGCTTTAATTGACATTTACAAGATTCTGTTTTGTGTTGGTCAGACACATGATGCACGAAGGAGCCAGAGAAGACCTTAGTCACTGACCACAAGATGCTGGCGTGTGAGTCAAGCCAGACGAGGTGGATAAGTCAGACAGTTTACAAGAGGCCGGAGGGGCTGCCATATGCTGAGCACTGACATAGTGATGAATGTCTGTAAACAAATCGAGAAAACAGTGCAATTTAGGTCAGTGTTGGTTTTAAAAAATCTGAAGGATAGCATCTCTAACATCACTGCAGCTCTGTATAACTTCAGTAGGACGATAGTGATAACAATCATAGGAGGTTTTTTTATCTTGAGACACATCGGTTTACAAGTGAATGTGTTGTCTGTGGTACAGGTTATGTAGGGAAAGGTGTTCCTGTGTGACACACCAGTCAGTGTTGATGCAGAAAGAGGATAATCTTTAATTATGGGTTCATGGCTCCATCCCCATGTGAAACCTGTGATCATAACTTAGACCAGTGTGTGTGATAGGAAAACGTAGACTAAACTGGAAGTTGGCTGATGGGAAAGGCAAAGACAAAATAACATCTACATGACATATACACTGTCAGAGAGGAATTTTGTGGTTTATCAGTGTTGCTTAACATAAGAACATCCCTCTCTGATTTCCCTGACAGATCAAACCCACTTAATCTATAATGAGTGACAAGAGAAGCCCCGCCAAGAGAAATTACTTCCATAAATCTCCGAATATGAAACAACTTCTCTTGAAGTTGCCTCCAGCATCTGTTTTTATTCCTTTTTTTTTTGTTTTATCGCCTTGCCTAAGTTTTTTCATCTTAACTGAAATACTTATGTGGACAGAATGAGTGTAGGAAGTGAGCAGAAATGAAAACAAATCATACAAAAATCTGGGAGATTTCCATTAACCCTTTATAAATACATGTTTCATGATCCCACTGACAGGTTGCAGCTCTTGTCAAAACACATGTGGGTTCAATTAAATTTGTCTCAACAGGAACTCTAGTGATGTAACATTAAAGAAAAGTGTGGGTCAAGCAGTGCTGCATGCTGACTTGACAAGCAGGGAGTCTCATTTATTAAATGTCAACACAATCAACTGGATCTGTCTTTAAGGAAAACCAGTGAACTACAAGAAAGAGTAATCTTTGTTCTGTTTGTAGGAAAATGATCCAGCTTGGTATTACAGTGAACTTCAAAGAGAAAAAGTCTACCAACAGGCCAAGAGGTGCAAAAGTACATGTTTAAAATGCGAGTTTTTTTCCCATGATTTTGATCAAAATTTTAAATCCTAAAGCTGTGCCTTTCAGGTGCTCAGCTGGTTAGACAATGAGGTTAAATTCCAGATGAGTTGAAACAAAATCTGACTGAAATGCTTGGACCACCTACTAAACCAGTAGCTTTATTCTTTGATGAGAGTAAAGTTATCCTTCTGCTGCAGTAAGTGTGCTTCAAACTTAAATCCTTCACTGGTTCCCAAACTGGGGTCAAATGCTGGTGGGCCAAGTAAAATACATTCTTTTTTGCACTTCTAGAAATTGGCTACACGGACAATGAATAAACAGACATTTCACCAACCAAAAGTGGAAAGACAAAAAAATGTGACCAGATGTAGCTTGACCACATCAAATTGTTTATTTTTTTGGATGCTTTTTGTTGCTTTTTACTCTTGGTTTGGTTTGATTTTTTTCCTTTTTTGTCATTGGTTTAAATTACACAAATCAGTATTAATGCACTTTTCTAGTATTAAGCTGTGACTAGATCTGTCTATATCTTCTTCAAGATGTTGCTTCCATTTCATGATTGCTATGCCATTTAATCTGTTTATAACAACCAAATTTGACATCAAATTTACCTGTCCCTCACTCAGCCTTTATTTTTGTCTTCTCTTCATTTCTCTTCCTGTACCACAGGACGGTGGTAAGGCAGTATTTTCTTGAGAGGCTGTGCATACAGCTAATCCACAATGTAGTCTTCTTTTACTCTTTTAATGTATTTAAATACTTAAAAAGATCATATTTTGTCACCAAAATGTGCAAACTTACCAAAAATAGTCTCCAATCATATTACGGGGATCCTTAAAAAACACAACTAAGCTGCAAAATTGTATTTTGGCAACTTGATCATGTTTTGGGTTTCACTATCAGTGATAATACATGTTAGTAAAGCTTACAAAGTGTAGTATCAAGAAGTATCAAGCAATTTAGTGCTGTGATGTAACAATTTTACTTACTAATAGTGAACTCAGTTATATTTCCACAATATTTCTAATTACACTTGTCATAAGATCTAATAAACAGCTAAGATATTACCTTCAAAACATTGTTAAAACTTTAAAATGGACTCATAGAGAAGTACTCAAATCCTTTTTCCACATTATGTTTAATAGGAAAGTACTGTTGTCTTATTTTATCTGCTGGATGAGGAAGCTGAAAATATATCACATGGCATTGGTGTGTGTGCTAACTAGGTCAAAGACGCCAAGAAATGAAGGTAAACTGAGATTCAGCCACTTATGAGCCACTCAGTTTTTTTCCATTGGCACAGACAAGAGGAACAACTGACTCAAGCCTTATAATTTAAATACAGCCTTACTCCTAACCCCTCTTCCTTTGCCCACTATTCCTCCTAATGCTTTTACCTCTCACTCTCAAATAACTTAAGACTTTCGATCATTCTCTGCCTTCCTTGAGGCTCTATTCCATCCTTTTTTTTCTTTCTTTTTTTGTCTTGTCCAGCATTTAGGCAATCAGAATGATGGTCTGGATGCTGTGTTCTGCTGAGCAAATTTTCTCTGCCAAGGGAAGCTTTATAGATATAATGATCCCCTTGACTTTCTGAATTTTTATTTTATTTCTATATTTATTTTGTATTATTGTTTGAATTGTAGAGTTTGTACTGCTGGACCAGAGAGGACAGACGAAAGACAGAAAGAGAAAAGAAAAAAAACACCTCATAAGAAAAGTGAAAGAGATAAAGGGAGAGGAAAGGGAGAGAAAAAAAACCTAAAAATCATCCTTTTGAAGTTTGCACCAGTATATAAAGACTGAGCTCATAACAATTCTCATTTTTATATTTAGTCACCTAATATAGCTTCTATAGAGAAAATACCAACTTAATGCTTTTTACAGCAGTTTTCTGTTGGCTTGAAATGTCTTCTTTTGTTTTCTACCACAGGGAGTGTAAATGTAAGTGGATTTGTTTTCCCTATAACTTTTAAGGAACTTGTGGTTGGGTTTTTTTTATTCTTTATTATTGTGCATCCGGGGAACAGTCTCACAAAAACAAATGTGAGTAATTGTGTTTGAAAATAGTAAGCACATACATTTCTCATGATAGGTGATAACCCACAGGGACATAACGTATACTGCATAGCATTGTGGACACAAACCTGTTTTAGCTTGTGTGAGAACAGGGGCACAGTATCAACCGACATAATCAGGACTGTAAATGGAAACCTTATTGTTTGACCTGATTCTGAGGGATTGTGTTGTACCATCTTCTGCTGGCTCACTTTTGTACTTACATGTGGCGTACAAAAAAATAAACTTCACAACAAGGTTGTGCTATGGCATTGGAAAAACAGCAGTTATTGCACAAAGTAAAAAAAAAAGCTAATTTTTCTCCCGTTAAACTACCAGATGGTAATGTAGTTTTTCACATTTTAGAGCCCAAAGATCATGCTACTTTGTCTGTGAGATGGGTAAAAACTCTTCATGCAGCCATAGGTGACTGAACTCTCAGACTATTCATTCAAGCTGAGTTATAAGGAATGACAGAAGATGAACCAAACAAGATCTAAAGATAGTCAAAATCTTCAACTGTTGGTATAGATTTTACTCTATGATCAATAAGAATGACAAGAGGGAAAAAATATAGGAAACAGATTTAAAAATTACTTGGAATACTGCAGATAGGATGAGGAATTTAGCATCTTCAATGTTCAATGTCTTTATTGTCATTGCACAACCACAATGAAATTGAAATGTGCAGACTGGCCTAAGGTGCTGGTTGTACCAGTATCAGAAAGTACAAATTGTGAGGTAGCTATTGGTTCATTTACCAGTAAGTAGAAAAAAAGGGGAAAAAAACACATATGTGTATCAGTATAAGTGTTTATTTGAAACAGGAAGACAACCAAAGTAGTCCAAATCTAGCCAGTTTTATAACCAGCTAGCATGCTAGCTAGTTGGTTGTCAAGATAGGTAGGTAGCTTATTATTGAGACAGATAGACAGATAGATATTAGTTTTTGTAATGAACAGGTCATTCAGAAAAAGTGAAAAATGTGTTTTCACTTTCCACTCCAACTGTATTCTTTTGTTTATTGTTTTCGTTAAAAAATAAATGGAAATGTCTGATTTTTCCATTTTGTATAAGGCTGGAGTAACGTCACAGACTCTTTACATTACACGTCATATTAGCTATATTTCCCTGCCTGTGTAATATACATCTAGGCCACATGTCACTGTAACACCCAGGGTTGTGTCTAGCAAACCCGCAGCCAGCCCACACATGGCTGTGTAGCATGCTAACTGGCCAACAATACTGGCCATGTACAAGTCTCAATAAATAGAAGCTTTGATGGTGGCTGCTGGGAGTTCCAGAGAAGAGGGGTGCATGCTGGGATAGCTGGTGCGCCAACCAGAGGTGGTGGTGTGTGGAGTAGTTTGGAACTAGTGAAGGGAAGTGGAGTGTGTGTGTGGGTGTGTGGGTTGGTTGGGGGGAGGGGGTGTTTTTATAGACGCAGACGTGTCACCACACTGGAGCCACAGGACACACTAGGAGCAGTCAGTCCAGAAGTACAGAAAGCAAACTTACTAGTCAGTGGATGAATTAGATTTACAAGATGCTTAAAAAGTCCGAACAAATCTTGAAGAACTAGTCAGACTGGACATGCAGAAATGTAGAGAAGGGGATAAGGTGCCTCTCTGCAGCTCATCATAAGTGAACCTTGTTCTCTGGCCTCACTGCCCACCACATGACTAACAGTGACTGTGTGTGCACACGTTGTGTACAGCATGGTAAGGTAGCTGGGCTGAGTTGCTGGATTTCCATCCCTCCCCCTGCTTTACCCTTCTTTTTGGATGCAAGCCTCAAGAGAAAACCAACACATATGGAGCCTATGGAACAAGAGAGATATCTAAGGTTTACATGATGCTAAAGAACGAATTTGGGGTAATTCCATGACATAATTTGTTGTGGAGATGTAAATGTGTGCTAAGTCATAATTGTAAACATACTTAAGGATGCATTTGCTCTTCTGCCACTCCAAAAAGACAGCTTGGTTGATATAAAACTTAACACTGAATATAGATGTGGAAACAACTAGCATAGCCTCTGTGCAGTGCCAACAAATATCCGTCAACTCTTCTAAGCTAACAAAATATGTGCAACATTACACTAACCCACATCTAGTTTGTGTAAAATCACATGCTTAATTTTTAAGTTATGCACATAAAGTAAGTTCATTTGAGAGGCTTCTACATTTTAGAAAAATATTGGAATAAAAAGCCAAATTTCCCTCCACTTCATGTTCTCATGCTGACTATGTCCTGGCAGAACTTCCAGTAATGTCTTCCACAATGTCAACTGTTTCTCTAACAGTGTCTTGGTCCAGTGTTAGACCACCAGCAGCAGACAGCGGAAAGAAACAGCTCGCCTTTTATGTGCAAAGATAAATAGTGGTGGTTTTGGTTGACATGAGGACAGACAGCAAAGAGGACGACAGACCTAGATGGGGCCAGAGAGAGCTCAAGGTCAAGCACTGAGTAACTTAAATGTTGCTGAAAATGTTACTTTTTCCAGCATTATAACTGCTAGTTGTCTTTGGCTGCAGTTGTCTAGACAGAGTTGTGGCTCATCGTAACTAAAATGACATCAGTGTTTTTAGATTGTGTTTTATTTGGCCCTCAGTTCCTCTCATGCTACCAAATGAGCCCACAACAAAGTTTACCCTAACAAGCTCAGCATAAATCACAGTGACTTTTTAGGATTTGGTGTTGGCTTTAAGAGTTTGTAAATGGGATAATGTCTAAAGAAGAGAATAAAATAAGTTTAGCATACTGAGTTACTCCGGCATGTGTTGGCCACAGTAGGAGGAATAGATTAAGAAGTCATCTTGGTGCACAAGAACCCTTTCAGATGCAGACAAACACAAACACCTTTGTGTCTCTCACCATGAAGTGTGTGTTAAACATCTGAGCTCAGAGCTGCAGGTCCAGACAAACTCTGAAAATTGACTGGGAGCAGACAAACACCCACAGGCTTGTACAAG